>NC_143581.1:169141981-169789272 GCF_048544385.1 Mastigoproctus giganteus | reverse complement strand
TTTTTTCTATGTATCACTTGATTCAATTTCATCAGCTTCTGGATATGAAATCCAGAGTTTCATCTTTTGAAAGCTGAAATCAGCTTTCAAAATGGCTGACAATGCATGATTTCTTCTTCTCCTCTTCTTCCTCCAATTTAAAAAGCTATTTTCATTTTGCCATTTATTCTAAACTTACTTGTAAATTCTCATAACAGATGATAGCATTTATTGTATCATTTCAAGATAATTCATATAAAAATAAACACATTACTGGAAATGTAATAAAAAGAACCTTCAAAAAATGTATATATATACACGAGGGTGGTTCAATAAAGAAATGCCCCGAACTACTTCTACATATCACAGAGTCATGATATTTTGTGTGTAGCATTATACATATCTCTGTACTAAAGGTGTAAAATTTTAGCCCTGTGTCTTAATTTGTTTTTCTCTTACAGAGCTGAATGTGTGACAAAGTAGCATCATGGACAAAGTTGAAGCCAGAGCTGTAATCCAGTATCTGTTCTTGAAGGGGAAATCTAAAGAAATCCATAAGGAGATGACTGCTGTATATAAGGATGAAGCCCCATCCTATGGAATTGTGATGTACTGGCATAGACAGTTTAGGTGTGGTTGAACATCGGTAGAATCTGAGCCCATTCCAGGTCATCCCCATTCAGCCATTGATAACAGCACGATCAGAAAAGTGGAGTCATTAATCATGGAAGATTGCCGGATATCTGTACGTGAATTTTCCGAGGAGGTGAAGATTAGTGTGGGCTCTGTTGAAACAGTCCTTCATGACCAACTCTATTTACAGAAATTGAGTACAAGATGGATTCCCTGATTATTGACTGGTTTCCAGAAGGCTGATCAACAACAAAAACCACAAGAGTTGTTAGTCCTGTGCCAAAAAATGAGGAAGACTTATTCTCTCGTCTAATCACTCAGGATGAAAGTTGGATAAACCATTTCGACCTTGAAAGTAAAAATCAGTCCATGGAATGGCGACATCATAGTTCCCTCCCCCCAAGAAGGCAAGGGTCCAAGCGTCAGCAGGAAAGGTCTTGCTGACAGTGTTTTGGGATGAGAAAGGCGTAATAATGACTGATTACCTGCCGAAAGGTAGAACAATTACTGGTGCCTATTATGCCAACTTACTTACAAAATCACAGGAAGAAATCAAAACATGTAGGTGTGACATGCTGTCCAAAGGT
The DNA here is from genome assembly GCF_048544385.1 of Mastigoproctus giganteus. Lineage (NCBI taxonomy): Eukaryota > Metazoa > Arthropoda > Arachnida > Uropygi > Thelyphonidae > Mastigoproctus > Mastigoproctus giganteus. The sequence continues at coordinate 169,788,073 of NC_143581.1, read as the reverse complement.
GTGAGAATGCTTCAAGACAATACCCCAGTTCACACTTCTTAAATTGCAACAACACAAGCAGTCACTTGTGGATATGAAATACAACCCCATTCACATCCAGCCTACTCATCCGATCTTGCACAATTGTACTTCTTGTTTCCTTCCCTCAAATAATTTTTTCGGGGGACCCACTTCCCTGACGACGAGACACTCATTTCTGCAACAGACTCATGGTTCAAAGACCAACCTCACCACTTCTACAAAAACGGTATCCGTAGCCTCATCCATCGATGGGAAAAATGTGTAAATCTGCATGGTGGCTATGTAGAGAAGGACTAAAACCTGTGCCAAAAATCAAAAGGCTAGCACCCCTGCAGCTAGGTCAGGGAAATTCTTTATTGAACCACCCTCGTACATAGCTACACTCCAGAAAAGGTTAAATAATTAGTAGTTCAAAATATGATGTGCATAAATACAAGCATGAATGCTGATAAGCAAACAGCACAAATTAAACACCTACCTAATACCTTGTGGAGCCACCTTCTGCCGGTAATACAGCCAGTACAGTCTGTGCAATGACTCCACAAGGTGTTGCAGAGTGCCCTGCAGCAGTGCTACCTATGCATTGCACAATGTGCCCAGTAATGCCTGCACATTGCCAGGTGTATGGTTGTAGCATCAAACGTTTTTTTCCAGTAGATCCAAAACATACTCAATTGGGTTGAGATCAGTTGAGTTGGGCAGCTGTGGGAAGCTATCACATTCTTGAAACCTGCTGAGTTTTGTGGCATGGCATGTTGTCTTGCTGATAGATGCCAGAGTTGTCTGGATACACTATCTTCATGAAGGGGTGTGCACTCAGTCAGAGTAGATAGAAAAAAATAGGCATTCCCATGGAGCTGTTAATGGTGATCAGAGGACCCAGGGCAAACTACAAGAACAGTCCCAAAACCAAAACCACAACACTGCTGCTTCCAGCCTGCTGAACACCAACAGCTCCAGGGGCCACAGTCTCATATTGCTTTCTTCAAATGGTATGCTCATCAGTGAGTTGGAAATAGGATTCATCAGATCAGGCAACAGATTTCCACATCAGTGGTCCAGTGTTGGTACTGACATACCCATGAGAGGCACAGTTTGTGTTTTGCAGTGGGTATGGATTCCTGTTATGGCCATTGCCTGTCATAGCCTATGTGAGCTAATGTCCAGAGCATAATCCACGTGGATATTGGTCTTGCTATTACTGGGTGGTTAGTTGGGCCACTGTGCTGCTTTGCTGATGTGTTACAAGATGAGACATGACGATCACCATGGGTATTAACCACACGTGACTGTCCGATGTGTTACCTTTGGCTGGTTGTTCGACCGCTGTTGAGCCAGTCACAGAAGACTTGTGACATCACAGAATGGGAGCTATTAAGCATGTTGGCTGTTGTTGAGATACTGGCACCTGCATGTCTTCCTCCTACAATCATTCCATATTCAATGTCAGAAAGATCTTAGCACTGATCCATTTTTTCCTTGCATCATGATTGCAAGGAAAAAATGGATTGCCACATGTTCGAATTACCATCTTATATCAGCTGTACCTGACTTGGAGCCCTCACCAGCTTCACAGTCCAGTCCATTCCTACAAAAAAGGCGTTGCTAATGCAAAACTAACTGTTTGTGTGTGTAATACACATTTTATGGATGCAAAAGAAAAATCTTTCTACAACGGGTGCTTAAACGAACAGATAGTGTTTTATTTAAAATACAATACTATTCTTATTTAAAGACGAGATGCTTAACTAATGTACTTAGATCCCACTTTGCATTGTCTAAATATTGTAAAACTAATTCAATTTGTAACTTCAGCTGGGTCTCTTTAGTTGAAGAAACATTACCAGATGTTGTTTAGGGTTTATTAAAACCATAAAAATTATCTTTCTAATACCATTCACATTTAGTATTTTGCTTCTTCATCCACAATTTCTGGCATATAAAATTCCTGATTAATACTTTTGTATTTTGTTGTTTGAAACATTATTATTTTTATTTTTTATTTTAATAATACTGTACCAGTATAATTGAGGAGGTGTCAGCAGATATAATGGCATCTTCTGATTTTAGTGAATACATATGAAAGACTTTGCATGGACTTTGGTCATGGAGCCTTGTCAATGATATATAGGAATTTTGCTAGCAGGGACAGGGAGGTGATTATCCCATTATACAAGGCAATGGTCAGCCACACCTAGAGTACTATGTACAGGTCTGGAGGCCTCATTTTAGGAAGGATGTAGAGTTGCTAGTACAAGTACAAAGAAGGGCAACAAGATTGGTAAAGGGAACAAAGGGGTGCTCTTACCAAGAAAGGCTTAAGTTCTGCAAATTGCAGCACCTGGAGAGTAGGCACCTACAAGGTGATCTGATTGAGGTGTATAAGGCCTTGAATGGGTTGAGCAAGCTGAATGCTGATGGGATTCTTCCTCTTGCTCAGATTAAGAACCTGAGAGGGCACAGTTTCAAATTGAGGAAAGAGAGTTGTAGAATAGATGTGTGGAAATTTTCCTTTAGCCAGCACCCAGTTGATTGGTGGTTGATTCCACAACAAAAGACTTCCATCTTTTGTTGTGGAAGATGATAGCCTAAATAAATTTATGGCTCAGCTGGACTGGCATTTGGAACAAATGGAGGGGTGAAATGGGAGGGTTTTTTTTTTTTTTTTTTGGCTGATGCTGCATAAGCTTGCTTTCTTGTATTGTATGCATCTCTGCTAATTCACCTGCACTTTCACCTTTACATTTTGTTCTCTATTTTTCAAACTGATATATCACTGACACCAAACGTAGTATTAATTACTTTTCAAGTGGGTTTCTAGACTATATCATGCACCTTGGAGTGAATTTTTTCAAGGAAAGAAACTGAAAAACTATATATGTAATGCTTTTGAATATTAATATTTATTTCTGTTTTGACTTTACAGCCAAACAGAGCATGATTATTGTAAACAAAAATTTAAAAAAAAGGAAAAAAAATTGTAAAAAAATAAAAATTGACATTACTTATTTATTTATTTTTTCTTTGCAGTAATTCCTCTTTGTTCATTCATATATTAGGTCATTCAGTTTTATCAGCTTCTGGCTCTGAATTTCATGCAATTTCTTCAATTTTGACTTGTTATAAACTATTTGCCTTACTGTTTAAAATAAAATTTGCATCTCTTTAATATCTTTATCAGTTTTCCAATTACTGGCTATTGAAATCTCGCTATTCTTTTTCAGGCACCCTGTACAATAACATAAACTTGCTAGTGTAATACATATTATTGGTGCATGATCTGTGAATAGACAAGTATTACTATTGCATTTAGTATTTATTAGTTTAGTGTAGTATTCTCAGTATAACTGAATATAAAATGAAATCATGTTTCAGACTAGAGCAGCAAAGCAAAGGACTCAAACTAGTGGGAGTGTTGTGGCTTGGGGAAGAACTAATGGAGACAGTTCTCCAAGGAATCACAACCTGACAAAAAGTGCCACTTATTCGATGTTGGCAAACCCAGATAAAGGAACCACTAGGTGGCAGTGATCACAGTGTGCTGAAGTGGGATTTACTCAAAGAGGTAACTACCATCAGGGGTAAAGGGAAGGGTTTTTGCTTTCGTAAAGGCGGCTACGATGGACTGAGACAGTATTTAAATTCTATACAGTGGGACCAACTGATGATGTTACTAACAGCAAATTCAAAATGGGAAGCATTCAAAGAACTTACCTTGGAAGCTACTAGGCTTTACATACCAACTAAGAAATATTGTTCAAAGTTTTGGCCTAAATGGATGTCAGATGAACTAATGAGACATATGGCAGAGAAGAAAAATGCATGGGATACATATAAATTAATGGGCGACATGGAAGTCTATGATAGATATAAGCTGGTCTGTAACCAAGTTACAAAGGAGATTAGGCAGGCAAAGGCAGATTATGAGAAATCCTTGGCAAAGGATGCAAAGAAAAACAGAAAAGAGTTCTTTACCTATGCAAACTCTAGAAGGAAAGGGATGAATCAGATTGGTCCACTGGATATTGATGGTTCAACAGTTGAGGATCCTGCTCAGGTGGCTAACAAACTAAACAAGTATTTTGCATTTACATTCACACATGAGGAGTTATTCAGGAAGGGGAATGCCAGAGGTGAAGTAAACTCTGGCAGTGAGCTAGATTATTTTGTAACAACTGAGAGGAAAGTGGAGAAGAAACTGTTGAGGATAAACATAAAAAAGGCACCCAGGGTGGATGGGATCTATCCAGTTATATTAAAGGAGGCAGCAAAGGAAGTAAGCAAACCCTTAGCCATAATTATGAGAGCTTCTTCGGACTCAGGGGAGGTACCCATAGACTGGAGATGTGCAAATGTGACCCCAATTCACAAAGGAGGATTTCACAAAGGCTGACACAAGTAATTATAGACCTGTGAGTTTAACTTCTGTTCCAGGAAAATTAATGGAGGCACTGGTTAAAGAAGCACTGCAGGATCATCAAGACAAGACTTCAGTTATAGCTTGCACACAGCATGGTTTTGTTAAGGGAAAGTCTTGCCTGACCAATTTGATTGGATACTATGATGCAGTCAACTGGATGCAGGGAATAACTTTGATATTATATACAGTAAAGCCCCGCTAATCGCGGTCGCTGATTTAATATAAAATGAAACCTAAAAAAAATGTGAATTTTAAAGAGCGCCGTGACTAAAATTGGGCCGTGGCAAAAATTATCTTTTCCGGTCAAAACAGCGCTCAGTGGGTGGGGGGAGAGGGATGACAAAATCGCGAGCGTGGATGTTTCTCGCTAATCCTTGTTCAATATGTGTTATGTACTTGTCATGGAAGGTTTCGTCGTTTGCTTTTAATTTTTATGCTTATAAATTGAATAAATTTATCAATTTAGAAATTGATATGCTTACAAAAGTGATAAATCTACTGTTTTGCAGTGTAAAACAGACTTTTTCGAGTGTGTTAACGGAAGAAAGTGACTTTATTGTGGACAAGTTCTTTTCTAACCCCTGCAAAAATATGGCTACGAATAACAAGAGAAATTTGAAAAGATCAAAGGTGATGACATTAACGAATAAAACTGAGTTATTAGACAAAATTTCTAATGGTGAAAGTGTCCCCTCAGTGGCAAAACATTATAAAATCAATGAGTCAACGGTACGATCAATCAAAAAATCGGAAGAAAAAACCGCCGTAGTGTCCGTGAAAACGCGCTAATTGCTTCAAAAATTTGCTCTGTAACTCGTGATGTTAAATTTGAAAAAATGGAAAAGGCTTTAAATCTGTGGATAGAAAACCGAACTCAAAATAAAATTCCGTTAAGTTCACTCATCATTCGTGAAAAGGCAAAACTCCTTTATCAACACTTTAGCAAAACATGTGATAGCACTGACGGGATAAGTTTTTTAGTGAGCAAAGGCGCTGGTTTGAAAGATTTGTTTGAAATTTCTAATAAATATTATATTTAATATTAAATTGTTTCTTATTTTCATTTCGATGCCTTATGCTTGCATTTCACTATGTACTGTCCATGTACATAGTCATATTATAAAGGTACATATAATATATACATTGACAAAATTTTAGACTAGTTTTTCTTATATATTTCATACTTTGGAACGGAACCCCTTTATTACTATGGAAGCCATAACTCAGTATTCGCGGCATTTCTCAGGAACGTAACCCCCGCGACTAGCGGGGGGTTTACTGTATTTGGATCTTAGAAAGGCTTTTGATACTGTTGCACATGGAAGACTGCTGCACAAATTGGAGCAGTGTGGCATTGGAGGCAAATTGCTGTTATGGATAAAGGGGTGGTTGAGGGGGAGAAGACAGAGAGTAGTAATCAATGGACACTGCTCATCGTGGACTAATGTTATTAATGGAGTCCCTCAGGGTTCAGTGTTTTGTCCATTATTGTTTTCTGTATTTATAAATGATATTGATGATGGTATATCAAGCTTAATGTCCAAGTTTTCAGACGATACGAAGGTTGGCAGGGTTGTTAAGGACACTACTAACACTATGCTACTGCAACAGGATCTGGAAAGGTTAAGCAGATGGGCTGAGAGGTGGCAAATGAAGTTTAACATTGACAAATGTAAAGTACTACATATGGGAAACAGCAACCCCAGAGCAACGTATCAACTCTGTGCTACTACACTGACAGTGGTAGAGAATGAAAAGGACCTGGGGGTAATTGTGTAGGCATATATGAAGTTCTCTGAGCAGTGCAGAGTGGCTGCAAGAGTAGCTCATGGTGTCTTGTCAATGATATACAGGAATTTTTCTAGCAGGGATAAGGAGGTGATTATTCCCTTGTATAAGGCAATGGTCAGGCCACACCTTGAGTACTGTATACAGGTCTGGAGGCCTCATTTCAAGAAGGATGTAGAGCTGCTGGAATAAGTACAGAGAAGGGCAACAAGATTAGTGAATGGAACAAAGGGTTACTCTTACGTAGAAAGGCTTAAGTTTTGCAAATTACAGTGTCTGGACACTAGGCACCGGCGAGGTGATCTGATAGAGTGTATAAAGCTTTGAATGGTTCGAGCATGCTCAATGCTGATGGGATTCTTCCTCTTGCTCAGAATAATCACCTGAGAGGGCATAAATTCAAATTGAGGAAAGACAGATGTAGGATAGATGTGCGAAAATTTGCCTTTAGCCAGCGGGTAGTTGGTTGGTGGAACAGACTTCCAACCGTTGTTGTGGAAGTTGATAGCCTAAATAAATTTAAGGCTCAGCTGGACAGGTATTTCAAACGAACAGAGGGGTGAAATGGGAGTGGTTTTTTTTTTTTTTTTTTTTTTTGGCTGATGCTGCATAAGCTTGCTTTCTAGCATCATATACCTCTACTAATGCTAATACTAAACCTATCAGGAATGGTGCACAATACAGCAGAGGGGAAATTTTTGTGTGGGTTCAGTGCAAAGAATGTGGATAAATTAGATGAGAAATCAGTATTCTCATGGGCATTTAAGACAGCCTGAAGGGGATTCCTTTGAGGGTGGATGCCCGCAAAGGAATTAAATTAAAAGCCCATCAAACTCTCAGCTGCCTGCCTCAGTGCCAGGGCTTATACTTGCACATCAGGTAACACAGTGGCAATCCCCAAGGCACAATCCCCTAGAGACTCTGCAAGGCTCATGGAGGTAGAATTTTTCTCAGCATAGTCTGTATTTGTTAACAGAAGAGACTGTTTTTACAGGGATGGGATAAACTTAAATAGATGGGGGTGAAAGAATATTAGCTGATGCAATGGGGTTACTGTTAGGTGTTTTGGATAACTGATAGCTTGGGGGAGAGATTCACAGACTAACAGAAACTAGAGCCACAAGCCTAGTTGAAATAATTCTTGCATTGCTTCCACTGGAACATGCAACAGCTTGGAAAGTAAGGTGTTGGGGATTTCAAGCCCAGCTGTGAGTCCTTACAGATCAAGCAAATACATGAGCTGTGTTAGGATAACTAAGAGGAAGAAGAGGTGCACGCATACTTGCATGTACACCAATGCTAGGATTATAGTAAATAAATTTGACATGCTGGTCGAGTCATGAAAAGCAAAAAGCAGACATTGTGGGGATAAAAATAAAAGTGACATGGTGTCACCCAGATATAAGGGATGCAGAATTTGAATACGAGTAAAATGTTTATAGAAAGAACGGACAAGACAGGATGGGGAATGGCTATGATCTGGTTGACGTGGCTGACAAGTGCAATACTGAGTCAGTTTGGTGTGAAATGACTGTGATGAGTATAACAAACAACTAGCTAGTAAATCAGAATATCTCATAATGGGGGATTTTTACTTTCCTGACATTGACTAGAACTTATGGGTTTCACTCACAGAGTAGCAATACTTATGTGGATTTACTGGATGACTTTTTTCTACAGTAGTACGTCTATGTTAGAGAACAAACAAGAGAGAGAGCAATACTCTTAAACTGATTATTACCATTCTTCATGTAATCAGAATCTTCAGATAAAAGACCCACTAGGTGGCAGTGATCACAGTGTGGGATATACTTAAAGATGTAACCACCATAAAGGATAAAGGGGAAGGCTTTTGCTTTTGTGAAAGTGACTACACTCGTCTCAGACAGTTTTTATATTCTATACAGTGGGACAAACACTGATGACGTTACTAATAGCAAATTCGTGGGTAGTATTCAGAGATATAATCATAGAAGCTATTGAAATTTTCATACTTACAAAGAATTATTGTTCAAGGCTTATACCTGAACTATTGAAACTCTGGCAGAGAAAAAAGAAAAAAAATACATGGGACGAATATAAATTATCAGGTGATAAAGATGGCAGACATAAACTAGTCTATAATCAAGTCACAAAGGAGGTCAGGCAAGCTAAGGTGGATTATGAGAAAGCTTTGGCGACAGGTGCAAAGAAAAACAGCATAGACTTGTTTACTTATGTAATTGCTAGAAGAGAGGGAATGAATCACATTCATCCACTTTATATCAATAGTTTAACTGTTGATGATCCTGCTTGGGCTGCTGACAAACTGAGAAGGTATTCTGCATCTACATTCCCACATTAGAAAATTTTTACAGTTGGGAAGGCTGGAAATATGTCAAACTGTATTAATTAATTTTATATTCATTTGCTGGAGAGTGTCATTAGGAAATGTTCTATGTATCATATTGAGGTACATTTCTCTTATTCTTCTACAAATATTGAAATACAAAGTAGAACATATTAAGCATCGTAGCTCTGTTTAAACTAATCGTAAAAATGGTGCTTAAATAGTATCTGTTTAACACAGTCTCTTTTCAACAAATGTGTGTGTGGAAAACCAGCTGCCCTCCAAATGTTCACTTTCTTGAGAAAGTTTAAGTGTCACTGTGGAGCTTATTAAAAATCTGACTTTAAATGTAACATGCAACAGTTTTAGGCTTCAAACATGAACATGTCAATACATTCAACTTATACTTTCCTGTAAAAACTTTTTGAAGAATAAATCTACGTATACAGTTGATTTATTCTTGTTATTTATGAAAAATACAAAAAGGATATATATATATATATATATATATATATATATATATATATATATACAGGGTGCAGAGAAACTCTACCGACAAACTTGAACAGGTGATAGATGGTACCAAAAGAAACATTTTTTGTCAAGTAAACATAGTTCGTAATTGAGGCGTTATAGCAGCAGAAGCTATTAAAGGGTTGTAAAAATCAGAAGAACACATTTAGTAATTTAATGTCATTTAATGTATACAAATCATTTGCTGTTGCAAACAAAATAGAAAAAACAATTCATAAGAAGTGCTTGAACTGGTGACTGTGACGTTCAAAACATTCATAACTCACATGACGTTCATAACTCACACCAATGCATCACTGAATGTTGTAGGCGTTGGAAGTTCCTAGGATTGTCATGTATCTCTGCACTTGCTGCAACAATTTGTGCTATAAGTTCCTCCACTGTGTCAACTGGCGTTTCATACACAAGAGTCTTCATGTATCCCCAAAAGAATAAGTCCAAACAAGTCAGATCAGGTGACCTTACTGGCCAGGCTACAGGTCCACCTCGACCAATCCATCTGCCTGGAAAGGTTGTATGTAAGTGTGCACATACACGTCTGTCAAAATGTGGTGGTGCGCCATCATGTTGGCACTAATGACATTAAGAGTAGGAGACCGGCGGAATTACTTGACAAGTACAGGTCACTGATGAAAAAAAGCCGTGAATTAGGGTTGAAATTGAAAGTGTCTGCAATTCTGCCCAGACACGATAGGAGGGAGTATATGATGAGAGCCCTGTCAATCAATTCGGCCCTGGAAAGATTGTGCAGGGCTCAAGGGGTAGAATTTTTTTCAGCCTGGTCTGTACTTGTTAACAGGAGAGACTGCTTCTACAGGGATGGGATACACTTAAATAGAAAGGGTGCAAGAATGTTTGCTGATGCTATCGAGGCAATGTTAGGTGGGTCGGAAAACTGCTAGATTGGGGGGATACAAGGACTAATAGATTAACAGTAGCCACTGGTAGAGGTGAAAGTGATTCTTGCACTGCTTCTATTGGAATGAGCCGCAGCCTGGAAAATAAGATGCAAGGTATTTCAGAGACTGCTGGGAATCATTGGGGTACAAGTAAACACATGGGTTGTGTTAGGGTAGCTAAGAAAAAGAACAGGTGCATGTATACTTGGGTGTACACCAATGCTAGGAGTTTAGTAAATAAATTTGATGAATTTGAGGTATTGCTCAAAACATCAAAGGCAGATATTGTGGGGATTTCAGAGACGTGGTGTCACACAGATATAAGAAATGCAGAACTGGAATTTGGGGAGTACAATGTCTACAGAAAGGATAGACAGGATAGGAAGGGAGGAGGGGTTATGCTATTAGTTAAAAAACACATAAAATCCAAGGAAGTGAAGCCAGTCGACATCGCTGGACAGTGCAGTGTCGAGTCAGTTTGGTGTGACATAAGCATTGGGAGATCAAAATTGAGAGTAGGAGTGTGCTATAGGCCTAATGACTCTGATGAGTATAATAAGAAACTGTTCGGAGAAATAGAGTGGGCCAGTAAATCAGAGAGTCTTATAATGGGGGATTTTAATTTCCCAGATATTGACTGGAATTTGGGGGCTGGTCACTCACACAGTAGCAAGGCTTTTGTGGATTTATTGGATGATTGTTTTCTACATCAGCATGTTCGGGAGGCAACTAGAGGGAGTAATACTCTTGATTTGATTATCAGTAGTGATTCTTCATGCATTAAGAATCTGCAGATAAATGAACCACTTGGTGGCAGTAATCACAGTGTGCTGAAGTGGGAGTTATTCAAAGAGGTAACTACCATTAGGGGTAAAGGGAAGGGGTATTGCTTTCGTAAAGGCGACTACAATGGACTGAGACAGTATTTAAATTCTATACAGTGGGATCAACTGATGATATTGCCAACAGCAAATTCAAAATGGGAAGCATTCAAAGAACTTATCGTGGAAGCTACTAGGCTTTACATACCAACTAAGAAATATTGTTCAAGGTTTAGGCCTAAATGGTTGTCAGATGAACTAATGAGGCATATGGCAGAGAAGAAAAATGCATGGGATACATACAAATTAACACGTGACACGGACGCCTATGATAGATACAAGTTGATCTGTAACCAAGTTACAAAGGAGGTTAGGCAGGCGAAGGCAGATTACGAGAGATCCTTGGCAAGGGATGCGAAGAAAAACAGCAAAGAGTTCTTTACTTATGTAAACTCTAGAAGGAAGGGGATGAATCAGATTGGTCCACTTGAGATCGATGGGTCAACTGTTGATGACCCTGCTCGGGTAGCTAACAAACTAAATGAATATTTTGCATCGACATTCACACATGAGGAGTTATTCAGCGAGGGGAATGCCAGAGGTGTATTCAACTCTAGCAGTAAGCTAGAGAATCTTGTAATAACTGAGAGCAAAGTGGAGGAGAAATTGTTGAAGATGAACACAAGAAAGGCACCTGGGGTGGATGGGATCTATCCAGTTATATTAAAGGAGGCAGCAAAGGAGGTAAGCAAACCCTTAGCCATAATTATGAGAGCTTCCTTGGACTCAGGGGAGGTACCCATTGACTGGAGATGTGCAAATGTGACCCCAATTCACAAAGGGGGATCAAAGGCTGACACAAGTAATTATAGACCTGTGAGTTTAACTTCTGTTCCCGGAAAATTAATGGAGGCACTGGTGAAAGAAGCACTGCAGGATCATCTAGACAAGACTTCAGTTATAGCTAGGACACAGCATGGTTTTGTTAAGGGGAAGTCTTGCCTGACCAATTTGATTGGATACTATGATGCAGTCACAAAAGAACTGGATGCAGGGAATAACTTTGATATTATATACTTGGATCTTAGAAAGGCTTTTGATACTGTTGCACATGGAAGACTGCTGCACAAATTGGAGCAGTGTGGCATTGGAGGCAAGTTGCTGCTATGGATAAAGGGGTGGTTGAGGGGGAGAAGACAGAGAGTGGTAATCAATGGACACTGCTCATCGTGGACTAATGTTATTAGTGGAGTCCCTCAGGGTTCAGTATTGGGGCCTTTATTGTTTTCTGTATTTATAAATGATATTGATGATGGTATATCAGGCTTAATGTCCAAGTTTGCAGACGATACGAAGGTTGGCAGGGTTGTCAAGGACACTACTGACACTATGCTGCTGCAACAGGATTTGGAAAGGTTGAGCAGATGGGCTTCGAGGTGGCAAATGAAGTTTAACATTGACAAATGTAAAGTACTACATATGGGAAACAGCAACCCCAGAGCAACGTATCAACTCTGTGGTACTACACTGACAGTGGTAGAGAATGAAAGGGACCTGGGGGTGGTGGTGCAGGCAGATATGAAGTTCTCTGAGCAGTGCAGACGAGCTGCAAGAGTAGCTCATGGTGTATTGTCAATGATATATAGGAATTTTTCTAGCAGGGATAAGGAGGTGATTATTCCCTTGTATAAGGCAATGGTCAGGCCACACCTAGAGTACTGTATACAGGCCTGGAGGCCTCATTTCAGGAAGGATGTAGAGCTGCTGGAACGAGTACAGAGAAGGGCAACTAGATTGGTGAATGGGACAAAGGGGTTCTCTTACGAAGAAAGGCTTAAGTTTTGCAAATTACAGTGTCTGGAAACTAGGCACCAGCGGGGTGATCTGATAGAGGTGTACAAAGCCTTGAATGGTTTGAGCATGCTCAATGCTGATGGGATTCTTCCTCTAGCTCAGAAAAATCACCTGAGAGGGCATAAATTCAAATTGAGGAAAGACAGATGTAGGATAGATGTGCGGAAATTTGCCTTTAGCCAGCGGGTGGTTGGTGGGTGGAACAGACTTCCATCCCTTGTCGTGGAAGTTGATAGCCTAAATAAGTTTAAGGCTCAGCTGGACAGGTATTTCGAACGAACAGAGGGGTGAAGTGGAAGTGGTTATTTTTATTTATTTATGTTACTTTTTTTTTTTTTTTTTTGGCTGATGCTGCATAAGCTTGCTTTCTTGCATCAAATGCCTCTGCTAATGCTAATGTTGGAACCATATTTGTGCTTGGACAATCAGAGGAACATCCTCCAACAACTCTGGAAGTGTGTGCTCTAGAAAACGCAAATAGAGTCGTCCATCTAAATGTGCAGGCAACATGTATGGTCCAACTAAAATGTTTCCCACAATTCCAGCCCGTACACTGACACTAAACCTGTGTTGGTATCCACGTTCAACCACTGCATGGGGATTATTCTCTGCCCACACGACTGTTGCGGTTGTTGAACAATCCCTCTTGGGTGAAACATGCCTCATCAATGTAAAGCACATTATTGGCAAAATCAGACTGCACGTTGGTTTCCTGTAAAAACCAGTGGAAGAACTCGACACAGTGGGCAACGTCAGCAGGTTCTAGCGCATGCACTTTCTGGCATCGGAAAGGATGTAGTCCGGCTTCGTGCACCACATCCCACACCAAACGATGCTGCACATCCAATCGGTGTGCAACGGCAAATGATTTGCATGCATTAAACAATAAATTACTGAATGTGCTCTTCTGATTTTTACAACCCTTTAATAGCTTCTGCTGCCATAACGACTCATTTACGACCTGTGTTTACTTGACAAAAAATGTTTCGTTTGGTACCCTATATCACCTGTTCAAGTTTGTTGGTAGAGTTTCTCTGCACTCTGTGTATATATATATATATCCTAATCATCAAATATCGTATGAACAGATACCAATATAAATAATTAATACAGCTAGACCATCTGAAATGTGGATATCCAAAAATCAGAACTTTTTAAGATTTGGTCCTCCTACTCCACCCATGAGTAGTACCACTGGATGGTAATAGCACTGCTCATCTCTTCATATGATTATACATAAGTTAAAGTTAAATAAATTTAACTAACTTAGTGCTTCTAAAAATTCATTCAGGTGCTTTCTTCTCCAATATACATTTAATATATGATTGAGCATATCCTACAACCCATACAGGCAGACTTCTGTCTGCCATAAGCAAATGATATAATCTTATGAATTTACAACAGAAAGTTTACTGACCATCGTACATAAAATGTCCTACATTAGTAAGTGCATAGAGGAGAAAGAAACTACAATTACAAAATTTATTTATAAAGCCAGAACAGTATTATATGAGAGTAAGAAAGATTTTTATTTCTAAATAAATAAAAACACTGCATTCACTTGGGTCCATTCTCAAGCAGCTGTTTGACTCCCAATGGCTTTTTGAAGTTGAAGAGCTACTTTTAAGTAAATAAAATTTCATTACTCTATATTTTAATATTGTATTTAAGGCTGTGATAAGCTACAGGAACTTAACTGGAGAGATTTGAGTTGAGGCAAACAGAGAATGTTCGGTACCCTTCTCCACTGGCAGCTGGTCGTCTCATTTTTTGCCAATTTCTGTACATGACCAACTTTTATTACTATATTCAGGATATTCTGTCACCAAAATATCGGTACGAGGAGCTTATAATATGAAAAATGAGCAATGTAACTGTCATACAATAAATTATAATCAACAAACGTTTTTTTTTTTTTTTAAATCAAAGCGATTACTGATTCTTATTTTCAAATTTAAACCAAAGGCAATAAAAAAACAAATACAAATAAAGTAATATAGGTAATAAAAAAAAATTAATGACACATATTGCTAAACTGACAAAGTTGCATTCTACTAAGCAAGCTATTGATGAAAATTTCTGTACATGGATTTTGACATTTAATTTGACAATAACCAGGTCCAGGGTTGGATACTGGTTTTTGGATGGTCTATTTTGTATTATTTCCCTTAGTAATATTTTTAAATTTACATGATAACATCCATCTATTCAAATTAATTTTTCTCTTCTCCTACTGCAGCAAAATTAAATCAAAAGCATGCTGCATGCACAAAGCATTATCATTATTGAGGAAATATTTTACAGATAACTTACTTTTCAGTATTATGGTCAGTATCAGATTCATCAAAATCAGGTTTTACTCGTTTCTTTTCATAAATAAATATTACAGAACACAGGACTGCTACTTCTGCACAAATACCTAAAAATGGCCATAAAGCAGCAAGTTTATCTGCAACAAAGAGAACAACCAAAGTTATATAAATGCTATAATATGAAATATTGCTAAAATAAACATGATGATAGGCTATTTGAGTAAGAACACAAAAATAACTTGTAATTAAAATATAATTACTCCTGCTTTTAGCATACATATCAGAAATTTTTAGGTTATAATATCACTTTTTTTCCCCCTAAAGCTTTAAAATGTATGGCTAAGTTTACATATACAAGATGGTTATAAAGTCTATCATTTTGGATATACATATATATATAGTTAAAGTCTATCATTTTGGATATACATATATATATAGTTAAAGTCTATCATTTTGGCTACCTGCAGGTGACATACTCTGAATCACCCAGAGTTGAAATTTGCAACAGACTGTCTAGGATCAAGGGGAAATAACAGGCACGTGAGGAAAAAAAAAAAAAAAAACTTGTTCCAAAAATTCACATTGGTGTAACTGATGATGCACAAATTGCATGAATATCTATAGAAAATTTCTATAGATATGTAAAATAAATCTCATAATATGACTAGGGACGTACACGTCTCCTATCATAAAAGCAGGTGCAACTAAAGTAGAAAGGAGAGTCAGTAAAGTACTGCAAATGAATAGTGTGTGGCTGAGCTTTCAAAAAAAAGTTTAATAAGAGGTCCCCTTCTCAAAATATGGAAATTCAAAGAAATGGATACTTTGTCTGTATCTCCTAGCCCAAGAAGGCAGCCCAAATGTGGCAGCTGTTATTTGATAAAATTGCTGTTGCTGTGGCTGATGGTGCTACACAAAATGCATACTCATAGATTAATATCAGAGCAGTGTCATGACAATTAGATATTCCATAGGCAACAATTTCTTCTAAACTGGTTTCCTTACAAGATCCATCACTGCATGTGAACTCTTCATGATTCCACACAATGCACAACTTCACTCCATGTTTCTATCACAACGTCCACCTAAGATGTATGTGGATGACATGTGGCACTGAAACATGAGACTTATTTGTGGCTAAGCAGTGGTAGAAATACCCATAACTCACGTAAGTGGATCAGTACCTCCACATGATATTGACATATATACAAAGGGTACTAGGAAAGTTTTGCAATACAGCTTTGTTTATTTAATTTTTTCAAAGTAATTTCCTCTACATTCAATACACCTCTCCATCCTCCGAAACCAATCTTTAAACCAGTTCTGCCAAGTTTCACTAGGGAGTAAAGCACACTCGTTGTCCCAAGCCCGTAGAAGGTCCTCATCACTGGAAAACCGCCTCCCTTTTAGCTTCATTTTCACATGCGGGAACAGTGCAAAGTCGCAGGGAGCAAGGTCTGGACTGTAGGGTGGGTGCTCGAGAAGTTTCAGTCCTGTCGTGGTCAAATATTCGGTGCAGGCTTTGGCGCCGTGACCTGCAGCATTATCGTGATGGAGGTACCAGGTGTCCATTCTTGACTTTGGCCGCAGGTTCTTCATAGATCCAATGACTTTAGGCAGGCATTGTTCAGTATACCACTTAGCTGTGACTGTCTTCTGCGTGTCCAAAACGACACGTTCCACAATTCCACTCGATTTGAAAAATACAGCTATCATTTTCTTCTTTACAGATCGGGATTTTCTGACAATTACGGGTGTGTCGTCATCATCAAAGACCCAAACTTTGTTTTGAGCCTTGGTCGGCAGATCGTAATAGTACAGCCAAGTCTCGTCACCTGTCACGATGTTGTTCACATACCGAGATTGTCCCTTATCAAACTTTTTAAACATCTCCCGGCACCAAGTCACACGTCGTGTCATCTGCTCTTCAGTCAGTTGATTCGGCACCCAGAGAGAACAAAGTTTCTTCACGTGCAAATGATCTTGCAGAATCGAACGAATTGCTGGTGCATTTAGGCCCAAAGTATCCTCTATCTGTTGGTAGGTCACTCGCCTGTTTTCGTCAAGCATTTTCCTCACAGCAGTAACGTTTTCCTCCGTAACTGACGTTCGTGGCCTTCCTGGCCTCTCAGAATCCTCCAGAGTGAAATTTCCCCTTTGGAATTCTCTATACCACCTGAATATCGTTGTACAATGTGGACAATCATCATCTAGTGCAAGAGTCATTTCTTCTAAGCACTGGTCTATGGTTAAACCACGCACGAAATTATACCGCAAAACTGTCCTTATCTCATTTCGTGACCACGATGCCATCGCAAGCACTTTACACTCTCACTACTAATGAATAACTGAGCCCATCGACTTGGCGCGGCGGCTACTATGCACGTATGAACATGTTTCAACATGCAGCAACAAGCATCTTCCTGTGATTCATTGTTGCGTCATATTGCAAAACTTTCCTAGTACCCTTTGTACAGGGTATATCAGAAGCCTGGACCTATGAGTCGAGGCTTCTGATATACCCTGTATATATGTCAGACTCCAATGCTTAATTTTAGCACGATATTTGTAATTTACCAATTAATTCTTGACACCCTATGTAAATTCAGTTAGTGCACCTGTGGAGATAAACCCAGGTTCTCAACCTCAGTGACCTTCAAACTTCAGAGCAGCGAGTTTCTAAAATGTGTGTGGGATTTGTGGTATACCCCAGATTGACCTTTATATCAAGCATGTAAAAATACTACAAAATAAGATAATATATATTTTATAGGGCTTATTGATCAGAAATCCCTCCCCTCCACCAAATTTCAACTTTTGAAATAAGAAGCAGAACATGTGCAACAACTACGTTCAGTTCTTGGATTCCTTGTTTAATCCTGTCACAGGTGCAATATGGCCAGTGCAGCTTAAAAAAAAAAAAAAAAAAAACACTCATGCTTATCTTGACTCTGCAGGGTAGAAAACTGTCTTCTACCCTGCAGTCGAGTAAAAATAGCTCCATGTGCCCACTTTATGTTACATTACAGTTTAAAAGGTTTCTCCTACAATAAAGTTTTATTATAGCACCCTCCCTTATATATCTTGCTCTTTTCTTCTGGTCACATAATCAGTCCTACAAAGTGCTATGCATCTTTTAACATCTATAGTCCTTCCATTTAAACCACTTTCCCACTTACATTGCTGTCTTTAAGGTTGCAAGAAAGAATAAATCCAGATATAACCTCCTTCCTCTTGAGTTTTGTTTCCATGAAAGGGATGACAGAGACCAAAGCCTGCCAATCATTTCCAGTGGAGGTAACATTTGTTTATCTCATATTTAACTCAAGCTTTGAAGGCAGAAAGGATGCACTTCACAACTCAGTGTTCCCCACCCTCCATCCATCCATTTACTGATGCAATCACACTTTTTTTTTTTTTGTTAATTCAACATTTTTCATTCACTTTCTTTCTTTGTTGATACTGTAATTTATCTTTTGTGTGAAATTTACCGATGCTATGTGTTCAGTATGCCATCAGTAAATTTCATTAATGACGGCATTCTTATTATGACTTTTCTCCTTATGGGACTTTTACAATCTCGTGAAAGGTAGTGGTATCAAGTGTATGGAGTGATTGATTGTGTCCGGTTACTACTATTATTATTATTATTATTATTATTACTGATGGTCGAGGAACTCTTTGGCTATCCTATACTGGTTCAGGTTTGTGGCTTTCTGAAGTTCCATTTAAGTATTCTCTGGGATGCTTAATGTTGCTGTGCTCTTTGCCACCATGCCAGTGGTTGACATAGTGATGTATTGGTCATTACTTGTTCCATATGCCACATTTCTTTGACTTCCTGATTTTTTATTTGTAGGTTTTTTTTTTTTCTGGAGGATGCCGGTGTTGGGCACCACTATATTGATCAAGAAGGTTGCCATTTCCTTCTTGTTGATGAGGGTTGTTATTATTATTATTATTATTATTATTATTATTATTATTATTATTATTATTATAAAACTTTTTTATAGGATTTTTTCCACCCTGTGACAGGTACTGGTACCAAGTGCATGCTGTGGTTGGTTGTGTCTGGTTACTAGTATTATTATTACTGTTGGTTGAGGAATTCTCTGACTGTTCTACAGGTGTTCAGGATTGTAACTTTCTGGAGTTCCATGTAAGTGCTCTCTGGGAGGCCTACTGCTGGGTACTTATGGAGATTCTGTGGCACCATGCCAGTGATTGACATGGTAATCGGGATGGTAATTACTTGTTCAACATGCCACACTTCTTTGACTTCTTGTCATAGCTGTGTGTACCTACTGATCATTTCCTTGTAGGTTTTCTGGAGGTTGCTGCTATTGGGCCCTGCTATGTTAATCAGATAGGTAGCACTTCCTTCTTGTCAATGAGGATTATGTCTGGTCTGTTGTGCAGGATTGTCTTATCTGTTATTATTGGCATTGTCCCAGTATAGTTTGTAGCAGGGGTTTCTAGTACAGCCTGGAGTTATCAACATTATTATTATTATTACTTCCTGACAAGGGGGAAGGGTTTCCACCCAGTGATGGGTACTGGTACCAAGTGCACAGGGTGGTTGTTATGTCCAGTTGTTATTACTGTAGGTCAAGGAACTCTGACTATCCTAGAGGTGTTCAGGATTTTGACTTTCTGGAGTTCCTTTTAAGTGTTCTCTGGAAAACCTATTGCTGCTAGGCACTTGTGTACAGTTTTTGGCACCATACTGGTAGTTAACACAAAGATCGAAATGGTCGTTGCTTGTTGTATATGCCACATCTCTTAGGTCTCCTGTCTTAGGTGTGTGTGTGTACTTCCTTGATCTTTTCCTTGTGGATTATCTGGAGGTTGCCAGCATTGGGCACCATTATGACAATCAGCTAGGTAGCCTTTTCCTTCTTGTCGACAATGGTTATGTCTGGTCTGTTGTGCAGGATTGTCTTGTTTGTTATGATGACACAGTCCTAGTACAGCTCGTGAGTTGGGGTCTCTAATATGGTCTGGAGTTCGTAGTTGTAATACAATATACTTTCTATGATCAACTGTTATTTCCTCACTAGCTTCTGATGTATTATCCTGGCTACCTGGTCATGTCTACGAGAGTACTCTGTCTAGGTGATCACCTTGCATCCTGCGGTGATGTGTTGGATTGTTTCCGAGGAAAAGTGGCATCACTGACATGTGTCATCTGCCACTCCTGGCTCCTTTGCAATGTATTTTCTATAGTTCTTTGTGTTGACTACTTTGTCTTGGATGGTGAGCATGAATCCTTCAGTTTCCAGGAAGAGCATCCCTCTTGTGAGCCATGCATGAGAAGCCATTTAATCTATGTGGCCCTGAAGGAGGTCACTGTAGTGTCTACCATGGAGTGTCTTCTTTACCCATCTTTCTAGCTTCATTTGCCCTGTCTTTGCGGGAGGGGACTCCTTGCTTAGGTTGAGTGAGATATGCCACTTGTCTATTTTCCTTATGGCCTGGTAGAGTGCTGCTGTGTTTTTCTGTAAATAATCCTTCAGGTTCGCTATTGCTTTCTTCTGTTGCTCAACGAGGTTTATCAGGCCCCTTCCTCCTTTCTGAGCTATTGTCAGTCTCTCCGCAGCTGACTTTGGGTGATGTTGCCGGCTCTTGGTCATCATTGTCCTTGTATTTCACACAATATCCTCCATCTTGGTGTTAGTCCAATCTATGATCCTGAAGGAGTATTTTAGCACTGGGGCTGCATAGGTGTTTATGGCTTTAACTGTGTTCTCTCCATTCAGTTTTGAATCTTTGATGGTATTTTTTGGTTAGGCAGGCTTTGATCTCCTGTTGCGCTAGCTGCTGAGCTTGCATCATCCTCAGGTATTTGTAGGTCTCTACCCTGTCAATGCTTTGATCTCTTTACCAGTCTGCAGCTGGTAGTTTCGGCCAACTAATTTCCCTTTATGCAATCAGTGGATCTTGCATTTGTCTAGTCCAAATTCAATCCTGATATCACTGCTGAATTCTTTGGTGATTCAGAGTAGCTGCTGGAGTTGTTTTTGGTTACCATGTAGAGCATGGTGTCATTCAGGTTTTTCCTTCCTTCTGTGAGGGTATATCTATACTTGTTGTTGTTGAGCATGGTGGATAGTGGGTTGAGTGCTACACACAACCACAGTGGTCTCAGGGCATCTCCTTGTAAGATTCCTCTCCTGATGGAGATTGGTCTGGTTGTGATGTTCTCAACCTTGTTAGTTGCACTCCATTTCACCATGGTTGCTTCTAGGAAGTTTGCCATTGTCAGATTGATTTTGTAGATCTTCTGCATCTCTGTTAGCCAGCTATGAGATATGGAGTTGAAGGCCTTGCAGTAATTGATGTAGGCCTTGTAGAATTTGCAGTGCTTCATGTAGGCTTGCTCTATAACTGTGCCATCAATGGTTAATTGCTCCTTGCATCCCTTCTGCTGCTTGGCCATGATGTTCTGGCTCTCCAAGTGGTCTGATATCTTCTTAGTTATGCAGCTGGTCAGAATCTTGTACGTCATTGGGAGACAAATGATCAGGCTGTATTTCGCTGGGTTTCTTGTATCTTGGTCCTTAGCTTTCAAGTATGTGATTCCCTCAGTAAGAAAAGTTGGGATTGTCTCCGGGCGACTTATCATTTGAGTGAACTGCTCTGCTAGGTGTTTGTGTGAGCAAGTGAACTTCTCGTACCAGTAGTTGTGGATGTTATCCATTCCTGCGGTTTGCCAGTTGTGTTATTATTATTACTTTTCATTTATCTATGTTTAATGCTAAACTTCAACTGCCATTTTTCAGTCAATCGGCTTAATTTGTTTAGATCTTATTGCAGCAACTTTCCACGATTACAGTCATTAACCACCCTGCCAACCTTAGCATCATCTGCAAACTTAAGCCTGATATAATTCATCGATATCATTAATAAATATAGAAAACAACAATGGGCCAAGCACAGAACCCTTTGGGATCCTCTAATAACAGTAGTCCATGAAGAGCAGTGTCCATTAATAACCACTCTGTCTTCTCCCACTCAACCATCCCTTTATCCAGAATAGTAACTTGCCCCCATTTTACAGCAGTCTTTTATGTGCAACAGTATCAAAAACTTTCCTGAAATCAAAGTATGTGATATCAAAATTATTTTTTGCATCCAGTTCCTTTGTTACTGCATTATAATATCTAAACAGATTGGCCTGACAAGATCGCCCCTTAACAAATCCAAGCTATGACTGCATCATAAGTGCATTCCTGTCTAGATGCTCTTGCATTCTTCTTTAACCAGTGACACCAATATTTTCCTTAGAACAGAAGTTAAGCAAACAGGTCTGTAATTACTCATGTCACCCTCTGATCTTCCTTTGTGAACTGCGAATACATTTGTATATCTCCAGTCCACTGGGATCTCTTCTGAATCCAAAGACATTCTCATAATTATGGCAAAAGGTTTGCTGGCCCCCTTTACTGTTTTGCTTAATATAATTGGATAGATCCTATCCACCCACCATTGTCCTTTGTATCACCAGATAATTTATATGCATACCATACATTTTTCTTCTCAGCCAAAAATCTCATCAGTTCATCTGATACCCAATTAGGTCTAAGACTGGTATGAAAATCCTAATAGCTTCTATGATTATTTTCCTCAATGTTTCCCATTTAGAATTTGCTGCTTGCAATATCATCAGATGGTCTCACGTTAGAGAATTTAAAAATTGTCTGAGACCACTGTAGTCACTCTTATGGAAGTAAAAGCCCTTCCCTTTACCTTTGACAGTAGTTAAGGCTTTACGTGAGTTCCACATCAGCACATTGCGATCATTCCCACAAAGGTCTTTTACTATTTGCAGGTTCTTAATGCATAAAGAGTCACTGCTGATAATCAGAATGAGAGTATTACTTCCTCTTGTGGAAGTAACATCATTGTGGGCTTTATGTAGGTCACTGTAGTGATTGCCGTGGAGTGCCTTCGTTGCCCATCTTTCTGTCTTTGTTTCTTCTGTCTATGCGAGTAGTATTTCCTTGTAAAGGTTGAGCAGTGTATGCCATTTGTCTATCTTCCTTAAGGCTTGGTAGATGGGTGTTCTTCTGGAAATATTTCCCCAGATTCTTAATTAACTTCTTCATTTTATAAAATATTTAAGGGCAAAGGCCTCATGCTACGAGGTAGAATGACTAACATGTAGGTTAGTGCAAATGCATCATTTTAACATAGCTATCTACCAAAGTAGTTAAATTAATTAATTAAATTGGCATCATTTTGGTTATATCTCATATTGTGAATGCCTTCACAACAAGTTGCCATGGTATTGTACTACATCAAATAAATAACACTTCACCAGTGGAGAAGACTATTGTTATTTATTCTCGGTGGACACCACCACCCAGATAGCACCGTTTCAAAGCTTGGCTTCTCTTCAGTGGGTGGGAAGGTACCCTGGTGTTGCAATAATGACAACTCAGTTATGAGGTATAATACCATGGCAACTTGGTGTGAAGGCATTCACAATATGAGATATAACCAAAACGATGCCAATTTAATTAATTAATTTAACTACTTTGGTAGATAGCTATGTTAAAATGATGCATTTGCACTAACCTACATTAGTCATTCTACTTCGTAGCATGAGGCCTTTGCCCTTAAATACTTTATAGTCTATATCACTACACACCATCAGGCATCTCTCATGTTGTGAAGATATACTTCATAACTGGGTTGTCACTATTGTAACACCAGGGTACCTGCCCACCCACTGAAGAGAAGCCAAAAAGCTTTGAAACGGTGCCATCTGGGTGGTGGTATCTGCTGAGAATAAATAACAATAGTCTTCTCCACTGGTGGTGTTATTTATTCGATGTAGTACAATACCATGGCAACTTGTTGTGAAAGCATTCACAATATGAGATATAACCAAAACAATGTCAATTTAATGAATTAATTTAACTACTTTGGTAAAAAGCTATGTTAAAATGATGCATTTGCACTAACCTATATGTTAAACTTCTTAATTTTTTAAATGCAGTCTTTCAGGTCTCTCCTACTTCCTTTCCGGCTTATGGTCAGTCTCTCAACGGTCAAATCTGAGTGGTGTTGATGGCTCTTGGTCATAATGACCAAGAGGCCTTGACCTCCTTGTGTTCAAACTGTTGAGCTTGCATCATCCCCAGATATTTGTAGGTCTCTCCCTTTGTCATGGCTTTAACCTCTTCAGCAGTCTTCAACTGGTAGTTTTGGCCAACTGAATTTCTATGATATCAGTGCCGAACTCTTCAGTGATCTGTAGTAGCTGTTGGAGTTGATTCTCAGTTTCCACGAAAGTTTGATGTCATCCATGTAGATCGGGTGAGAGAGGGTGCAATCCTTCCTTCCTTTAAGATTATATCTGTACTTGCTGTTGTTGATCGTGGTGGACACAGGGAATCTTCCTGGAAGATTCCTCTTTGGGTGAGGATCTGTCTGGCCATGATGTTCGCGACCTTGATGGTGGTCCTCCATTTTGTCATGGTTGTTATTGTTGTTATGTTGATACTACATTTATATGTTTAGATAAGTTTAGTTGAATTTAAGGTTGTAGAAATTTTCATTCTTTTTAACAGCATGCAATGAAAGGATGTAGATATCAAAAAATAAATCAAGTGTGCAGTTTTTCAACTTACATATAAACCACTGCTTCATAAACACTGTAAAAAAGCTTAAAAAAATGTTATTTAGCAAAATATTGATGAGAAATGAAAAATAGCCTCCAAAAAAAAAAAAAAAAAAAAGATGCTGATTTTAGTGCTCTTTGGGTCTGGTCCCTTTCACAGAACTACAATGGGCATTTACTTATAATGGCATTTATTATATCCACATGGAATGAAGCTTACCTTTTACCCTAACTAAAATAGTGGAATTGGAACTACTAATTCCATTGTCTGCCTCACAAGTGTAATAATCTCTATCATCAAAATCCAACTCTTCGATTATGAGAATAGCATCCTGTATTCCATTTTCATCAGGTTCAAATTTGATGTGAGTGTCTGATTTGTTAATTTCATCAGATCCTAAAATAAAAAAAATATATATCTACAGAGTATTCTTTAATCCTATTCATTAAAAATTTCTTATATAAATATTTCAATGTCTGATAAGAAAATATATATCAATCTTAGCGATAAAAATCACACTGTGTGCCACAGTAGGAATGAAATTTAATTCAGCAGTAAAGAAATGATATAGCACATTACAGAAGCAAAGGCTCTTATTTTGTCACTGCTTTCACAATCTCTTTTCTAAAAAAACATTAAAGATGCAATGTACAAATGAAAATGATTCCTAAGGTTACTATTTGCAGGACTGCCAACATTCTGTAAGGTTTGTTTGTTATTTGGTTTTTAGGTTATTGTTATTTTTTGGTTTTTAGGAGCATTAGCAACTAAGGCCATATTGCTCCGGGGATATGCGGTGGTCATTCCCTGACCTTTCCGCATCCTCCGTATTTGGTGGTGACGGGCTCGAACCCCGGTCTAATCAAGAAGCGTGTGCAACGCACTGCTGCTCCTTCCCACCTGGCTACGGAGGTGCCTATTCTGTAAGGATGTGGGTTATTAGACTGCAAGAAATATTATTCAACATGAGTAATTCATTTATTTAATCCATAAGTTGTACCCTTGATTTATACATTTATATCACTATTTTCAATTTTTTTGCCAAAAATTTTTTTGCCCCCCCTCCCCATTTTTTATTTGGCAAAATAAAAAATGGGGAGGGGGGACAGAACAGTCGCAGCTGGATTTGACACATATGGCAAAACACAAAATCTATTTACCCACCTCATCACACTATACTACTTGTTAAACTGCTTATAATAATCCGCTTATTGAGATATACTTCCAAAATCACAGTAGCGAAGTGGCTGAATTGCACAATTTGGTGACAAAAGGGATTATTTGATTATGTAATTTTATAATCAAAAATTTAACTTACTTAATTCTAATTAATATCAAACTCAGCTCCTCAAAATCTTTTTAAATGATGTCTCTGTAGATATAGAATTTGAGTGTACAATCAAAAACAAACATAGTTAAGAACTTTAAATATATATATATATATATATATATATCTGATAATTTAAAATAATATGATATTTAAAATAACATCAGCCAGTAGTACGGCAATAATACAGAGCGAAACAGAACGCAAAATAATACAAAATAAAGAAACAGGGAAGGGAAAGTAGAGATAGTAGAAACCAAGGTAGTCAATAATCCCCTATATAATTTAGTCAATTAAGCAATTAAACGTAATTAATAAACAAGATACAAATTTAAAATAATGCCAATTATAAATAATTTAGCGGCACCCCCCTAGAAGGTACCAGTTCCAAAAGACGTGAAATATCACCAAAAAAGGTTAAAGAAACTACCAAAAATAAAATATCAAAATAATAAATCAAAACAATAGACTGACCATTATGCCCCATATCGACAGAGGACCACGAGGCCATTAATGGTCATGGAATCGCTGCATTTCAATCGTCATACAAATCATCGCAAAGGCAGAAATATCGAAGAACCAAACCACCTCTCCATTCTCCGATAGATGAACCAATGCAGAGGATCTGCATGGCGGTGGTCCTTATGCAGCGAAAAAATAATCTATAGAACAGACAGCACTCCCGATCAGAGCCACACCACTGACACAATGCAAGCCCAACCAGCCTATATAATAGAAAGGAAAAGAATAGATGGTCTATTGTTTGTCTATTGTTTTGATTTATTATTTTGATATTTTATTTTTGGTAGTTTCTTTAACCTTTTTTGGTGATATTTCACGTCTTTTGGAACTGGTACCTTCTAGGGGGGTGCCGCTAAATTATTTATAATTGGCATTATTTTAAATTTGTATCTTGTTTATTAATTACGTTTAATTGCTTAATTGACTAAATTATATAGGGGATTATTGACTACCTTGGTTTCTACTATCTCTACTTTCCCTTCCCTGTTTCTTTATTTTGTATTATTTTGCGTTCTGTTTCGCTCTGTATTATTGCCGTACTACTGGCTGATGTTATTTTAAATATCATATTATTTTAAATTATCAGATATAATTGAGCATCATGTGGGGGATGTGCAATTGCTGCCTCTGATGATAGCCATATAGCCATAATTATTTATTTTTATTACTTTTGTCTAATTTTTACTTTACATAATATAAATTAGGGTAGTAGTGGGTTGATATGCTAAATAGCAGCGCCTGTGCCGCCATCTATTCTTTTCCTTTCTATTATATAGGCTGGTTGGGCTTGCATTGTGTCAGTGGTGTGGCTCTGATCGGGAGTGCTGTCTGTTCTATAGATTATTTTTTCGCTGCATAAGGACCACCGCCATGCAGATCCTCTGCATTGGTTCATCTATCGGAGAATGGAGAGGTGGTTTGGTTCTTCGATATTTCTGCCTTTGCGATGATTTGTATGACGATTGAAATGCAGCGATTCCATGACCATTAATGGCCTCGTGGTCCTCTGTCGATATGGGGCATAATGGTCAGTCTATTGTTTTGATTTATTATTTTGATATTTTATTTTTGGTAGTTTCTTTAACCTTTTTTGGTGATATTTCACGTCTTTTGGAACTGGTACCTTCTAGGGGGGTGCCGCTAAATTATTTATAATTGGCATTATTTTAAATTTGTATCTTGTTTATTAATTACGTTTAATTGCTTAATTGACTAAATTATATAGGGGATTATTGACTACCTTGGTTTCTACTATCTCTACTTTCCCTTCCCTGTTTCTTTATTTTGTATTATTTTGCGTTCTGTTTCGCTCTGTATTATTGCCGTACTACTGGCTGATGTTATTTTAAATATCATATTATTTTAAATTATCAGATATAATTGAGCATCATGTGGGGGATGTGCAATTGCTGCCTCTGATGATAGCCATATAGCCATAATTATTTATTTTTATTACTTTTGTCTAATTTTTACTTTACATAACATATTATATATATATATATATATATATATAAAAGAGGTGCTATCCAAAAGTTCCCGAAATGTATTTATAAAATAAATTTGATTCACCCTGGGTCTTATTTGCAACTGTCACCTTTGAAGTAGTTCTCTCAAGAGTGTAAACGCCGATCCCATCGTTCTCCAATCATTTGAATGCGTCCTGAAAGTCCTCCTCCATCACAGTGTTCAGCACTGCCTGCGATTCGGTTTGGATATCCTCTAAGCTGTCAAATCTTCAACCTTTCAGCTTGATTTTCATTCTTTCAAAGAGGAAGAAGTTGCAGGAGACAATTTTCATGTTGTTGAAAGCCAAAAACTGTACCACAGTGAGAGATGTGTGGGCTGGTGTGTTGTTGTGACGAAGGACCCAGTTCTTTGTGTGCCACTTCTCTGTATGTTTCCTCCTAATGGCTTCCCTTAACCCCCTCAGAATGTCGCAGTAGAACTTTGCATTTACAGTCTGGTGAGGAGGGACGAATTCCTTACGGATAATCTCATCAATGTCCAAAAAACAGATCAACATGGACTTCACATTGCTCTTCACTTGTTGGGCTTTCTTTGGTCAGGGCAAAGATGGGCTCTTCCACTTTAATGATTGTTGCTTGGTTTCTCTGTCATACCCAACTCTCATCACCAGTCACGACTGTAGAAAAGAAGTTTTGATCACTCCTGGCCCATTCTTGAAGATCTCTGCTAACTTCCATGCGATGCTGCTTTTGGTCTTCACTCAGTAACCATGGCACGAATTGGCCACAATCCTTCTCATGTTCAACGCTCATTACAAAATCTGCTGACACGTGCTATATGATAGTCCTACAATGCCACAAATGTCGTGGATGGTCCACCTGCAGTCTTCTGCAACATTTTCCGGGGTGGTGTTCGATGATGGATGCCCAGAGCGATTGTCGTCATCAACTGACATTTGACGCAAGCACATTGCTCTCTCACATCAGCCATCGCAACAATTCCAAACTATGCAAAATACACAGCCAAAGAACTGCAAATAAATATTCAATGACTCTATCCAGCCTGACACCATGTGGCACACCGATTCGCAAAGGATGCATGCAGTGTTACCTAGCCCCACAAGTCTGTACTAGACGTAGTTCCTGCGCAACATTCAAATTTTGGGAACTTTTGGGTAGCACCTTGTATATATTTAATAATGTAATGTTATATTATTACATATAATCCATAGTATTTTTTTACATATAATGTTTCTAATCCTTGTTCTCTTCAGTAACATGCTGTATAGTCTTCTGTTGTTTATAATTTCCAGTCCTAATATGTAGTTACAATGTAATAAAGATGAATAGTGCACACTGTGATTTCATGAAGTTTATTTCTCCTGTGTTGTTATTCAACAACTACAAAGTTATAGATCAACACCTTTCAAAGTTTGCCTACTTAGAATTAATCTGCACTAAGTTTCAGCAAAACATTATATTCATATTATTATTATTAGCCATATGGTGCAAGTAAGCCTGAGGCTTATGCTGCACCAGCTGAAAAAAAAAAAAATTCTGAATTACCCTGTTTTCATTCCCACATTTATATGCAGGAAACTCTAGGAAAATTTTAGAAGAGAAGGCATAAGTATATTATAAGAAAAATATACAGGTGGGTACAGTTAAATAGCTAGTGCTGTCTATAGCCAAGTCTAATATAACTGTATTAAGAGGAAAATTTAGTATAGGTAGAATCTCAGTCGTGAAGACTCCAGTCAGATACTTGAGATATGTCCCTCAGGTTACGTATCTTGGTGTTATTACAGTTGAAAGATTGACCTTTCCCTCCATGTTAAGTATGTTAAAGGAGAAATAAAAATTAGCATATGCCAAGATAAGGTGGATAGTGGGAGTACAATAAGGAGTGAAGTGGGGGGGGGGATACCTTAGATAAGAGATCTAAGGAGGATACCCTTAGATCTCTTATCTAAGGGTATCTTTTTGCTAATAATTACCTATGCAGGATGTGCATTGGGATACCATACAGAGGAGCATAGTATAGTACAGTATGGAGGCATTTAATATCTGCACAGAGACTTGGCCTTCTGGCAGTATCCCAAGCTTGCAGAACCATTTCAAATGATGCACTACATGTGCTAGCTGGGAGAGAACCTGCCAATCTCATAGTGATTAAGAAGTATTTGGAGTACACAGCAATGTGGACTAAACCTAAAGAACTGTCTTGTCGCAATGAAAATATACAATATGGAACACAAGTTTTAAAAGAGGAAAAGAAAAGGATACAAAACGAGATTGAGAATATATGGCAGGAGAGACAGAATGGTTCTGATAAATGAAGAGTCATTTGAGACTGTCTGTTTTATGAAAATGAAAGCATGTATGTGGCATGACCTGGTTCTGTATGTTACTTTTATGATATCAGGACACAGAGTGAAATCCAGGCTGCATGATTTGGGAATAGAATATATTTGGATTTCAAGAAAGCTTTTGATATGTTGCACATGGAAGACTGCTGTACAAATTGGAGCAGTATGGCATTAAGGGCAAGTTGCTGCTATGGTTAAAAGGATGGCTGAGTGGGAGAAGACAGCGAGTGGTAATCAATGGACACTGCTCTTCGTAGACTAATGTTATTAGTGGAGTCCCCCCAGGGTTCGGTGTTGTGCCCATTGTTGTTTTCCATATTTATCAAAGATAATGAAGGTATATCAGGCTTCATATCCAAGTTTGCTGATGATATGAAGATTGGCAGGATTGTTAATGACAGTATGCTACTGGAACAGGATCTAGAAAAGTTGGGCAGATGGGCTGAGAAGCGGCAACTAAAGTTTAACATTCATAAATGCAAAGTACTGCACATGGGTAGCAGTAACCCCAGTGTAACGTACCAACTGTGCAGTAATCAAGGTAGTGGAGAATAATAAAGACCTGGGGGTAATTGTGCAGTCAGATATGAAGTTTTCTGTGCAGTGAAGACAGGCTGCCAGAGCAGGTCATGGGGTCTTGTCAATGATATACAGGAATTTTGCTAGCAGGGATAAGGAGGTGATTAACTCCTTGTATAAAGCAATGGTCAGGCCACACCTTGAGTACTGCATACAGGTCTGGAGGCCTCATTTTAAGAAGGATGTAGAATTGCTAGAATGAGTAGAGAGAAGGGCAACAAGACTGGTAAGGGGAACAAAGGGGTGCGCTTATGAAGAAAGTCTTCAGTTCTGCAAATTTCAATGTCTAGATACTAGGATTGATTTTTGATTTGGTAGTTGTTGGCGCATCAGCTTCTGTAGCCATATTGCACCTCCCAAGGTTTTTGCAGTACTTTGATCCAAGCCCAAGGCGGGAATCGAACCCGCGACCTTTGGGTTGCCGAGCAGGTACTTTACCCACTCGGCTAGCCCGGTCGGCGTCTAGATACTAGGCACCTGTGAGATAATCTGATTGAGGTGGTTATAGCTTTGAATGGATTGAGAAACAATGCTGATGGAATTTTTCCTCATACTCAGACCACACACGAGTGGGCACAAACCAAATTGAAGGATGGTTGCAAAATTGATAGGCAGACGTTTACCTTTAAAAAGCCGGTGATTGATTCCTGGAATCAATTTTCATCTGTTGTTGTGGAAGTTAATAGTTTAATAAAAATTCAAGGAAGAACTAGACAAACTATTGGAGGAAATAGGTGAAATTGGAGGTGTATTTTTTATTTTTATTTTTGGCTAATACTGTTTAAACTTGCTTCCTTGCATCATTATCCACTGTTAATGCTAACTATTACTTTTTCATTTCAAGCTTACTTCTAGTAGATGGCAGCACCAACAATCATCTCATAGGAGGTGTTTATCCCTTTGTATAAGGCAATGGTCAGGCCACACCTTGAATACTACACACAGGTCTGGAGGGCTCATTTTAGGAAGGTTACACAGCTGCTGGAATGAGTACAGACAAAGATTGGTGATCTGATAGAGGTATTTAAGGCTTTAATTTATTGAGCAAGCTCCATGCTGATGGGATTCTTGCTCAGATTACACACTAGACATAAATTCAAATTGAGGAAAGACAGTTACAGAATAGATGTGCAGCAATTTGACTTTTTAACCAGCGGGTGGTTGATTGCTGGAACAAACTTCCATCTGTTGTTGTGGAAGTCGATAGCTTAAATAAATCGAGCAGTGTGGCATTGGAGGCAAATTGCTGCTATGGATAAAGGGGTGATTGAGGGGGAGAAGACAGAGAGTGGTAATCAATGGACACTGCCCATCGTGGACTAATGTTATTGGTGAAGTCCCTCAGGGTTCAGTGTTGGGTCCATTACTGTTTTCTGTATTTATAAATGATACTGATGATGGTATATCAGGCTTAGTGTCCAAGTTTGCAGACGATACAAAGGTTGGCAGGGTTGTCAAGGACACTACTGACACTATGTTGCTGCAACAGGATCTGGAAAGGTTGAACAGATGGGCTGAGAGGTGGCAAATGAAGTTTAACATTGACAAATGTAAAGTACTACATATGGGAAACAGCAACCCCAGAGCAACGTATCAACTCTGTGGTACTACACTGACAGTGGTAGAGAATGAAAGGACCTGGGGGTAATTGTGCAGGCAGATATGAAGTTCTCTGAACAGTGCAGACGGGCTGCAAGAGTAGCTCATGGTGTCTTGTCAATGATATACAGGAATTTTTCTAGCAGGGATAAGGAGGTGATTATTCCTTTGTATAAGGCAATGGTCAGGCCACACCTTGAGTACTGTATACAGGTCTGGAAGCCTCATTTCAAGAAGGATGTAGAGCTGCTGGAATGAGTACAGAGAAGGGCAACAAGATTAGTGAATAGAACAAAGGGGTACTCTTACGAAGAAAGGCTTAAGTTTTGCAAATTACAGTGTCTGGAGACTAGGCACCAGCGAGGTGATCTGATAGAGGTGTATAAAGCCTTGAATGTTTTGAGCATGCTCAATACTGATGGGATTCTTTCTCTTGCTCAGAATAATCACCTGAGAGGGCATAAATTCAAATTGTAGGATAGATGTGTGGAAATTTGCCTTTAGACAGCGTGTGGTTGGTTGGTGGAACAGACTTCCATCCCTTGTCGTGGAAGTCTGTTCCATCAACAGACTTCCACGACAAGGAAGTCTGTTGGTGGAACAGACTTCCTTGTCCGTGTTGATAGCCTAAATAAATTTAAGGCTCAGCTGGACAGGTATTTCGAACGAACGGAGGGGTGAAGTGGGGTTTTTTTTTTTTTTTTGGCTGATGCTGCATAAGCTTGCTTTCTTGCATCATATGCCTCTACTAATGCTAATGCTAAATTCAAGTAAGAACTGGATAAACTTTTGAAGTGAATGGATAGGTAGTGCTAAGTTTTGTTTGATTACTTAGCTGATGCTAAGTAGGCAAACAATAGCCACTGAAAGGGTCAGGAGTGGAGGCATACTCCTTTTATCAAGTGAGTCTCACATATATGTGAGATTGAATCTGAGAGATAAAAAGTTAGATAGTAAAGGCCTTCTTCCCCAATGGCAGGGTCAGTAACTCTACTACAAGGTCTAAGAGATTTAGTCAATGGCAGAGAGTAAGTAGTCAGTCATTAAGAAGAGAATGTCATTTTTTAAAGTTTTTAAATTGTATGCGATTGTTTTTTGTAAGAGTTCCTAAAGCAGATGAAGCTATGGTTCAGATAGTGTGCTTTAACGGAGGGAAACTAAATTGAAAAAATGAACAAAAATTCCTGGATGATATGGGAATGTGATGGATGGCATGTTGCTCTCTTTCTTCTTGGAGAGGGGTAGGGATGGATCCAGGTGTCTGGGAATAGTGTGAAATATCAGTCTATTAACAAAACCATGTCAGCAGCAATTATGATGAAGAATTTTTCTGATTATAGCTACATAACTTGTGGACTCTCAAGATAAAGCCAACTCATTATGCCTGCCTCAGCAATTATGGTATAAACTGAGTTGAAGTTGAGAATGGTTCTAGTATCACCACACTGACAATCATTGTCATAGTTCAGTCTTCCAGTAAACTGTGATCATGAAGTACTCTCTGCTGTAGCCTAGAACAATAATAACAAATTAATATTGACCACCACTAAACTTCTCTCTGGCTCTTTTCTTTTCTGAATTTACATCACCCTGAATTTTATTACTTGATAAAGTTTGCTGATATTATGTTCATGATTATTATATTCATTAATAAAGACTTAGGAAAAATAACTGTCTTAAAACAATTTTTATTGCCTAGTTTCACCTTCCAGTAAACTGTGGTAATGAAGGACTCTCTGCTGTGGCCTAGAACAACAATAATAATAAATTAATATTGTTCACCATTAAAATTATCTCTGGCTCCTTTCACTTCTGAATTTTATTTTATTTTATTTTATTATTTTATTTTTTTCTTGATAGTTATTGGCACATCGGCTTCTGTGGCCATAATGCACCTCCCAAGGTTTTTGCAGTACTTTGATCCAAGCCCAAGGCGGGATTCGAACCCGCAAACTTTGGGTTGCCAGGCAGGCGCTTTACCCACCCGGCTAGCCCGGTCGGCTCCGAATTTTAAATCCACTAATAGAGAATTATGAAAAATAACTGTCTTAAAACAATTTGAGACTGTTGACATTTAATTTTATATCAACATACCTTTATACCATGTTATATCTGGAGGTGGCTTTCCTTTTGTCTTGCAATATAATGTCAGTTTATCACCTTGTACCAGATTCATTGATTTATGAAATGGATCAACCTCTACTACAGCTATATAAAGAAATATATAGTTGAAATATTTAAAATCATAATTCTAGTGTCTAACCAATTTTTATTTTGCAGATTCTAAATTTACAAAAAAATTAAGAAATTATTTAAAAATTTATAATACTGCAACTAAATACAATCATAAAATCAACATCAACCCTCAACTACATCATACAGGGTGTTTCAAAAACAGCTTTACAATGTTGAAAGTGTATATAAATTTATTCAGAGGATGTACACAATGTTTTGAAATGTCAGAATGTAGCAAAG
This sequence comes from Mastigoproctus giganteus, assembly GCF_048544385.1. Taxonomy (NCBI): domain Eukaryota; kingdom Metazoa; phylum Arthropoda; class Arachnida; order Uropygi; family Thelyphonidae; genus Mastigoproctus; species Mastigoproctus giganteus. The sequence continues at coordinate 169,753,129 of NC_143581.1, read as the reverse complement.
CACTTCAAGTTTTACCTTGGATAGTTATGGTTCAATGTGACTTCCATTTGTAATGCGGCAGACATCCCACCTGTAGTCAATTTCTTGCCATGCGGCATAGCATCTCTGGTGTCACTTCTACAACTGAGGCAGTAATTCGAGTTCGGAGTGTAAGATTCAGGGAACGAGGTGGCCATGCTATTGACCCCTTGACCAATCAATGGACCTGGGAAACAGGTTTTGAGGTGCTTACACACTTCTACAAGGTAATGAGGGGGTGCGCTGTCTTGCTAGAAGTGATTGTGTCCTTCTTGGTCATCTTCATCAATTTGTGGAATGAGGAACTGTTGGAGCATGTCTAGATACACGATACCGGTAATGGTCTTCTCCGCAAAAAAGGAGCCGTACACTTTTTCTTTGCTGAGGGTGCAAAACATGTTTACCTTTGGGCTGCCACGAACATGTTCCAGGGAGGCATGTGGATTTTCGGTGTTCCAAGTCGTGCAATTGTGGGTGTTAACCTTACCAGTGACATGAAACATGCTCTCATCACTGAAAATTACAGAGTCCAGATATCTCTCATAGTCTTCTTTCTGATGCAACATTTTTATACAGAATTCTTATGAACCAGCTCATCTGTATTCGTAAGGTGTTGCATTATGGATAATTTGAAAGCCTTTTAAGTGTAAATGTTTTCGTAATACTCGACACACAGTCACATGTAGAATGCCACTTTCCCGAGATGCACGTCGCATTGACTTTTGTGAACTTTGAACGAAACTATCCCTAACCCTTTCCACGACATCATCAGGAACACATGGCCAACCAGGTGACTTGGCAAGGAGCACAGAACATCTAGTCTCAACAAAATTCTTGTGCCAACTGTACATTGTAGGTCTACAGGGAGGTTCCTTGTGATACTGAGTGCGAAATTTCCTTTGAACTTGTGTAGCAGGCTTTGTTTCTTCGAAGCAAAACACACAATGAGCCTACTCTGGACCTGTGAAAGCTGCCATCTTGATCTCAATTGCCCAGGAGCGCTTGTGGTGGTAATATTGGGTCCTACAGTCGACATGCATTACACTTGAAGTGTATTGCTACATTCTGACATTTCAGTTTATTATGTACATCCTCTAAATAAATTTATATGCTCTTTAAAAGTTGTAAAGCTGTTTTTGAAACACCCTGTAGTTTATATAGTTTGGGGACAACATAAATTATCACAAGCATCAATTAATAAGAAAAAATATAGTACAACCTAACAAACCCAGATATACCTGACACCTAGACAGGTGTCAGGGGACAAATATAACACCTGCATTACACGTTAACCATGTAATTCTGGTGTTACAATGTATGTTATAACGTACGTTACATTATGTATAACACAAAGTAATGTATAATGTATGTTATACGTTAAATCCACAAAAAAAAAATTAACCAGTTTTTTTTTTCAATTTTTAAACATGAATACAACAAAATGACTATTAAGCAAGCAATTTCATTATTTCCATTTTTTTTTTTTTTATTACTATTATTTTAGTTTTATTACTTTGCTGCCAGTGGACAAAATGGGTTAAATGTTTTAAATGACAAATGCACTGATAGTTCTTTTTCAATAATTTTTTTTTTGCACTTTAAAATTATTAAATAGTAATACTTAAACTCTCAATTTCTTATAATGATCCCACATTTCCAAACAAGACATGCTTACAGGGAATCCAATTTACAGCATAGCATATAAATAAGGAACAATTTCTGATACATAATCACACATGCAAATATAATATCATTAAAATGATGTCATGTAGTTGAGGTCCTGTAAGTTTTGTATTCCATGAGCTTCATAAAGGAGTATGTTTACAACTCTTTTACAATAGGTGATATTCTAATTTTACACTCCAATGATTTGTTTACATTAGCAAGCACAAAAATCTCCCTTTCAATTTACAGTTAATGCCACAAAACAACCAACAAAGCTTAATTAGAATAAAATATATCACCATTAAATACTGAATTTCTTTTCTGAAAGGTGTAACTATTATAAACTTTTTTCAAAAGACAAACTCTATGGCATAAACATGAATATATGCAGAGCTGAATGGTGGTGATTTCTAAAATCCAATTCAAAACATGGGAATACAGAGCTGTGTAAAATTTAACTAATTGCAATGTAAAGTTTTAACTTCACAAAGAATACACTTTTCTATACCATTATAGCAAAAAAAGAAAAAAAACCAGTCTCCTGCCCACTCAACAGGTACCTTTTGAGTTATGCAATTAAAATATTCTTGGAAATCATAGGCGAACATCGACCTTGTGAGATAATTTTCTAAGCAAATAGTGCAATACAGCTGGCTAACGTTCTGGATCAATACTAAGGGATCTCCTCCACCTCGAGAACATACTATCTTGGGTTACAAACAACTAAATTTTGTAATACAGCAGTATAATTATCAAGAGCTAACCTGCAGTCAGTAGCAGCAACTTATAAAATATACAAAGCATTCATCAATTCATGTGCACTTTGCATTATGCCTTGAGCAGTTTTTGCCTTTCTAAAAGCGAAACTAACCTTGAAAATAATTCATTTACAAATATTTATAACTCAATATACCAGGTGGTTATAAAATAAGTTTCCTCTATTCAGGAGACCATAGTGTCAAAACGGTTAGAGATAGTGCTGTGAAAATCGGTGGGTATGTCATTTAGGGTATGGAGAAGTGATTTGTAGAAGAAAAAAATTAGTTCGAATTTCTGCCATGTTTGGCACTGCAAACATGAGATGGAATACTTAACTTAGGATTAGATTTTAATATCAGAACTTAGGAATCTACAGATATTGTTCTATGTGTTTTCCTTCACTTGAGATGACATTCTGAAAACAGAGGACTAGTGCGACAGTTTCGCATAGCGTCTCATTGGGGATGTTGGCTACGTGCTATTTAATGCTTGCTTTCAAATTGAAAAGCTTCTGTATGCTGCCACGGTAAACTCTCTTTCAGGTATCCCCACAGCCAGAAATCACAGGAACTGAGATCTGCTGATCGGGCTGGCCAGAACTGCGGAAAGTCTCTAGAAATGATGTGATTATTTCCGAATGTTGAAAGAAGCGGTTCCTTCACTTGTTGACCAATGTGGGGAGGAGCACCATCTTGCATGAACACTACGATCTCCAGGCACTGACTTTCTTGTAAAGCGGGAATAATGTGATCCCTTAGAAGAGTGCAGTACTGTGCACTAGTTACCGTATATCTTATGGGGCCACAAGGTGTAGACTCTTCAAAGAACAATGGTCCGATTATAAACTCTGCTGTGAATCCATACCATACTGTTACGTATGGACTTTCTAGTGGTCTTTCATGCACAGCAGATGGACGAGATGTTTTCCATATTTGGCAGTTTTGCGCATTCGCAGCCCCACGAAGAGTGAAATATGCCTCATCAGACCTCAAGATCATTCGAGCCCATGTATCGTCAAGTTCCATACGAGCCAGAAATCGTAAAGTCTATTCGTTGTTGCTGATCACAAGACTTTAGTTCTTGCACTTCGTGAATCTTGTACGGGAACCAGCATAAAATTATTCGAAGCACTTTAAGTACAGTAGACCAAGGAAGGTTCAAGTCTCTTGACACTACTGACTGGTAGTATTTTGAACTCTGACTTGGAGGCCACTGCAACCGTCACTTCATCCACTACCTCAATTCTGATACATGGTCTCCTGCCTGGAATTACACCTAATTTGAAGCGACTGGGGTAACTACCCAGTTGCTTCAAATTTCTTTATTAGTTTTTGAAGCCCCACTGATGTCAAAGGTCCTTTATGCAAACCTTTAAGTTTCTGATAGTCACGTAGTGCTGCATTAGCATTACTTTTATTCTGGTAGTACAGTTTTACTAAAAGAGCATGTTCCTTTTTTGTAAGAGCCATAATGGTTATTGATGGTAGCAGTGGCCTTTTTGCTTTTATCTAACAGGATATCATTTGCAGGTGCTAGTCCAGCAGGTCTTTTAACTTGCCACAAATACCCATAGAGGCAACTTATTCCAATGATTAACAACCTGCTGACCAAAGGAAAAAACTTTCCATAATTTGGTCTATAACCTCCTCTCTTCTTAATTTGAATTTATGCCCCTTGGTTCTAGTGTCACTTAATACTGTGAAAATTTCCCTACCATTCTTTATACTGCCACACCTCCACAGCCTTATAAATTTCAATCAGATCCTTTCTGAGATACCTAGTTATCAAACTCTGAAAGCCAACATATTCAAAAGTTTCTCCTCATAAAGATGCCCTTTTGTCAGTCTCACAAGATGTGCTGCCTATCTTTGGAGCCCTCTTAAGAAGCTTGATATTGTTTTTTTTCTTTCCTCCCTCAAATCTACAAGAAATTGCTTCATAAATCACTGATAGGACACCACGGATCTTCCCTTACACTTGCCTACACAGAGAATTTTATGCCTTTCTGTATTGTTTCTTCATAAAATCTGGGTTCAATCAGTGAGGAAAAGGGCAAGTGAATCCACAAAGATATAAACAAGGAGAAAAGATACCAAGCAAGGTGAAATGTAAGCATTATGGCAAAATACTGATTATTTTTGAAAAGGGAGACATCTGGCATAATACATAAAAGAAACCCCCTCCCCACAAAAAACGTTTATTTGAGACTAAAAGGGCTACAATTCATTCCAAGAAACTGGATGAATTGGCATTAGCATTAACTTTTCTGTTAACATTCTTCTATTTTTTCACTTTAACTGAAGAAAATAGAAGAATAAAAATAATATTTTTAATTTTTATTCTTCTATTTTAATTAATAAATGAAATAAAATATGCAAAAAGCTTTTCCTTTTTCCCACAATTTGGGGAAAATCCTTATGTGGAGGCCAGTTTTGAAATCAGTGTAGCAATTGTTTTTTTTTTTTTTTTTTTTTTTAGGAGCATTAGCAACTAAGGCCATATTGCTCCGGGATATGCGGTGGTCATTCCCTGACCTTTTCGCATCCTCCGTATTTGGTGACGGGCTCAAACCCCGGTCTAATCAAGAAGCATGTGCTACACACTGCTGCTCCTTCCCACCTGGCTATGGAAGTGCCTCCAGTGTAGCAATCTTGGGGGAGATGTATTAGAAGAGAAGTCCTATTCTTCAAGTTTCAAATTGTAGGCTTGTATTATTACTTTTCTTCTTCTTCTTCTTTAATAATTCTCAGCCACAGGCTGCAATGGATTTGCCTCTTATTTATATAGTCTTGTGCAGGGTAAAACACAGTCACCATGGCAACTGGTATTCTACAGATTGGTCTAGAGGCTGTGAGGTTGACCTGACAATTATTTGTTTTATGATTGCAGCAATCTATATCATTTAAGGATTGGCATGACTTTTGAACAAAGGTATAATTTGATGGACTCTGTATATATTTTTTTTTTTTTTAGGAGCATTAGCAACTAAGGCCATATTGCTCCGGGGATATGCGGTGGTCATTCACTGACCTTTCCGCATCCTTGGTGGCTCACGGGCTCGAACCCCGGTCTAATCAAGAAGCATGTGCTACGCACTGCTGCTCCTGCCCACCTGGCTACGGAGGTGCCGACTCTGTATATAGATGCTAAACTAAAGACAGTTACACTGTGGAATGAATCTTATTGGGTGAATGGATGTCACAAAGAAAAGAATTATAACCAATCATGTACAACTGTAGTTAGTGTAGTGCAGAAAATAAAGTTATCTGTGAAGCATTTCATAATCACTTTCTTATTCAACATCAATATATCAAACTTAACATTTTTTAAATGATCAGGAAAAAAATAATAAATATAAAGTTGTTGTTGTTGTTGTTATTATTTGGTTTTTAGGAGCATTAACAACTAAGGCCATATTGCTCCGGAGATATGTGGTGATCGTTCTCTGACCTTTCCGCATCCTCTGTGGTCACGGGCTTGAAACCCGGTCTAATCAAGAAGCATGTGTTACGCACTGCTGCTCCTGCCCACCTGGCTACAGAGGTGCCATAAATAAATATAAAGAGTGCCCATTTTTATAAATGAACAGTCTTTTCAAAGCATATGGTTTCCCCATGAAAGGTTATTACATAAACTGAGCAAATAGTGGTTACTGGTAAGATCCTTCTTTAGATCAAAGGCAGGCTAAAGAATAGCAGCTAGAGAGTAGTCATAAATGGACATTCCTCAGGGTGAATCAGTGTAGCAAGTAGAGCTCCCCAGGGATCAGTATTGGGGCAACTTCTGTTTCTCAATTTCCTTAATGACAATGACAAGTGGTCATTAAGGAAATTGAGAACCAATCTAAGTTTCCTTAGATTGATTGACAAGTGGTCTGAAAAAAGCCAACAGAATTTAATGCTTCTAAATGTAATGTATTGCATATGGGAACAGGAATCCAGGAGTTATTTATAAGCTGGGTGGGGAGGGGGGAGATAGAGAAGTTAAAAGTGGTTCAGGATGAAAAAGACTTAGGGGTTACATTCATTCAGACACAAAATGTTCCACACAGGGTAAACAAGTAGCTTGGAAGGCATATTGTGTCCTGTCTATGATATATAGGACCACTGCAAGTAGAGAAAAGGATGCCATTCTACTTTTATATAAGATGATGTGACTTCATTTAGAATTCTGTGTTCAGGTCTGGAGAACATACTAGAAGAAAAACCTAGAGCTTCTAGAAAGGATTCAAAGAAGGGCAACTGAATTAGTGAGAATGACTGAGAAGAGGTTCCCACATGTCACACGTATGAAATGGTAATTTTCCATTTACTAAATATGATTGACTTTAAACTTGATTTCAATAAATCATATATGACAACTTTAAAGATGAAAGAATAACCTTAGTAAACAAACATTCTGGTATATATTAAATTTGAAGCATGCAAATTCAGTCTGTCATAACAACTGCCAAAAAACAATCTTTAAATAAAGCTAAATAAATCTACTCTATAGCAGCCAGTGGATTAAAACTAGTTTTTTTAAATAAGCTACTAATGTTATCACAAAAGAACTTATCATTCCCACATTCAACAATATTTCATAACCAATTTAAAGTCTTTAGTGCATGTTCAATATTTCTTTTTTCAAAATAGAAAAATAAATGGGAGCATTGAAAATTTGGTTTCCTAAAGGTTCCTTTCTGTGCTTATGGTATTCCTAAACATTTATGTTTTCACTGGGAAAAAATTTAAAAAAAATGTATTTATAAAAATTGTAAAATGGCCACCAACACAGATTAAAATTTTCTTGTTTTTCTTTCACTGTTCAAAATCAACACAGAATTTACTTCAGAAGGATATACTATAGGCTTATCCTTTTTTTTTTCTATTCAGTTGCTCTATACCTTTAAAGGAAGTTTTATTCATGCTCTTATTAAAACATAAGCAACAGGTAACATTCTTTTAATAGGTAAATTGACCAAAATGGCTGAACTGTTCTATTGTTCAAAATGCATAAACTACACCACAAAAAACACTTATCATTCACTGTTAAATGTTACTTCATATCTATTTTTCCATTCTTTACTTGTCCTTTTAACTTTACATTGTTGTTTTATTAACTCATTATTTTATTTTATTAAATTATAATTTAATCCTTTGGATAAAAGTGAAATTTGATCCTGCAATTGTGTATACGAGGAAAGATTTGTAACCTGTTGATATGTCAGCATGTTCAGTGAGAGGGTGTTCGTGCACTAGCTGAAGCATTCTGATTGTCACATTGTAACCATGTGGGGGAGGGCAACAACTCCGTATGCACTTGGTCAAAAGCTCGCGAGCACATGTTTGAACTCATATGAACCTGTCTTGATACCACTGATAATGTATTCAATTTGTTAATGTGTCTGTTTTTTTTTATTTCTGTGGCCTATGCTTCACGTAGCAAATCTAAGGAGGTCTTAAATACAGACCAATTGTTTAGATGTAGATAATTTTTTAATTTGTTATGAAGTTTCCTAACATAGGAAAGATATTTTTGTTTATTGGAATACCGAGATTTTAAGGCTACTTTAATTATATTACACGATGTGATAGTTGCTTTATGGCCAAAATTTTATGATTTAAATTGACCCTGGCAAATTTATGAATGATGTTGTTTTGAAGGCAATATTTTAGGAAAGAAATAGGGTACATTTTGGCAGAGTATCTTATTGTTAATCTAATGTAATTATGCACCAAGATGCTGAAAAAATCTCCCATAATTGTGTGTATCGATAGGTTTTGCCATAGAGAGAAAGGAAGTGAATGAAATAGTCAACAAGAGTATAAAATGAATTTGACAGTATATAACAGAGCTGTGATGCTCAATACATTCAACATTAATATCGATATTTGTAGAACAATAAGAGAAATTTACCTCAATATGATACTTTTATCCAAAGGATTAAATTATAATTTGCCACCTCGCAAGCTACCTACAAAACAGTTTGTAATAGATATTGATATCACATACTTGGATCTTTGTAATGTTCCACAAAAAGATTTATTTATTCAACAAGTTAACCAAGTGGCAAATAACATAAAAGACATGTGACTTCCTAAACTGAACAGACAAGAAAGTTCAGCTTTATGTGAACTTCGGAAAAATAAAGATATTATTATTCGGCTTCCTATTAAGGAAATTTTTACTTAATTGAACTTTTAGTTGAAGCCAACTATATCACCTTTTGAGACAAAGTATACAAACAAATTTTTAGTTTCCCAATGGGATTGAGTCTAAGCAGCTTAATATCGGTGTATCTCTCAACAATTGAGCTTATACACTTGATTCCTTTTCTACACCGTATCACTATGGGAGGTATTTAGACTGTGTTCTTGTTATTACTGATAGTAGAACTATTCAAGACATTTTACATTCATTTAATAATATTCATCCTAGACTCAGTTTTATATTGGAAAGGGAAAATATGGATACTAAGTCAGTAAATTTTTTAAATTTCACGCTTACTCAGGATGGGAATAAAATCCAGTTTAACATCTATCGTAAACCAACAAACACTGGTATACTTCTACATTATAACAGCTATCATCTGTTCACATAAAAAAAAAAAAAAAATGTATCATCTTTAATCAGTTTCTCAATGCCTATAAATATTCAACAATGGAATCTGCTTTAGATTCTGAAATACAGATATTAACCAGCCTGAATTAGGGTACAAGCTAAGGACAGGATACAAAAAACTATGCCAACTAACAATAGTAACATCAAAAAATACTTTATTAGCATTAATAGAGGCATATGATACAAGAAAGCAAGCTCATACAGTATCAGCCAAAAAAAAAAAAAAAAAACCTTTCCTATTTCACCCATCCATTCGCTCCAAATGTTTGTATAGTTCTGCCTTGACTTTTTTTAAGCTACCTACTTCTACGACAGATGGAAGTTTGTTCCAGAATCAATCACCCACTGGCTAAAGGCAAACTTCTGCACATCTATTCAACAACTGTCTTACCTCAATTTGAATTTATATCCCCCCCATGCGATTAATCTGGACAAGAGGAAGAATTCCATCACCACTGAGCATCTCCAACCATTCAAGGCCTTATACACCACAATCAGATCACCTCGCAGGTGCCTAGTCTCCAAACACTGTAATTTGCATTAGTTAGCCTTTCTTCGTAAGAGCAACCCCTTGTTCTTTCATTAATCATGTTGCCCTTCTCTGTACTCATTCCAGCAGCTCAACATCCTTCCTAAAATGAGGCCTCCAGACATACAGTACTCAAGGTGTGGCCTGACCATTGCCTTATACAGGGGTAATCACCTCCTTATTCCTGCCAGAAAAATTCCTGTATTTCATTGACAAAACACCATGAGCTACTCTTGCAGACCATCTCCTGCTCAGAAAACTTCATACCTGACTGCACAATTACCCCCAGGTCCTTTTCATTCTCTACAAACCTGAGTGTAGTACCACACAGTTGATATGTTGGATTTTTTTTTTTTTTTTTGAAAACTCCAAACACGAGAGGTATTAGAACTTATAGTACTCAGTACTGTGCATGGGTTGGGGGTTGAGAAGATGAAAGAAGATATTTGTTGATATTACACTTAGCCGACCGGGCTAGCCGAGTGGGTAAAGTACCTGCCCGGCAACCCAAAAGGTCGCGGGTTCGATTCCCGCCTCGGGCTTGGATCAAAGTACTGCAAAAACCTTGGGAGGTGCAATATGGCCACAGAAGCCGATGCGCCAACAACTACCAAATCAAAAAAAAAAAAAAAAGAAAAAAAAAAAGATATTACACTTGAACTTCTGTAGACTGTAATTTTGAGGAAATACTTGTGAAGGAAGGTTGTTCCAGAAAACGGCAGTTGAATGAATAAACGAGGAAGATGAAAAGTTGGTTCTGTGAGTTTGAAGTTGGACAGTAAATGGATATTGGCTGGTGGCGGTACGTGTTCAGATTGTTTTGAAAGAGAGAGCGGGAATTGCAGAAGCCAATTCGGAAGAACAGTGCCCATGGAAGTATCTGTAGAAAAGGCATGCAGCAGAAACAGTACATCTTCTGGTTAATGGATAACCAACTATAAGACAGAGAGTGGAGAGACTCTGTTAGAGATGAGTCACTAATTAACCTAACTGTCCCTGATATGGGAACAATATTCATGGTAGGGTGGATTTGCAATTTGTACAGAGTGAACAGCTGTTTCGAAAAAAAGTAATGCTGGGACCAAAAGAGAAAACAAAGTTTTTTAGATGCAGAGGAAACAATATTTGTAATGTGCTTGTGCCAAGAGATATTACAAGTCAGGGTAATCCCCAAAAGAGATATATCATCTTTCCGAGAAATGGCAGTGACACCAAAGATGAGCAGAAGAATCCTTTTTGCGAGATTAAAAGGACTGAAATCAACTAAGTTGTCTTAGCCCCACTGGAGAATTACCTGTAGATCGGCATTTAAGGAATTGGTAGTGGATATACGATCACTCATCGGTGAAGACAGGATATTAGACATGGAAAAGGAATTAGAAAATGTGAATTGGAATATCATCGGTTTGGCTGAAACAACAAGAAGAAATGAATCACTTATAAGTTTATCAAGTGGAAATCTGCTGTACACCAATGGAAACAGTGAAAGGAGTGAAGGTGGAGTTGGGTTTCTAGTCCATAAACATTTTAAAAACAACATTTTGGAATTCAAAGGTACATCACCAAGGGTGTCAAGACTAATACTCAAGATTTCTAAGAGGTACAAGCTAAAGATTATAATGATTTATGCATCAACATCGAGCCATGATGATGAAGAGGTTGAAGAAATGTACGCCGAAATTGAGTCTTCTAGATGAGCAGAAAACCCACTACACTATTATTATGGGGGACTTCAATGCTAAGGTTGGAAAAAGGCAAAACAGCGCAGAAAGAGGAACTATAGGAAATTTTGGAATTGGTGAAAGAAATAAAAGAGGTGAAAGACTTGTGGAATTTGCAGAATCTCAAGGACTGTCAGTAATGAACACTTTTTTCAAGAAAAGGGTGAACAGAAAGTGGACATGGAAGAGTCCAAATGGATTAACAACTAATGAAATCGACTTCATCCTCACTAAATGAAGATATATTGTGAATGATGTTACCGTCCTGAATAAGGTAAATGTTGGAAGTGATCACAGAATGGTAAGATGTACACTTGATATAGATGTAGGAAAGGAAAGGAAAAAACTGACTTGAGTAAATAATACAAAGGTCTTTGAGATAACAGAGGAGGAAAAAAGGCAGTATGTACTGGAACTCAAGAACAAGTTTGAGCTTCTGCAGACTGCTCAGGACCAAGATATCGATGAGAAATATTACAACTTTCTGAAAGTGATAAAGCCCAAGAAACCTATAGGGAAACAGAAATCCAAAGAAGAAAAAATTAGTCAAGAAACACTTGTCATGATGAACCGAAGACGACAAATGAAGAGCAAGAAAAACACTGACAGGGAGAAAATTGAGTATACTGAGTTATGCAAAGCCATTAGAAAGAGACTCATAGAGGACATAAGAAGATTTAACACAAGAAAAGTAGAACAAGGATTAAGGGGAAATCAAAGGATTTAAATCAGCAGCCATGAGCAGTAATACAGAAAGACAAATGATACTGAAACTGAAGAATAGCGATGGTGTACTTATAAACAGCAGAGAAGGCATAATTCAAATAGCAGAAGACTACTATAGAGAATTATACAAGGAGCGAGGGAATGATACCAGCAGTGGGGAAGATGGATTGCAAAGTAGCAACACATACGACATACCTGATATTCTTCCTGATGAGGTAGAACATGCATTGAAGAAAATGAAGAATCGGAAAGCCCGGGGGAAGATGAAGTTACTGTAGAGTTGTTAAAATTGGGAGGAAGAGACATAACACAAAAACTGGCAAGGCTCTTCACAAAGTGCATTAGAAAAGGTGTGACGCCTAAGCAGTGGAATAATGCAATCATAGTTTTGCTGCATAAGAAAGAAGATAAATCAGAAATTGGAAATTATAGACCAATTAGCTTGTTATCCCACATCTACAAGTTGTTCACAAGGGTCATTACTAACAGATTAGAAAGAATACTTGATGAGAATCAACCGAAAGAGCAAGCTGGCGTTAGGATAGGATTCTCAACTATGGATCACCTTCACGTAATATCACAGCTAATGGAGAAGACAAGGCATAGATACCCCATATATTATGATTTTGAAGAAAATATATGAGAGTGCTACCTCCTTTATTAGACTAGACAAAGACAGTAGCAAATTTAAAATCGAGAAAGGAGTTCGACAAGGAGACAATATCTCTGAAGCTGTTTACTGCTGCCCTTGAGGAAGCTTTCAGAAGATCAGACTGGTCGCAGAAAGGAGTCAATGTGAACGGAGAGTACCTAAACCATTTACGATTTGCAGATGACATTGTGGTTATAAGCCATGATCCCAAAGAATTAGAGGAAAATCTTAATCAGTTATGCACAGTTAGTAAGGATTTTGGACTAAATATGAATATGGCTAAAACAAAAGTAATGATGAACAAGTATGCCACGGAAAGGGAAATAATGATTGAAGGAGCAGTAATTGAAAAGGTGGAGTTATATACTTATCTGGGACAAGTTATTAGCTGTAATAATGATAAATGGCTGGAAGTCAAGAGAAGAATAAATTTTGGATGGATAGCATTCAGGAAATATAGTCACATACTGAAGAGCAATATCCCAGTTTGTATGAAACGTAAAATAATGAATCAATGTATATTCCCCACCATGACTTATGGAAGTGAAACTTGGGCACTCACCAAAAGAATGGAAGAGAAGCTGAGAACTACACAGCAAAGAATGGAACAAATTATATTGGGAATCAGACTGTTAGATAAGAAGAGAAACACATGGATTAGGCAGCAAACTCAAGTAAAGGACATTCTTATCAAAACTAAAGAACTAAAATGGTCTTGGGCAGGACACATAGCTTGAAGACATGATGACAGATGGACTAAAAAAATAACAGAATGGTACCAAAGAGGAGCTAGAAGAAAACCTGGAAGAAAAGGCGGAGATGGATAGATGAAATTCATGAGTTTTTGGGTAGTAAATTGATGGCCAGTGCTCAAAACAGAAGGAACTGGAAAGTTGCTGGAGAGGCCTTCATCCTGCAGTGGATTGAAAATGGCTGATGATGATGATTCGAGAAGTTTAAGCTGATTGAGCAGGGCAAGGTTTCTCAAAACTGGAAAGTGGAATGCAATGTGCTGTCATCAGCAAAACTATGGATAGTATTTCTGGTCAATGGAAGAAGGTCATTAATATACAAAAGGAAAAGAGTGGGGGAAAGAACTGAACCTTGGGCGACACCGGCATTAGTGGAGAAGTTAGAAGACAGAAGAGTTAGAAGAGCTATCTATCATCACCCTCAGTGAGAAGTCAGAGAGAAAACCGGATAACCAATTGCACAAAATAGTTGCCAAACCATAAGATGGAAGCTTGTTTAGAAGACCTTTATTGCCAAACATCGTTGAAAGCCTTTGAGATGTCAAGAGCAACTGCTTGTGTTTCACCGAACTTTTCCATTGAATTTATCCATAATTGGGTAACATAGGCCAGAATATCACAAGAGGATTGACACTGAAGCAATTCATATTGGAGAACGTTGATCAGATGGAAGGTTTCTAGGTAGTTTAAGAGTTGGCAGTTGAAGCAATTCATATTGGAGAACGTTGATCAGACGGAAGGTTTCTAGGTAGTTTAAGAGTTGGCAGTTAATTGATTTCTCCATTACTTTAGAAAGAATAGAAGTAATTGCAATGGGACGATAAATGGATGGAAGGGATTTGTCACCCTTTTTAGGAATTGGCTGGATATGAGCAAATTTCCAAGCAGAATGAAAAACACCTTTGGAATAAGAAAGTGAAAAAAGGCAGCAAGGAACAGGAGTAGTCCAGAAGCACAGGTTCTGAGAACAAGTGGAGAAATACCATCAGGACCTGGAGCTTTCTTAGCATCAAGATTCGTAAAAAATCCTTCTGACATCCTTTTGATGGAAGACCACAAGAAGCACTGAATGGAGCATGTTGGGAATGGTGGGAGGTGTTTTAACAAGATGATTAATACATGAGTTGGAAGAAAAATGGGATAAGAGTAATAACAGAGGCATGTGATGCAAGAATGCAAGCATATGAGCTTATGTAGCATCAGCAAAAAAAAAAAAAAAAAAAAAATCCACACAACCATTCCCTCTAAATGTTTGTCCAGTTCCTCCTTGAATTTATTTAGCCTATCAACTTCCACAACAACAGATGGAAGTTTGTTCCAACAATTAACCACTTGCTAGCTAAATGCAAATTCCCACACATCTGTTCTACAACTATCTTTCCTCAATTTGAATTTATGCCCACTTAGGTTCATAAACTGAGCAAGTGGAAGAATGCCATCAGAATTTAGTGTACTCAAACCATTCAAGGCCTTATACATCTCAATCAGATCACCCAGCAGGTGTCTAGTTTCCAGCCGTTGCAATTTGCAGAACTTAAGCCTTTCTTGGTAAGAGGATCTTGTACATGCTCAAGAAACTTTACATCCTTCCTAAAATGAGGCCTCCAGACCTGTATGCAGTACTCAAAGCGTAGCCTGACCATTGCCTTATACAAAGGGATAATCACCTTTTTCCTGCTAGCAAAATTCCATGGCCTTCTCTTGCAGACAGGCGTCTGCATTGATCAGAAAACTTTATATCTAACTGCACAATTACTTCCAGGTCTTTTTCATTTTCTACCACCATAAGTGTAGTACTACACAGTTATACGTTCCTCTGGGATTACTTCTAGCCATACGCAGTACTTTGCATTTGTCAATGTTAAACTTCAGTTGCCACTTCTTAGCCCATTTTCCCAACTTATCTAGATCCAGTTGGAGTAGCATACTGTCATTACTGTCGTTAACAATCCTGCCAACCTTTGTATCATCTGCAAACTTCAACACTAAGCCTGATATACCTTCATCAATGTCATTGATAAATATACAAAACAACAGTGGGCCCAACACCGAACACTGTGGAACTACATTAATAACATTAGTCCACGAAGAACAGACCCATTGATTACCACCCTCTGTCTTCTCCCACTCAACCACCCTTTTATCCATTGTAGCAACTTACCTTAATAGCATTCTACTCCAATTTGTACAGTACTCTTCCGTGTGCAACAGTGTCAAAAGCTTTGACACTGTTGAAATCCAAGTATATGATATCAAAATTAATTTTTTGCATCCAGATCCTTACATTTCCAGTCTGTGAGGACCTCCCCTGATTCCCAGGATGCTCTCATAGTTATGGCTAAGTGTTTGCTTAGTTCCGTTGCCACCTCCTTTAGGTAGCAAGATTATAGTGTAATTATGTAATTACAATTATGTATAATCTTGCTACCTCCTAGAAGTAGCAAGATTATACACTAGCTGATTCAGAAGATTCCTGGAGAGTTAACAATAGGTTTGGTCCGGTGTACTAACAAGCAGCCGGAATGTGACCACCGTTTTAGAGCTGTACCCTCGAAATGGAAGGAAGATTGGATCTCGCCATGATGTCCATCATAACCTCAAAAGTCATCAGTCATACTGCATGATGGAATAGATGGGGAAGGGTTGACCGGAACTTAGATCTGGAGACTAAAAATGGGTTCCACTATTTCAAGCCTCCAATATGCAAAGTGGTGGTATTGCACCGGTTGATGAGAGTCATCTACCACTTAGTATTGCCTGGTAACACAGAGGGGCAGCATTCTTCTATGTGGTGTGGGCGGCACCACACCTCAACCCCTGCTTATGTTGGTTTCCACCTGGGTGGTCACCCACAGTGTGCTTGCGCACGGGGGTTATACCCAGGATTACTAACAGTCCCACCATTGTGAAGGTGCAAGCAGAGGATTTGGCTGTCACAGACCGTCAAGACTTCGCCGAAATTGGGTCCACTTGACTTGAATGTCACCCGAATATCATTTCCATCAGCGTTTTAGACTCCGAGATAGCAAGCACAGCTTGTCTGGCATATCTGAGAGAATATCTGTGACAACCTCAAGGACCATGTTATGCTGGGATTACCGCTACCCATAATGCAGTACTTTATTATTTTTCAATGTTAACCTTCAGTTGACACCTCTCAGCCCATCTGCTCAACTTTTCTAGATCCTGTTGCAGTAGCGTACTGTCATTATTGTCATTAACAACCCTGCCAACCTTCGTATCGTCTGCAAACTCAGACAATAAGCCTGATATATCTTCATGAATATCATTAATAAATACAGAAAACAAAAATGGACCAACACTGAATCCTGGGGTAAAAAAAAGTAAAGTGCAGCCATTATCAAACCACTGCAGGATGGAAGCCTCCTCAACAATTCATGTTGAGGGAAATGGACCATAATCTGCCACGCTGGTCCAGTGCGGGTTGGCAGATCGCCTGTATTCAGCAGTCAGGGGCTTGAACCCCGGTCTACTCAAAGAGCGTGTGCTACTGCACTCCTGCTCCTGCCCACTCGGCTACGGAGGCCGGTTAATCCTGGGGTACTCCACTAATAACATTAGTCCACAAAGAGCAGTGTCCATTGATTAGCACTCTCTGTCTTCTTCCACTCAAACATCCCTTTATCCATAGCAGCAATTTGCCCCCCAGTGCCACACTTCTCCAATTTGTATAGCAATCTTCCATGGGCAACAGTATCAAAAGCCTTTCTAAGATCCAAGTATATGATATCAAAATTATTCTTTGCATCCAATTCCTTTGGACCACATCAAAGTAACTAATCAAACTGGTCAGACAAGACTTCCCCCTTAACAAACCCATGCTGTGTCTGAACTATAACTGAAGTCTTTTCTAGATGATCCTGCAGTGCTTTTTGGAGTCTTCCAGTGTCTCCATTAATTTCCCCAGAACAGAAGTTAAACTAACAGGTCTGTAATTACTTGTGTCACCCTTTGATCCTCCTTTGTGAATTGGGGTCGCCTTTTCACATCTCTAGTGCATGGATACCTACCATGAGTCCAAGGAAGCTCTCATAATTATGGCTAAGGGTTTGCTTACTTCCTTTGCTGCTTCCTTTAATATAACTGGATAGACTTCATTGACTCCAGGTGCCTTTCTTATGTTTATCTTCAACGGTTTCTGCTCAACTTTGCTCTTTAAGTTATTACAAAATCGTTTTGCTCACTACGAGAGTTTAATACACTGCTGGCATTCCCTACCTGAATAACTCCTCGTGTGTAAATGTAGATGCAAAATACTCATTCTGATCACTAGCTACCTGAGCAGGATCATCAACAATTGAACCATCGATATTAAGTGGACTAATCTGATTAATCCCCTTCCTTCTAGAGTTTACATAAGTAAAGAGCTCTTTGCTGTTTTCCTTTCCCAAAATAATCTGCCTTTGCCTGCCTAACATCCATTGACTTGATTAGAGACCACCTTATATCTACCATAGTCTTCTGTGTTACCTGTTAATTTAGATGTATCCCATTCATTTTTCTTCTCTGCCACATGTCTCATTAGTCTATCTGACACCCATTTAGGCCTAAACCTTGAACAATATTTCTTAGTTGGTATGAAAAGCCTAGTAGCTTCCAAGATTAATTCTTTGAATGCTTCCCATTTAGAATTTGCTGTTGGTAACATCATCAGTTGGTTCCACTGTATAGAATTTAAAAACTGTCTCAGACCACCGTAGTCACCTTTACGAAAGCAAAAACTCTTCCCTCTACCCCTGATTGTAGTTACCTCTGAGCAATGTTCCGTCTAATTTTTCTTATAGCTGCGCGGTGCAGAAATGCACCCAAGTAAAAAATTTTCAGACAACATTAAATATGTGCAATATTTTTACAAATTGTTTTAATTATAAGTAGGGATATACATAATAATAAAAACTAATGTTAACAATAAATTTACACTTTATAGTTAGTTGTTTTTTTTTTCTTGGAATTTTTCTCTTCTGTTCTTTGTAGAAGTCCATACTTTGTAGACATCATTTATCGTTCATTTAGTTTTCAAAATATTATTACCTACACCATTTGGCATCTCTCATATTGTGGAATTAACTTCACAACCGTGATGGCATGTCTGCATTACCAGGGTACCTGCCCGCCCACCGATGAGTGAGCCAATGAGCTCAGAAACGGTGCCAACTGGGAGATCTGATAGCCAAAGAGTTTCCGAGAATAGGCAACAACAATCTTCTCTAGTGGGGAAGCGTTGCTTATTGAGTAAATGTCCCTTTCTTCCTTCAACGGCACCTCTTCCACTATCACCTTCCTACGTCTTTTTTGCTTTCCTAAGTCTAATAGTATGAGGATATTATCCCTAACAGAGATCTTTATCCCATACCATATATCAAACGGTGCCATCTGGGTGGCGGCATCGTTTGATATATGGTATATCAAACAGTGCCGTTTGATTATTTATTCTCAGTGGGCAGTACCCACTGAGAATAAATAACAGTAGTCTCCTCTATTAGAGAAGTGTTGTTTATTCAAAGTAGTGCAATACCTGGTATCTAGTTGTGAAGGCAGCCACAATACGAGATAAAATCAAACAATGCCTTAACACTACCTATGGAGTTAAACTTATGGGTAAACTGGTGTATTTACACCAATATTATATAAGTACATTTATTGTTGAACCATTAGCTAAATGCAATTTGATTCTCATAAGGCCACTTAAATGAGCATTATGTATTCTATTTCAATTTTTTGTTTTATTGAATTCAAATTCTTGCTAAATTCTCGCTCGCAGTCTGCACTTGATGCTTGAAATGTTCCCATAATATCATAGAGAATGGATATGTTACAAAACTCTAAATTTGTAAGTACGAAATTTAAAGTGTCACTGAAAGTTTTAAATGTTCCAGTTTTAGTATTTTCGTTATAAATTTTAATTCCAAATATTCTTTTGAATATTTTAGGAATAGCACCACTTTTGTTATTTGTAATAAAACGTGAATATTTTTTTGCAAGGCGTATCACATTAAGTTTCCCAAAGAAAATTATTGCTGTCACTTGTGACAGCATTAATACCAAATACTTTCCAATCATTTAATTCATCAGGAAATCTGTTATCTAAGTGACCACATACACGTTTGATAAAGGGAATTATAGCTGCAGTGTCAACATCACTTTGATTGATAATACTTCTTTCACAATTTCACTCCAGAAAATATTTTTTACAAGATATTGGCTTCTTAATTTGTTTATTTTAGCTTTAACATATTGATGGTGCATCAATAATGTTTAAACAACTTTTTGTCGATATTCAAAGTGATGCAAGCTCTCCTAATACGTCAGTGAGCGCACTTAATGCCACATGATATTGTGAATTTGTCAAAATTTGTAAACAGTATTTACTAATAGGATCATTACATTCGTTAACCTGCTCACTGCAATATTCGATTAATATTTCATAATTTTTTACTAACGCATCAACTGCATAATGTCTGGATAACCATCTGACTTCATTTAATGGTCCAAAAGATACAACATAGTGTTCTGTAACCAGGGCTAGTTCTAATTTTCCTTTTTTTATGCTAGACCTGCAAACATTGTGTATACAGTTCTAAGCAACGTCTCTATATCTTGCATAACAGATATGTTTTTCCACGCATCGTCCAATCCTAAATCTTCTCGGTGTGAAACACAATGTTATTCAGATAGATGTAATATTTCCTTTTTAGGAATTGCTGCTACTCCATTTTTCCTTCCAACCTAAGGCTTGCTCCATTTGATGTGAACATTACCATCTTTTGAATATCAAGGTAATATTTGTCGTAAAAATTTTTTATTTTTTCTAAAATGGACAAACTGTTACAGTTTGTAAGCTTCAAAATACCTCTAAATAATGTTTTGTAATATGCTTAATTTTTCACTTGAAATTTAAAATACAAAATTAATACTTTTTGTACTGAAATATCAGTATTTTCGTCTACAATTAACGTGTGGAAAGTAGATTCTCTTATTTCGTTCAGGATATTTTTTTATAAGAACAGAATTTATACATTCAACAAATTCAAATGAATAATTTTTGCTTCTCCAATTTTCAGGTATATCTATAAATTTTTCCATGTGTTCATGAATGTCTTGTACAGAGTTCACTGATGCATTAATTTTTATGGCTGATATCACATCATTAATTAAAATCTTAATCATATCAAAATTTGATTTCAACCGTTCACTTCTTTCCTTTTTTATGTTACATACTTCTAGTTTCCATCAAAATACAGTGGATTCCGATTATTTGGGCCACCAGCAAATCTTAAAAAACAGAAACCAATCGAGAAAATAGCCAGGGTTTACTTCGCTTAATTGGAACAAAATGCCGCTTAATCAGGGCAGGAGACCGCAGCACTGGAGATTACCCTACGATTGTCTCCGACAGTACCACATGGTTCGGTTGAAATTCTGGAGGTCACAACCATAAAACAATAAAAACAATTAGCAGTCACCTGTTTATTGGGCTTTTCTGTTAGTGAAATCTATCATAAACGGACAGTAAACTCGATCTTACTGAATTTGCGATAATACCGACAGCTGGAATTCTGTGGGTTATTATGGTGAAATGTGTTCACACTTCCATGAAATCTTCAATCATATAAAAAAATTAATTTTCAGATCTTCTCTTCATTCCTATTTTTAAAGCTTTAACTCGTTACTCGGTTGTCACTTGCGCGTATTGTGTTACTTGCAATTTGTGTGTGCCGTGTTCTTTGTTATTGATTGCTTATCTTTTTACTGTTTTAAATTTTAACTCCCACCCACAAATGTCAGTGAACAGAAATGTCAACTAGTTTAGTTAGTATGTACATATTACAGCACGTATTAATTATTCCAATTATCACATATTCTTCCGATTTTCACGTATCATTTAATTTTTTAATTGGTAAGGTAATAAAGGGTAAATTTGTGCTTAATATATCTTTGCTTTTATAACCTGTGGATAATATTCCTCCTATTTTCGCTAATTAGAATCACTGTTTAATAGAATTAAAATTCAATTCACAAACGTGATCACAATGACTGGCGCTTACTGCACATCGTATAGTGAACGGTACTTTACTATGGTGACTCCATCGTAACGTGATTTGATTGTACAGTGAACCAATTGTAAAGGGGAGGTACATTGTATTTTTAACTATTTACGTGAAACTTCGGATAATTGGGGCAGCCGCTTAATCGGGCCAAAATGCACTAGTCCCGATGTGTCCCAAATAACTGGAATGGACTGTACTTAAAATTCCACCTTTTTTCAGATTACGTAACTTGGTAACTGCATTTATATGTATCTTCTGACTTAGATGCCGTTTTAAATAATCTAGTTTCCATTCTTCCCATTTTCTTCCTGTACTAAATTCTCCTGCAACTTTTGCTTCTGCACAAAAATTACACAAGACGACATCATTTTCTTCATTGTATTCAAAAATATATCCTAGTTTTAGGCTTTGCTTTCTGTTTGATGATGGAATTTCAGCATCAATTTGTTTTAAAAGCAATCCTTTTTAAATGTTTTAAAAGTTTTTTTATTTACAGTATTTACATCTTCAGTTTTTTTTTTGGATATTTTTTATCTGAAAAATTTTAAAATTAAAGAATATTATTAATTCTTTGTATTTTGTAAATGGTTATTATAAAATATTAAGTAAAATCATAAATTTTTAACGCATTATTAACACAGTTTATAAAAATTTAAAAAAAAAATTTATTTTTCATATTTTTCTTTAATAAAATATTAAGTAATAGTAAACGTTTTTGGTTATACATAAAAAAAAAATCCGGATCAACAGTTCTGCCGACATTCTTGCCCACATATTTTTACATATTAATTAGTAAAAAATTAATACGTAAAACACTTTACTTCGAAAATTTTCAAGATCACAATACATTCCTTATACACTACCCCCACACATATTGTGTATGTATGTGGTTGAGTGGATGTAATGTAGAAATGCTGATCTTCCCTATTATATGGTATTTTATTAACAATAAACTCGCCTTAAAAACATACAATATAAACTACAACTGCCACAGTTCCTTTATATATTCGTAATGTAATAATTTTTTTCATATAAATAAAAATCAACAACTTTTCACTCTGCACTATGTATTTGTAAATAAAAGATGTATGAACATGTCATGCAATAGCAAATCTTATGGCATGATCTATTCCCTCTTCCTATATCCATTCTTCCACTAATACTCCTGTCGACATCTAGTATGTCAGCTGTGTGCGTGGGAAGTAAAAGCACATGTGCAACTTCATAGAAATCAGTGTGCAGCAGCGCACCTTAGAGGGAACCGTGCCTCTGAGTCATCCACACTTGTAGTTATCCACATCAGCACACTGTGGTCACTGTCACCTAGTGGTTCCTTTATCTGCAGATTCTTAATGCATGAATAATCACTACAGATAATCAGGGCAAGAGTATTACTCCCTCTAGTTGCCTTCCAATAGCTCAGTGTCACTTACAAAGAATACAATGCAGACATGGGGGGAACCCCTGGTGCCATCAGACAACTAACACAATTTACGCTTTGCAGTAGCACACTGCCATTACTGTCATTAACAACTCTGCCAACCTTTGTACCATCTGCATACTTAGACATTAAGCCTGATATACCTTCATCAATATCAATGATAAGTATACAAAACAACAGTGGGCCCAACACCGAACCCTGGGGGACTCCACTAATAACATTAGTCCATGAACAGCAGCACCCATTGATTACCACTCCCTGTCATCTCCCACTCAACCGCCCATTTATCCGTCAACTTAATACCATACTACTCCAATTTGTACAGTAGTTTTCCATGCACAACAGTATCAAGAGCTTTCCTGAAATTCATGTACAGTGGATTCCGGTTATTTGGGCCACCGGTTAACTGGGGCAAATCTTAAAAAACAGATCCCAATCGAGAAAATAGCCAGGGTTTACTTCGCTTAATTGGGAAAACATGCTGTTTAATCGGGGCAGAAGACCGCAGCACTGGAGATTACCCTACGATTGTCTCCAACCATTCAGTTGGATTTCTGAAAGTCACAACCATAAAACAATAAGCAGTCACCTGTTTATTGGGCTTTTCTGTTAGTGCAATCTATCATAAACGGATAGTAAACTCATGGATAGTTTACACTTCCATGGAATCTTCAATCATATAAAAAAAATTAATTTTCAGAATCTTCTCTTGATTCTTATTTTTAAAGCTTCGTAACCTGTTACTCCGTTCTCACTGGCACGTATCGTGTTACTTGCAATTTGTGTGTGCCATATTCTTTGTTATTGATTGCTTATCTTTTTACTGTTTGAAATTTTAACCCCCACCTGCAAATGTTAGTGAACAGAAATGTCAACTAGTTAGTATGTACATATTACAGTACGTATTAATTATTCCGATTATCACGTATATTCTTCCGATTTTCACGTATCATTTAATTTTTTAATTGGTAAGGTAATAAAGGGTAAACTTGTGCTTAATATATCTTTACTTTTATAGCCTGTGGAAGATAATATTCCTCCTATTTTCGCTAATTAGAATCGCTGTTTAATAGAATTAAAATTCAATTCACAAACGTGATCCCAATGACCGGCACTTAATACACATCGTATAGTAAACGGTACTTTACCATGGTGAGTCCATCATAACGTGATTTTATTGTATAGTAAACCAATTGTAAAGCGGGGTCCATTGTATTTTTAACTTTTTTTTTAAGTGAAAATTTGGATAATTGGGGCAGCCGCTTAATCGGGCCAAAATGCACTAGTCCTGATATGTCCCAAATAACTGGAATCGACTGTATATGATATCAAAATTATTTTTTGCATCCAGTTCCTTTGTAACCACATCACAGTATCCAATCAAATTTGTCAGACAAGACTTTCCCTTAACAAACCCATTCTGTGGCTGAATTATTACTGCAGTCTTGTCTATATATGATTCTGAAATGCATCTTTAACTAGTGATTCCATTATTTTCACCGGAACAGAAGTTAACCTAACAGGTATGTAATTACTTGTGTTGCCCTTTGATCTCCTTTTGTGAATTGGGGATATATTTGCACATCTCCAGTCCATGGGGACTTCCTCTGAGTCCAAGGATGCCCTCATAATTATGGCTAAGGGTTTTTTGCTTACTTCCTCTGTGCCTCCTTTAATATAACTGGATAGATCCCAAACATCATCAGGTGCCTTTTTTATGTTTAACTTCAACAATTTTTCCTATACTTTGCTCTCAGTTATTACAAAATCATTAAGCTCCCTGTTAGAGTTTAATAAGCTTCTATCCTCCACGTCCCTAAAGAATTCCTCATGTGTGAATGTAGTTGCAAAATAATCAGCTATCTGAGCAATTTGTCAGCTTTCTGAGCAGGATCACCAACAGTCAAAACATCGATATCAAGTGGACCACACTGATTCATCCTGTTCCTTCTGGAGTTTATATAAGTAAGGAAGTCCTTGCTGTTTTCCTTAGCATCCTTTGCCAAAGATTTCTTGTAATCTGCCTTTGCTTGCCTTTGATTACAGACTAGCTTATATCTACCATAGGCTTCTGTGTCACCTGATAATTTATATGCATCCCATGCATTTTTCTTCTCTGCCACCAGTCTCATTAGCTCATCTGACATCCATTTAGGCCTAAACCTTGAACAGTATTTCTTAATTACACTGGTGTGCAAAACTTAAGGACCACCACTATTTCTAAAGGCTACAACCACAAAATCTTTACTTAAGTTATTCTTTACTGATGAGAATATATTCAGTTTCAGCAGCAATTCTGGACATCAGCTAATCTGGCGAGAGGTTGGCACACTGTATCATCCCGCAAACATCATTGAAAGGAATCAATATGGCGGTTGAGGTGTTCTCGTCTGGGGAGGCATTATCTTGGATGGACATACACAACTCCAGATACTGCAAGGCGGTACTGTAACCAGTGCACACTACTGTACTGAGGTAATCCTTCCCCATGCGCATCTGTTCTGAGGTGCCACTGGCCCCGAGTTCGTGTTTGTGGATGATAATGCCACACCCCATTGTACTGCAGCTGTGATATGCTTTTGGAAAGTGAGGACATCGTTCGTATGGATTGGCCTGCCCGTTTCCCCGGATCTAAATCCCATCGAACACATATGGGACGCTCTGAGGAGATGAGTAGTGGCACGTCCACACCCACCAGAAAATGTTCACCAGCTGAAGATGGCGCTGACGGAGGAATGGACAATGTTACCGCAAGAACTTAACAACATTGTAGTAAATATGGACATTCAGTGCAAAGCCTGCATTGACATTAGGGGTGGTCATATCTCCTACTGAGGACCACCTCTTCCCTTTGTTCCATCTTTGGCAATGATGTATCTGTATCATGGCAGCCAGTGCTATGTTGCCATTTTCGAATAAAGTCCCTCTGTACCGTTTTGTTTCCATTGTTGTGTCAGTGTTGTTTCTTTCATCATTTCTGTACCTCACAAGGTTCCTTTGGTATGTTTTACCATATCCAGGTCACTCCTATGAGAAGCTACAGGTGAAAACCTGACTGGTCCTTAAATTTTGCACACCAGTGTAGTATGAAAAGCGTAGTAGCTTCCACAATTAATTCCTTGAATGCTTCCCATTTAGAATTTGCTGTTGGTAACATCATCAGTTGGTCCCACTCTATTATAGAATTTAAAAACTGTCTGAGACCACTGTAGAGACACAGAATAGAACTAAGTTCAGGAGCACAGGTTTTGAGAACAAGTGGAGAAATACCATCAGGACTTGGAGCCATCTTAGCAACAAGATTCGTCAAAATCCTTCTGACATCCTTTTGACGGAAGACCACAGTAGGCATTGAACACAGTGTACTGGGAATGGTGGGAGATGGTTTACCAAGATCATCAATGCATGAATTGGAAGAAAAATAGGATGCTAGCAGGTCAGCTTTATCCTTGGCTGAAGTGGCAATAGGCATTTAGTTTTGATAAAAGTTGGAACAGAGATGGGCATAAGTTGTGGCCAATAGCTTTGGCAAGAGATCAGAATGCTCGGCTACCATTTGCACAAGAAGCAAGTTTTATACTCTTAAGTCTGTTTGAAATCTAGTTTGGATTGCATAATTCTGTGTCACAGTTCAAAAAAATTACCAAGTGCTCATTTTTTAAGGAAAATAGATAAGGGAGTAAGCACAGTCATCACACTGAAACTTGTCAAAAAATATTTCAAATTTGAAAACAACGTACAGCCAATTAATTAAATTTATGCTACCTAGGTAATTATAAGAACATCGTTTTTCAATGTAGTAGTGGCATGTGATGCAAGAAAGCAAGTGTATTAATTTATGCAGCATCAGCCAAAACAAAAAAAAGAAAAAATTACAAAACAATTCCCTCCAAATATCCACCTAGCCTCTCCTTAAATTTATTCAACCTATCAACCTCCACAACGACAGATGGAAGCTTGTTCCAGCAATTAACCACCCGCTGGCTAAAGGCAAATTTCCACACATCTATTCTATATCTGTCTTTCCTCAATTTGAATTTATGCCCCCTTAGGTTCATAATCTGAACAAGTAGAAGAATCCCATCAGAATTCAGCATGCTCAACCCATTCAAGGCCTTATACACCTCAATCAGATCACCTTGCGGATGCCTACGTCTCCAGCCGCTGCAATTTGCAGAACTTAAGCCTTTCTTGGTAAGAGGATCCCTTCATTCCTCTCACCAATCTTGTTGCCATTCTCTGTACACGCTCAAGAAAATCTACATCCTTCTTAAAATGAGGCCTCCAGACCTGTACGCAGTACTCAAGGCGTGGCCTGACCATTGCCTTATACAGAGGGACAAACTTTGATATTATATATTTGGATCTTAGAAAGGCTTTTGATACCGTTGCACATGGAAGACTGCTGCACAAATTGGAGCAGTGTGGCATTAGAGGCAAATTGCTGCTATGGATAAGGGGATGGTTGAGTGGCAGAAGACAGAGAGTGGTAATCAATGGACACTGCTCAACGTGGACTAATGTTATTAGTGGAGTTCCTCAGGGTTCAGTGTTGGGTCCGTTGTTGTTTTCGGTGTTTATGAATGATATTGATGATGGGATATCAAGTTTAATGTCCAAGTTTGCAGATGATACAAAGGTTGGCAGGGTTGTTAAGGACACTACTGACGCTATGCTGCTGCAACAGGATCTGGAAAGGTTGAACAGATGGGCTGAGAGGTGGCAAATGAAGTTTAACATTGACAAATATAAAGTACTACATATGGGAAACAGTAACCCCAGAGCAACGTATCAACTCTGCGGTACTACACTGACAGTGGTGGAGAATGAAAAGGACCTGGGGGTAATTGTGCAGGCAGATATGAAGTTCTCTGAGCAGTGCAGACGAGCTGCAAGAGTAGCTCATGGTGTCTTGTCAATGATATACAGGAATTTTTCTAGCAGGGATAAGGAGGTGATTATTCCCTTGTATAAGGCAATGGTTAGGCCACATCTTGAGTACTGTATACAGGTCTGGAGGCCTCATTTCAAGAAGGATGTAGAGCTGCTGGAACGGGTACAGAGAAGGGCAACAAGATTAGTGAATGGAACAAAGGGTTGCTCTTACGAAGAAAGGCTTAAGTTTTGCAAATTACAGAGTCTGGAGACTAGGCACCGGCGAGGTGATCTGATAGAGGTGTATAAGGCTTTGAATCGTTTGAGCATGCTCAATGCCAATGGGATTCTTCATCTTGCTCAGAATAATCACCTCAGAGGGCATAAATTCAAATTGAGGAAGGACGGATGTCGGATAGACGTGCGGAAATTTGCCTTTGGCCAGCGGGTGGTTGGTTGGTGGAACCGACTTCCATCACTTGTTGTTGAAGTTGATAGCCTAAACAAATTTAAAGCTCAACTGGACAGGTATTTCAAACGAACAGAGGGGTGAAATGGTAGGGGTGTGTGTGTGTTTTTTTTTTTTTTTTTTTGGCTGATGCTGAATAAGCTTGCTTTCTTGCATCATATGCCTCTACTAATGCTAATGCTAATACTCAATTTTTTCTTTTAACATCCATGTTACTCCAGTTTTTATGCCTACCATAAGGCACATTATCAACACCAAGTGCCAGACAGTTTTTTTGAAGGAATATCACATGCTTTCATATTGTTCAGAAGATTATTATTAGCCGTATGGTGCAAGGAAGCCTGAGGCTTATGCTGCACTAGCCAAAAAAATTTCTGAGTTACCCTGAGAGAGAGAGAAATAGAAGGGAAATCACTAAGAAAGAGAAGAATGCTGATATCCAGCTCAGAACTCAGGGTGTGCCAAGCTCATACTCACCAGATATAAGCCCCCTGAAGTGAAAAGTACTGAACCCTGTAGAACTGCATTCCAATGTTCTCACTGAGAGTAAGCTGCTTTTGATTTGATGATTATTAGTTTTTATTAGGAAAGTTTACCACAATGGGATATAGCTCGGAATCACTTTGATTTCTACCATCTGTAGCAAGTGAAAATGGCCCATTTTTTGGAGCTATCACTGCATTGTGTTTCCTTATCCACACAATTTCACTAACAATGCCTGTAGTGAAATTGCACAGAGAGGAACTGTTTTTGTTCTTCAATAATCATATTTCTTTGTTATTTCACTATTGGGAAACATACCTCTTAACAACATGCCTACATGATCCACACAACTCACAGAAAAATTATATTCTATAACAAAACGTGGAAATAAACTTTTGGCCTTTACGACATTATCATCACCATGAAATGAAACATCTATTTTTGCATTTCTTTTATGCACTGCACACTGTCATTATGCTTATTTCCTTAAAAATGTCTGTTTACACTGCTTTTCCCAGTGCTTCAAACTGAAATATCACATCTACACATGGTATACAAGGAAAATGTGCTCCTATTTTACAATGCATGGAAAATCTTGCATATATGATGTATCTTCTGAAATTTTTACATCACATTTCTTTGGTATTTTACTGAAAGACATTGTTAATTAGCTTCACACTAGAGGAGTAATATATGCAATTAATAAAATAAATAAAAAACAAATAAAATATAATTTATTTGTTTTTTATATTTTATTTTATGATGCCAATGTCTTTTTTTTTTGCACTTGTTCAGGTTCAGGATGATTTATTATAGTTCCGAATTTTGAGGTTGGAGTCTTCAATTGTTGATACCAGATATTTTGGATCGTCCGCTTTCTTTCGAGTGCTGAAAATATTCATTTAAGTAATTTATAAAATTTTACCTTTAGTAATATAGTGAGAATTAGAATACAAGGGTTTCATAAGAAAATATTGAGGTAAGCCTCTTCATTCATTTTAATTATTTACAACATGAAACAAATTGAACCTTGTTCTTATATTTTAATGCACATAACAGAAAACAATGATATTTTTTATTGCACTTTCTATTTTGCAACGTAGACTACCACAGTACACCTGACAGTCAATTCATTAATGAAAATAAGCAGTAATTCACAAAATAAAAAAAAAATCCAATTTTAACATAGTTTTATTTTTTGTAAAAAGGAAAACTGAGTTTTTGCAAAGAGACAGATAAACTCTTTGTCACCAACTGTATTATGACTGTGAGATAGAGATAGGCCAAATGAATAAAAAAGATTCTCTATCATAAATACCAAACTTCTTAAGGCATTTTTTTTTTTTTTTTTTTTTTATCAGTGGTAAAGGTAAACTATCTCATTATGAAAACATAAATATCATGAAATTCATTTGTACTCTTTCTACTTATTCTATAAGTAGAAGAGCATCTCGGTGTGAATATTACTAGCAGGGATTTCACAAAGTTACACAGGATACTATGATTCATTTGTTGACAGAGAGAACAGTAGCACATTTAGAGTAGAGACATTACTTTTCAACATAATCATAACAGCTGTTTTAGGCAATTATTTAAATGGTACATGAAGTGCATGGATATCTACTGCAACAAAACCATAGTTATGACTGCAGCATGGCATCACCACCTGTATGGCAACTTTATCAGTCACAAATTTCTTCCTTAACAGAATATCATTTCAGTGGTTCAAAGAACTTGTCCATGGGGAAAAGATCTGGGCTGCAAAGCAAATATGTCATCCATCCATACTTGAATCACTGCTGGGTCTGCACTTGTGTGCGTGTGCGCAGAGCAGCCCAAAAGAGCAGGGAATGCGTGATCAATATGCAGGCGGCAAATTGAAAGGGCGACAAATACCGTAAAAACTGAAAACCGGCACTAGTCTCTTTGAATACATTTTATATCAATAGGAGCTCTAACTACTTTGTTTATCATGTTGTGTATGATTGTGTTGACTGTTACGTGTACACTTTGTGTGGAATTTGTATTAAATGATTTTTGGCGCCAAGTCATAGACAATGTACTTGTGTGTTTGTGCAAGAGGAGGATTCAATTGGGACTAAAGTAAGAGACACGGCGTATGAAAAGACAGAATATTATCATTTATAAAAGAGTTTCTATCGTTACCCTTTTTATTAATTTTTAATTAATTTAATAGTAGTAAAATTTTATGATTAGCACAAATAATTACTGTGGAATTATTACTCAAAATATCTTACAGCAAAATACACTAAATATTAATTTTTAAAATCATTAAAAAATTATTAGATTAATTACCCAGGTAAGGTGTATTTGATGAAAAAATTAAGTGGAGCAGATTATAAAAAAAGGACAGAAAAACAAGAACAAAAAAAAATAAGGATGTTAAAGTATTAAAGGATGTTAAAGTATTGCAAAAGTACTACAACTATTGCACATGCAGAAAAAGGTGTACCTTGACAGTAGCCATGTTGAACAATTAACATTTATCATATTTTTTGTTGTATATTCCACCAATGACATAGAAATAAGGGAACAAGTGAATAATGTTTCGAAATTTTTTGGGATTTCATCAAATTAATGACACAACAGGCAAGGGTACATTAGTATTAAATTATTTATTCCCAAAATATAACTTAAAACTAAAGAATGTGAGGGGGATGAAGGCTACGACAACAGTTCCAATATGATTGGAAAATATATTAGCCTTCAAAAATTTATCAAAGATGCAAATACAGTAAACCCCTGCTATTCGCGGTATCTGTATTCGTGGTTTCACGTATTCGCGGTCGCTGATTTAATATAAAATGAAACCTAAAAAAATGTGAATTTTAAAGCGCCGTGAACATTTTCCGCCAAAAAAAACAAGGGCGTGGCTAAAATCATCTTTCCCAGTCAAAACAGCGCTCAGTTTGAGGGGTGACAAAATCGCGAGCGTGGAGGTTTCTCGCTAATCCTTGTTCAGTATGTGTTATGCGCTTGTCATGGAAGGTTTCATCGTTTGCTTTTAATTTATATGCTTATAAATTGAATAAATTTATCAATTTATAAATTGATATGCTTACAAAAGTGAAAAATCTACCGTTTTGCAGTGTGTTAATGTAAACAGACTTTTTGGAGTGTATTAATGGTAGAAAGCGACTTTATTGTGGACAAATTCTTTTCTAACCCCTACAAAAATATGGCTACGAATAACAAGGGAATTGTGAAAAGATCAAAGAAGGTGATGACATTAACGAGTAAAATTCAGTTATTAGACAAAATTTCTAATGGTGAAAGTGTCTCGTCAGTGGCAAAACATTATAAAATCAATGAGTCAACGGTACGATCAATCAAGAAATCGGAAGAAAAAATCCGCCATAGAGTCCGTGAAAATGCGCTAATTGCTTAAAAAATTTGCTCTGTAACTCGTGATGTTAAATTTGAAAAAATGGAAAAGGCTTTAAATCTGTGGATAGAAGACCGAACTCAAAATAAAATTCCCTTAAGTTCACTCATCATTCGTGAAAAGGCAAAACACCTTTATCAACACTTTAGCGAAACTGGTGATAGCACTGGCGGGATAAGTTTTTTAGCTATAGCAAAGGTGCTGGATTGAAAGATTTGTTTGAAATTTCTAATAAATATTACATTTAATATTAAATTGTTTCTTATTTTCATTTCGATGCCTTATGCTTGCATTTCACTATGTACTGTCTATGTACATAGTCATATTATCAAGGTACATATAATACATATACATACATAGA
Source organism: Mastigoproctus giganteus (assembly GCF_048544385.1). Classification (NCBI taxonomy): domain Eukaryota; kingdom Metazoa; phylum Arthropoda; class Arachnida; order Uropygi; family Thelyphonidae; genus Mastigoproctus; species Mastigoproctus giganteus. Next base: position 169,720,600 of record NC_143581.1, on the reverse strand, counting down.
CAAAATATTAGACTAGTTTTTCTTATATATTTCATACTTTGGAACGGAATCCCTGTATTACTATGGGGGCCATAACTGAGTATTCGCGTTTTCGGTACTCGCGGCATTTCTCAGGAACGTAACTGTAGTTGTGCAATATTTGTACCATGTAATTCTCATACTTTAAATTTAGTAATCAATGATGAAGCAAAAGTCACTTTCGAAATTGTTCAAATTTTTGATATTGTGCAAGAGATGCTTTCTTTTCTTCCTCCTCATACAGATGGAAAAATTACCAGAAAATATTCCAAAATTCACATTAAAATCCGTGAGTGATATGTGTTGTGAAAGTAGAATAAAAGCAGTTACGTCATTAAGATTTCAACTTGGTGAAATTTATGACACATTGTTACAATTAATATCTGACTAAAGCAGAGACATAAATACTAAAAATCTTGCTCAAACCCTTACCACAAAGATTCATTCTTTTAAATTCGTGATATCGATTGTCATATGGTATGATATAAAGTCAATGTTGTTATTAAGATGTTGCAAAATCCTAAAATAAATATTGCAGAATGTACAGAAGCCTTGAACAATTTGATAAAATATTTTGAAATGAAAAGGTCTGACGAAAATTTTGAAAAGTGTATTTCTGAGGCTTTCTCGTTATCGAATGACTTGGATTTGGAAACCACATTTCCTGCAGTGGCAGCTTTGAGAACAAGATGAGCAAAAAATCAATTTCACTGTGAGTCGGCAGACGACCCAATCACAGACTGAAAATTAAAATATAAAGTGGGCTTTTATTTTACACTTTTAGATACAGCAATAAATTCAATACGAACTAGATTTGACATATAAGCAGCTATAGATGCCTGTTTCAACTTATTACTAAATTTTTCTGATTTAAATGATTAAGACCTTAAAATGCATTGCAGTAATTTACATATAACATTAACAGATCCTTCTACATGTGAAAGTGATATAAATGACAAAACTTTTTTGAAACGCTGAAATCATTAAAAGCATTAAATATTTATAGTGACGATCTAAAAGAGTTTCTTAAAATGAAATGTAACAATAATATAATAAATGCAGTTCCAAATGTTGCAATAGCACTGAGAATTTTTTTGACTCTTCCAGTTTCTGTTTCAACTGGTGAAAGATCTTTTTCTAAACTAAAGATCATTAAAAATTATATCTACAATGCTTCAAGAAAGACTAAGTGACTTTAGAATAATTGCTGTAGAAAATGATATTTCACAGAGCAGTTGATATCGATGATTTAATCAAAGGATTTGCTATACAGCCACTCCCCGATTTACATAAGGGTTGCGTTCCATGGAACGCTATGTAAGTCAGAATTTCCCTAAATACTATGCACTTGCATAAGCATTTTTGGGAAAAATGCACTCGCAAATTTGATTGAAGCAAAAAATCAGCACTTGCAAATTTGATTGAAGCAAAAAAGAGAAACGTTCAATGAAAATGTAAATAGAATTATTTATTAAATTTTTTTTTTTATCTCATTCGCAGGAAAAATTACAAAAGTGTACAAAATTACAGAAATTTCAAAATTATAAAATTACAAAAAGAGAGAGGAGACAGGCATAATGTCAGCAAGTTTTACCTTTTAAGCATCGTTGCCAGAATTAACTCTCCAGCTGATAAGCATGCCACTGCAGAAGTTGAGGGCTGTGGAGATTTAGAAGGCATTTTTTCCAACACATTACAAAATTTCTCTGCAGCAGCAAAATCGGCACTGGCAACTTCACTGCATACTTTGTTTTGGAAACCAGAGCAATGGTTCAACCTATTCACCTATTGCTTGCCACGAATTTGGCTTGGGGTTTGCCGTACTTAATATCTTCATAAATACTTCTTGCTTTTGCTTGAATGGCCATTGGACTTAGTGGCAGTTGCTTCTGAATCTAATTTTCCATCCATATTATTAATAGCCTTTCCATCTTTGATATAGCACCTGAACGTGGTTTTGTGACCAATGTTGATCTTAAATGTGTTGATTCCTTAACACGTTCTTTTATACGCACACTGTTCCTTAAAATAGCATTCACTGTTGAAGCAGCAAGACCTAATTCTGTGCAATACATGACAAACTTTGTCCTGCTTTGTAATTCTTAATTAATCATCTTCATTTTTAAATCAATTTTGTTTCATTTCCTAGCACTGCCAACACTTACACTTTCTGTTGGTCCCTTTCCCTTCACCACTGTAATAAGTAAATAGGAATGAAGAGAAGATTCTAAAAACTTATTTGTTTTTTATATGATTGAAGATTTCAGTGAACGGGAACTCATTTCACCATAATACCGTAACGTAAAAACCCACATAATTCCAGTTATCGGGATTATCACAAATGCAATAAGACCAAGTTTACTACTCATTTATAATAGATTGCACTAACAGAAAAGCCCAATAAACCAGAAAGTACAAATTGTTTTTACTGTTTTATGGTACTGACCTCCAGAAATGTGTTTTAGAAAAATATCACAAGTGTTCGAAACTGATTCTTATAATGGAACATATGATAAAGATGAAAGTGTACTGCAATTTCCATTATAAAAATGACCTTTTAGACAGATAAATAGCTTAGTCATATAGCAAAAATTTCAACTTCTGAGGTCTTGGAATGAATTACCAAAAAAACGATGTGTTACTGGGTTCACATTACGATATTTTCACGATACCTCCATTTATTCCTACGGGATGCAAAATACATTTCCACGATTTTTTTAAGTTTGCACCAGCTGGCAAAAACTTATGTAAAGTCAAATTTCCGTAAGTCGAGTATTATGTAAGCCAGAAGTGGCTGTAATTAAAGCAGGAAAATTTGTGTAAAATTAAAAGTTGTCAGCTGAATGCATAAGTATTTTTTAATGTTGTTTTATTATTTTTTTTTGTAGTTTACTGTCTTTTAGTTTTACATTTAAATTCTTAATAATACTGTATATGTGCACTCCTATAAAATTATTGAAATTGAAATAAAAAAATTCTTTAAATGGCACATTTTTTAAATTGAAATGCAGGCCCACATACCCCTAGGAACCACAAATAGTAAACTACATTCATTACATGAATTTTTATTCTCTGAGTGTTATATTATGCCTTACATTTAGAAAATTAGTTATAATAAAATATAATTAGTAGGAAAACGTATTGAAATCTTGTCATTGTATCGAAAAATGTATGCAGTGAGAATAGAACCTTGAAGCTCCATAATCGTTCTACTGGTGTTTAATTCCATAAATTTACCTGTTAAATAAAGCCTAGAAAATCAAGAGCATATATGAAGTTCATCTCAAGGAAATTATTAAAATTTTGTCAAATATCGTTTTAAACAAAATTAATTTTTGGAGGAATTATGAAAATACCCATTAAGCAGCATGAAAAATGTATTATGCAATAACACCTTCATCTAATGATTTCTTAATAAGTTATCTCATGATTCTCAGTCATAAATATGGAATGAAATCTGTAAAAATTACAACTCTATATCCAAAATGAATGAAAATGTTTCCTGAAGTTTGATTATAATTGCATTTTTTGTAATAGAGTCAATACGAATGATATTATCAAATAGATTTCTAATCATAAAAGTTGTTAGAATCTGAATGAACATCTCAAAATTCCAAAAAAAATATTCTATTACTAATCTTCTAGCCAGTTTTTAGTCTTTTTTTTTTGTAGGCAGTAACTAAAATCTCATGCACACTTCAATATGGTACTGGTCGACAAGGCAATGCTAACCCAAAATCTTATTTTTTTAAACTAATTTTCAACTTCTTTTGCATAATGTGAAGGAACTGGAGCCGAAAATAAAAATTTAAGAATTTTCTTTAAAATGACGCATGTCCCATCATAGTTATTAAATAAATAGAAATTTAATTCTGCAAAAGAAAATTATGCCGCAAGTTGAAAAATCGAATTTTACGTTTATTATTTTGGAAACAATTTTCTTCTGGAGTCGAACTGAGAATAGTTTTCCTGGGACCTCCAAGTGAGTAGAAACAAAGTTTACCATATTTCTCTAAGTCAAACAATTTTAAAAATAGAATGGGGACAGATGGGTGGAAGAGCACTTCAAGAATTATGTATAGGATAGGATTAATATGTAGTTTTGTGTTTCAGTGTCAGTAAAAATTCAATTTAAATTTGTGTTCATATTACTAATAAAAACAAAGTTTTTTACTTTTAGAAATATGATGTAAAGGGGTGCCACATACTTGCTGCATGCAGGCAGCCAAGGAATGGCCCTGTGTGTGTGGCACGGTCCCTTCTGATGAGCAGCATCCCTCAAATACATCCAAATATGAGACAGTAATTGGTGGCAGTGATTGTTTCTCCTTTAGGGAAAAAGTTCATGAGCAAGAAACAATTATCCACATTTGTATCACTGCTTCCATATTTGTGTTCATCATACACATGATGCTTTCTATTTTGCACAATCGTTTCCAGCCATGAGCTCAATCACTTGTGGGCCACAGAATTTTCTATATGTTATAATAAATAAATATAAAAAATATATCCCTTCAATTTTTGAAGTATTAATTTTTTTTATGTCATTTGTAAGGGGGTAGAGGCATAGTTTAGAAATTTGCCCATGGGTGTAGAAACATCTAGCTCCAACTGTGGTCCATTTGTACCTTACTTTTCTGATACTTTGTTACAATTAGATTTAAACAGCATAATTAGCACCTTACTGTTTGCAAAACATGACAAATATCATTTTAAAGCTCTAGTAACTGTTTTGTATTTTTTTATTGAGATAATACGCCTAGTGATAATAAGACTGAGACTTTACCACAAAATTATTAATTTAATTGGCTTCGTTTCAAGGTCGGAATTTCAATTATAATCCAGAATTAACTTATCAGAATTTTACTCTTTAAGACTATCATTTTTTTTTTATTATTATTATTATTATTTCTAAAGTTAGAGAAGTTTTTTTTTTGTGTGGAAGCTCTTCAACTTCCACCCAATAGTGAACACAGTAGCTTATAGACAGGTTATAGATAATACATGAAATACTGGGTATTCAGATTTATCTAGCATAAATTATCTACACAAGAAAACAGCCCATTTTTTATTTAGCTTTCCAATACTAGTTTTATTCTAAAAATATTCAACTTCATTGTTATTACACACAGTTCTGATGGGCATATTCAAAGTTATCAAAGAATCTGTAAAGAATTTCTATGTAATGAATTTGTTATATAAAATGAAAGGAATGTTCACTCAACTGTACTTAACAACCACTTACTTTGAACTTTAATTGAAGCATTCATGACAACATCTAGCTGATCTCTATTTACAGCACATTCATAAAATCCAGTGTCATTTTCTGTGGCCTTCTCAATTACTAGTGAATTATTATTATGAACTACAGTTATCCGGTTGTCAGTTGCATTCACAGGATAACCATCTTTAAACCTAAGGAAGGAAGGTCACAAATAATAAAGACTGCCCATTATTAGTATAACTTTTAATTCATATCATAATTGTAAATTTTGCTCATGACAAGTAATAAGATAAATTTTAAGATACCCAACCTTTATTGATGTCTAATGATACCAAAAGTTCTCCCAAGAACTTTAGGTTTCATTATATACCAATAAAGTTGCATAGAAGTTCTTTTCAGTTTATCCAAGGTGTTATAAATAAATATTAAAATGACTGATTCATCTCATTCCTTAACACAGGAAGTTCAACAAAATTGCAACAGTATTTCACATATTGAATATTTGAAATTACTGCTTACAACCATTAACTTAGTAACATTTAAAAAAAAAAAAATTTCAATTATGTAGCAAGTATTATAATATTTTAGCAACTACCATTATATTATTTCATTTTTAACTGGAAAGACAGCTGTAAAAATTTTGTTATGGTTCCAAGATGGCATTAAAAATGTGCTGCATACCCACTGCTGTATTTATTTTCCATAGAGTTTTAGTTTTGTCTTCAATTTTTCTCAATCTGCTTAGTCATGTAATGGAAGTCATAAAATAATTATTTTTTTCAATAAAAATGTTATTGTTACTAAAGACTTTATTTGTTTATAATATCCAATATACTATTAGAATAAAGAAAAAAAAATTTATAAAGTGCATCATTTAAAATTACTTCTTGTCTCTTTAATCAAAATGCTGAATAGCTCCATAAAGGCTGGAGGTTATTAGTATTAGTAGACGCAAATAATGCAAGAAAGCAAGCTAATATAGCATCAGCAAAAAAAAAAAAAAAAAAAATTCCCTCCAAGAATTTATCTAGTTCTTCCTTGAATTTATTTAAACCATCTGCTTCCACAACAACAGATGGAAGCCTGTTCCAACAATCAGCCTCCTGCTGGCTGAAGGCAAACTTCTGCACATCTATCCTGCAACCATCCTTTCTCAACTTGAATTTATGCCCTTTCATGTGTGTAGTTTCAGCAACAACACTGAGTTTATTCAGTCCAATCAAGGACTTAAAACACTTCAGTGAGATCGTACTGCAGGTGATTAGTCACCAAAATTCACAATTTGCAGAACTAAAGCCATTTTTGGTAGGAGCATCATTTTGTTTTCTTCAAAAATCTCATTGCCCTTCTCTGCATCCATACCAGCAGATCTACATCTTTCCTAAAATGAGGCCTCCAGACCTGTATATAATATTTAAGATGCGTCCTAACCATGGCCTTGTATAAAGGGATAATCATCTCCTTATTCGTGCTAGCAAAGTTCCTGTATATCATTGACAAAATCCCATGAGCTGTCCTGGTATCTTGTTTACACTGCTCATAGAACTTCAATATCTGACTGCACAATTTTCCCCAGGTCTTTTACATTTTCCACTATGCTGAATGTAGTACCACATAGTTGGTACTTTACTCTGGGATTACTGCTACCCATATGCAGTACCTTGAAGTTTAACATTTGTCAATGTTAAACTTCAACTGCAATTTCTCAGCACATCAGTCTAATTGATCTTGTTACAGTAGCCCATAAGCCTAACAGATCTTGTTGCAGTAGCTTAACTTGATTACTGTCATTAATCAGGACAACCTTTTCATCATCTGCAAACCTAGACATTAAGCCTATTATACTTTCAACAATATTATTAATAAATATTGAAAATAACGATGGGTGCAGACTGAACCCTGGGGTACCCCACTGATAACTTGAATAAATGGAGAGACGTGCCCATTGATAACCACTCTCTTGCCTTCTCCCACTGAACCATCCCTTTATCCATTGCAATAACTTGCCTTTAATGCCACATTGCTCCATTTTGTAAAGCAATCTTTCATGTATTCATAACTTATATTTATATCAGGGATGACTATCACATTAACCATGGATCAATTTATGTTGCTAGCATCTTTTAAGCAAACAGCATCACCAAAAGTCTAAACTGATAAACTAAACATAGAGTTGCATATGATTTTTGAATTATTTCGATACTAGAGTAAAAATATAATCCTGTAACCTCTATCAATGTATGGCAAATTCACCCTGGTAATAGGAGTTAAAGATACACAAAAACCTTTGTTATGTGTTTTGATTAGAAGTTTTACTTCAATACTCTTTAGTTTGTTGAAGCCATCCACTGTCTGATGAGAGACCAGATGTAATGAAATAATCATCATAATGGAGCTTTTTATAAACAAATCACAGATTAGCCCTTTGGTGATGCCATCTGTTAAAAAGATAACAGCAATACAGAACAAAGCACAAATAATGGTATTTGTCTGTAGTGTGGGCATAAGCCCAAGACTTATTTGCCAACTTTCAACATTGGAGGTATCAAACCATCCTCAAAGATGAAAACCGCATTAGCATTAGAAGAGGCATTTGATGCAAGAAAGCAAGCTTATGCAACATCAGCCAAAAAAATTAAAGTAAAATAAATAAATAAAAAATAACCACTTCCACTTCACCCCTCTGTTCGTTCGAAATACCTGTCCAGCCTAGCCTTAAACCTATTTAGGCTATCAACTTCCACGACAAGGGATGGAAGTCTGTTCCACTTACCAACCACCCGCTGGCTAAAGGCAAATTTCCGCACATCTATCCTACATCTGTCTTTCCTCAATTTGAATTTATGCCCTCTCAGGTGATTATTCTGAGCAAGAGGAAGAATCCCATCAGCATTGAGCATGCTCAAACCATTCAAGGCTTTGTACACCTCTATCAGATCACCTCGCTGGTGCCTAGTCTCCAGACACTGTAATTTGCAAAACTTAAGCCTTTCTTCATAAGAGCACTCCTTTGTTCCATTCACTAATCTTGTTGCCCTTCTCTGTACTCGTTCCAGCAGCTCTACATCCTTCTTGAAATGAGGCCTCCAGGCCTGTATAGAGTACTCTAGGTGTGGCCTAACCATTGCCTTATACAAGGGAATAATCACCTCCTTATCCCTGCTAGAAAAATTCCTATATATCATTGACAATACACCATGAGCTACTCTTGCAGCCCGTCTGCACTGCTCAGAGAACTTCATATCTGCCTCCACAACCACCCCCAGGTCCCTTTCGTTCTCTACCACTGTCAGTGTAGTACAACAGAGTTGATACGTTGCTCTGGGGTTGCTGTTTCCCATATGTAGTACTTTACATTTGTCAATGTTAAACTTCATTTGCCACCTCTCAGCCCATCTGCTCAACCTTTCCAGATCCTGTTGCAGCAGCACAGTGTCAGTAGAGTCCTTGACAACACTGCCAACCTTCGTATCGTCTGCAAACTTGGACATTAAGCTTGATATACCATCATCAATATCATTTATAAATACAGAAAACAATAAAGGATCCAATACTGAACCCTGAGGGACTCCACTAATAAAATTAGTCCACGATGAGTAGTGTCCATTGATTACCACTCTCTGTGTTCTCCCCCTCAACCACCCCTTTATCCATAGCAGCAATTTGCCTCCAATGCCACACTGCTCCCATTTGTGCAGCAGTCTTCCATGTGCAACAGTATCAAAAGCCTTTCTAAGATCCAAGTATATAATATCAAAGTTATTTCCTGCATCCAGTTCTTTTGTGACTGCATCATAGTATCCAATCAAATTGGTCAGGCAAGACTTCCCCTTAACAAAACCATGCTGTGTCTGAGCTATAACTGAAGTCTTGTCTAGATGATCCTGCAGTGCTTCTTTAACCAGTGCCTCCATTAATTTTCCGGGAACAGAAGTTAAACTCACAGGTCTATAATTACTTGTGTCAGCCTTTGATCCACCTTTGTGAATTGGGATACATTTGCACATCTCCAGTCTATGGGTACCTCCCATGAGTCCAAAGAAGCTCTCATAATTATGGCTAAGGGTTTGCTTACTTCCTTTGCTGCCTCCTTTAATATAACTGGATAGATTCCATCCACACCAGGTGCCTTTCTTGTGTTTATCTTCAACAATTTCTCCTCCACTTTACTCTCAGTTATTACAAGATTCTCTAGCTTACTGCCAGAGTTGAATACACCTCTGGCATTCCCCTCGCTGAATAACTCCTCATGTGTGAATGTCGATGCAAAATATTCATTTAGTTTGTCAGCTACCTGAGCAGGGTCATCAACAGTTGACACATCGATATCAAGTGGACCAATCTGATTCATCCCCTTCCTTCTAGACTTTACATAAGTAAAGAACTCTTTGCTGTTTTTCTTCGCATCCCTTGCCAAGGATTTCTCGTAATCTGCCTTCGTCTGCCTAACCTCCTTTGTAACTTGGTTACAGATCAACTTGTATCTATCATAGGCTTCTGTGTCACGTGTTAATTTGTATGTATCCCATGCATTTTTCTTCTCTGCCATATGCCTCATTAGTTCATCTGACATCCATTTTGGCCTAAACCTTGAACAATATTTCTTAGTTGGTATGTAAAGCCTAGTAGCTTCCAAGATAAGTTCTTTGAATGCTTCCCATTTTGAATTTGCTGTTGGTAACATCATCAGTTGATCCCACTGTATAGAATTTAAATACTGTCTCAGTCCATCGTAGTCGCCTTTACGAAAGCAATACCCCTTCCCTTTACCCCTAATGGTAGTTACCTCTTTGAGTAAATCCCACTTCAGCACACTGTGATCACTGCCACCTAGTGGTTCATTTATCTGCAGATTCTTAATGCATGAAGAATCACTACTGATAATCAAATCAAGAGTATTACTCCCTCTAGTTGCCTCCCGAACATGCTGATGTAGAAAACAATCATCCAATAAATCCACAAAAGCCTTGCTAGTGTGTGTGACCAGCCCCCAAATTACAGTCAATATCTGGGAAATTAAAATCCCCCATAATAAGACTCTCTGATTTACTGGCCCACTTTATTTCTCTGTACAGTTTCTTATTATACTCATCAGAGTCATTAGGCCTATAGCACACTCTTACTCTCAATTTTGATCTTCCAATGCTTATGTCACACCAAACTGACTAGACACTGCACTGTCCAGCGATGTCGACTGGCTTCACTTCCTTGGATTTTATGTGTTTCTTAACTAATAGAGTAACCCCTCCTCCCTTCCTATCCTGTCTATCCTTTCTGTAGACATTGTACTCCCCAAATTCCAGTTCTGCATTCCTTATATCTGTGTGACACCACGTCTCTGAAATCCCAACAATATCTGCCTTTGATGTTTTGAGCAATACCTCAAATTAATTTACTAGACTCCTCGCATTGGTGTACACGCAAGTATACATGCACCTGCTCTTCCTCTTAGCCACCCTAAACAACCCATGTGTTTACTTGTACCCCAATGATTCCCAGCAGTCTCTGAAATATCCTGCATCTTATTTTCCAGGCTGCTGCTCATTCCAATAGAAGCAGTGCAAGAATCACTTTCTCCTCTGCGAGTGGCTACTGTTAATCTATTAGTCCTTGTATCCCCCCAATCTAGCAGTTTTCCGACCCACCTAACACTGCCTCAATAACATCAGCAAACATTCTTGCACCCTTTCTATTTAAGTGTATCCCATTCCTGTAGAAGCAGTCTCTCCTGTTAACAAGTACAGACCAGGCTGAAAAAAATTCTACCCCTTGAGCCCTGCACAATCTTTCCAGGGCCGAATTGATCGACAGGGCTCTCATCATATACTCCCTCCTATCGTGTCTGGGCAGAATTGCAGACACTTTCAAATTCAACCCTAGGTTGAATGCAGGAATGTTCATGATTTTCAGGTAATTGTAATTGCTATAGCTGTGAAATTTAACCCTTGAAACTTTATCATCAACGACAGTGTTTATTATTAATTGATAACTCTTAAAACATAATAATTTAGAAAAGACAGACTTATCCCATCATGGGGTCACTTAATCCAAGAATACAAATCACAAATAAATACCAAATATTACCAATAACAACAAGTTAATCCATATTATTGATATCACCCTACCATATTAAAATTGCCTCACTAAATAGACAAAACTGAGATACAAGCAAAGTTTCATCCAAAGTTCCCATCAGATTTCCTCAGAATTGTAAACTACCTATTGGATTTTCTCAAATCCTGATGGAAAGTTTATTATAACTCATAACCATGTCGTAATTTTTGCTATTCAGTGAAGTAAATTTAATGTATCAGATGGTTTTTAATAATTTCAAAATACTTTTGTATTACCAAAGATTGTCCTTTTTAAAAATGCAAAGCAATGTGTATTAAAACTAATTTCTTTCCTGCTGTTGTTGTTATTTGGTTTTTATGAGCATTGGCAACTAAAGCCATATTGCTCCGGGGATATGCGGTGGTCATTCCCTGACCTTTCCGCATCCTCTGTATTCAGTGGTCACGGGCTTGAACCCCGGTCTAATCAAGAAGCGTGTGCTATGCACTGCTGCTCCTGCCCACGGAGGCGCCTTTCTTTCCTGCTTCATGAGCTATGGTACACTCATTTCCAATGGATTTTTAAAAAATATATTTTCAAAAAATTCATCAAATTTCCTAATGAAACATTTGCAACATAACCATAATGAGTACAGGATGTTGATGGCAAGCTATCTTCTAGCCATCTATCAGATATCTCTTTGCCTCAATTTACCTAAGATTTCATTTTTTCCTTCTCTAGTGAGAAAGCATTTTATTGTCATCTTTTTTTCCATCATGCAGTTTGACTAAGTAATAAGTGATCACTGAATGACCATGTCTGAAGAAAACTAACAAGTATTACCATGTAATAATAAACATTACTATATAACCAATGAAAGTAAAATTATCAAGAAAATTACAAAATAGATTATGCCTCAGGTAACTGTGTAAAAGTGTGATTAAACAAATAGATGACCTACATAGAGTCAAATGAGTTTTTTACCTATAACAACAACTGTGAAACCAGTTTGGCAGATTATGATCCATGTCCTCAGCATGGCTTCACAACAAAATAAACAATCTTCATTCACCCTGATGCCTGCGATCTATTATCTATGGCAGCAGGAAGACCAGCTCAATGGCAAAGGACGCTGAGAATCACAGGGCTCGATCACACTGCCTCTGGAGTTTATACATTGGAACGCTTAAAATGGTCTCTGTACTCATAGACCAAATGTTATACATTGGAATGCTTAACATTTGGTCTATGAGTGCAGACTCACAGCTAGAAGAACTATTACAAGAGCTGAAAAACATCAATTGGGACATCAGTTTATGTGAGATTCAAAAAAAAAAAAAAACAGGTGAAGACCTGGCCAAACTAGAAGATGGACATTGGCTATACTACAAAGGAGCAAATAATGAATGGTGTGGTGGAATTGGGTCCTGATCAACAAAATACTATCACATTCAACCATAAAAGTACACAGTATTACTGAAAATTGTTTGCTGTGCTATTAAGCTAAATAGTTGCTATTCTCTTTAAATCATTCAATCTTATGCTCCTACAAGTAGCCATAGTGATGATGAAGTTGAAGAATTTTATGATGTATACAAGCAGGATAACTACTACTATATAATTATAATGGAAGATTTCAATGAGAGAAATGGCAAGATCCAAAATGGGGAAAGACCTGTTGGAAAAAGAGATGATAGAGGCAATCTACTAATTTAATTTGCAGAGGAACAAAATTTGTTCATTATGAACCATTCTTCAAGGAAAAGATGCAAGAAAAATGGACGTGGAAGGAAATACTAGTGAAGTTGACTTCATATTGACTGCTCAGTCCTGAACCATTTTAATGTTGAAGTGACCATCAATTGCTGAGAGCAAAAATCAAAAATTGATTGCAAGAAAGAACAAGAAATTGGTCAAGTAACACTAACCAACTATTGAAAAATACCTAAAACTTTGAAATAGAACTGCCCAATCATTTTCGTGTGTGACGTAGATATTTTAACCAATAATAACAATTATTGGTTAAAATATCTATGTCAATAATTCAATAATTGACTATTGAATTTTTCCAAACTGTCGGACTCAACTACCGGCAGAGGCAACTTGTTCCAGTAATCAGTAACATGCTGGCTAAAATAAAACTTCCTACAATCTAGTCAAAACCTCTTCCCCTGTAATTTGAATTTATGGCTTCTAGTTTTGAAATTCTTTATAACAATGAAAATTGCACTCTTCATTTTACTAACCCCTGTCAGAGCCTTATAAACATCAATTAGGTTCCCTCTGGGGGAGGGCACCTCAAATATGGCAACTAGAGTATGTTGGGATTTCAAATATGGCAACCAGAGTATGTTTGGATACTCTGGGGTGCCTGGTTGCAAAACTGTGTAGCACACATCTTTCATCATACAGTTGCCATTTTGCCCATCTTACAATGTGAGTTGCTCATATTTGGACCCTTTCAAGAAGTTCAATACCTTTTTTTCAGATGAGGTCTCCACACTTGGACACTGTATTCCAAATGAGGTCTTACAACTGCCTTATACAGTGGGAATTGCATAGGGCAATATTAGCCAACATGTGGAAGAAAGAGAATAGAAACAGCAGCCTGTTCTCCCTTAAGTTATTTTAAGGGATTCTGGGGTATAAACATTTAGAAATAAAAAAACCAAAAGCATACAAGGCAAGAGTTACTGACAATAGCACTTGAACATGCTGGGAATGTAATAGCCCATCACATAATTCAGTAATTCAGTAAGCAGCAAACAAAATAGAATATTAATTCCTGGATAACCCTGGTCGACAACAACAAAAAAAAAAAAAAAAACATTTTTTTTTTGCTCCCTGTTAAAATTCAGGGTGATTCTTGTAGATTTGATGTTGCTGAATTCAAATATGGCAACCAGATTGCTGTAACACACGCCAATTTTAAGGAAGAAGGGATTAAAGTCAAAAACTAAGTTTTTGGCAAAAAAAGACCATATATTTTAAGAAAATGTTACATACAGTCTAAATATTGAACCATGGGTCTATTAACCTTATTATATTTACAGAAATGTTTATTTGATAACAAAACACTTATTTGTTGCTTTTGCCTTTTATAATCATCCATTGGTATTTCCCATACAAAATTCCAACAGTAGTCTGCTAATATATTTTGGGCTCCATTTTTCGTGGTATCTTTTTTCCATTTGAGGAATACCTTGGTGAAACCTTTCGCCATGTTCATCGGAGACCGCTCCCAAGTTTACAGGGGAAAAAAAGTCTAAATGGGATTGTAGGAAATGAAGCATTAATGACATGTTGCATCCCAGCTCTATGTATGCTAAAATTAGCTCATTCACAATTTCACTCTAATTTTGTGATTTCTCATTGCCTAAAAAGTTTTGTTAGACATTTTCAAATGCCTTCCAGGCTCTTATTTCTGTAGCATTTAATTTTTTAGTTAATTCCTCATCTTAGAATAGCAGTTTTATTTGAGAGCCCACAAAAATTCCCTCTTTTATCTTGAACTTACTGATTCAAGGAAACTTTTGCCCCAAACACTTCTTTTACCCCAAACATTGCCTTCACATATATTATAATTAAACCTAGCTTCATGTGCAATGGGGTCAATAGATTTTTGAATTATCCACACTAGGAAGATGAGCAACATTTTTCTGGTCTGATATAGTTTCTGAATGGTGTGGCCATTTTTTTTTAACTCTGAAGTGGCAATCCTTCACTTGGCTGTCCCACTTGCATTAAAAGCAGCAGTATTTAGTGTATCTACCTTGCAACCCAGTCAGCATAGCTACCACTTTTAGGTCGTCACAGATATTCCATTTATATTCTTGATAGCATATATGTTTTGCAAAAGAACTTGTAGGTTCTTGTACATTTCCTTCATGTGAACTGCATGGGCCAATGCAGAGGGATACTTATTTTCATTATGGAGTAAAACTGCTTCCAAATTGACCTTAGATGAATCAGTAAAAAGCCTTCACTGCTCAGGGATGCGCTTCAGATATAACTCTTTTTTATTAATTTCTGGACATTGTTACAATAAACCAAAGCACAATCCATGATGTAATAGGTCGTTATATTAGATTGCCTCTTCCTATAAAAAGACACCTTTTTCAGGAAGATTCCACTGCTGAAGCTGTGATCCTAGTAATTGAGCTTGGTTTCGGAGAGATCCAAATCTCTGACCAAATCATTAAATTCTGTCTGAGTGATTAGATGCGGCTTTGCAGGATCAACAGTTTAAAAGTCTGGATCTGTGCTCGTTCTGGATTCTGCATCTAATGCAGACTCCTTTTCTGATCCTGAATCAGAGTCAAGTCCACAAGTTTCTAGTGGCTTTGGCATTGGGATACTCTACTTTATGCATGGATTTTGCAGAAAAACCAGAAATACTGGTCATGAAAAAGTAACAATTGTTTATATGGTCTTGAGGTACTAGCCATGTTACCGGAAGAGTAAAAGACATTGATTTATGACTACCTCTAAGCCAGCCTGTTAATGTCCTTGAACATGAGCTACAGGAAATCTTTAGAGCCCATACCTTGATCTTTTTTTTTTTTTTTTTTTTTATAAAAACCCCAAACATGAGAGGTATTAGAACCTATAGTACTTAGTACCGTGCTTGGGTTGGAGGTTGAGAAGACGAAAGAAGATATTTGTTGACATTAGACTTGAACTCCTGCAGACTGTAATTTTCAGGAAATACATATGAAGGAAGGTTGTTACAGAAAACAGAAGTTGAATGAATAAATGAGGAAGAAGAAAAGTTGGTTCTGTGAGTTTGCAGTTGGACAGTAAATGGATGTTGACTGGTGGCGGCACGTGTTCGGACTGTTTTGAAAGCGAGAGTGAGAATTATGTTTGTTATTGTTTGTTATTTGGTTTTTAGGAGCATTAGCAACTAAGGCCATATTGCTCCGGGATATGCGGTGGTCAATCCCTGACCTTTCCGCATCCTCCGTATTTGGTGGGGACGGGCTCGAACCCCGGTCTAATCAAGAAGCGTGTACTACGCACTGCTGCTCCTTCCCACCTGGCTACGGAGGCAGCAGCGAGAATTATAGAAGCCAGTTCAGAAGAACAGTGCCCATGGAAGTATCTGTAGAAAAGGTATGCAGCAGAAACAGTACGTTTATGAGACAGCAAGTGGAGAGATTCTGTTAGAGAGGAGTCATTAATTAACCTAACTGCCCTCTTCTGAATGGAATCTAGAAGCCTGAGAGAGGTTTTGGGGGCACCGCCTCAAATGTGGGAACAATACTCCATGGTAGGGTAGATTTGCGATTTGTACAGAGTGAACAGCTATTTGGAAGAAAATTAGTGCCAAGAGCAAAAGGGAAAACAAAGTTTTTTAGATGCAGAGGAAACAATATTTGTAATGTGCTTCTGCCAAGAGAGATTAGAAGTTAGGGTAATCTCCAAAAGAGATATATAATTTTTCCTAGAAATTGGAGTGTCACCAAAGATAAGCATAGGAGCAGAAGAATCCTTTTTGCGAGATATAAGACAAGACCGAGTTTTAGAAGGATTGAAATCAACCAAGTTGTCTTAGTCCCACTGGAGAATTACCTGGAGATCGGCATTTAAGCAATTGATAGCAGATATTCGAGAAGTTGAAGCTGATTGAGCAGGGCAAGGTTTCTCAAAATGGAAAGTGGAATGCAATGTGCTTTCATTGGCAAAATTATGGATAGGATTTCCAGTCAATGGAACTGAACCTTGGGAGACACCAGCATTAGTGGAGAAGTTAGAAGACAAAGAGCCATCTACTATCACCCTCAGTGAGCGATCAGAGAGAAAACTGGATAACTAATTACAAAAAAAAAAACAGTTGGCAAACCATAAGATGGAAGCTTGTTTAGAAGACCATTATGCCAAACACGATCGAAAGCCTTTGAGATGTCAAGAGCAACTGCTTGTTTTTCACCAAACTTTTCCACTGAATTTGTCCATAAATGAGGAACATAAGCCAGAATATCACCAGTGGATCGACACTGACGGAATCTATATTGGCAATTGTTGATCAGATAGGTTTCAAGGTAGTTTAAGAGTTGCCGGTTAATTGATTTCTCCATTACTTTAGAAAGTGTAGAAGTAATTGCAATAGGACGATAATTGGATGGGATGGATTTGTCACCCTTTTTAGGAAATGGCTGGATATGAGCAAATTTCCAAGCAGAAGGAAAAACAGGAGTAAGTTCAGGAGCACAAGTTTTGAGAGCAAATGGAAAAATACCATCAGGACCTGGAGCTTACTTTGCATCAAGATTTGTCAAAATCCTTCTGACATCCTTTTGACGGAAGACCACAGGAGGCATTAAATGGAGCGTGTTGGGAATGGTGGGAGGTGTTTTACCAAGATCATTAATACATATGTTGGAAGAAAAATGGGATGCTAGCAGGCCAGCTTTATCCTTGGCTGAAGTGACAACAGAACCGTCTGGTTTTCAAACTGTCGGCCTCAACTACCTGCAGAGGCAACTTGTTCCAGTAATCAGTAACTTGCTGGCTAAAACAGCTTTGGCAAGAGACCAGTATGCTCAGCTACCATTAGGGCAAGAAGCAAGTTTTCTACTCTTAGTCTGTTCAAAATCTAGTTAGGACTGATTAATAACTGCTTTACAATTGTTGCGAGCTTTGGTGTAGGCAGAAAATGAAACTGAAGAATTGGAAACAAGCCAATTACGATATGCAACTTTCTTCTCTTGAACAGCCTTAGCACATTTATTGGAAAATGAAGGTTTAGATAAATGACAAGATTTTAAAGTGAAGTGTGGAATAAAGGATTCCATTCCTACAAGAGTAATTTCACTGACATGATATGAGCAAACGTTGACATCAGAAATTTTGAAACAGCAATCCGACCAAGGAAAAGAAATCTCACAGATCATCCATTTTGCATTGTTGTTATTTTGTTTTTAGGAGCATTAGTAACTAAGGCCATATTGCTCTGGGGATATGCGGTGGTCATTGCCTGAACTTCCGCATCCTTCGTATTTGCTGATCATGGGTTCGAACTTGCATTCATGTAATTCCAAACAATAAGAGGTTGGGAACAGCCATGAGATAGTCTTAATTGGAGGAGAGAATCACCAAGTTGTGATCTGAGGTGCCTAAAGGAGTACTCAATTCAACCGTGTACTTAGAAGGGTTGTTTGTGAGAAAAAGATCAAGCGTGTTGGCTGTATCGTTAGGATTGTCCAGTATCCTTGTAGGTAAATAAACAATCTGTGCAAGGTCATTAGTAATTGCAAAAGCAATCTCAACCAGCTGGGTCGGTGTGACTAGAAAACAGAAGTCAGCTGTAGTTGTGAACATTAAAATCACTAAGGAAAATTATCTCACTGTTAGGAAAGTTGGACTGGAGAAAGTCAAGTTGCAAAGAGAGGAAGTCAAAGAGCTCCAAGTGATTAGTGGAGTTTGGAGAACGATAGAGACAACAGATGATTTTGACACAATGAGGTAGAGAGATTTTAAGCCAGAGGAGATTCCAAATTACCAAGTCTCCAACAGGGAATATCAGAACGGACATATGCACAAGTACCACCTTTGAGGCGAAAGGAATCATACAGCGAATAATTTGGGCAACTCAGATTAGTAGTAGTTGAATCAACCGATAACCGAGATTCTGTCAGAAAAAGTACATGGGGTTTGGCAGACTGCAAATGGAAATGGACATCGTTGAGATTAGAACTGCGACCACGTATATTTGTGAAATGAGTTAGGAAGTGTTTGGGAGGATTAGATCTTTTCGCAGATAAGCTTACTCTATTAGTTTGACAATTCATGGTATATTCAATAGTAAGAAAAAGTGGGGGGGGGGGGGATATGCTGTATGAAGTAATGAAATTTTTGGATATGGCGTACACATGGTAAGAATATACCCAGATCCTTGACATAATGTGGCCTCGACAAGGCCCCCTCTCTCTGCATACACACTACTCAGACTCCCTCCAGTCTATCTGGCAGAGTAGAGGTAGCAAGATTATACACTAGCTAAACCGGAAGTCTCTTAAAGAATTACCAATAGGTTCGGTCTGGTGTACTAACTAGCAGCCAGCCTGCGAACACCGTTTTAGAGCTGTACCCTCGAAATGTAAGGAAGATTGGATCTCGCCATGATGTTCATCATAACCTCAAAAGTCATCAGTCATACTGCATGATGGAAGAGATGGGAAAGGGTTGACCAGAACTTAGCTCTGAAGACTAAACATGGGTTCCACACACTTCAAGCCTCCAATAAGCAAAGTGGTGGTATTGCACTGGTTGATGAGAGTCCTCTACCACCTATTATTGTTTGGTAACACAGAGGGGCAGCATTCCTCCATGTGGTGTGAGTGCCACACCTCGACCCCTGCTTACGTTGGTTCACACCTGGGTGGACACCCACAGTGTGCTTGTGCATGGAGGTTATACCCAGGATTACTAGCAGTCCCACCACCGTGAAGGTGCAAGCAGAGAATTTGGCTGTCACAGACCATCCAGATTTCGGCGAAATTGGTCCACTTGACTTGAATGTCACCCGAATATCAGTTCCTTCAGCATTTTAGACTCCCAAATAGCAAGCACAGCTTGTCTAGCATATCTGAGAGAATGTCTGTGACAACCTCAAGGACCACAAGAACCAATTCCACCTTACATCGAAAGTAGAGTTCATAGGCTTTGTTCATAGGCATAGATCATTGAGTGTATATAGTAATAATATTAGTCATATAGTCAAAAGTCATATAGGCAAAAAAAAAAAAAAAAAACTACATGTAGATAAGAAAATACATATTATATGCTTCCCTCCTCACACAGGTAACTATCCAGTTGACCTCAAACTGTCAGCCTCAACTACTTGTGAGTACAACTTGTTCCAGCTGTCAACAACTTGCTGGCTAAAAGAAAACTTCCTACAATCTAATCTAAAACTCAACCCCTGTAATTAAAATTAATGCCCCCTAGTTCTGGAATTCTTTATAACAGTGAGAATTCCACCTTCATTCATTTAATTAATCCCTCTCAGAGCCTTATAAACTTCAATCAGGTCACCTTTCAGGTGACTGGTTGCCAAGCTCTGAAGCCCACATAATCAGCGTCTTTCCTTGTGCAGTCATCTTTCTTCCAATCTCACCATTCCTGTTGCCCATTTTTGGACCCTTTCAAGAAGCTCAATGTCTCTTTTCAGATGGTCTCCATACTTGAACAAAGTATTCCAAATGTGGTCTTACATTAGTCTTATATATTGAGATTATGACCTCCCTATCTTTATAGGATAACGTTCGATAAATTGTCGATAGGACACCATGGGCTTTCCTGGCTACCTGATTACACTGCTCAGCAAACTTCATATCTGCATGTTTTATAACACCCAGATCCCTTTCTTCCTCTACTGTTTTTAATTCAACCCCAACAAGAATATAATTTATTTTAGGGTTGCTATTCCCCAAGTGTAAGTCCTTGCATTTTTCTGCATTAAAACATAGCTGCCACCTCTCTGATCATCTCTGAAGTCTGTTCAAGTCATCCTGAAGGCACTGATCACTGATGACTCTGGGCCAACCTTTACGTCATCTGCAAATTTTGACATAATGCCTTCTATCCCCTCATCGATGTCATTTATGAAAATGAGAAACAACAGTGGTCCAAGAACTGATCCTTGAGGAACACCATCCCCTAACATTACACCAATCCGAAGAATATCCATTAATCTCGACCCTCTGCCTTCCACCTTTCAGTAATCCCAGTCTGTTCAAGCTTATACAGTAACCTCTCAGAGGGATAGAGTCAAATACTTTGCTAAAATCTAAATAAACAATGTTGAAATTGTTCCCTAACTCTAAGTTAGTTAAGCATGATTTACCCTTAACAAAGCCATGTTATGTGTCCTTCAGAATGCCATAGCTATCTAAATATTCCTGGATTGCACTCTTAATCATTGCCTCTAAATTTTTCCTACCACTGAAGTCAGACTAAGCAGTCTGTGGTTAACAACTTCACTCATAGAACTGCTTTTATGTATTGATAATACATTGGCACATCTCCAATCCAAAGGAATCTCCCCTGAGTCCAAAGATGCCCTCAAAATTAACCTCAATGGTTCAATACACTCCCTAGCACTCTCTCTCAAAACTACAGGGCATATGCAATCAACTCCAAAAGCCTTAGTTGCCTTTATGCTCAAAAGTTTTTCTAATAAACAATCATCTGTAATTATGACGTTGCCAATTTCATATGGTTCTGCCTCACTTTACACAGCCTATTCTCAGCACGAAGGGTACTTTCGTCAAATGAAGACTGATGCAAAGTACCTATTCAATTCATCTGCAACATCAGCTGGGTTATCTAAGACTTTCCCCACACCCAGTGCACAAGAGTCCAATCTGATTAACTTTCTTCTTCTTCACTGTATTCAGATACATGAAAAATTCCTTGTCCCCATTCTTTGCTCTCTTAGCTAATGCTTTCTCATATGCAATGTTGGCCTCCCTGACCTTATTTGTGGTTTTTTTTTTTTTTTTTTTTTTTTTGATTTGGTAGTTATTGGCGCATCGGCTTCTGTGGCCATATTGCACCTCCCAAGGTTTTTGCAGTACTTTGATCCAAGCCCGAGGCGGGAATCGAACCCGCGACCTTTGGGTTGCCGGGCAGGTACTTTACCCACTCGGCTAGCCCGGTCGGCTCTTATTTGTGGTACTGTTACAGATAAACTTGCACCTGTTGTAGGCTTCAATACTTTTCATCGCTCTGTAATTGTCTCAAGCTGCTTTTCTGCTCTATTTGACCAGCCAGCTCCACAGTCATCTATTTCGGCATCCTCCTTCTGCAATATTTTCTTAAAGGTATATATACGTTCATGGCTTCCATGATTTTTGTTTTAAAATTATTCCACAATCCAAATATATTTGGTATCCCTTGGCAATCCACCCAATACACAGATGCCACATAGCACCTTGATCTGTCAAAGTCCCCTCTTCTGAAGTTAAAACCCATGCCTTTACCTTTAACTACAACAACATCTTCCAACTAACAATTACATGATCATTTCCAGACAATGGTTTCTGTATTTTTAAGCCTTGTGATGTCATCTGATTCGTTAGTAACGATGATTCAGTAATGATGAGGTCAAGAATATTCTCACACCTAGTACTTTCTCTAATGTGCTGGTACAAATAATGATCATATTTAATTTTTAAAAATTTTTAAAGTTTATTTTTAAAAAATTTTGCTCATCGTGAGAGTCCTTCCCACTTATTCAGGTCAGTTTGGGGAAGATTGACTGGAAGCCACAGACCAGAAGATTCTACACAATCTTCTTGTCTGTAGATTACTCCCACTCTCATCATTCCTTTTCTTCCAACTAAATCACACCACACAGATTCAAGATTCTATGCTAATAGATGTAACTTCAGACTCAGCAAAACTCTTTTTGCACTCAGGCTGCTTTTGATAAGAAGCATGTCCCCTCCCCCCTTCTATCTTCCCTAAATACATTATACATACCATAGTAGAACTCATCGTCATCATCAATTTCTGGATTGACCCGCGTTTCTGTTAGGTCTATTATATCAGCATTAGTTCTCCTAACCGGGAGTTCAAATTCGGCCATTTTATTGCAACACTACTGACATTACCGTAAACACAGTTGAGACTAAGTAATCTTCTACAGTTTACTACCCTGACACACCTCTTATTTATGTTATTTATGTTTGTATTCCCGGCTTTATCTTCCCCCTCAGTTGAAACATTGCTATTCTCAGAACATCTTATCAACATTGGCTGTTGTGGCAAGAAACAAGAATCATGAGATGAGTGCAAGCATTACTTTGACCCATATCATCAGATAAACATGGATCTAAATTACCCTTCTGGCCCCCCACCCCAACTAGCAGTTTCCCTGAGCCACTAGGATATCCTCAATGATACTGATAAAAATCCTTGCACCACCTCTGTTCCAATGAATACCATCTCTACAAAATAGATTACTTCCACCTACATTTGTGAGCCACACCAATAAAAATTTTCACCTTAGAGCCTTGCATATTCCCTCAAGTTTCGAGTTATTCCACAAGGTTTTCGGCATATAATCTCTTCTATCATGTCTGGGCAGAATTGCAGACACATACACATTCTGACCTAACTCCTGGCATTTTTTCAGCATAGTTCTTTATTTATCCAACGGATAGTCAAGATCATGTACATTTAGTAATGTATATGAGTTATATATGAGTGTGCATATGTATGTATATGTAAAATAAACATAAATAAGAGAGAGAGAGAGATAAAGGGTCAGAAAGAGAGAAAGAAAAAAGATGAAAAAATAAAAGAAAGAGATAAGAGATAAAGAGCTAAAAAACGTGAAAAAAAAAAAGGAAGAGATGAGAGATTAAAAAAAAAAAAATACATATATATATAAATTAAGGGACATACATTGCTGCACAACTCACAGCCTCAGCATCTTCTCTCTCTCTAAAAAATGAATAGCAAGTGCTTAAAAAAACGGTACTCACCTTATATAAATCTGCAATAAATTTATTGGTAGATGGTGGCTGAATTTAGGTTGGAAGATGCATTAAAAAGAACTAAGGCGGGGAATGGGGTGAAAATATTTTAAACAGATTTTAAAATGAGCGCAAGGAAGTAGAAGTGCAGATCTCCAATCCTTGGTTGTCATAAAGAGGTTAAAGGACGCAAATGAAAAAAATGAAAAAAAGAAGACCGGTGATGCCAATAGTCGCTATGAGGGACTTTCGTTGAATAAACCGTCATCAGTTGGCAAATGGGAGAGAAGTGAGCACGTGTTGTATTTAAAGTTTATCTATACTCTTGTGATGCTCTTTTTGACACGTGGGAACTTTAGCCATGAGAGGTTCCAAGCCGGTGAGAGGTTGAAGGGAAGTTTAGCGTTAATAATATTGAGATCGGAATGGTGTCGGTACCATTCGATGGTGAGGGCTTCATATTGAAGAATTCTGTAGCTCGATCTAAATTTAATAACGGTGATGGCAGAGTCAACATTTTTCCTATCAGGAATGTCTAAAATACAACTCTCCAAAGCACTTATAAAATATTTCTCCAACAAATTACACTCCCTAGCAAAAATGCTTATATCACAATGTTATCCCCAAATTTGCCCGCATGTTCCCCAAAAATATCTGTAAAAAATACCCACATATCATACACCGCACGTCCATCGCGATCATACATGAAGAACTTAAGAAAAGATTTAACAAAAAACAAACTTTTAAACTGTATACACCAATAACGATTCTTCCTCAAAAGAGACATGCCACTGCACGCCTGGATTGAATATATTAACCACAACAATATACATATCAATGCCACCATCCAACCCATAGCACAAAAACATACCAAAAAAAATGGAACACACTCACATCCAAAACCCCCCAAAAATCTCCACCGTCAACTTTTCCTCAAAATCCTTCACCCCTTCCGAACTCTCCGGCCTAGAATTTGGCTTCAATTTTGCCATTAAAGAACAACACTATCCAATAAAAGATTGTATAATCGAACTCCAGTCCAAACTTGACCAACATCCCAATAAGTGGCGACTTATACACCAGTCTAACAGGATAATAAATTCTAAACTCACATCTCTCCCTAACATAAAAAAACAACTCTTGGATTTACAAAGGCTAAGCAAAACCCCAAATATCATCATCCAAAAAGCTGACAAAGGAGACACAATCATTATCCTGGACAAGAACACCTACACAGAAAAAATGGAATTAATTTTAGCCGACCAAGATACATATACAAATGACAGCAACCACAACATTACAAAACTCAAAAATAAAGTTGACAATTCTTAGAAAACTCAGACAGAACAAAGAAATCAACCTCTTTACATTACAACAGATAGGTATTTGCAACAACATTCTACCCCACATGTTCGGAATAACCCAGTTACACAAACCTGGCCACCCACTAAGACAGTTTCTTTTAGTAGATCAGCTTTTGCTAATTTATCCACTTTCCTTGTCAAAATTATATCCCCACTCACTCGATTCTCTACATTCAAAATTAATAATACCAACCAAGCCTTCCAAAAAAATCAGTAACATCACCATATCCGATGAAGACGTATTAGCTTCTTTTGACGTCATATCCCTATACACTAATGTGCACATTCCTTTCACCCTACAAGCATTACGCGTACTTCTAACAGCTGATGACATTTTAACGAAACGTACCTCTCTTTCAGTTGACCACATCCTTGAACTCACCACTCTTTTATTAGACGCTAGATATTTTAGATTTAATAATAAAATTTATCGACAAACATTCGGTTTACCAATTGGTTTAGGCATTTCTGCCCACCTTTCTGAAATTCATCTCGCCACTATTGAAAACCAAATTTTACAACCTTTCCCTTCTGAAATTAAATTATACATAAGCTACGCCGATGATATCCTAATAATAGGCAACAGAACAACCATAGACAATCTCTTTTTAAAATTCAATACAATATATAACAGGCTAAACCTTACCCTCAAAATCGCAACGAACAACCAGATTAATTTTCTTAATCTTACTATTTATACGACAGACACAAATTTAAATACCAAGATTTTTAGAAAAAACATGCACACCGGTAAATATCTACATTTCACTTCACATCATCCCCTTAGTACCAAAAAAGCCGTCCTACACAACCAAATCTACAATGTTATTAATTCAGCTCTTCACAAACGATCTACACAATGCTTCAAACAGGCCTCTGAGGTTGGGTATATTCATACTGTGGATTTTAGTGTTTTGCACCAACCTTGCGTAGAAATAAAAACACAAAGGAAACTGGACTTTTAATAACTGTGTTTATAATAAATTATAATAACCTGTATTTACAATAAATTTAACTTTACGATAAACTATACATATAAAATATTAAAATCTGCTGCCTTATGAACAATAAAATGCATTAAAATATACTAAGTTAAAAGCGATAAAAAACCATAGCTTTCAAAGGCTCCAGCCTTCTTCTTCAGCGGTATTTTCTTGTTCTGCAGTACATCTTTAAATATCAGCAGGTTCATGGTACTCATCACGTGTTTCATTCTCACGTGTTCCGTTCTCTTGCGTTGTGGAACCGGAAGTGGCTCGAGCGGGAGTCATACGGAACCGTTCATCCCTTCTGAGGATAGTGGCCTCAAAGAGGGGATGAATCCGCGTACCTCTATCTCTATTAATATTGATTGTAGAACAGATCTGCAAACTCTCGAGCCACTTACGGTCCCAGAACTTATGCGCCCGATCGGTGATGATAGCATCGTCCGGGGAGATCTGGTGCTGCTTCTCCCAAAAATGCTCGGCCACGGCGGACTTGCCATACTCCGCATTTCTTATTGCCTTAGTGTGTTCCCCCAGACGATCTTTAAGACGGCGTTTTGTTTCCCCTACATAACATTCCCCACAATCCGGGCATCTAATGCTATATACGACCCCACTTGTGTTCTCTTTTTGAATGGGGTCCTTAACCTGAGATACGATTGTGTGCAGCCTCCGCCCCGGAAGTTGCACACAACGTGTCTGGTACTTTCTTAGTATTCTAGCTATATGATCAGTCAGACCCGGATAATAGGGAATGTATGCAGTGGATATTGGTGTAAAAGGCTCGCCTCTCCTCTGGTTTCCTTTAACATATTTTTCTATAATCCTCTGGGGGTAACCACATTTTGCAAGATCCGTCGTGACACACTCATACTCTAACTTTCTATCATCGGAGGAACTGCAATGTGATTTTGCTCTATCAACTAATGTTCTTATCACACTGTTCCTATGATGGTTGGTCTGAGCTGAGCTGTAGTGCGAATACTGCCCTTTACACATGGATTTCCTATATACCTTAGTCTTTAGCTGTCGGTCTTCCCTACAGACCAACACATCTAGGAACGGCAAAACTCCTCCTTCTTCTACCTCCGATGTAAATTGTATGAATGGGGAGAAGCCATTTAAGATGTTCAACACCCGATCTTCACTCCCCTTCCGAATAATTGAAAACGTATCATCTACGTACCTTTTCCAGGGGCGCATAGGGAGAACACTAGCATTAAATATTCTGGCCTCGAGCTCCTCCATAGCTAAATTAGCTACAATTGCGCTAATGGGGGAGCCCATGGCTGTACCATTAACCTGCTTATACATAATATTGTCAAACACCATAGTGGTGCTTGAGAGGCATAACTCTATTCCTTCCCCAATATCCTCTAGCTTTAGCTGTGTTCTAGTATTTAGGGGTGGTGTCCCTCCGTAATGCCATGTGTGCACACCACATCCCATGTTCAATCGGAATACATGTAAATAGCGATTTCACGTCGAAAGATATCATGATTTCATTCTCTTCTATGGGTTGGCTTCTAATAAAATGCACAAAGTCTTTACTATCTTTAATACTATATTCGGAAAGTCCCACTAGTGGAGATAATAATTTGGCTAAGAAACCAGAAAGTGCATAGGTTGGACTGCCTATAAATGAGACTATGGGTCTAAGTGGCACATCTGTTTTATGAATTTTGGGCAAGCCATAAAATCTTGGCATTTGGCTACCTGTAGCATGCAGCATCCAATATTGTTCCTTAGAAATTTTGTTAGACTTAAGCCAACCCTGTACCATTCTGTTCACTTGCCGTTCCAAACTAAGAAGTGGACTTTGCTGAATAACTTTATAAGTCATCTGATCTTCCAATAAATCTAACGCTTTATTTCTATATGCTTCCTTATCAAGAACCACAGTTGCTCTGCCTTTGTCCGCGGGTAGGACTACAATGCTATCATCTTGTTTAAGGCTTATCACACTGTTTAAGGCTTAAACAAGATGATAGCATTGTAGTCCTACCCGCGGACAAAGGCAGAGCAACTGTGGTTCTTGATAAGGAAGCATATAGAAATAAAGCGTTAGATTTATTGGAAGATCAGATGACTTATAAAGTTATTCAGAAAAGTCCACTTCTTAGTTTGGAACGGCAAGTGAACAGAATGGTACAGGGTTGGCTTAAGTCTAACAAAATTTCTAAGGAACAATATTGGATGCTGCATGCTACAGGTAGCCAAATGCCAAGATTTTATGGCTTGCCCAAAATTCATAAAACAGATGTGCCACTTAGACCCATAGTCTCATTTATAGGCAGTCCAACCTATGCACTTTCTGGTTTCTTAGCCAAATTATTATCTCCACTAGTGGGACTTTCCGAATATAGTATTAAAGATAGTAAAGACTTTGTGCATTTTATTAGAAGCCAACCCATAGAAGAGAATGAAATCATGATATCTTTCGACGTGAAATCGCTATTTACATGTATTCCGATTGAACATGGGATGTGGTGTGCACACATGGCATTACGGAGGGACACCACCCCTAAATACTAGAACACAGCTAAAGCTAGAGGATATTGGGGAAGGAATAGAGTTATGCCTCTCAAGCACCACTATGGTGTTTGACAATATTATGTACAAGCAGGTTAATGGTACAGCCATGGGCTCCCCCATTAGCGCAATTGTAGCTAATTTAGCTATGGAGGAGCTCGAGGCCAGAATATTTAATGCTAGTGTTCTCCCTATGCGCCCCTGGAAAAGGTACGTAGATGATACGTTTTCAATTATTCGGAAGGGGAGTGAAGATCGGGTGTTGAACATCTTAAATGGCTTCTCCCCATTCATACAATTTACATCGGAGGTAGAAGAAGGAGGAGTTTTGCCGTTCCTAGATGTGTTGGTCTGTAGGGAAGACCGACAGCTAAAGACTAAGGTATATAGGAAATCCATGTGTAAAGGGCAGTATTCGCACTACAGCTCAGCTCAGACCAACCATCATAGGAACAGTGTGATAAGAACATTAGTTGATAGAGCAAAATCACATTGCAGTTCCTCCGATGATAGAAAGTTAGAGTATGAGTGTGTCACGACGGATCTTGCAAAATGTGGTTACCCCCAGAGGATTATAGAAAAATATGTTAAAGGAAACCAGAGGAGAGGCGAGCCTTTTACACCAATATCCACTGCATACATTCCCTATTATCCGGGTCTGACTGATCATATAGCTAGAATACTAAGAAAGTACCAGACACGTTGTGTGCAACTTCCGGGGCGGAGGCTGCACACAATCGTATCTCAGGTTAAGGACCCCATTCAAAAAGAGAACACAAGTGGGGTCGTATATAGCATTAGATGCCCGGATTGTGGGGAATGTTATGTAGGGGAAACAAAACGCCGTCTTAAAGATCGTCTGGGGGAACACACTAAGGCAATAAGAAATGCGGAGTATGGCAAGTCCGCCGTGGCCGAGCATTTTTGGGAGAAGCAGCACCAGATCTCCCCGGACGATGCTATCATCACCGATCGGGCGCATAAGTTCTGGGACCGTAAGTGGCTCGAGAGTTTGCGGATCTGTTCTACAATCAACATTAATAGAGATAGAGGTACGCGGATTCATCCCCTCTTTGAGGCCACTATCCTCAGAAGGGATGAACGGTTCCGTATGACTCCCGCTCGAGCCACTTCCGGTTCCACAACGCAAGAGAACGGAACACGTGAGAATGAAACACGTGATGAGTACCATGAACCTGCTGATATTTAAAGATGTACTGCAGAACAAGAAAATACCGTTGAAGAAGAAGGCTGGAGCCTTTGAAAGCTATGGTTTTTTATCGCTTTTAACTTAGTATATTTTAATGCATTTTATTGTTCATAAGGTAGCAGATTTTAATATTTTATATGTATAGTTTATCGTAAAGTTAAATTTATTGTAAATACAGGTTATTATAATTTATTATAAACACAGTTATTAAAAGTCCAGTTTCCTTTGTGTTTTTATTTCTACGCAAGGTTGGTGCAAAACACTAAAATCCACAGTATGATCTACACAATGAACTTCAATACCTTACTGATAAATTCATAGCCAGGAGCTACCCCCCTCAACTCATCCAACACACAATATGCACTGTTAAAAGCAG
This sequence comes from Mastigoproctus giganteus, assembly GCF_048544385.1. Lineage (NCBI taxonomy): Eukaryota > Metazoa > Arthropoda > Arachnida > Uropygi > Thelyphonidae > Mastigoproctus > Mastigoproctus giganteus. The sequence continues at coordinate 169,690,348 of NC_143581.1, read as the reverse complement.
TATTAATAACCTCACCAGACACAGTAACAAGACAAATACTCGCATAGTTCTCCCTTATCATAGCAACTCGCAGCAAAATTGTGCTGCGACAATCTGGAATTGTCGCAGCACAATTCCAGATATCTCCCTCACCTTCTCTACTTATAATAAACTAGGTTCCCTATTTAATTCTTATAAAAAAAAAAAAATAAAGTGCAGCCATTATCAACCCACTGCAAGATGGAAGCCTCCTCAACAATTCATGCTGAGGGAAATGGACCATAATCTACCACGCTGGTCCAGTGCGGGTTGGCAGATCGACCGTATTCAGCAGTGAGGGGCTTGAAGCCCGGTCTACTCAAAGAGTGTGTGCTACTGCACTCCCGCTCCTGACCACTTGGCTACGGAGGCATACACACAAATATCCCATCAACGATCTCAATAATATAATACATCTCATAAAATGCCAACCAAACTGTGACACCTGTTACATCGGCAACACTACCACCAAATTCGGTTCCTCCACAACTTCCAATACCCGCGCATACTACCACTTCAACAGTTTCAGGACAAGTCAATCCTGCACTGAGTTAACAATCCACACTCAAACCCATAACCACACCCCCCCTTGTTGACTCCACCATCACCATTATTAAACTTAGATCGAGCTACAGAATTCTTCAATATGAAGCCCTCACCATCGAATGGTACCGACACCATTCCGATCTCAATATTATTTATGCTAAACTTTCCTTCAACCTCTCACCAGCTTGGAACCTCTTGCGGCTAAAGTTCCCACGTGTCAAAAAAGAGCATCACGAGAGTATAGATAAACTTTAAATACAACACGCGTTCACTTCTCTCCCATTTGCCAACTGATGACAGTTTATTCAAAGAAAGTCCCTAGTAACGAATATTGGCATCACCGGTCTTCTTTTTTTCATTTTTTTCATTTGCGTCCTTTAACCTCTTTATAACAACTAAGGATTGGAGATCTGCACTTCTACTTCCTTGCGTTCATTTTAAAATCTGCTTAAAATATTTTCACCCCATTCCCCGCCTTAGTTCTTTTTAATGCATCTTCCAACCTAAATTTAGCCACCATCTACCAATAAATTTATTGCAGATTTATACAAGGTGAGTACCATTTTTTAAGCACTTGCTATTCATTTTTTAGTCAGATTTATCACGGTATCATAAGATTACTATAATTTCGCTTTCTCTCTCTCTCTCTCTCTCTCTCTCTCTCAATTTATTTTTATTTTTTATCATCCACACATTGTGAAGGTCTGGGAAAAATTAGCTAGCTCACGTTCTTATTTCCTTACTTTTTTCTTCCTTTATTTATTAGCATTAGCAGTTGCAAATGATGCAAGAAAGCAAGATTATACAGCATCAGCCAAAAAAAAAAAAAAAAAAAGACCCTCCCTATTTCACCTATTCATTCCTTCCTAGTTCTGTCTAGTTCTTCCTTGAATATATATATATATATATATATATATATATATATATACCTATCCATCTTACTGTCCTGCTTTAATTTACTTCATTTTACATTCTGTTCCTGGCAGCATGTTGACGGATATGCTCACGCTGCCTCTTATCTTTGCCATTATTTCATTTTTTCTTTATTTTACGTTAATTTAATTTACATTATATATATAAGTATACTTACCAGAGAAGCTTACATTTAGGACAATCTGCAGTACTGCACTGTAGTACTAGATTTTTTCCTGGTTCTAATATCAATCCCCTTCCAGGTTCTTCCTCATTGGTTAAAATCATATTATCTATTCAGAAAATAATAAGTATACATTGAATTAGTAAATATGATCAATACTCATGAATTGATTAATAAACAATTTGAAAATTTTTTTGAACACTACAATGCACATAATATCTTCATGACCTCTGCAGAATAATTAATAACTATTTTATGCTATAAAATTTTGTGTTTAAAAGAGCTCCTCTCAAACTAATGGTCAGCAAAAGTTTAAAAATTATTTTTTATAATGCCTATAGTTCTCATGAAAGGCATTCAATAAGTTATCTACCTAAGGTACTACATATCTCAACTGGAATCATACTAATTTTGATCCCACTATGTTTTTAGGTTGCACTGCTGTAACAGAAAGAAGGAAGGCACCTGTATCAAATTATGGATTTGCTGAAATTGGAGTATCGTCCAGTCATCAAGTTTCTCACCAAAGAAGGAAATAGGCCAAAGAGCTTCATGAAAGGATGGTGGATGTGTATGGCAACAGTGCACCTTCAGAGTGCCAGGTGAAATTCTGGTCAAAACAATTCAAGTGGGGTAGAGAGTCCACAAAAGATGATCGACATCCAAGAAGGACTGTGACAGCAAGAAATGCTGCAAGTTGTGGAAACCCTTGTGCTGAATGATAGACATTTAAAGGTGTCCAAATCTCTAGGGAATATGACATATCCAAGGGAACAATTATAACCATCCTCTATGAATATTTGGGGATGACTAAGATCAGTGCCACTCCATAGCTAATTGGTCAGGAGTGAGAATGCAGTAGCACATACTCTGCTAAATACAGTCGATCTGCCAACCTGCATTGGACCAGCGTGGCAGATTATGGTTCATTTCCCTCAACATGAATTGTTGATGAGGCTTCCATCCTGCAGTGGATTGATAATGGCTACAGGTTACTTTTTTTTTTAAGGTTGGCGGAAGGTGGGTCCCCAGATTTCTGATGTCTGCGCAGAAGCAATTCAGAGTATGGTGTTCTGAGGAGAATTTAGAGCTTTATGGAAGGGATCCTGAAACTTTCATGTCCAGAATTGTTACGGGTGATGAAACATGAGTTCATCACTGGGATCCTGAGACCAAGCAACAATACAATGGAAGCACAAGGGTTCTCCCCCACTCAAAAAATTTCGAACACAACCTTCAGCGTGCAACGTTATGGTCACCATTTTTTGGGATGCTGAGGGAATTTTGTACATTCACTATTTGGAGCATAAGCAGACAGTCACAGGGGAGTCATACGCATTCGTACTGTACAACTTAAGGGATGTCATAAAGGAAAAGCACTGTGGAAAACTTTCCAGACGTGTGCTGATTCTTCACGACAATGCACTAGGTTACAGGTCACATGCTATTGCTGCTGCTTTGAAAGACTGACTTTAAAGAATTTACCCATCCAGATCTGGGCCCAGGTGACTATTTCCTGTTTGGGAACCTCAAGAAAAATGTACATGGACATCGCTTTGTTATTGATAATGAACTGAAGTCTGCTAGTTCTGTGTTCTTTGATGGACAGGACAAACAATTTTATTTGTGTAGTAATCCCTCATTGCCAAGAAAATGAAACAAGTGTATTGAAGTTCAGGGGAGTTATATTGAAAAATAAGAACAGATTTTTGCCTCTATCACATTTCCTTCATAGGTAGGTAGATAATTTATTGAAAGCCCCAGTATATTAAAATAATAAATAATTATCCATTTACTGGGGAAAATTGGGTTACATTAAGGAAGATAAGAAACAACACATAAAACTAATAAGCAACTCCAATACATCTAATAAGCCACTCCAACATCTAATAAGAAACTCCAACACATCTAATAGCGACCTGTTTCAGCAGGCACCAAAGAGCAAGTAAATAAAAATCAAAACTAAGGTATAATAGGTTCTCTGTGATAGTATAGTGGAGGTTTATTATCTCTCATTTGAAAAGGTCTTGATTCTAATCTATTAGAGACTAGAGGAAGTCTTAAAGGATTCTTAAAATCAGGGCTTCAAATGTAGTTAGCTAGTCCTGTGAAGAAGGAATACAATTCATCCCATGAGTCATCCTTGGTTTTTCAGCATGTACAACTGAAAATCAGTCTGTGAAGATAGTTAAATGTGTGTCAGTTTTTTTTTTGTCCAAATAGTGCACAATACAACAATTTCCTGGCCAAGCTGAGTAACATTTGGTGTTATATTAACCAATTTGACCCTCTCAAGCAATATGCTTGTGGGATGTGAAGAAATCACATTGCACAAAAATTTGACTTAAGAGGGTCAATAAATCACAAATGTACTTTTTCAACAAAAATGACAGGTGATGGAACAGTGTCAGTAAAATTTTTATAAACATTTTCACTCAACTTCACACTAAAGAGAAAATCAGTGTTATACAATGTTATTATTTATCTGTGTATCATTTTTATAATTATGTCCCATAATACCAAATGGTAACTCATTATAAGATATCATTTAACAAAACGGCAAAATATCCATACAGATATTTATCATTGTTTAATTTAAATAAATGAATGAATGAATAAATAAATAATTTTATTTTCAATATTACAAAAATACAGCAATATGCCACATCCTGGGATGTCCCAGGGGCTGGAAGGAAATACAATTCAAAGGAGAAATTACATGGTAAGTACATAGTCTATCATATTCATGACATTTTGACAATTACATATATATAACACAGCTATAATACAAACATATTAATTCATTTCTAATCCAAAACTTCTACATGTCAGATCAAACCTCCTCATAAATAAAAGGCAGGTTACATATACAGGATGCATGTGTGCACACAAACACAACTAAAAGTATTCAGATACTGTTGAGATTTGGAAAAATTGAATTATACCCACCACTCACATATCAGAAGTAAGTAAAAAGGCAACTGTATTCATGCTAGAAGGAAGCACACCAATGGGTAGATAGGGCACGGAATTGCTTAGGAACTTCGAAAAGGGTGGCATCATAGGATGTTATATTAGCAATCAACCTGTTTGTATCAATGTAGCAAAAATGCAACATCCTAGATGAATGGTGCCTTATATAATTACCAAATGGACATATCATAGTGCAGCTCGGAAATATTTGAACAAATGGCAGAAATTCAGTTTATCAGCAATCTGAGCAGGTAAGATAAGGGCAGGCACTCTAAAGAGTAGTACGCAGATCCTATAGCAATGACTTGCCTGGTGCACAATCCACTAATTGGTAAGCTGTGTTATTAGCATTCAGCATTAGAGGCATATGATGCAAGAAAGCAGCTTATAAAGCATCAGACAAAAAAAAAAAAAAAAAAAAAAAAAAACACTTCCTATTTCACCCATTTGATCCAAATTTTGTCTAGTTCTGCCTTGAATTTATTTAAGCTGTCAACTTCTACAACAACAGATGGAAGTTTGTCCCAGCAATCAACCACCCGCTGGCTAAAGGCAAATTTCCGCACATCTATTCTACAACTGTCTTTCATCAATTTGAATTTATCCCCCTCAGGTGATTAATCTGGGCAAAAGGAAGAATCCCATCGGCACTGAGCTTGCTGAAACCAATTATGGGAGTAACAAATCACAGTACACAGTCTTCCACTCTGACAGCTGTACTTGAGTCCAGTGGATGCCCAGAAAATGTTACTTACCAGGGTGTATCACCTTATTGGTGAAGTTGGGCAGATACACTGTCATTGTCCAGCACTGTTTCTTGATTCTTATACAGTTTAGATTTGGATCACTGGCCGTTGTATCTAGAAAATGAATGCCATACAGTACCTAGACATTCTGACATTTTGCTTTTTGTACACTGTGCAGTAGTAAGAGAAGGCAGTACTTTCTGTTTCAGCATGGCAATGCACCATGTCAAATTGCACAGCCTGAAGTTGACTTGGTTTGAAGATGCCAGAGTGCAAAGCTTTACTGGCCTGTCCAGAACACCACTGAACATCTTGCAGGTAGATTGGAACACTAACTTTGCACCAGGCCAACGTGCCCACAATCAATAGCTGAACTGACTGCTGCATTGATGGGCAAATGGACAAAAATACTGCATGTTATGAAAGATTGGAGTCTACTGATAAGGATAGAGAATGCAATTTAAGCCAAAGGTGGGTTGACATATTATTAAATATTATATCAATAAAAGGTTCTTTTAACTGCCATGGTCTGGTTACTTTTGGCAATAGAATGCACGCACGCACACGCACACAGGTAAAAGTGAACATAAATAAAAGTAAAAATAAAATCTGTAGGAAATCAGCCCACTAGTAAGCATTACTGTCAGCAACATGCACACACAACAGTAACAATGATAGTGTACAGTAGAATACATAAATTCTTTATAAAGTGAAACAATTTGAACTTTGTTTTTCTTATATTTTAATAAACTAATATGTGCAAGGAAATAAGATGTGTGGAGAGGTAATATACTGCTACAAGATACAGAACACCATAACTGAGCTTGGTGGGTGGGTGGGGGTGTTGGTCAAAGTGAAGGCTAAGACAAATCATGTTCAAATAAACATCAAAAAATCAATAACAAAAAACAAAATGAATTAAATAGGTAATGCATATTAAAAGGTTCAGCATCAGATTATCATGAGATTCTGATTAATATCCAATTGTGCAGGCAGAACAGCTAATAATAGGTATAACAGGAAGTTAAAATTTTTTGTTGATTATCATTTGAGAAAATCTTTGCTAGTAATCCAAGCAAATGCTTTAAAATTTGCTAGAGACTAAAATAAAAATAACTTTAAGCCATTTTTAATATGGCATGATGGTGGTTATTGTTATTTGGTTTTTAGGAGCATTAGCAACTAAGGCCATATTGCTCCGGGATATGCGGTGGTCATTCCCTGAATGACCTTTCCGCATCCTCCGTATTTGGTGGTGACGGGCTCGAACCCCGGTCTAATCAAGAAGCGTGTGCTACGCACTGCTGCTCCTTCCCACCTGGCTACCATGATGGTGGAAGTGACCAAGTCTATTTGGTATCTTTTTATGAATGGAAAACAAAACAGAAGAGCATTAGCAGAGACACATGATGCAAGAAAGTAAGCTTATATACAGCATCAGCTAGAAAAAAAAAAAAAAAATCTCTTCCCATTTCACTGATCCATTCATTCCAAACGTTTGTCTAGTTCTGTCTAGTTGATAGCTTGAATTTATTTAAGCTAACAACTTCCACAACAACAGACGGAAGTTTGTTCCAGCAATCAATTACCCACTAGCTAAAGGCAAACTTCCGCACATCTATTCTTCAAATGTCTTTCCTCAGTTTGAATCTATGCACCCTCGGGTTTCTAATCTATGAAAGAAGAAGAATCCCATCAGCATTAAGCCTGCTCAATCCATTCAAGGCATTATACACCTCAGTCAGATCTTCTTGCAGGTGCTTAGATTCCAGAAGCTGCAATTTACAGAACATAAGCCTTTCTTCATAAGAGCACCCCCTTTGTTCCCTTCACCAGTCTTGTTGCCCTTCTCTGTATTCATTCTAGCAACTCTACAGCCTTCCTAAAATGAGGCTTCCAGACCTGTATGGAAGCCTCATTTTAATATAGCCGGATAGATGGGATCTATCCGGCTATATTAAAGCCAGGTGCCTTTCTTATGTTTAATTTCAACAATTTCTCCTCCATTTTGCTCTCAGTTATTACAAAATCATTTACTCAAGGTGTGGCCTGACCATTGCCTTATACAAGGGAATAATCACCTCCTTATCCTTGCTCCCAAAATTCCTGTATATCATTGACAAGACCCCATGACCTACTCTGGCAGCCTGCCTGCACTGCTCATAAAACTTCATATCTGGCTGCACAATTACCCCCAGGTCTCTTTCATTCTCCACTACCCTGAGTGTAACACCACATAGTTGGCACATTCACTGGGGTTACGGCTACCCATATGCAGTACTTTGCATTTGTCAATGTTAAACTTCAGTTGCCACTTCTCAGCCCATCTAGCCAACTTTTCCAGATCCTGTTGCAGCAGCAGCAGCAGCGTACTTTCATTACTATTATTAATAACCTTGCCAACCTTTGTATCATCTGCAAACTTTGACAGTAAGCTTGATATACCTTCATCAATATCACTGATAAATACACAAAACAACAATGGGCCCAACACCGAAACCTGAAGGACACCACTAATAAAATTAGTCCACGTAGAGCAGTACCCATTGATTACCACTCTGTCTTCTCCCACTGAACCATACTTTTATTTATTGTAGCAACTTGCCCTTAATGCCATACTCCTCCAATTTGTACAATAGTCTTCCATGTGCAACAGTATCAAAAGCTTTCCTGAAATCCAAGTATATGATATCAAAATTATTTTTTGCATCCAGTTCCTTTGTGACCACATCATACTATCCAATAAAATTGGTCAGAAAGACTTCCCCCTTTAAAAACACATGCTGTATCTGAATTATTACTGCTGTCTTGTCTATATGATCCTTCAATACTTCTTTAACCAGTGACTCCATTATTTTCCCTGGAACAGAAGTCAAACTAACAGGTTTGTAATTACTCGTGTCACATTTTGATCACCCTTTGTGAATTGGAGATATATTTGCACATCTTCAGTCCGTGGGCCTTCCCCTGACTCCAAGGATGCTCTCATAATTGTGGCTAAGGGTTTGCTTACTTCCTTTGCCACCTCCTTTAATATAACCGGATAGATCTCATCTATCCGGCTATATTAAAGCCAGGTGCCTTTCTTATGTTTAATTTCAACAATTTCTCCTCCATTTTGCTCTCAGTTATTACAAAATCATTTAACTCCCTATTAAAGTTTGATAAACATCTGGCACTATTCTCCTTGAATAACTCCTTGTGTGTGAATGTAGATTCAAAATATTCATTTAGTTCGGCAGCTATTTGAGAATGATCATCTACAGTCAAACCATTGATATCAAGTGGACCAATCTGATTCATCCCCCTTCCTTTTAGAGTTTATATAAGTAAAAAAGTCTTTGCATCCTTTGCCAAAGATTGTTCATAATCTGCCTTCACTTCCCTAACCTCCTTTGTGACTTGATTACAGACTAGCTTGTATCTCCATAGGCTTCTGTGTCGCCTAACAATTTTTGTGCATCCCATGCATTTTTTTCTCTGCCATGAGTCTCATCAGTTCAACTCACGTCCATTTGGGCCTAAACATTGAGCAGTATTTCTTAGTTGGAACAAAAAGCCTAGTAGCTTCCAAAATTACTTCCTTGAATGCTTCCCATTTAGAATTTTCTGTTGGTAACAGCATCAGTTGGTACCACTGTATAGAACCAAAAAATTTCTGAGATCACGCAGTTGCCTCTACGAAAGAAAAAACCCTTTCATTTACCCCATTTACATCATTAAGTAGATCCCACATCAGTACACTGTGATCACTAACACCCAGCGTTTCCTTTATCTGCAAATTCTTAATGCATGAATAATCACTGCTGATAATCAGATCAAGAGTGTTACTCCATCTTGTTGCCTCTCTAACATGCTGCTGTAGAAAACAATCATCCAATAAATCCACAAAAGCTTTGCTAGTGTGCAAGTGACCAACCCATAAGTTCCAGTCTATATCTGGGAAGTTAAAATCCCTCATTATAAGACATTGATTTACTGGCCCACTCTTTTTCTCTGTATAATTGTTCATTGTACTCATCAGTGCCATTAGGTCTATAGCAAATTCCTACCCTCATTTTTGCTTTCCCACTGCTTACGTCACACCAAACTGACTCAACATTGCACTGTCCATCTATGTCAACTGGATGCACTTCCTTAGATTTATGTGTTTCTTAACTAACAGAATAATCCCTTCTCCCTTCCTATCCTGTCTACCTTTCTGTACACATTGTACTCCCAGAATTTCAATTCTGCATCCCTTAAATCATGTCTCTGATAATCCAACAATATCTGCCTTGGATGTCTTAACCAGCACTTCATATTCATCAAATTTATTTACTATATTCCTAGCATTGGTGTATATGCAAGTATATATGCACCTGTTCTTACTCTTAGTTACTCTAACACAGCCCATGTATTTAGTTGTTTCATGACCCCCAGCAGTTCCTGAAATCCCCAGCAACTGGCTTTCCAGGCTGCAGCTCATTCCAATAGAAGCAGTGCAAGAATCATTTCCACCTCTGCTTGCGGCTACTGTTAATTTATTAGCCTGTGAATCCCCCCCCAAGCCAGCAGTTTTCTAACCCACCCAACATTGCCTCGATGGCATCAGCAAATTTTCTTGCACCCCTTCTATTTAAGTGTATCCCATCCCTGTATAAGTGTTTAAGTGTATTCCATCCCTCTAACTTCTCCACTAATGCTAGTATTCCCTAAGGTTCAGTTCTTTCCCCCACTCTTTTCCTCTTATATATTAATGACCTTCTTCCATAGTTTTGCTCTCATGTTAACAAGCACAGACCATGCTGAGAAAAATTCTACCCCACAAGCGCTGCACAGTCTCCCTAGGGCCAAAATGATTGATAAGGCTCGCATCATATACTCCCTCCTATCGTGTCTGGGCAGGATTGCAGACACTTCCAAATTTAACCCTAACTCATGACTTTTTTTTTTTTTTAGCATTGATCTGTACTTGCTTAGTAAATTGGCAGATCTACACTTAATGTCATTAGTGCCATGCTGGGTATCAATCTAAAGATATTTATAAATTAGAAGAAATGATTTATGAGTTGCATGAAATTCTAAAACTCAATTAGAGTTTTTCACAGGTTTCTATTCCTATTGAATTTCAAACTTTAAAAATTTTTTCTTTGAAGTTTGTAAAGATTTTTAGGCTTTAATTCCACCACCTTAGCCTTCAAAACAGCCATAAATTTTCAAATGGGTTAATATTCGGTGATTATGGTCGCCATTCTAATAATTCAAACACATTGTGATTGCCATAATAAAACTAAATAATAATATGATAATTTTTTTTTTTAAATAGGAATTACCACCCTAACCACAATGCCAAAACATTCAAAGAAGACCTATAAAATAAATTCCTGTTTTACCTGTTTTTGAAATGACTGGGAAGTTGAATGCTTGATGTGCAAATCTGGAACAATCGATTCAGCAGATAAAGGTGCTGCTGATTTAAAACATCATGTGGAAAGCAAAAAACACAAAAGCGGCATTAGAGGTGAGAGTTCTTGAGTAAAACTGACAGCATATTTTGGAAATGTCACTGCAGCCAAAGGTGGTTTTGCTTTTCACTGTATTAAACCTGCTAGCATCCTATTTTTTTTTTCCAACTCATGCATTGATGATCTTGTATATTATTTTCTTCACTTAAAATGTTTCTCAGAATAGAAGCATCTTCAATTTTAGTTACTGATTTAAAGGCCTCTCATGCATGGTACATGGTCAGCTAGATAAGTACCATTAGTTCTAATACCTCTCATGTTTGAGGTTTTAATAATAATAAAAAGAAAGAAAAAAAAAACACCACTGGACATTTAATTAAATGAACTGCATATCTATCTTGTTCAAAAATAATTTTCCTGACTCTGAAGTGACCAAGTTCTCCTGTGTCAAAATCAAGAACTTGTGTTCTGTGGTGTTTCTACTGATGCTAATAACCTTAGTTAAATAAAAATGTTTCCAATAATCATTATATATTATGATTGGAAAGTCAATAATTCGTTTGCAGTCAAAACTGATTGAAATAGAAAACACAACAGATGAGACGGTAGAAATGGCTTCTATTTAAAAATATAAATCACTAGGAGAGATAAGGATGTCATAATCCCATTATATAAGGCTATTGTTAGACCACACTTGGAATACTGTGTTCAAGTATGGAGACCACACCTAAAGAAAGACATTGTTCTTCTTGAAAGGGTCCAAAGACTAGTAACTTTGCCTGGTGAGATCGGCAAAAGGGTGCCCATGTGAGGAAAGACTTCGAATATGTGGGTTGCAGAGCTTGGAAACTAGGCACCTTAGAGGAGACTTGATCGAGGTGTTTAAGGCTCTAGGAGGCATAAGCAGAATGAATAAGGAGGAAATTTTCAGTTATAAATGATTCTAGAACTAGGGGCCATAATTTCAAGTTATGGGGGGAGTTGTTAAGACTGGATTGCAGGAAGTTTTATTTTAGCCAGCAAGTTATAAATTACTGGAATAAATTACCTACATGGATGGTAGAGGCTGACAGTCTGGGGAAATTCAAAGGTCAGCTAGATAATTACCTAAGGGAGGAGGGAAATACAGAGGTTGTCCATTTCCTTTTCTCTTATTAATTTTTATTATTATTATTATTTTTTCTTATTATTATTATTAATTTGTTTTTATCTTATTATTTTATTTTATGTATTTTTTGTTATTTTATTTTAGTATTGGGTCATTCCATGTCAAGAGGCCTAGGGGTCCCTGCTCAACCATCTTCAATTTTGTTGAAACTTGGTGTGGATGTTTAAACAGGTTTCAAATGAAGCTGTGCAAAATTTCGGAACAAAATACAGCATGCTTGAGGCACCAGCATCTTTTTTGTGGAGGTCACGTGTTACATGGAGCAAATCACAAAAAATTTTCCAAGTTTTAAGTGTTACTGTTGCACAACATTGAGAGGCAGCTCTGAAACTTGGTATACCTATTAACTTTTGGCGTCCATGCTCAAAAACCTTCACATTTTTACAATGCGGTCTAAAACTGGCACCAAAAATTGGTTGTAACAAATTTAAGCAAGACTTTTGAAATAAAAACCTTTGGTACCTTCTTCTTTCGACATTCCACTTGCCAACTGCATGAATTCAGCCTAACTAAATATCAGCTCTTATACTTGTTTTCTGGCTGAGATATTTTCCGTCAAAATTGACTCAAAATTTGAAAGTCAAATTTGACCTATCTTAAGGGGCGAATATCTTAAATGTGGGACACCTTCAATTTGTGTCTTTGCTCTTAAGGCCTTAAAATTAAGCCTAAACATCATGTAGTTTTATGTGCCGTATTGTTATTTTGTGAGATCTTTTTTGTTGCAGAACACTTCCTTAATCCTGTCTAATGTTTAGAATAATCTAGAAATATAGTATATTCTAGACTTCTGGAATATTCTAGAAGCATATCCAAGAATTATAGAATATTCTAGAATATTCTTGAATTCCAAAAAAACTGATGAACATTCTAGAACTCAGGAATATTCTTGAATCATACAAAAAAATATAAATAGCTGATATTTGAACCATGCTGTTATTAATGTATTTTATCTTCATGGTGAAAAAAAGTTTACAACCAATTGATTTGTCAATGGTAACTACCTGAAAGACCTAACAAAGGTAGACATAAAAGGAGGCCAGAAGCTGTGCCCACCATGCCAAAAAGAGTCTAACAGCCAAAAAGCAGCAACAGGAACATCAACTTCATCTGGATCAGACCATGATGACAAAATGCATGTGACTGAAAGCTTGAACACAAGTTTGATGGCTATTGGTATTTCTCCTCTGAAATTTCAGCGAATGGCTAAGAGAGACTCAGAGCTATGCCAAAAGGAAGGCAAGTCAAGTACAAGATGAAAATGCTAATAAAATTGTATCTATTGGTGGCTTGGATCCAAATGATATCATTGAGCCAAGTGCAAGTCATTCATGTGGAAAGTGCTTAGATTACAATGAACTGCTGAAAGAATTGAAAGAAATAATGTTATATGATTACAACAATATTAGTAATTAGGTTGGCTCATGGATAACAATCATTTACAAAATGAACGTAAGACCAAGCTCTGTCACTGGAGGACCAATAGTGTCCCTCAGACAAGTAAAGCTAGAAAACCATAACAGAGAGTAGTGTTCTTTTCCCACTCTAAAATAAACTACTTTTTAATACTGCTCTGTGTTCTTTAATTTATACAGAAGGTTAGGTAAAATTAATGAAGTGCAGCAATCCAGTGTTAAAAAAGGAATCTGTGTATTCCCTACAGTAATCTCGCTTTGACTAAATAAGATCAGATACTTTGAAAAAATGAAGTTATCCGTAAATGGAATTAACTGTATATTAAAGTATCACAACTGCTCAAACAGACAGAATAATATGAAAAAATTAAACCATGAACTAAAAAAACATGTCTAAAACTATCTGCAAGAGGGTTGTATTTGTGAGTACCTCAAGGGCCTCACATATAAGTTGTTAAAAAGAAACAGATCTCTAGAATAAGCTGCACCTCATTAAAAGCAATGTATGTTCTGGCATATAAGCTGACTTCTATTTTTTGCTTTCAAAATTCATGCTTAATAATATATTTGCCACATAAGTTAATCCCCTTTATAGTCATCTTCCATATCTCGCATAGTGGTGATTATGCTAAAATCTGAATTAACTCGGAGATGGATGTACAGGGTCTTTGAGATCCCACATGATTTCAGCGATATTGTGCATTTTGTCTACTTGGTTCACACAGCTGAAATTCCCAGTACCTCTCAACAATTTTTTTTTAACTTACATTCGAAAATTACAGAAATCTGTTAGTTATCACACAAACGTGAAAAATGCAGGATTTAGTTATGATTAATCTTTATAATTATATGCATGAGTTAAAAAACAAGAATTCAAAATTATCTCTCAACTCTCAAGGTACAATTATAGAAGCACATTGGTTTTATGGCAGCAACTCCAAATGTTACACTGTCTGGCTCATGTTATTGAAGAGTCTGGCTGGCATTTAATTGTTGAAACAAGCTGGTTTTTTCACTCACCAACATCATTGTTGGCGAGCAAAATGTAAATCAGTAACTCACAAATAAGGAGGTAATAAAAAACACATCTAAAGCACTGCAGAGGGGAAGGGGTATTTAAAAAATAATTAAAAATGTGTTTTTAATATTAAAAAATGGATTTTTCTAGGTTTTGTTTGTTATAGTACGAAAATCATACTATAATGAATCCCAAAAAAAAGTGAACAATTAAAAATATTAAAAAGCAAACAATTTTAAATTATTTTTTGCAAATTTTTAAGGTTATACACAAAATAACTTTTGCTGAGTGCACATATGATCTTCAAAAAACAATGGTGAGACTGGTTAGAGGTAAGAACCACTATCTAATTTTTAATTCAATTATTTTTGATCTTTCTTTAAAAAGTTTCCATGATGATATTTTATTACACTGCACAGTACACTGTGAAGAAAGCAATAAGCATACAGAGCACACTCCAAGTAGGTGGTCACAAACCAAAATCTATAGGTGATGACACAAAATTGTCCTTATTGATGCTATTTGTGTGCATGGGGAAGCAAAAGGAATAGTTTGATTATGTAATCAACTATTCCTTTTGCCAATTTAATGCTGTATAGTCAGTCCTCATATAACACGGTAGTTGTATTCCTAAAAACTCTTGTGTAATATAAATAATGGGCCTCATGGGAAAAATAGGGTTAGGTGCCGACCGCCCAAGATTGAACACACAGTAACCAAAACATTACCAAACACAATAAATAATTGTAATAAAATACTTACTTTGTTACGATTTTTAGGTAATAAAATATTGCTAATGCTTTTATCGTAAGCAAACTTGTTCCTGTTCTCTTCTTTGTTTGATTTTCTATCCAAACAGATAACAGGCTTTCCATCTCTTCCAATTCTTTGTCTTGATCTAATGTCTTTTGTTATACTTTGAGTTGTTCCTGCTATAAAAGTTGCTTTTATTTTTCTCTGCATTCTTTCTAATTGTTCTCAGTGGTTAGGTTATGTTATTTCCTAACCTAACTTTACAGGTGAAGTTATAAAATAAGGTGTCCCAACTTGTTTGTCACACCAACATGTCAATCAATATATCATTCTCGACTTCTACTGCCGCTACCGATAACAGGTACAGTCTGTTTACCAAGAATGCAGGGAGAAACTGCAGTAGTGGCAAACCAGTTTGTCTGGCAAGTCCCTGTAGTTTGCTGTGGTTCTCATGTTGGGTTTCTTTACCTTAGCCAATTTTCTTTTTCTCTCTGAACCTGCAGTATCTTCACCAGCACGCTTCCTTTCCACACCGTTTAAGTATTTTACTCATTTTTTGGGAATAAAGTACAATTACAGACTAAAAAGAACAAAAACGAGGAGGCACATTTGAAACACCCAAACAAAGCAGCGCACATGTAGCAACTGAGTAAACAACGCAAAAGTTGTGTCAGCTGTTGTGATTCCACTGCGTTCAACTGCCATTTCTTGAAAACACAAAACTGAATCATGCATAAGCGAATTTGGTTCATGTTATATGTGACATCGTTCTCCTATTTATAAATCATGTATGATTAAATTCATGTAGTGTAAACGTGTGTTATACGAGGGCTGATGTTAGACTTCAACTGTAAAATGGTTTCATTAATTACATTTACAGGCAATACATTTACAGAGAAAACTTATTGCCATGGGAATTTACAGAGAAAACTTATTGCCATGGGAATTTACAGAGAAAACTTATTGCCATGGGAATTTACAGAGTTGGGATTGTCAGTTTCTTAGGGAAAACATCCCTCAATATGGAGGGGTGACTGCCATAAAGAAACTGACGTTCCCCAAAATTTACTTTTAAAGAAATTGAAAAGTAAACTAAAAAACACAACTCTCAATGAATCTGCATGCATGCACTTAATTCAAGCTTAGGATTTTGTACTCAGTATATGAGTCAACCAAAATTTTAGATGGTGTTTTGTGCTTCAAAGGTTTACTTACAAGCAAGGTAAGCACCTATGGTATTGAGACATCAGTCCTATCATGTCACCAGATTAAACCCTCAGCAGTGAACACTGCCAGCTGCTAGTAAAATTAATATATGATGATCTGTTTCACCTCCTTATATAAGTGAAAATAACAAACTTTGAATATACTGTTCAGGAAAAATGATGTAGTCACAAAGTGACACATCACAACTGCAAACTAAGCATTGCAGAACATTCCACCTATTTCTTTGCAACTGAGTCTGGATATCAGGGAATATGCAAGTTTCATACTCTCATGGAGCAACACTACATCATATATTAAGCTGCCTGACCACTCAGCATTTATGTTCCAATGCAAATGCTCCATTATTTTGTTGTAGCAAAGGAAAATCATTGTGGTAGCAAGAGCAACCAAGCTTCCAGCATACAGAGTATTGCAATTTGAAACTGAGTCCTATGAGATGAGATGAATGTTGGTGCTGCCATCTACTAGAAGTAAACAAGAAATGGAGGAGCAATAGCTATCATTAGCAGTGGAAAATGATGCAAGGAAGCAAGCTGAAACAGAATCGGACAAAAAAAAAAAAAAGACACCTCCAATTTAATCTATTTATTTCCTCCAATAGTTTGTCTAGTTCGTCCTTGAATTTTACTATCAACTTCCAACAACAACAGATGAAAGTTGATTCCAGGAATCAATCACTGGCTGGCTAAAGGCAAACTTCTGCACATCTATTTTGCAACCATCCTACAATTTATTTTGTGCCCACTAATGTATGGTCTGAGCAAGAGGAAGAATACCACCATCAGCATTGAGCTTGTTCAATCCATTCAAAGGTATAACCACCTCAATTAGATTATCTCGCAGGTGCCTAGTCTCTAGACGTTGAAATTTGCAGAACTGGAGACTTTCTTCGTAAGAGCACCCCTTACCAGTCATGCTGCCCGTCTCTGTACTCGTTCTAGAAACTCAACATCATTCTTAAAATGAGGCCTCCAGACCTGTACGCAGTACTCAAGGTATGGCCTGACCACTGTTATACAAGGGGTTAATCACTTCCTTATCCCTGCTAACAAAATTCCTGTATATCATTGACAAGACCCCATGACCTGCTCTGGCAGCCTGTCTCCATTGCTCAGAAAACTACATATCTGACTGCACAATTACCTCCAGATCTTTTTCATTCTCCATTATCCTGAGTGTAGTACCACACAGTTGGAACGTTACTCTGGGTTTACTGCTACACATTTGCAGTACTTTAATCAATGTTAAACTTCAATTGCCATTTCTCAGCCCATCTGCCTAACTTTTCTAGACCTTGTTACAGTAGCATACCATTACTGACATTAACCACCCTGCCAACCTTTGTATCATCTGACAACTTGAACATTAAGCCTAATGTGCCTTCATCAATATCACTGATATATATAGAAAACAACAATGGGACCAACACCAAACCCTGGAGGACTCCACTAATAATGTTAGTCCATGAACAGCAGTGTCCACTGATTACCACTCTGTCTTCTCCCACTCAATCATCCTTTTATCCATTATAGTAACCTGCTCTTAATGCTATACTGCAACAAATTGTACAGTAGTCTCCCATGTGCAATAGTATCAAAAGCTTTCCTGAAATCCAAGTATATGATATAAAAATTATTTTTTTCATCCAGTTCCTTTGTGACCACATCACAGTATCTCATAAAATAGGTCAGACAAGATTGCTGTGTCTGAACTATTACTACAGTCTTGTCTAGATGATCCTGCAATGCTTCTTTAACCAGTGACTTAATCATTTTCCCCAGAACAGAAGTTACATTAACAGGTTTCTAATTACTCGTGTCACACTTGTGAAGTGGGGATACATTCATACATCCCCAGTCTGCGAGGACCTCCCTGAATGAAAGGATGCTCTCATAATTATGGCTAAGGGTTTGTTACTTCCTTCGTTGCTATTTGTTTGTTTGTTTGTTATTTGGTTTTTAGGAGCATTAGGCCATAACTAAGGCCATATTTCTCCGGGAATATGCGGTGGTCATTCCCTGACCTTTCCGCATCCTCCGTATTTAGTGGTGACGGGCTCGAACCCCGGTCTAATAAAGAAGCGTGTGCTATGCACTGCTGCTCCTTCCCACCTGGCTACGAAGGCACCTTCCTTCGTTGCCTCCCTCAATATAATTGGATAGATCCCATCCACCCAAAGTGCCTTTATGTTTAACTTCAACAATTTCTCTTCCACTTTCCTCTCAGTTATTTCAAAATCATTTAACCACTTGTTAGAGTTTGATAAACTTCCAGTGTCTTCTTCCCTAAAGAATTCCTCATGTATGAACGTAGATGCAAAATACTCATTAAGTTTGTCAGCAACCTGAGCAGGATCATCAACAGTCAAACCACTGATATCGAGTGGACCAATTTAATTTATCCCTTTCCTTCTACTGTTTACATAAGTAAATAAGTCTTTGCTGTTTTTCTTTGTACCTTATGCCAAAGATTTCTTGTAATCTGCCTTTGCTTGCCTGACCTCCTTTGTGACTTGATTACAGACTGGTTTTTATCTACCATAAGCTTCTGTGTTGCACAATAATTTATATGCACCTTAAGCACTTTTCTTCTCTGCTTTGAGTTTCATCAATTCATCTGACAGCCATTTAAGCCTATACCTTGATGAGTGAGTATTTCTTTGTTATGAAAAGCCTAGTAGCTTCTATGATTAATTCCTTCAACGCCTTCCATTTAGAATTTGCTGTTGGTAACAGGATCAGTTGGTCCCACTATATAGAATTTAATAACTGTCTGAAACCACTGTAGTCCCATTACAAAAGCAAACTCTCCTCCCTTTACCCTTGATGACAATTACATCTTTAAGTAAATCCCAAATCAATACACTGTGATGACTGCCACCTAGTCGTTCTTTTATCTGCAGATTCTAAATGCAAGACTAATCACCGATGATAATCAGACCAAGAATATTACTCCCGCTTGTTACCACTTTAAAAAGCTGTCATAGAAAACAAACACCCAAAAATTCACAGAAGTCATGCCAGTCCGCAAATGACCAACCCACAAGTTCCAGTCAACATCTGGAAAATTAAAATACCCCCATTATAAGACATTCTGATTTACTGGCCCACTATTTCTCTGTATCGCTGTTCATTGTACTCATCAGAGTCATTAGGTCTATAACACAGCTTTTGCTTTTGCTTTTGCAGTGCTTACGTCACACCAAACTGACTCAACATAGCACTGACCACCCATGTCAGCTGGATGCACTGTCTTAGATTTTATGTGCTTCTTAAATAAGAGCATAATGCCTTCCTCCCACTTTCTATCCTATCTCTACTTTCTATATACATTGTACTCCCCATGTTCAAATTCTGCATCTCTTATATCTGAGTGACATTGCGTCCGAAATCCCAACAATGTCTGCATTTGATGTCTTGACTAGACTTCAAATTCATTTACTCTACTCCTACCATTGGCATAGTTGCAAGTATACATGCACCTGTTCTTACTCTTAGTTACCCTAATACAGCCAATATATTTATTGGCAGTTCTTGAAATCCCCAGCAGCTTGCTTTTAAGGCTGCTGCTCATTTCAATAGAAGCAGTGCAAAAATTACTTTCACCTCTGCTGTGACTATTGTTAATCTATTAGTCTGTGTATCTCCCCAAGGTATCAGTTTTCTTACCCACCTAACGATATTGTGATTAGCATCAGCAAATATTCTTGCAACCTTTCTGTTTAAGTATATTCTATCCCTGTAGAAGCAGTCTCTTCTGTTAACAAGCAAGGACAATGCTGAGAAAAATTCTACCCTATGAGCCTTGCACAATCTTTCCAGGTATTAACTGATTGACAAGGCTCTCATCATATATTCCCTCCTATTGTGTCTAGGCAGACACCTTCAAATTTAACACTAACTCGCAAGTTGTTTTAAACATTTCTCTGTACTTGTTAAGTAAGTCAGCAGATCTGCTACTCTTAATGTCAATAATGCTATTGTTCTTCGAGCACTGCAGTCAAATCAATGGAAATTTCCACCATTTCAGAATGTAGTGTGAGCTGAACTGCAAGTCTCTCATCTGTCTATGTCGTGGATGGACAATGGAACAAAGAAAAAACATGAAGTTTTGTGTTTGACTGGGCAAAAGTGTGACATGGAAACATTTCAAATGATTACAACTTCTACGCCTATATTCTTCTTCTTCTTCTTTGGTCCTTAGCTGGCAGCTGAGGGAGGCGGTTGGCCACGCAACCAGTATGCTGCTGTAGGTGCCGCAGGGTTTCGGACTTGCTCTGTGATGTTCTTCCATACCTTACGATCCATGGCGTCAGTCGTGGCCTGGTTAAGGTCGAGACGTCGGCTCTTCAAGTCATTTTCCACTTGCTTGGCCCACGTTTTCCTAGGCGCGGTCCGTTGGATGCTCCATTGGGTGGGTCGTTGTCTCCAAAGGAGTGTGGATGGTATTCTGTTCGTGCCCATTCTACATATGTGGCCAAACCATCTAAGCCTTCGCTTCTGGATTTGGTCGGCAATGGTTGGTTGCTGTTGGCATCTGGCGCGGATGGTACCATTAGTGATGCGGTCACGAAGAGAGATGCCCAAGATCTGCCGCAGGCATCGCATTTGGAATACCTCACGTTTGTTCAAATCTAACTTGAGACAAATCCATGTTTCCGATCCGTAAATAAGAATGGGCAGGATCAAAGTCCAGAAGAGTCGGATTTTAGTCTTTGTGGAAATGTTGGTCCTCTTCCACAGACACCATTTGAGCGAGACGAACGCAGTGGCCGCCTGTCCAATTCTGCTGTGGATTTCCATGGTGGATGCCTATATTAATAGTAGAAGTAAGGGGTTGAATCACATTGGGCCACTTGATGTCAATGGGTTAACTCTTGATGACCCTGCTCAGGTTGCTGACAAACTGAATAGGTATTTTACATCTACTATCACACACAGGAGGATTTTTTTAGGGATGAGGAAGTGTGCCAAATTCTAACATGAAGCTGAATGATTTTATGATAACTGAGAAGAAAGAGGAGGAGAAATTGTAGGTAAATGTAAAAAAAGGCACCTGGGGTGAATGGTATTTAACCAATCATATTAAGAGGGCCAGAAAAAGAAGTGGGTAAACCTTTAGCCATAACTATGAGAGCATCTTTGAATTCTTTGGGGTCTCGGTTTTTAAATTCTGTACAGTGGAATCAACTGATGATGTTACCAACATTGAATTCTAAATGGGAAGCCTTCAATGACTTAATCTTGGAGGCTACTAGGCTTTTCATTCAAACTAAGAAATACTGTTCATGGTTCAGGCCTAAATGGATGTCAGATGAATTAATGAGGCTCGTGGCAGAGAATAAAAATGTATGGGATGCATATAAATTATCAGGTGACACAGAAGCCTATGGCAGATATAAGCTTGCCTGTAATCAAAGTCAAAAAGGAGGTTGGGCAGGCGAAGGCAGATTACGAGAAATCTTTGGCAAAGGATGCAAAGAAAAATAGCAAAGAGTTCTTTAATTACGTAAACTCTAGAAGGAAAGGGATGAATCAGATTGGACCACTTAACATTGATGTTTGACTATTGATGATCGTGCTCAGGTAGCTGATAAACTGAATGAGTATTCTGCGTCTACATTAACACATGACGAGTTATTCAATGAGGGGAATCCCAGAAGTTTATCAAACTAACAGGGAGCTAAGTGATTTTGTAATAAATGAGAGCAAAGTGGAGGAGAAATTGTTGAAGTTAAACATAAGGAAAGCACCTGAGGTGGATGGGATCTATCCAGTTATATTAAAGGAGGCAGAAAAGGAAGTAAGCAAACCCTTATCCATAATTATGAGAGCCTCCTTGGACTCAGAGGAGGTCCCCATGGACTGGAGGTGTGCAAATTTATCACCAATTCACAAAGAGGGTTCAAAAGGTGACAAGTAACTACAAACCTGTTAGTTTAACTTGTGTTCTGGGGAAAATAATGGAGTCACTGGTTACAGAAGCATTGCAGGATCATCTATATAAGACTACAGTAATAGTTAAGACACAGCATGGGGTTTGTTAAAGGGAGGTCTTGTCTGCCCAATTTGATTGGATACTATGATGTGGCCACAAAGGAACTGAATGTCAAAAATAATTTTGATTTTTTTTTTTTTTTTATGAGAACCCCAAACACGAGAGGTATTAGAACCTATAGTACTTAGTACCGTGCTTGGGTTGGAGGTTCAGAAGACGAAAGAAGATATTTGTTGACATTAGACTTGAACTTCTGTAGATTGTAATTTTCAGGAAATACGTATGAAGGAAGGTTGTTCCAGAAAACGGCAGTTGAATGAACAAATGAGGAAGATGAAAAGTTGTGTTCTGTGGGTTTGAAGTTGGACAGTAAATGGATGTTGGCTGGTGGCGGCACGTGTTCGGACTGTTTTGAAAGAGAGAGCGGGAATTATAGAAGCCAATTCAGAAGAACAGTGCCCATGGGAGTATCTGTAGAAGAGGCATGCAGCAGAAACAGTACGTCTATGAGAAAGCGAGTGGAGAGACTCTGTTAGAGATGAATCATTAATTAACCTAACTGCCCTCTTCTGAATGGAATCAAGAAGCCTGAGAGAGGTTTTGGGGGCACCACCCCAGATATGGGAACAATATTCCATGGCAGGGCGGATTTGCGATTTATACAGAGTGAGCAGCTGTTTGGAAGAAAAGTAACGCCGAGAGCGAAAGAGAAAACCAAGTTTTTTAGATGCAGAGGAAGCAATATTTGTAATGTGCTTGTGCCAAGAGAGATTAGAAGTCAGGGTAATCCCCAAAAGAGATATATCATTTTGCCTAGAAATCGGAGTGTCACTAAAGATAAGCATAGGAGCAGAAGAATCCTTTTTGCGAGACATAAGACAAGACTGAGTTTTAGAAGGGTTGAAATCAACTAAGTTGTCTTTGCCCCACTGGAGAATACCTGAAGATCGGCATTTAAGGAATTGGCAGCAGATTTTCGAGAACTTGAAGCTGATTGAGCAGGACAAGGTTTCTCAAAATGGAAAGTTGAATGCAATGTGCTATCATCGGCAAAACTATGGATAGGATTTCCAGTCAATGGAAGAAGGTCATTGATATACAAAAGGAAAAGAGTGGGGGAAAGAACTGAACCTTGGGGGACACCGGCATTAGTGGAGAAGTTAGAAGACAGAGAGCCATCTACCATCACCCTCAGTGAGCGATCAGAGAGAAAACTGGATAACCAATTACTAAAAACAGTTGGCAAACCATAAGATGGAAACTTGTTTAGAAGACCTTTATGCCAAACACGATCAAAAGCCTTTGAGATGTCAAGAGCAACTACTTGTGTTTCACCGAACCTTTCCATTGAATTAGTCCATAAATGGGTAACATAAGCCAGAATATCACCAGTGGATCGACACTGACGGAATCCATACTGGCGATTGTTGATCAGACGGAAGGTTTCTAGGTAGTTTAAGAGTTGGCGGTTAATTGATTTCTCCATTACTTTAGAAAGAGTAGAAGTAATTGCAATGGGACGATAATTGGATGGGAGGGATTTGTCACCCTTTTTAGGAAATGGCTGGATATGAGCAAATTTCCAAGCAGAAGGAAAAACTCCTTTGGAATAAGAAAGTGAAAAAAGGCGGCAAAGAATAGGAGTAAGTTCAGGAGCACAAGTTTTGAGAACAAGTGGAGAAATACCATCAGGACCTGGAGCTTTCTTAGCATCAAGATTCATCAAAATCCTTCTGATATCCTTTTGACGGAAGACCACAGGAGGCATTGAATGGAGCGTGTTAGGAATGGTGGGAGGAGTTTTACCAAGATCATTAATACATGAGCTGGAAGAAAAATGGGATGCTAGCAGGTCAGCTTTATCCTTGGCTGAAGTGACAACAGAACCATCTGGTTTGGACAGAGGCGGGAGCAGAGATGGGCAAAAGTTGCGGCCAATAGCTTTGGCAAGAGACCAGAATGCTCGGCTACCATTAGGGCAAGAAGCAAGTTTTCTACTCTTAGCCTGTTCAAACTCTAGTTTAGACTGATTAATAACTGCTTTACAATTGTTGCGAGCTTTGGTGTAGGCAGAAAATGAAGCTGAATAATTAGAAACAAGCCAATTACGATATGCAACATTCTTCTCTTGGACAGCCTTAGCACATTTATTGGAAAACCAAGGTTTAGATAAAGGACGAGATTTTAATGTGGAGTGTGGGATAAAGGATTCCATTCCTGCAAGAATAATTTCACTGACACGATCTGAGCAAACATTGACATCAGAAGTTTTGAAACAGTAATCAGACCAAGGAAAAGAAGAAAAGAAGTCTCGCAGGTCATCCCATTTTGCATTCTTGTAATGCCAAACAACACGAGGTTGGGAATAGCCATGAGATAAAGGTTCCATTGGAGAAGAGACAATCACCAAGTTGTGATCTGAAGTGCCTAAAGGACCTCTCACTTCGACCTTGTACTTAGAAGGGTTGTTTGTGAGAAAAAGATCAAGCGTATTTGCTGTATGATTAGGATTGTCCGGTATTCTTGTAGGTAAATGAACAATCTGTGCTAGGTCATTAGTAATTGCAAAAGCCTCAGCATCTCGACCTGCTGGGTCGGTGTGACTGGAAAACGGAAGCCAGCTGGAGTTGTGAACGTTAAAATCACCAAGGAAAATTACCTCACTGTTAGGAAAGTTGGACTGGAGAAAGTCAAGTTGCAAAGAGAGGAAGTCAAAGAGCTCCAAGTGATTAGTGGAGTTGGGAGAACGGTAGAGACAACAGATGAATTTTACACAATGAGGTAGAGAGATTTTAAGCCAGAGAAGATCAAAGAGAGGAGATTCCAAATTGCCAAGTCTCTGACAGGGAATATCAGAACGGACATATGCACAAGTACCACCTTTGAGGCGAAAGGAATCGTACAGCAAATAGTTTGGACATCTGAGATGAGAAGTAGTTGAATCAACTGATAACTGAGATTCAGTCAGAAAAAGTACATGGGGTTTGGAAGACTGCAAGTGGAAATGGACATCGTTGAGATTGGAATTAAGACCACGTATATTTGTGAAATGAATTAGGAAGTCCTTGGGAGGTTTAGATCTTTTCGCAGATAAGCTTGCTCTATTATTTTGACAATTCATGGTGTATTCAATAGTAAGAAAAAGTGGGTGGGACATGCTGTATGAAGTAATGAAATTTTTGGATATGGCGTACATGTGGTAAGAATATACCCAGATCCTTGACATAACGTGGCCTCGACAATGCTCCCCGCATACACACTACTCGGACTCCCTCCAGTCACTATCTGGCAGAGTAGAGGTAGCAAGATTATACACTAGCTGATCCGGAAGCCTCCTAGAGAGTTACCAATAGGTTCGGTCCGGTGTACTAACTAGCGGCCGGCCTGCGAACACCGTTTTAGAGCTGTACCCTCGAAATGTAAGGAATAATGGATCTCGCCACGACATTCATCATAACCTCAAAAATCATCAATCATACTGCATGATGGAAGAGATAGGGAAGGGTTGACCGGAACTTAGTTCTGAAGACTAAACATGGGTTCCACCACTTCAAGCCTCCAATAAGCAAAGTGGTGGTATTTCACCGGTTGATGAGAGTCATCTACCACCTAGGATATACTTGGATTTCAGGAGCACTACTGTTGCACACGGAAGACTACAGTTCAAATTGGAGAGGTATGGCATTAAGGGTAAGTTGCTACAATGGATAAAGGGATGGTTGAGTGGGAGATAACAGAGCGTGGTAATCAATGGACATGCTCTTCGTGGACAAATGTTATTAGTGGAGTTCCCCAGGGTTCGGTGCTGGGCCCATTGTTGTTTTGTGTATTCATCAATGATATTGATGAAGGTATATCAGGATTAATGTCCAAGTTTGCAGATGACACAAAGGTTGGCAGGGTTGTTAACAACAGTAAAGACAGTATGCTACTCCAAATGGATCTAGATAAGTTGGGCAAATGGGCTTAGAAGTGGCAACTGAAGTTTAACATTTACAAATGCAAAGTACCGCATATGGGTAGAAATAACCCAACAGAAATGTACCAAGTGTGTGGTACTACACTCAGGGTTGGTTGGTTGGTTGTTTCAGAATTTTATGGTGCATTAGCTATACTCAGGGAAGTGTAAAGTGAAAAAGAGCTGGGGTAATTGTGCAGTCAAATATGAAGTTCGCTGAGCAGTGCAGATGGGCTGCAAGTCATGGAGTCTTGTCAATAATATATCGGAATTTTGCTAGCAGGGACAGGGAGGTGATTATGCCATTGTACAAGGCAATGGCCAGCCCACACATGGAGTACTGAGTACAGGTCTGGAGGCCTCATTTTAGAAAGGATGTAGGGTTGCTAGAACGAGTACAAAGAAAGGAAACAAGATTGGTGAGGGGAACAAAGGGGTGGTCTTACCAAGAAAGGCTTAAGTTCTGTAAATTGCAGCACCTGGAGAGTAGGCACCTGTGAGGTGATCTGATTGAGGTGTATAAGGCCTTGAATGGGTTGAGCAAGCTGAATGCTGATGGGATTCTTTCTCTTGCTCAGATTAAGAACCTGAGGGGAGCATAGATTCAAATTGAGGAAAGACAGTTGTAGAATAGATGTGTGGAAATTTGCCTTTAGCCAGCAGGTGATTGGTGGAACAGACTTCCATCTTTTCTAGTGGAAGCTGAAAGCCTAAATAAATTTAAGGCTGAGCTGGACAGGCAATTTGGAATGAATGGAGGGGTGAAATGGGAGGTTTTTTTTTTTTTTGTTTGGCTGATGCTGTATAAGCTTGCTTTCTTGCATCGTATGACTACTAATGCTAATCCGGATGAAGTCCCTGTGGATTGGAAATGTGAGAATGTATCTCCAATTTATAAAAGGGGGATCAAAGGGTGACATGAGTAACAACAGACCTGTTAGATTGACTTCTGTTTCAGAGTAAATGGTTAAAGTAATAATGCAGTTCCACCAGACAGGAATGTAGTTACAGTATGGATTTTTTAAGGGATGATCTTGTCTGACCAATCTGGTTGAATACTATGATGCAGTAACAAAGGAACTGAATGTAAAAAAAAAAAATTACATTGTATACTTTAGACTTCGGAAAAGCTTTTGACACTGTTACACATAAAAGACTGCTGCACAAATTGGAGCAGTATGGCATTATAGGGGCAAGTTACTGCCATAGATAAAAGTGTGGTTGGGTGGGAGAGTGGTTATCGAGGGGCACTGCTATACCTGGACTAATGTTATTAGTGGAATCTCCCAGATTTCAGTGCTTGGCCCAATTTTGGTTTCTATATTTATAAATGACATTAAGGCATATTAGACTTAATGCCTATGTTTACAAATGATAAAAAGGTTGGCAGGGTAGTTAATCAAAGTGATCAGGGTAGGCTACTGCAACAAGATCTAGACAAATTGGGTAAATGGGTTGAGATAAGATAGCAAGTCATGACTAAATGGTTGAGCAGTTTCAGAGGAGTACATTTCAATAAATGTTAAGCACATGCAACTGAACTTATTTACATTTATTAACATCTTATAATGACTATCTTCTCCTTTCACCTGTTTCTGTGGGCAGCAGGATTTAA
Organism: Mastigoproctus giganteus; assembly: GCF_048544385.1. Lineage (NCBI taxonomy): Eukaryota > Metazoa > Arthropoda > Arachnida > Uropygi > Thelyphonidae > Mastigoproctus > Mastigoproctus giganteus. The sequence goes on along the minus strand of NC_143581.1, from coordinate 169,662,371 downwards.
ACTGCATAGATAATGCAATGGATTTAATTCTTAGAGCAGAAGCAATGTGCCTGTCTAACAAGATACCCTGTTACACAGGCACAAGTAACATGGTATCTTGTTACACAGGCATTGTGTAGAAAGGTAATTTAAAAACCCATATGCTTCACTGATGTCAGTCAAACTTTTTTGTGACATGAAGCCAGAGTTAACAACTGGATGTACTACCATAAAAATACAAAACCAGTATACTTCAATAACTGGACACAAGGAAGTCACCAATTTTAATTTCTTATATATTCAGCAAATGCATAAAATTATTCAAGTTCATTCATTCACTTTTCAATGTTTTTTCAATAGCTAACACAGATTTCTTGAATTTACAATGAAGAAATGAAAAAAAAAAATTACACTTTCGTAGAATGGTATTGGAAATTTCATTTGTATGGGCTGAATCCTTCAGGTTGTCACAGACATTCTCTCGATATGCCAGACAAGCTGTAATTGCTACCTGGGAGTCTAAAACACTGATGGAACTGATATTCGGGTGACATTCAAGTCAAGTGGACCCAATTTTGGCGAAGTCCAGACAGTCTGTGACTGCCAAATCCTCTGCTTGCACTTTCACAATGGTGGGACTGTTAGTAATCCTGTGTATAACTTCCATGCACAAGCACACCGTGGGTCACCACCCACCACCCAGATGTGAACCAACGTAAGCAGGAGTTGAGGTGTGGCACCCACACGACATGGAGGAATGCCGCCCCTCTGTGTTACCAGGCAATACTAGGTGGTAGATGACTCTCATCAACCAGTGCAATAGCACCACTTTGCTTATTGTAGGCTTGAAGTGGTGGAACCCATGTTTAGTCTTCAGAACTAAGTTCCAGTCAACCCTTCCCCATCTCTTCCATCATGCAATATGACTGATGACTTTTGAGGTTATGATGAACATCATGGCGAGATCCAATCTTCCTTACATTTCGAGGGTACAGTTCTAAAACAGTGTTCACAGGCTGACTGCTTGTTAGTACACCGGACCGAACATATTGGTAACTCTTTAAGAGGCTTCCGGATCAGCTAGTGTATAATCTTGCTACCTCTACTCTGCCAGATAGACAGGAGGGAGTCCGAGTAGTGTGTATGCGGGGAGGGGGGCCTTGTCGAGGCCACATTATGTCAAGGATCTTGGTATATTGTTTCCATGTGCACGTCATATCCAAAAATTTCATTACTTCATACAGCATGTCCCCCCCCACTTTTTCTTACTATTGAATACACCATGAATTGTCAAACTAACAGAGTAAGCTTATCTGTGAGAAGATCTAAACCTCCCAAACACTTCCTAGTTCATTTCACAAATATATGTGGTCTCAGTTTTAATCTCAATGATGTCCATTTTCACTTGCAGTCTGCCAAATCCCATGTACTTTTTCTGACGGAATCTCAGTTATCGGTTGATTCCGCTACTACTCATATCAGTTGCCCAAATTATTCGCTGTATGATTCCTGTCACCTCAAATGTGGTACTTGTGCATATGTCCGTCCGATATTCCCTGTTGGAGACTTGGTAATTTGGAATCTCCTCTCTTTGATCTTCTCTGGCTTAAAATCTCTCTACCTCATTGTGTCAAATTCATCTGTTGTCTCTACCGTTCTCCCAACTCCAATAATCACTTGGAGTTCTTTGACTTCTCCTTGAAACTTGACTTTCTTCAGTCCAACTTTCGTAACAGTGAGGAAATTTTCCTTGGTGATTTTAACGTTCACAACTCCAACTGGCTTCCATTTTCTAGTCACACCGACCTAGCTGGTCGAGATGCTGAGGCTTTTGCAATTACTAATGACCTTGCACAGATTGTTCATTTACCTACAAAAATACCAGACAATCCTAACCACACAGCCAACATGCTTGATCTATTTCTCAAAAACAACCCTTCTTGTACACAGTCGAGGTGAGTGGTCCTCTAGGCACCTCAGATCACAACTTGGTGATTGTCGCTTCTCCAATGGAACTTTTACCTCATGGCTATTCCCAACCTCGTATTGTTTGGCATTACAAGAATGCAAAATGGGATCACCAGTAAGATTTCTTTTCTTCTTTCCCTTGATCAGATTACTGTTTAAAAATTTCTGAGATCAATGTTTGCTCAGATCGTGTCAGTGAAATTATTCTTGTAGGAATGGAATCCTTTATTCCACACTCCACTTTAAAATTTTGTCCTTTATCACATTTATTAGAAAACCTTGGTTTTCTAATAAATGTGCTAAGGCTGTTCAAGAGAAGAACGTTGCATATCATAATTGGCTTGATTCCAATTCTTCAGTTTCATTTTCGGCCTACACACCAAAGCTCGCAACAATTATAAAGCAGTTATTAATCACTCCACACTAGATTTTGAACAGGTTGAGAGTAGAAAACTTGCTTCTTGCCCTAATGGTAGCCGAGCATTCTGGTCTCTTGCCAAAGCTATTGGCCGCAACTTTTGCCCATCTCTGCTCCCACCTCTGTCAAAACCAGATGGTTCTGTTGTCACTTCAGCCAAGGATAAAGCTGACCTGCTAGCATCCAATTTTTCTTCCAACTCATAATGAGCTTGGTAAAACACCTCCCACCATTCCCAACATGTTCCATTCACTGCCTCCTGTGGTCTTTCTCTGTCAAAAGGATGTCAGAAAGATTTTGACGAATCTTGATGCTAAGGAAGCTCCAGGGCCTGATGGTATTTCTCCACTTGTTCTCAAAACCTGTGCTCCTGAACTTACTCCTGTTCTTTGCTGCCTTTTTTCACTTTCTTATTCCAAAGGTGTTTTTCGTTCTGCTTGGAAATTTGCTCATATCCAGCCAAGGGTGTCACTAAAAAGGGTGTCAAATCCCTCCCATCCAATTATCGTTCCATTACAATTACTTCTACTCTTTCTAAAGTAATGGAGAAATCAATTAACTCTTAAACAACCTAGAAACCTTCCATCTGATCGTTGATCAGACGGAAGGTATTGATTCTCTCAGCATCGATCCACTGGTGACATTTTGGCTTATGTTACCCATTTATGGACAAATTCAATGGAAAAGTTCGGTGAAACATAAGCAGTTGCTCTTGACATCTCAAAGGCTTTCAATTGTGTTTGGCATAAAGGTCTTCTAAACAAGCTTCCATCTTATGTACTGCCAACTGTTTTTAGTAATTGGTTATCCAGTTTTCTCTCTGATTGCTCACTGAGGGCGATGGTAGATGGCTCTCTGTCTTCTAACTTCTCCACTAATGCTGGTGTCCCCCAAGGTTCAGTTCTTTCCCCCACTCTTTTCCTCTTGTATATTAATGACCTTCTTCCATTGACTGGAAATCCTATCCATAATTTTGCCGATGATAGCACATTGCATTCCACTTTCCATTTTGAGAAACCTTGCCCTGCTCAATCAGCTTCAACTTCTCGAATATATGCTATCAATTGCTTAAATGCTGATCTCCAGGTAATTCTTCAGTGGAGCTAAGACAACTTAGATGATTTCAATCCTTCTAAAACTCTGTCTTGTCTTATATCTTGCAAAAAGGATTCTTCTGCTCCTATACTTATCTTTGGTGACACTCCAATTTCTAGGAAAATTTATATATCTCTTTTGGGGATTACTCTAACTTCTAATCTCTCTTGGCACAAGCACATTATAAATATTGCTTCCTCTGCATCTAAAAAACTTCAATTTCTCCTTTGCTCTTGGCACTACTTTTCTTCCAAATAGCTGTTCACTCTGTACAAATCACAAATCTACCCTACCACGGAATATCTTTCCCACATCTGGGGCAGTGCCCCCAAAACCTCTCTCAGGCTTCTAGATTCCATTCAGAAGAGGAAAGTTAGATTAATTAATGACTCCTCTCTAACAGAGTCCCCCCACTCGCTGTTTCATAGATGTACTGTTTCTGCTGTACGCCTTTTCTACAGATACTTCCATGAGCACCGTTCTTCTGAATTGGCTTCTATAATTGCCGCTCTCTCTTTCAAAACAGTCCGAACACCTGCCGCCAACATCCATTTACTGTCCAAATTCAAACTCACAGAACCAAATTTTCGTCTTCCTCGTTTATTCATTCAACTGCCATTTTCTGGAACAACCTTCCTTCATACATATTTCCTGAAAATTAGAGTCTACAGAAGTTCAAGCCTAATGTCAACAAATATCTTCTTTCATCTTCTCAACCTCCAATCCAAGCACGGTACTAAGTATTATAGGTTCTAATACCTCTCATGTTTGGGGTTTTCAAAAAAAAAAAAAAAAAAAAAGAATAGACAAAGAACACAACATTGCTGAAATATAAAAAGTTTCTTGAGGGCAAGAAATTAGCAAAAAAAAATTATCAGTAAGTGAAACTGTTCCAAAACATGGATGGCCTATTGGCAAAAAAAAAGGGGTTCCTTATAAAGTTCTAATTCAATCTATATAATTTTCCTTTTTCTTCACTGATATATACAAGGTTTGATAATTAAGTTTCAGGACCGAGTCCACTGTATGCACACCAAAGCACATAAGGTAATTATGTAACATGCCATGCCAAATGAACTACATGGCAGCTTTCCTCTATAATGTTATTTGCATACTCCAAATCATTCACTCAATCATATAAGAGCCATTGTGCTGTTCGAGGTGTTGTCAGTGTGTTAAGTAATAGTAATCGTGGCATGTGATGCAAGAAAGCAAGCGTATGAGCTCATGCAGCATCAGCCAAAAAAAAAAAAAAAAAATTACAAAACAATCCCCTCTAAATGTTTGTCCAGTTCCTCCTTAAATTTATTTAACCTATCAACTTCCACAATGCCAGATGGAAGTTTGTTCCAGCAATTAACCACCTGCTGGCTAAAGGCAAATTTCTGCACATCTATTCTACAGCTATCTTTCCTCAATTTGAATTTATGCTCCTTTGGTTCATAATCTGAACAAGTGGAAGAATCCCATAGAATTCAACCCATTCAAGGCCTTATACACCTCAATCAGATCACCTCGCAGGTGCCTAGTTTCCAGCCGCTGCAATTTGCAGAACTTAAGCCTCTCTTGGTAAGAGGATTCCTTCATTCCCCTCACCAATCTTGTTGCCCTTCTCTGTACATGCTCAAGAAAATCTACATCCTTCCTAAAATGAGGCCTGCAGACCTGTACACAGTACTCAAGGCGTGTCCTGACCATCGACTTATACAGAGGGACAATCACCTCCTTTTCCCTGCTAGCAAAATTCCTGTATATCATTGACAAAACCCCATGACCTGCTCTGGCAGCCTGTCTGCATTGCTCAGAAAACTTCATATCTGACTGCACAATTACTCCCAGGTCTTTTTCATTTTCTACCACACGGTTGGTACATTCCTCTGGGGTTACTTCTACCCATATGCAGTACTTTGCATTTGGGTAGAAGTAACCCCAGAAGTGGTGGAATAAAGGGTGAACATTAAATTCTGTTTCATGTTGGGGAAAGTGACCAAGACCTATGTAAACTGACTGAAACAAGTGATTTCATGATGAATCCGGGGGTTCTGTAAAATGAATTCTGGGGATGTCAATGTCCAATGCTTTGAACCCTAGAAATGGCTCAAAAAGTATGTAGAGTGATTGCATCTGATTGTTAAATAAGTCTTTGAAAGACAGAAGAACAACCTCAGATTAACTGAAACTTGTGCAATTCTGACAGACAGTCTCTTAGCAATGGAGGATCAGCACTAGGTTTGTCCCACTGTTTGACTGATGAACAACAGTTGATCAGACTCAAAGCAAGCAAAGAGCTCATGTAAGCTGTTGATAATGATCCATCCTTGCTTGATTTAATCATAACAGGCAATGATTTACAGTGTTTCTAATACAATTCATGAAAAAGCATGGAATCAACCTGCTCTCCAAGACAAAAAAATTTAATTTCAAACCAAAAACTGAAGTGATGTTGATCACTTTCTTTAATAGCAAGGGAATCACATACACAAGGAATTTGCTCTATCAAGTAAGACAGTGAACAAGAGGTACTAAGCACAAGTTTTGGATTGTTTGATTAAAAGAATTCGCCAAGTAAGGCCTTAGTTCTGAGGAAATGGGAACTCATTCCAGCAGAAAAAACTAGGTCCCATTTTGCATTAATTATCAAACAGCCTTGGCACATGACTGTACAGCTTAGCCAACAACAGTCACTCTTATTTTCTGATTTACTTTCCCAGACTGCTTCTAGTTATAAATCAAATCCATACTAAAAGGATAATGATTTTAAAGTGTAGAGAACAATAAAATAAGATGTGAAAAAGGTATGTGGTGATTAGTTAGACTGCATTTAAAAAAATGTTTCCAACAGCTCTACAAGCATTCTCACAAGTCTGCTCAAAGGCGATTACTTTGAAAATATTAAGTTTCTTTCATTCTAACACCTGGAACTTATGAATGTTAGAATATGTGTAAATCTTGGTGACATTAATTATATGAATTTGGAAAAGAATCATCCCTAGGTTTGAAAAAAAAAGTAACACAATTTTACTTATGTTTGTAATATTTCTTGAACAGCCTCTTAATATACATTAGGACTAATATAGGTGTGCATTTTATGTGTGTTATATTAAGCAAATATTCTTTAATTGTTAATTTCAATATAAAATGTCATTTCACAATAAATGCAAATCATTCAAATGAACAATTAATGCTTTCTATTCTTTAATATTATTATCAGCAATATCTCAACTTAGTCTCATTCAAATTCAAACATTCAAATTTATTTCTGATAATATACAACAATAAATAAAATATATCATGGTTCTTAATTAAATGAGAGGTTTTATTCTGAAGATTGAATATCTTTGCAAATGAAACATATTCCATGATACCTAAATTTATCACAAAGAAAATTAGAAACTAGTTAATGATTTTCAAATTTATAAAGTTTTGATTAAATTTTAAACTTTGAAACTCCTTTTTTTGTGCCATCTTTAGCATGATAGCAGCAATCTGTATTTAGTCTTACCAGTTACCACAACTATACGGTGCGAATGTGGACCAATGGTGCTACACTTGTATTCTCCTGTGTGAATGGAATCAGCATGAGCAACTGACAGTTTCATGGTCAAAAATTTTTCATGCCCAACTGGAGTATCATCATTTTTTGAGAAAGGTACTTGCTCAAGAAGGTACTGATTATTATGATCTGCAGACACAGGTGCATCATCTTTAAACCAAATGCGAGGATTGTTCTGAGGAACACGACATGTGAGTGTAAATTTACCGCCCTGTTTTACGTAAGTGGTGCCATCAGGAAGTTCACTTTTAACCAGAACTAAAACAAAGAAATAAAACTGTATTAATCACACAATAACTTTTAATGACCGTATTGAATTTTAAGATGTTTCAATATATTGTTCTAACATCTAACTTCGGTTTCATCATTAGCAGGAAAAAAAATTGCACATAAACAATTAAACATTCCTCAGTTCAATAAAGAAAAGATCTTAACCTGTAAGCAGTCTCATCCAATTGTGTAATGTGAGTAACTACCTGCATCTAGTAGGTAACATCTCCATCCTTTAAATCAGTGTTTTTCATACTTTTTTTGAGTAATGGGAACATGGAATAGGTAAAATAAGTGTGGAACAACATGGGGGGAAGTAGGAGCACACAGTCTATATAGCTTTTATTTTGTTTGTTCACTTTCAGTACAAAAAAAAGAGTCTTCATGACTAAAAGCAAAATTCAAATTGATCACATTGTTGTGATCTGTATTTAATATAGTTATATAGAGTATATTTTCCTTTCGTTTTAAAATGCATAAAAATATTGATACATAAGAAACTGAAAAACAATGCTTTAAATGCATATAATTGCTTACAGTGTGGACTCTCCAAGCACTAAGAATAACAAGTCATATTCACATAGGCAGTTTTTTTTTTTTTTTCAACCTTAGCAATAAGCAATGGCGATCTTTGCACTTTTTTTTTTTTAGGAGCATTAGCAACTAAGGCCATATTGCTCCGCGAATATGCGGTGGTCATTCCCTGACCTTTCCGCATACTCCGTATTTGGTGGTGAGGGGCTCGAACCCAGGTCTAATCAAGAAGTGTGTGCTACGCACTGCTGCTCCTTCCCACCTGGCTACGGAGGCGCTGGCGATCTTTGCACCTCAACATTTAATAAGCAATCATGTGGGATATCATTATTCTGATGGCATATATAATTATGCAGTTTAATCTTTATCATTATATACCACCATTGTTTAGCTTATAAAGATGCTTGTTTATTTCGTGCACATATTTCTCAAGAGATGATTTACAATATCAAACACCTATATATCCCCTAGCATATTTCACTGGATATGCCATGTTCTAGAGATGGGATTTAATCTTCCAGAAGCTTTGCTAGTTCACCCTATGCAACAACAACTAAATACATAAACTCTCTAGCTGACACACTTGGTTTACTTCATACCCCAAAAACAGTAAAACTTATGAATTTATTAGTTATAATCTATGCAAATTACATCTTTTATTTTCAGTTTAGTCTCCCTCTGGTAAAAATTCTACCCGAACCATAGGTTCATCTGCATTATGGACTATTTTATAAAAAAAAAACAATCATTCATAATTTAAAAAAAACACTATTCTCTTGCTTATTGACCACTTGGCCCCTGCCACTGCCTAAATCTATTAAACATTATAGCAGAGTTACCACCCCTATCATCACGGAGGTGGGTCTCTACTATTTAACTTCAATTCCTCTCACATCTAAATCTCAGATTTTTATATGCCCTCCTAGATACTGGTCAAAATGGACAAATGTGCCATCACTCCTGGCCATTTTCAACAACTGCTGTTTAACTACTTCACAAACTCCACTTTCTGTTACATCATTATCTTCATATACAATGTAAACTCAATTAAATGTTAACTCACTATTTACAATTAAAATCAGTATATGCTATGTACAATACAATATATGCTATATATAATACAATATTAAAAAAAGTGTTTTATTAAAAAAATATATTTTTTGAAATATTATTTATTAATACTGAAAACACATAACAAACATCCAATTAGGTATGAATTAATGTGACTTTTGCTGCTGAACTTCTTGAGTGAGTGAGTCTCTCAACATTCAAGTGAGTATGCCGTAATTTTCATCTTTAAACATGCTGAGAGACTCGCATTGTTCATATGGTTTCTTGATTTATTTTTAATATAGTTCATGTTCAAAAATATTTTCTCGCAGAAATACGTCGCTTGTTGTACATGTGGTAAAAGTTAAAGAGCCGCCGGTTGCTGACCCCTGCACTAATATTTCATACATGAATATCATGACATTTTTTCTAATATCCAATAGATTGTACCCATAGCCATCTGCCACTTGTTATAAAACTTTCTGAACTATCAATCTTTTGAAGGAAGACCAAAGCCTTTTCTTTGATGCTTGGGTCCATTAATTCACCCATTAGAGCTCTGTGTTGTTTTCCTTGCATTAACCACAGCCATAATGCAGTCTATCTTGAATTTTCATTTCTATAAAGTGGAGTGAGAACTTAACGACACTTATAAACAAACTGAGTTCAAAATCCTTCTAGATTATTTTATTTACTTTTATTTCCCCAATCTTTTACAATTGTCTTGCTCATAACTAATTCAACAGCAATTTTTTTTTTTTTTTGAGACTCACCTTCATCAAGCTTTTCCAGAGCATCAAATTAATTTTCATAGAAACAACTCCTCTCTTCCTTTTCTCATTTATATTTCTTTAATTACATAATATTTAATTAAATTACTTACTGTAATTACAGTAACAAAGAATTTAACTGGTGCATACAGGGTTTGGAACAAGCGCATAAGTGACCTCTCCAGAATCATACAACTAAGCAGTCTGGCAGGTGTACTATACTTTCCACAAGCATACTGGACTACTGCCCATAGCACATTGCAATGTGCATCAGACAGTAAGTTTCAAAGTGGGGAGAAACGTTAGTTAAATAAGAGTCAGTAAAGAGGAATTCTACTGTATATCATACTGGAAGCAACTTAGATTGCTACTCTAGCAGCAGGAATAAGGATAAACTTTAAACTACATTTGGAGCAGAAAAATAACATAATAAAATTAAATTCACTCATTGTCTGCAAAGGAGTACTTACTTACTGTCCTTATAGCTGACTTACAAAAGAACGATTTGAAAATTCAGAATATTAGAGAAGAATATGAGAGTTTGAAGAACATGGCTGTTCTTGAAGTAATTAAAATGGAGGACCCACAAAACACTCAGCTGTACAGCTCAAAGCTAGAGCCCACACTCATGCATTGGACAATAAAGTGGCACCCCAACAACAGAAATAGCTAGTTCCACAAGAAGTAGCTATTGTTGTTAATTCTGTTGTCAGGAAAATGAGGTAACTATATTGTGCAAAAAGGATGGGTGGAACATGCCAAATATGTCCTCTAGGTGCAAAAGTTAATGATGCTGGAGAACAGTGACCATCCTCTAAGTGTACAAAGGGTGATATTGTTCTTCACACTGGTACTAATGATAGTAAGAATAAAAAAAAACTGAGGATTCACTCAAAAGGTAAGAGCCATGATTTAGAATATAAAAATGTGTAGAATTTTGACCAAACAGGAAAGCATGGAGTACATGAAGAGAGCCTTGTCAATTAGTTTGGCCCTGCAAGACTGTGGAAGGCTCATGAGGTAGAATTTTTCAGAGCATGGTCTGCATTTCTTAACAGGAGAGGACCACATTCACAATAATGAGATGAGATACACTTAAACAGACTGGATGCAAGAATATTTGCTAATGCAATAAAGGCAGTGTTGAATGGGTAAGAAACTCCTAGTCTGGGAGATACACAGGTTACCAGGTCAAAAGCAGCTGCATACAGAGGTGAAACTGATTCTTGTACTGCTTCTATTAAGGAAATGTAGAAACATGGAGAAAGGGTGTGGGTGACAAAAAGGCCTGTTAGGGCAAGAATATATATGGGCTGTGTTACTAAGAGCAAAAACAGGCACATGTATACAAGCTTGCACACTAATTCCAAAAGTACAATAAATAAATCTAATGAATTGGAAGTATTAGTTGAGTCATCAAATATAAACATTTTTGGGATATTGGAAACGTAGTGCCACTCAGACATGTTTCTGGTGATACAGGGATGCAGAATTTGAATAAGGAAAATACAATGTAGTAGTCGCATGTGATGCAAGAAAGCAAGTGTATGAGCTTATGTAGCATCAGCCAAAAAAAAAAAAAAAAAAAAATCACACCATTCCTTCCAAATGCCTGTCCAGTTTCTCCTTAAATTTATTTAACCTATCAACTTCCACAACAACAGATGGAAGTTTGTTCCAGCAATTAACTACCCGATGCTAAAGGCAAATTTCCGCACATCTATTCTACATCTGTCTTTTCTTAATTTGAATTTATGCCCCCTTTAGGTTCGTAATCTGAACAAGTGGAAGGATCCCATCAGAATTCAGCGTGCTCAACCCATTCAAGGCCTTATACACCTCAATCAGATCACCGCGCAGGTGCCTAGTCTCCAGCCACTGCAATTTGCAGAACTTAAGCCTCTCTTGGTAAAAGGATCCCTTCATTCCCCTCACCAATCTTGTTGCCCTTCTCTGTACATGCTCAAGCAAATCTACATCCTTCCTAAAATGAGGCCTCCAGGCCTGTACACAGTACTCAAGGCATGGCCTGACCATTGCCTTATACAGAGGGACAATCACCTCCTTTTCCCTACTAGCAAAATTCCTATATATCATTGACAAAACCCCATGACCTGCCCTGGCAGCCTGTCTGCATTGCTCAGAAAACTTCATATCTGACTGCACAATTACTCCCAGGTCTCTTTCATTTTCTACCACCTTAAGTGTGGTATCACACAGTTGGTACGTTTCTCCGGGGTAAGTTACTTCTACCCATATGCAGTAAATTGCATTTGTCAAGGTTAAACTTCAGTTGCCGCTTCTTAGCCCATCTGCCCAAATTATCTAGATCCTATTGCAGTAGCACACTGCCATTACTGTCATTAACAACCCTGCCAACCTTTGTATCATCTGCAAACTTCAACACTAAACCTGATATACCTTCATCAATATCATTGATAAATATACAAAACAACAGAGGACCCAACACCGAACCCTGTGGGACTCCACTAATAATATTAGTCCACGAAGAGCAGCACCCATTAATTACCACCCTCTGTCTTCTCCCATTCAACCATCCTTTTATCCATTGTAGCAATTTACCCTTATATGGACTGTGTTACTAAGAGCAAAAACAGGCACATGTATACAAGCTTGCACACTAATTCCAAAATGTGTAGAGAAAGGACAAATAGGAGAGGAGTGGCAGGGGTTGGAGTTATGCTTTTGGTTAACAATATTTCATAAAACTGTGCCTCAACAACTCTGTCCACACAGCTGAAACACCTAATATCTGTTGTTGAAAACGTTTTCTTTGAATTCTCTGCAGAAAATTTCAGAAATGTCTTAATTATTGCACTATTACAAAAATTCATGATTAAGTTAAACCTAATCACAGTACAGCATCGATAAAAATAACTAACTGGGACCAGGGGTAGTTCTGACTTCCAATTTGTTCGGATTTGAACTTATCAAAAATACTGTTCTGGAGACAAAAAAAAAAAGTTTAGTAAGTTTAGAAATAAAAACAAAGTTGTACTTACGTATTTGTATTCATAGGTAACAAAACAAATGGAACTTTCAGCCACAATAACACATATGTATAGGCTTTTAAAGAAAATAATTACTTATTTTTTACTGCACCATTTTTGAACTTTGTTTCTTTTCTGCCAGACCTCTCACTCTTTTCAGCAAGAGTAGTTGATTTGAACAGGATTCAGTTGTGTTGCTCGTACCTAGCTCTCATGGGTAGTACAGTTGGTACAATCACAGTCCTCTCCACCCTAGGTAGAAAAGACCCAAGTTCAAGTCCCATCAATGACGAGAGGAATTTTTATGGGCCTTTTTCATGAAGTAGCTGAGTTAGTCAGTCTCAGGTGAAGGCACATATATTTTTTCCCCATCAAAGCAGAAAATCGACCAGAGAACACACGCAATTTACACACAGTATACAGAGCAATATGGTCTTAGTTGCTGATGCTTCCAAAACCCAATATCAACAAAGACCATCTTTGAGGGATGAGTCATTAGCTGTTCTCATTGTTTTTTTTTTGCACCTCCATGTGAATCAAGTTTCGATGCAAACTTTAAAATTTTTTTCTTGTTATTTATAATTTCTGTTATGGTTGGCTTTCCAACCGAGTAAAATTTTTCTAACAAAGACCCACTTTCGTCCTTTGAAAGGCTATTTAAAATCCCAATCTTCGATTTAATTGTTAAAAATTTGTTTCCTTTTAAAAGACAAAGAACACAACATAACTACAGTTTGGTAAAATAAAACTGTAAATGTTCAGAATCTCTTCATTCCTATATCTAAACTTCATAAACTTTTTATCCCACGTCTCACTTGCATGTATCATGTTGCAATATCTGCATGTTCTGTTCTTTATTATTGATTGACGCTTATCTTTTTTTTTACTGTTTTAGATATTACAACCCACCCAAATGTCAGTGAATAGAAATATCGGATTACAAAGCGTGTTGAATAACAGATTACAAAGTGTTATGTTTAGTTAGTACTGTATGTATATTAATTATATTAACTATATAATATTGGTGTAAATACACCATAGATATTATATAGATAATTTATACTCTTGAACATATGATGTCTTGCTGCATTTAGTTTGACTTAAACATTAATTAATTAAGTATATCATTTAATTTTATTAATTGGTAAGGTAAAATAAAAGTATAAATTTACACTTTATATCTTCATTTTTATAACCTGTAGATCATATTCCTCCGATTTTCGCTTGTTACAAAGCGAGATTATACACTGGCTGATCCAGATGCCTCCTATAGAGTTACCAATAGGCTCAATCCAGTGGACTATCCAGCAGCCAGTGTGCAAACACTGCTTTAGAGCTGTGTCCTCTAAAGGTAAGGAAGATTGGATCTCACCATGATGCCCATCATAACTTCAAAAGGCATTAACCTTATTGCGTGATGGATGAAAGTGGGGATATTGGTGGAGCTTTTGCTTCGTGTTTCAAATATCATAAATAAAAGTTGTTCCTGATATGCTCAAATATCGAAAAGATTTAACTATAGATTTCACCTGTAAGATTTTAAAGAAATAACTGTTATCAGTAAAGCAAGAAAAACATAGAAGGTACAAAAATAAATAATGGCTCTACTGCTATACAGACAGCAAATGACTGCAGTGGTTGAACACAATCTTATTACAGCAAAATTGCATAGTTAGCAAAATTAGTGAGGTTACATATAACAATGATATCAGAGTAATATAAATGGAGATTCAGTACAAACAAAGGAATAACATATTTACCTGTTAAAGATTAATAATCAACAAACAAAGAAAAAAACATTAAAGGTATTAATATGTTGTTGGCCATATGACAGCTCTTTGAGTGATGGTTTATATGAACAGAAGTAGAACTTGATAAGACATGTGAGAATTTAGGCACAGATTTATATATGCTGTATCACAAATTACATTTGTAGTCCACATTCAATAATTGTCATTAAGGAACTGTAAAACACAAATGGTGTAACTGCATTAGATGACAAATTTGCAAATAACACAATCTAACAGCCGACCGGGCTAGCCGAGTGGGTAAAGTACCTGCCCGGCAACCCAAAGGTCGCGGGTTCGATTCCCACCTCGGGCTTGGATCAAAGTACTGCAAAAACCTTGGGAGGTGCAATATGGCCACAGAAGCCGATGCGCCAACAACTACCAAATCAAAAAAAAAAAAAAACAGTCTAACTCTTGGTTTACAAGAAAGATTTGTTTAGGTAGAAACCTATCCAATAACTGGAGTTTGTTATTATGACACATTAGTGTTGGTGTGACACAAGACCATCATAAGAAACTTCCCATGGACACTGCTTCCAGATTTCAGGCTCTGTGAAGAAGCCTGCAAGCAACAATCTATGACTGCCACATAATGTAGTACTCATGAAATATTAGTTATTGGGCCATTTCAGTGGAACGCTAGTTAATGCAAAAGTTTTTCCAGTATGACAGGCAATTTTGTGATTATAATATGAGCAACTATGAATTCAGGTTGTAGAATTCATATTAACATGTGCAGGTTGTAAATGCTCATGTTTCAGAATGTAGTACACAGCCAGTGGAAACCTTTTTAGTAAACCAAAAACAATGGTGCACCATTCCAGATGACTGTGACCCTGCAATAGACACACCGCAGTATATTTGCAATATTAGGTTGACTGATGGTTGGCCAAATATTTCTAATTAGTTGTGCTTTGAGAATTACACCCACTGTGACAGTTACAGAAGCAGTGGAAAAGCACTGATTATATCAGACTTTTCAAATTATAAAGCATGTAAATACACATTTGGCTTAATGATAATGTGTATACTTTTTATGGCCTTTTGCGCTGTTATTTGAAAGTGTATTTTTCAAAACATGTATTTAAAAAAAACAAAAAAAAAAAAACCTTTTTTCCTGTGAGATGTCTCATATCTGATTTGCTTTAACTTTTTATTTTTATTTTTCATTATTATTTTTTTAACATAAAGATGGAGCTGGGAAAACAACGTTTTCCTAGAGCCACAAATTTAATGTGTGTATCACAAGGTGTAGATTACTATTATTTGGGCAAATAAATAAATTGATACTAACATGAAAACAAAATTACTGTTGGAAACTTTATTATCAGTGCAAACTTACACTATGACAACGCAGCCAGGTGGGCAGGAGCAACAGTGTGTAGCACACGCTTCTTGATTAGCCTGGGGTTCAAGCCCGTGTCCACCAAATACGGAGGATGTGGAAAGGTCAGGAAATGACCACCGCATATCCCCGGAGCAATATGGCCTTAGTTGCTAATGCTCCTAAAAACCAAACAACAACGACACGACAACCAATATAACATCTACAACACACTGAATGTGGCTAATTATCAATAAAACAACTGATGAAAAACACTGCTTAGGATGTTTGTTACCTCTTCAATTAAAGTCACTTTTAATTTTGGTACTATTGGTATAGAGCAATTATTAATCATAGTACATTCTGTCCAATTTAATTTTTATATATGCTTAATATTAATTATTTAGAATGTTTACCTGTGTTGGCTTACCAAGGTAGCTGCTCTCAAAACACACACAAAAACAAAAAAAAAAACTAATTAAGAATATATCCTAAATTATTTTTATTATTATTTTTTTTTCTTTTCCACGGGCTTCAAACAACAAGTTTAATGTTTATATCTCTTAGCCAAGTCCTCGGCTTTCAAAATGTGCAGTTTCATAGACATCTGGGCAATACTAGATAAAAAATCCAAGTTAATATATGTATGCATCAGTGGCCTATCCCCACAGGAAAACTAGGCAGTTGCCCACCTAGAGCACTGCCTATATTCGCCCTATATTTGGAGAACAGTGCTGATTGCATGGCTTGCCTGGGGCCTCAGTTTCTGGCAACTAGTCCATGACCACTTCTTGTTGGAGCGAAGGCTGCGATTGAATGCTTCGCCTAGAGCCAGTTGCTGGAAGATAATCTACGAATGCCCCTGAATGTATGAATTTTTACCTTTGTTAAAGGGCTCCAAAATTCATGCATTTTTTATTACATATATGTATTGGTGTTCTGTGAGTAGAACAAGTAGAAACTAACTACTCACATGTTCTGTGAGCAGCGTCTTGATTAAGCCAAGAGACAAGCATTTCTAAATAATTACAGAAATAGCATACATTACACAAAAATCTAATTCAAAAAATGAATGCGCATTTATTTAATTATCTAACTTAGAGCACTGTATAAATTTTAAAGCTTAGATATGCCAATATCTGTATTTCGAATGTGCATGCTGCACTTTAAATCCTCATCTTTAAGTAAAATCAAAAATAAACGTACAAGACAACATACAGTGTATAGCATATTACTACAGCTGTTTTTACACTGATTAAACCAATACATATCAACAAATGGTCAATAAAAGAAAATAGTACGTCACCTGTTAAACAGCTCATCATAAGCACAAGAAAGCGTGTTGTAAAAATGTTTTCCATTTCTAGTGGTACATTTGAGTAGCTTAATACAAAATAAATAATGTACAGCTTATTCGTTGTTACAAGTAATTTCTTTACTGTCGTATCTTTCAGGGGTAAAAGTTGGTCTCATCTTGAGGTGTTCCCTTTTCCAATTTTATAATACATAAAACAAGCTCCCACTATCAAAAAATGCAACGTACAGTGATTTTCAATCATAACCAGCTTATTATCCGTTGCAATAAAAATACAAATCAGCACAACACAATTACCGTTAAAAGAATTTTCTGTCATTAAATAACCAGGCTTAATGTTGTTTGTTTATCTTAGAGAAATGAGAGCCATCTGGTGTGCTTATACAAGTAAGTGATCTGTTTCCATGGCAACATAATTTAATGACTAAAGTGTTTATTATTATTATTATAAAAAAAAAAAATTTTTTCTCCTTTATATAGGATTTTTTTTTCACCTCATGACGGGCACTGGAACGAAGTGCACGTGGTGGTTGTTTGTGTCCCATTATTACAGTATTTTATTATTATTATTATTATTGTTGGTGGAGGAAACCCCTTACTATCCGAAAGGCGTTCAAGATCATGGCTTGTTATATTATTATGATTATAAAAACCTTTCTCTTTTTTTTTTTTTTTTTTTGGGATTTTTTCCGCCCCGTGACGAGTACTATACTGGTGTGCAAAACTTAAGGATCAGTCAGGTTTTTACCTGTAGTTTATCATAGAAGTGGCCTGGATATAGGAAAAGCACACCAAAGGAAACTCATGAGGTACAGAAATGATGAAGGAAACAACACCGACACAACAATGGAAACAAAACAGTACACAGGGATTTTATTCAAAAATGGCAACGTAGCACTGGCTGCCATGATACAGATGCATCACTGCCAAAGATGGAACAAAAGGGAAGAGGTGATCCTCAGTACTCCTACTGATCCTCAGTAGTATTAGTAGTAGTAGTGGCATGTGATGCAAGAAAGCAAGTGTATGAGCTTATGCAGAATCAGCCAAAAAAAATAAATAAAAATCACACCATTCACTCCAAATACCTGTCCAGTTCCTCCTTAAATTTATTTAACCTGTCAACTTCCACAACAACAGATGGAAGTTTGTTCCAGCAATTAACCACCCGCTGGCTAAAGGCAAATTTCCGCACATCTATTCTACATCTGTCTTTTCTTAATTTGAATTTGTGCCCCCTTAGGTTCGTAATCTGAACAAGTGGAAGGATCCCATCAAAATTCAGCGTGCTCAACCCATTCAAGGCTTTGTACACCTCAATCAGATCACCGCGCAGCTGCCTAGTCTCCAGCCACTGCAATTTGCAGAACTTAAGCCTCTCTTGGTAAGAGGATCCCTTCATTCCCCTCACCAATTTTGTTGCCCTTCTCTGTACACGCTCAAGTAAATCTATATCCTTCCTAAAATGAGGCCTCCAGACCTGTACGCAGTACTCTAAGGCGTGGCCTGACCATTGCCTTATACAGAGGGACAATCACTTTCTTCTCCCTGCTAGCAAAATTCCTATATATCATTGACAAAACCCCATGACCTGCCCAGGCAGCCTGTCTGCATTGCTCAGAAAACTTCATATCTGATATTAGTCGGATCGACATTAGTACCCCTAATGTCGATTAGGGGTACTAATGTCATTAGTACCCCTAATGTCGATGCAGGCTTTGCACCGCCTGCCTAAACTTAGAACAATGTTGTTGATAAGTTCTTGCGGTAACATCGTCCGTTCCTCTGTCAGCGCCATCTTCAGCTGGTGAACATTTTCTGGTGCGTGTGGACATACCGCTAGGCGTCTCCCCAGAGCGTCTCATATGTGTTCGATGAAATTTAGATCGGTGGAACGGGCAGGCCAATCCATACGAACAATGTCCTCACTTTCCAAAAGCATATCAAAAGCTGCAGTGCGATGGAGTGTGGTGTTATCATCCATAAAACGAACTCGGGGCCGATGGCACCTCGGAACAGACGCACATGGGAAAGGATTACCTCAGTACAGTAGCGTGCGCCGGTTAAAGTACCACCTTGCAGTATCTGGAGTTGTGTACGTCCATACAAGATAAAGCCTCCCCAGACGAGAACACCTCGACTGCCACATCGATCCCTTTTAGTGATGTTTGCGGGGTGATACCGTGTGCCAACCTCCCGCCAAATTAGCTGACGTCCAGAATCGCTACTGAGACTGAATCTACTCTCATCAGTAAAGAGTACCTTAAATAAAGATTTTGTGCTTGTAGCCTTTAGAAATAGTGTTGGTCCTTAAGTTATGCACACCATTGTAGTACCGAATGCATGGGGTGGTTGGTCATGTCCAGTTTCTATTATCATTGCTAATGTTGGTCGAGAAACTCTCTTACTGTCCTACAGGTTTTCAGGGTTGCAGATTAATGGGGTTCCATGTAAGTATTCTCTGGGAGGCTTATTGTTCCTAAGTTCTTATGGAAACTCTTTGACACCATGCCAGTGGCAGACACGATGATCGGGATGGTCATTACTTGAACATATGTCGCATATCTCTGACTTCCACTACTTCCTGATTTTTTCCTCGTCTGTTTTCTGGAGATTGCTGGTGATGGGCACCGGTATATCAATCAGGTAGGTAGACATTTCTTCCTTGTCGATGAGGGTTATGTCTTGTCTGTTGTGCGGGATCGTCTTGTCCGTCGTTATGGTAATTGGCAAGGTCCCAGTATAGTTTGTGGGTAGAGGTCTTTAGTACGGTCTGAGACTCGTTCTTGTAATACGGTAAATTTTCTTTGATCAGCAGTATTTTATGCTAGCTTCTGATGTATTATTCTAGCCTCCTGGTCTTGTCTGGGAGTATAATCTGTCTGAATAATCACACTGCATCCTGCTGTGATGTCCTCTATTGTTTCTGGAGCCAGGACATCGTCGACATGTGCCATTTGTTATTCCGGAGTCCTTAGCGATGTATTTCCTGTAGTTTCTAGTGATGATTACCTAGTCTTGGATGGCGAGCATGAATCCTTCGGTTTCGAGAAAGAGCCATCCCATCATGAACGAAGCGTCGGAAGCCATTTTATCTATGTAGTCTTGGTGGAGCTCATTGTAGTGCCTGCCATGGAGTGTTTTCTTCGCCATATTTCTGTCTTTGTTTCTTCTACCTGTGTCAGTGTCGTCTCCTTGACATCATATATAAATTAAAAAAAAAAACATTATGGAAATCCTATTGTCTCAAAACTTGATACTACGACATGTTGGGCAAACAACTTGTGTAATCGGAATCCGCTAATTTTCGTAAAATCGGACAAATGCTAACTCATTATGATTTTTTGTTGTCCTCATTTTAAATTAAATTTTTAAATCAATCTAAGATGTGAAGCGGAAATTTCAAGCAGAATTTTTTTTTAAATAGAAATGGTATAAATATAAAAATTTTAAGCAAGCAATTCTGGCTTGAAATTATTTGACATTTAATCCCTCCCTGACGAATAACAAGGTAAAAGGGAAATAACTACCCGAAGCTTGATAAGGGCTTTTTGCTTATGCCATCTTCAAAAAAAAAAAAAAAAAAAAAAAAGAAGAAGAAGAAATCTGCTTGAAATTTCTGCTTGAGGTCTTAGATTGATTTAAAAATTCTATTTAAAATGAGGAAACAGATCCTATACAACAGAGAAC
Organism: Mastigoproctus giganteus; assembly: GCF_048544385.1. NCBI lineage: Eukaryota > Metazoa > Arthropoda > Arachnida > Uropygi > Thelyphonidae > Mastigoproctus > Mastigoproctus giganteus. The sequence goes on along the minus strand of NC_143581.1, from coordinate 169,641,604 downwards.
CACAATGCGTTAGCATTTGTCCGATTTTACGGATGTTAGTAAGACTCGATTACTCAAGTTGTCTGTCCAACATGTGGTCTCCTTGTTGAGGTTGAGCGTTGTGTGCCGTTTGTCTCTTTTTCTTATGGTTTGGTATATTTGCCCTGTTCCTGGAAATAATCGTTCAGGTTCTTAAATGTCATCTCTTGTTTAACGAGGTCAGTCAAACCCCTCCCTCCTTTGTTAGGGGGTACGGTCTCTCGATGGCCGACTTCGGGTGGCAGCTCTTGGTCATCCCTATCTTAGCCGATCTTACAATCTCCTTCAATTCTGTGTTCGTCCGATCTATGATCCCGAAAGAGTGCATAAGTGTTTATGGCTGCGACCATATTCCTGATATTCAACTTTGATTTTGGCAGGCTTCTAAGCAACTGATGGTATTTCTCAGTCAGGCGGGCCTTGATCTCCTTGTGTTCTAACTGGTGGGCTTGCATCAGCCCCAGATATTTGTATGTCTCTTCCTCTGTCGTGGCTTCAACCTCTTCACCGGTCTTCACCAGGTAGTTTCGTCCAATTGTATATCCTTGATGCTATCTGTGTCTTGCATTTATCTAGGCCAAATTGCATCCTGTGATCCGGTGTAGCTTCTGGAGTTGATTCTTAGTTGCCGCATAGAGTTTGATGTCATCCATATACATCAAGTAAGAGGGTGTATAGGTTATTCCTCCCTTCTTTTGGTGTATACTCATACTTGCTGTTATTGAGAATGTGGACAATGGGTTGAGTGATAGACAGAACCATAGTGGACTCAACATCTCCTTGGAAGATTCCTCTTCTGATGGGTATCAGTCTGGTCGCAACGTTCACACCCTTGATGGTGGTATCCTTAAATTTTGCCTTGGTTTCTTCTGGGAAGTATGTCAGGGTTGGGTTGACTTTGTAGATCTACAGTGTCTCTGTCAACCAGCTATGGGGAAAGGAATAGATTTTGCGGTTGTTGATGTAGGCATCAACAGGTTGCTGTGCTTCTTGTAGGTCTGCTCTATAGCTACAGCGTCACTGATCAATTGCTCGTTGAATGCTCTGCTCATTTGCCTACATCCCTTCTTATTATTATTTCTTCCTAATGGGATTTCCACCCCATAACAGCTATTAGTACCAATGGCACTGGGCGGTTATGTCTGTATGTGTTCTCTGGGAGATCCACTACTGCTAAGCTGTTATGTAGGATCTTTGGCACCATGTCGTGGTTGACAGAACGATCGGGAAGGTCATTCCTTTTTCCATATGCCACATCTCTTTGATCTCCTGTCTTAGATCCGCGTACTTCCTGATCTTTTCGTCTTTGGTATTTTGGAGGTTGCCGGTGTTGGGCATCGCTACGTCAATCAGATTGGAAGACTTTTCCTTCTTGTCGACAACGCTTATGTCCATTCTGTAATGCGAATCACGTTGATAGTGCAAGGAACTTATTATGGCGCGGTTCGAATACAGCTTGTGAGTTGGGATCTCTATTACGATCTGGGGCTCGTACGTCTAATATGGTACACTTTCTTTGACCAACTAGTATTTCCTCGCTAGCTTCTGATCTATTATCGTGGCTATCTGGTCATGTCTACGAGTGTACTCCATCTGGGTACCTTGTAACCTGCAGTGATATGTTTGAGGTCAGGTGACATCGTCAACATGTGTCATCTGACACTCCAGGCCTCTTAGCAATGTATTTTCTATAGTTACTGGTATTGATTTCCTAGTCTAAAAAGGGCAAGCATGATTCCTTCAGTTTCAGGGAAGAGAGTGCCCAGCTCGCTAGCCATGGTCTGCACAGTGGCATTATCACCGTCCTCCCCCACACCAGGTGGAAAAGGGCTGGGTTCAAATCCCGTCGATGACGCGAGGAAGCTTAATGAGCTTTTTTCACCCCGTGGCTGAGTTAGTCGTTCTCAGACGTTGACAGCAATGTTTTCCCCCAGAAACGCGTTTTTTTTTTTTTGTCCAGCAAAATAGGCAAATCGACCAGAGACCACACGCAATTTACAGACATTACACGAATGGGTATATAGAAGACATTCTGGGTGACTAAAATAAAATAATTTTAATTTGAGCTTGTGAGCCATGCATTGGAAGCCATTTTATGGATGTGTTCTTGATGGAAGTCACTGTAGTGTTGACCATGGAGTGCTTTCTTTGCCCACCTTTCTAGCTCCGTTTTTTCAGTCTCGGCTGGAGGAGACTCCTCGTTTAGGTTGAGTGGGACATGCAGCTTGTCTATCTTCTTTATAGCCTGGTAGAGTGTTGATGATGTATTTTTTAAAGTAATTCTGTTCTGCACGGTAGCACAGTGGTACTGTCACCATCCCCTCCATACCGAGTGGAAAAGACCCAGGTTCGAATCACGTTGATAGTGCAAGGAACTTTTATGGACTTTTTTTCACTTCGTGGCTGAGTTAGTCGGTCTCAGGCGTAGATGTCAAGATTTCCCCCTTCCGAGAAAAAATTGAAGTTTTTTCGTCCAGCAAAGCAGACAAATCGACCAGGGAACACGAAATTTAGACACAATACACATGGACAGTTGAAATGACTTTCTCGGTGACCCTGATATAATATATTTTATTTAAATAATCTTTCAGGTAAACTATTGATCTCTTCTCTTGCTCAATGAGGTCAATCAAGCTCCTTTCTCCTTCTTTCTGAGCTATTATTAGTCTCCTCACGGCTGACTTCGGGTGGTATTGGCCGCTCTTGGTCACCATTGCCTTTGTCTGTCTCATGATATTCTGCAACTCGGTGTTAGTCCAATCTATGATCCTGAAGAAGGAGTATGTTAGCAATCAGGCTACAGAGGTATTTATGGTTTTAACTGTGTTCCCGTCGTTCAGTTTTACTTTGAGCAGACTTCTGAGTCTTTAATGGCATTTTTCGGTCAGGCAGGCCTTGATTTCCTTGTGCTCTATTGAGCCTGCATCATCCCCAGGTATTTTTAGGTCTCTCCCCGTGTCATGGCTTCGATCTGTTTACTAGTCTGTTCGCTTGACTAAGTTCCCCTAGTTTAATCCGTGGGTCGTGCATTTGTTCAGTTCAAATTCCATTCTGATTTTTTTGTCGAATTCTTCGGTTATCCGTAGTACTTGCTTCTCTGTTGCCGCCTAGAGCTTGATGTCATGGATGTACAGTACATCAGTTGGGAAACGGTGTACAGGTTTTTCCTTCCTTCTTTGAGGTTATATCCATTCTTGCTGTTGTTGAGCATTGTGGACAGCGGGTTAAGTGCCAGACAGAACCACAGTGGGCTCTTGGTATCTCCCTGAAGGATTCCTCTTCTGATAGGGTTCAGTCTGGTTGGTCTGGTTCCCTCTTCTGATGGGGATTGGTCTGATGTTCTCGACCTTGAGGGTGGTACTCCATTTCGCCATGGTTGCTTGTAGGAAGTTTGTCGCTGTCGGATTGACTTTGTAGATCTATTATTATTATTATTATTATTTATTTATTTCTATACTCAGTATCAAAGAGAAATAAGCAACTTAAATTTGTAGTATAAAGTCACCAGATATTCACAGTTTCTGGAGATAGTGTATGGAATTCACTACCTGTCCCAGATTGAGGACTCACAAGAACTGCAAGTTATGAAGTACTAAAACTACTTTTTTATATAGCGAACTCTCTCTCTCTCTCTCTCTCTAAATTGACAACAATGAAATATCCCCCTTACCACTACACTGACTGTCCTCGTGAGTAGCACAGCTGGTAGGATCACTGTTATCCCCCACACAGTGTGAAAACACTCGAGTTCGAATCCCGGTGATGAAAGAAGAAATTTTATGGGTGTTTTTCACAACGTGGCTGAGTTAGTCGATCTCAGGCAAGGGTAGCATGGATTTCTTCCGAAAACTTTTTTTTTGTTTTTTTTGTTTTTATGATATTAGGTTCCCCTGTAAATGATTACATCTAGCCATATTTATTTTTCTATAAATTGCGTGTGTTCTCTAGTCGATTTGCCTGTTTGCTGGACGAAAAAAACCTCAGGTCTGGGGAGAAACCTTGCTATTTACGCCTGAGAACGACTAACTCAGCCACGGAGTGAAAAAGGCCCATTAAAGTTCCTCGTGTCATCGACGGGATTCGAACCCGGGCCTTTTCCACCCGATGTGGGGAGGACGGTGACGATACCACTGTGCTACCTAAACGCACAGACTCTTCCGGAAACTGGGGTTTTTTGTCCGGCAAACAGAAAAGCGACCTCAGAACACACAGTTTACAGAAAATATACACGAGCAACATGGCCTTAGTCGCCGATTCTCTTAAACCCAACAACAACAACTACTATTACTATGGCCGTATTAATGTGAACGGGAATTAAGTAATTAGGATAAGAAAAATGTGTACCCGAACAATAGAAAATCTTTCCCTTCAAAACGAGTTGCCCTGGTATTGCACTACTTTCGAAAACATTTCTTTGAAACTAGTACAGATACCCACAGAATATTAATTAAATTATCATGAACTGTAATTGAAAGATTAACATTTTACACATGACAATACATCGCGAAAAGATTGATCTGTTATTTATCTAAAACATGAAAATAGCGATTTGCAGTAGCGAGTCACGGTACATGGTCTTCTTGTCTGTCGGTCGTGCCTGAGAGTAATGGATACCCACAGAAAGCTGTCTGCCTGACTGTGTCATCCCAGTGCAGTTTGGCAGAAGCAGTGTAATAGTCTGGGACTATTTTTCTTGGTTTAGCGCGGAACCATTCGTTGTTTTGAACAGAACTGTGAATGCTAAGGGTCTAGTAGACATCCTGGACAATCATGTATTCCCCACGTTCACGGCGTATCTCTATAAGCAGGAAGCTCCATGTCAAATTGCTGAGTAATGGAATGTTTGAGAACATGAGCATCGAAAAGATGGTGTGGACAATCTAGAATCTTTATACCTGAATCCTACAAAGAATTCAGGTGTGAATTAGATCGTCGGGCGAGGAAAGACTACTCCAAAACACAGAGCTGAACTTGTTGCCGCTTTGAAGGCCGAATGGCGGAAAATGTCAGAGGTCATTTATATAAAACTTCATGAGCCACTACTCTCTGTGGACAGTGTTCCACAGAGAGTAGTGGCTCATGAAGGCTAAAGGTTTCAGCATAAGTTATTTGTCTTCCTGTAAATAAAATTTATTTGTAGATATGCAGAACTACCTTAATATTAACTAGGGGGCTCCTCCGCCTGCTCGCTTCGTTCGCCAACCCCCCTGATGTGGACTCAAACGAAAAAACGTTCGAGTCAACATCAGTCTATTCACTCTTTTAGCTCGTTCCATCAACGCTTCTTCGTCGTGATAAAAGTAGATTTATCCGAATTGTGTAACACCTCTAACAGACATTAAACTCGTCTTTTCTTTCAGCATGTCAGCTCCTCGTATTCGCTTCGTATAAGGGCCGCCGCCACCTTGAACGCTCGTGTTTTCAGCATTAAAAGATGCGAAAGCATAAAGATTGTTGTAGACTCGAACGTTTCCACAGAAGTGTCTCCCTTTTTCCGTGTTGTCAAACAAAGTGTTTAAAGCGTCTGGATAGGTATCTGCCATCGGCAAATCTACCTTCCCTCCGTGACAACACGAATGTGTCGCTCTTCCAAGTTTGCCGTGATAAGATAATCTGCCGCAATGTTGACATTCATCTACCATATCACCTAAATCGCAATATGATACTTCAGTGGTTTCTTTGTTAACAGGATCTTGTGAAGATATTACATTACGTCTGAGCCGTTTAACGGTTCACTGAGTTTCGGCCTGTTTTTCGTCCATATTAGCAACCTGCTTCCTGTAGCATTGATTTTCCACTTGTTTCGTCGTCATCGAACTTATTCTATGATTAGTTCGTAACCTTTCGGCATGTTTCTCTCTTTATTTTCGTGAAGACTCATGACAGCATCGTTTTCTCTCAGAATCGGTGATTGCCCATCTAAGTCGCAGCATTGTGTTAATTACTGCATTAATATGTATAATTAGCAAACTAAACATCACGGATTACAGACCACCTGTCAAAACGTACTGATCGATATCTAATCAGGAAATGACCTATGTAATGCATGGGCAATATCGTTGCATCCGAAAGAGTAGGAATAAATATTTACAAACTGTGCAAATATTTAAAATATTTACAAACTATGCAAATATTTAAAATATTTACAAAACACTAAACTATTTTACAAATATACTAACTATATCGGGTTCCTTCAAGGGCTAAAATTACAATGGAATATTAAATTATGCCGGTCGTGGTCATGTATTAGACAGTGAACCACATGCACGAGGTTGTTGAACGTTATGAAGGCAGTTATGGCTCGTATAAGTGACGTGATGCCCCGCCCTCTTTTCACATTGGCTCGAATAAATATCACTAGGATAAAAACTTTTGTATAGAGAGATAAGCGCATACAGGAAAAAACTGGAATTAAGCTTCAGAGATTCAATTGTGCATTTTTTTTTTCAATTTTTAATTCATGTTATGGTCAATTTCCTTCAACAATTCATGTCGAGGGAAATGGACCATAGATTATGGTCCATTTCCCAGCGTGGCAATATGCCACGCTGGGAAATAACGCTGGTCCAGTGCGGGTTGGCAGATTGATTGTATTTAGCAGTCATGGGTTTGAACCCCAGCCTACTCCAAGAGCGTGTGCTAATACACTCCCGCTTCTCACCACTAGGCTAAGGAGGCCTATCAACTTTTCATAACCCATTGCAAATGCTTCCCATGTTGCCTTCCATTGTGAATAATAATTGCATTATCACACAGTGCGAGTTTTTGCTGAAATCTTCACGCACCTTTGTCCAATCAACTAAATGTGTTAAGCGATATTCTGTAAATCATATATAGCGATTGTTTTTTGAAGTAAATCTTATTTTCTAAATTCAAATCGATTGTTACGATTTGCGTTTTCCGTTAATTACTGCATTATAAGTAATTGTGATTTTATATCTATTTCTGTGATACTCGAATGACATCGCAAAACTTTAATATCGATTTTCTTAAAAGTTAACCCGCTTCATAAAGAAAATTCATAAAAACATTTTTGATTCTTTTTTTTGCCAGGAACCCACAATAGAATTTATGACATGCAGTTCCAAATTACTGTATATTCTGCATAACAAAAAGATATTTCGCACTCATGAAATCCCTCACAAGCGGCACACTGGTTATAAACACCGTTTATAACCAGTGTGAACGGTTTATAAACACCGTTTATAACCACTGAATGCCGACCGGGCTAGCCGGGTGGGTAAAAAGTGCCTGCCTGGCAACCCAAAGGTCGCGGGTTCGAATTCCGCCTCGGGCTTGGATCAACCTACTGCAAAATCCTTGGGAAGTGCATTATGGCCACAGAAGCCGATGCGCCAACAACTACAAAAAAAAATTTTTTTAAATTAAAAAATAACCACTGAAGGTTCTATACTTTTTCCGTTCACGGCGCCCTTAGTGTCTCAGTAATTTTTTCATGGTGCCCCTAGGCCAAAAGAAATACCTAACAGTTCCGTTTATTAAGTAGTTAGGTCCAAACGACATAATAAGTAATGTTCAGACTATGAACTACCCTCGAGCTAGTAGTTCGCGCGGTGTCCGGCAGATGTCGAGTATCGCTGTGTTTCCCTCGAAAATTCAAAATCTCCCGCGGCGCACAGTTTGGGACTCTTGAGAGTTAGACCCTGAGGAGAGAAATTTTTATGGGCTTTCTTCCCAACTGTGCTGAGGCAGTCAGCTCAGTAGCATGGTTCTCTTCCCCCCCCCCCTCCGAAGCTCGGTTCAGAAGGAAAAATAGACAGAAAAATGCAAAATAGTGACAAAATGTGCGCTTCAACCTGCGTGGAGTGTAATCTGTTTTCAATTTCTTAAATGACTAGAGGTTATTCTCTAACGTTTTGTCGTACTTCTGTTGGCTCTTTTTCAGTGAATGCAAAAACAGCAGAACAAGTAAATGTGGTAATTACACAGAGTTCATATTTTAATCATTTTGAGCGTTTTTAATAATCTTACTTACATTTAAGTATCAATGTTGTTGGATATGAAATTAATTGAATTGGACAATTAAAAAGTTAATACGCAATTTTTATACTAATTTTAATAGACAATATTAAAGTTCATTTGAAGGAATGGTAAATTTAATGGCAAGTTAAATAATTTAGTAATCAATAAATAATATCCATATGAAGCTCTCCCGGATGGTATGTGGCAACAGAAGGGCGACTGTCGCGCAGCTCCCCGGTAAATACTCATATACCTGAAGTTCTGCCCTTATTACAGAGTTAAACTTCGCCATTTTTGGTTTACATGCGCACTATATATCACAAAAAGACTTAGACCGAATAATACGCGCAGTTACAGACGTAGTATATTGACGCTTCATGGCCTTAGTTGCTTTGCGCTTACACATGCACATAACCACTCATAAAATTGTTATGAGTGGTTAGGTGCACTCATAAAATTGGCCGATATATAAAAAATAATTTCATGCTCGGAAGGGGTTGCCGAAGAAAGCTCATTCACTTGCAGTGCATTCTTTGGTCAGCCTGCTTATTTTCCTTTTTCAGGTGCATTATAGCCAGTGCAGCTTATGCACCACTAAACACCTATAGCGCGCGCGTGCACCCCCCCCACACAGAATCACGTTATCCTTGATTAACTTGTCTACCGTATGAAAAAAAAAAATTGTCATAAAAATTCCCTCCCATCTATAGCGGAACTCGTATCTAAGCGTTTTCCACACAGTGTGACAAAATTTTTGAGTTACTCGAGCAAGTATTTCATACCCATGATCTATCAGGCATATAAGAGAATTTTTATTTAAGAGTTTTGGACAGAGCAACCACTGGCCAAACTCTTTATGCAACATTGTTATATGCACCATTATTACGAGCCCATTTTCACCAAGGTTTGATGTACTGTGTGTTGTGACACATTACTACCGTCACCAGTATTCCAATTACTGGAGAGTTGTGCCACAGTCGCCATTCTGTTGCCACGGACCATCCGGGAGAGCCTTCGCTCACCTCGAGCATCGATGAGCCATGGTCGTCCAACGCCTCACCGGCGGTTCGTGAGTTTTCCCTCCTCGGACCACTTTCGGTGGATACTAACCACGGCTGACCGTGAGCATCCCACTAGTCGTGCTGTTTTGGATATACTCTGACCGGTCTGCGCGGTAGCACAGTGGTATCGTCACCGTCCTCCCCACACCGGGTGGAAAAGGCCCGGGTTCGAATCCCGTCGATGACGCGAGGAACTTTGACTTTTTTTAACTCTGTGGCCGAGTTAGTCGGTCTCAGGCGTAGATAGCAAGGTTTTCGCCCAGAAACTGGGGTTTTTCGTCCAGCAAACAGACAAATCGACCATAGAACACACGCAATTAACAGACATAAGACATAGCACTGCAGATTAATTTAATTATTCGAGTGGCCTAAAATATAATAGTTTGGGGTTTTTTGGATATGCTCTGACCCAGTCGTCTGGCCATTACAATTTGGCCTTTGTGAAACCCGCTTAAGTCCGCTGCCTTTCCCATCTGAAGAAGAAGAGTAACACTGATTAACGGAGCTCAATATCAGGTGTTTTTTATACCGTGTCCCGACCCGCGCCCGCGCCGTAGTTCACCTGCAGTTGCTTCGATTTGCATAACTAATCTGGTCATAATGTTTTGGCTCATCGGTGTGTATATCAAGAAGTACATAAATATTCCATTTTTGAATACTTTTATTTAATTTTAAAATATTAAACCACTAATTTGTTTAGAGTTTTGTCAGTTTCTTATTTTTACGGATTATGAATGCTGTGGAATATTTTCGCTGTGTATGTAGTCAATTATTTTGTATATATATATTTAAAAACTTTAATATTGCACTTTTTCCACGGGAGTATATTATAAATAACAATTATCGCATTTGGAACGTACGAAAAAAAAATTTTCTTAATCACTTTAAACAAATGGGTTATGAATTAAGGATTGCAATAGGTAAACGTTACACGTATTTTCTTTCTGTTCTAATTTAATTGATGGTTTGGAAACGTTTGTTCATGCGAAACCTCTCTCTCTCTCTCTCTCTCTCTCTCTCATGCATAGCATTAGCATTAGCATTAGTTGAGGCATATGATGCAAGAAAGCAAGCTTATACAGCATATCATCCACCCCCAAAAAAAAACTCCTTCCCATTTCGCCCATCTGGTCACTTCAAATGTTTGTCTAGTTCAGCCTTAAATTTATTTAAGCTATCAACTTCCACAACAGATGGAAGTCTGTTATAGCAATCAACTATCCGCTGGCTAAAGACAAACTTCCGCACATCTATTCTACAATTGTCTTTCCTCAATTTGAATCTATGCCCCCTCAGATTCTTAGTCTGAGCAAGCGGAAGTATCCTGTCAGCATTGAGCCTGCTCAAACCATTCAAGAACTTGTACACCTCAATCAGATCACCTCGCAGGTGCCTAGTGTTCAGATGCTGCAACTTCCAGAACTTAAGCCTTTATTCTTAAGTGCACCCCTTTGTTACGCTCACCAATCTTGTTGCCCTTCAATGTGCTCGTTCTAGCAACTCTACAACCTTTCTAAAATTAGGCCTCCAGATCTGTATACAATACTCAAGGTGTAGCCTGATCATTGCCCTGTACAAAGGGATAATCACCTCCATGTCTCTATTATCAAAATTCCTATATACCATTGACAAAAATCCACGACCCGCTCTGGCAGCCCATCTGCACTGCTCAGAAACTTCATATCTGACTGCACAATTACCCCCAGGTCTTTTTCATTCTTCACCTCCCTTCCTGAGTGTAGTACCACACAGTTGGTACGTTTCTCTTTGGTTACTGCTACCCATATGCAGTACTTTGCATTTGTCAATGTTAAACTTCAGTTGCCACTTTTCAGCCCATCTGCCTAACTTTTCTAGTCCTGTTGCACTAGCATACTGTCTTTAGTGTCATTAACAACCCTGCCAACCTTTGGCTGGGTTGTTAACTTTGCAAACTTGGACATTAAGCCTGATATACCTTCATCGATATCATTGATAAATACGTAAAATAACAGTGGGCCGAGCACCGAACCCTGGGGGACTCCACTAATAACATTAATCCGCGTAGAGCAATGTCCATTTATTACCACTCTCTGCCATCTCCCACTCAACCATTCCTTTATCCATTGCAGCAACTTGCCCTTAATGCCATATCGCTCCAATTTCAACAACAGTCTTCCATATGCAATAGTATCAAAAGCTTTCCTGAAATCCAAGAATATATCAAAATTATTTTTGACATTCAGTTCCTTTGTGACCACGTCATAGAATCCAATCAAATCGGTCAGACAAGATTTCGCCTTAACAAACCCATGCTGTGTCTGAACTATTACTGCAGTCTTCTCTGGGTGATCCTGTATCACCTCTTTAACCAGTGACTCAATTATTTTGCCCGAAACAGAAGTTAAACTAACAGGTCTATAATTATTTGTGTCATCCTTTGAACCCCCTTTGTGAATTGGGGATACATTTGCACATCGCCAATCCATGGGGACCTCCTCTGAATCTACGGATGCTCTCATAATTATGGCTAAGGGTTTGTTTGCTTCCCTTGCAGCCTCCTTCAATATAACTGAATAGATTCCATCCATCCCAGGTGCCTTTTTTATGTTTAACTTCAACTGCACTGGTGTGCAAAACTTAAGTACCAACACTATTTCTAAAGGTTACAACCACAAAATCTTTACTTAAGGTACTCTTTACTAATGAGAATAGATTCAGTCTCAGTAGCGATTCTGGACATCAGCTAATCTGGCGAGAGATTGGCACACGGTATCACCCCACAAACATCACTGAAAGGGATCGATATGGCGGTCGAGGTGTTCTCGTCTGGGGAGGCGTTATCTTGGATGGACGTACACAACTCCAGATACTGCAAGGTGGTACTCTAACCGGTGCACGCTACTGTACTGTGGTAATCCTTCCCCATGTGCGTCTGTTCCAAGGTGCCACTGCCCTCGAGTTCTTGTTTATGGATGATATCGACACACCCCATCGCACTGCAGCTGTTGATATGCTTTTGGAAAGTGAGAACATTGTTCGTATGAATTGGCCTGCCCGTTCCGTAGATCTAAATCTCATTGAACACATATGGGACGCTCTTGAGAGTTGCCTAGGGGCCGTTCCACACGCACCAGAAAATGTTCACTAGCTGAAGATGGCGCTGTAAGAGGAATGGACGATGTTACCTCAAAAACTTATCAACAGCATTGTTCTAAGTATGGACAGGCGGTGCAAAGCCTGTATCGATATTAGGGGTGGCCATATCTCCTACTGAGGACCACCTCCTCCCTTTGTTCCACCTTTGGCAGTGACGCATCTGTATCATGGCAGCCAGTGCTGCCATGATACAGATGCTATGTTGCCATTTTTGAATAAAGTCTCACTGTACCGTTTTGTTTCCATTGTTGTGTCAGTGTTGTTTCCTTCATAATTTCTGTACCTTACGAGGTTCCTTTGGTATGCTTTTCCCACCCATATCCAGGCCACTCCTATGAGAAGCTACAGGTGAAAACCTGGCTGGTCCTTAAATTTTTCACACCAGTGTGTTTCTCCTTCACTTTGCTCTCAGTTATTACAAAATTACTTTGCTCCCTGTTTGAGTTTGATAAACCTCTGGCATTCCCCTCCTTGAATAACTCCTTATGTGTGAATGTAGATGCAAAATACTCATTCAGTTTATCAGCTACTTGAGCAGGATCATCAATAGTCGAATTATCTATGTTAAGTGGACCTATCTGATTCATCCCCTTCCTTCTACAGTTTACATAAGTAAAGAACTCTTTGCTCTTTTTCTTTTCATCCTTTGCCAAAGATTTCTCGTAATCTGCCTTTGCCTTCAAACTTTCTTTGTGACTTGATTACAGAGTAGCTTATATCTGCCATAGGCTTCTGTATCGCCTGATAATTTATATGCGTTCCATGCATTTTTATTCTCTTCCACGAGTCTCATTAGTTCATCTGACATCCATTTAGACCTGAACCCTGAACAGTATTTCTAATTCGTATGAAGAGCCTAGTAGCTTCTATGATTAATTCCTTCAATGCCTTCCATTTAGAATTTGCTTTTGATAATATGATCAGTTGATCCCACTATACAGAATTTAAAAACTGCCTGAGACCACTGTAGTCACCTTTACGAAAACAAAAACCCTTCCCTTTACCCCCCCATTTGTAGTTATACCTTTAAGTAAATCCCACATCAGTACACTGTAATCACTGTCACCTAGTGGTTCCTTTATTTGCAAATTCTTAATGCATGAATAATCACTACTGATAATCAGATCTAGAGTATTACTCCTTCTGGTTGCTCCTCGAACATGTTGCTATAGAAAACAATCCTCCAATAAATCCACAAAAGTCTTGCTGAGAGTGGCTAACCCACAAGTTTCAGTCAATATCTGGAAAGTTAAAATTCCCCCATTACACGCCATTCTGATTAACTGGCCCACTATTTCTCTGCACAACTGTTCGTTGTACTCAGAGTCATTAGGCCTATAACAAACTCCTACTCTCATTTTCTCAGTTTATGTCACACCAAACAGACTCAACATTTCACTGTTCACCCTTGTCAACTAGATGCACCTCCTTAGATTTTATGTGTTTCTTAACTAACAGCATAACCCCTCCTCCCTTCCTCCCCTGTCTATCATTTCTGTACACATTGTACTCCCCAAATTCCAATTCTACATTGGTTATATCTGTGTGACACCGTGTCTCTGATATCCCAACAATATCTGCCTTTGATGCCTTGATCAGCACTTCAAATTCATTAAATTTATTTACTATACTTCTAGCATTCGTGTACATGCAAGTATACATGCACCTGTTCTTCCTCTTAGTTACTCTAACACAGCCCATGTATTTACTTGTTCCATAATGACTCCCAGCAGCCCTTGAAATACTCAGCAAGTTGCGCTCTAGGCTGCTGCTCATTACAATAGAAACAGTGCAAGAATCACTTTCACCTCTGCCTGCGGCTACTGTTAATCTTTTAGTCTGTGAATCCTCCAAGCTAGCAGTTTTCCGAACCACCTAACACTGCCTCGATAGCATCAACAAATTTTTTTGCACCATTTTTGTTGAAGTGTATCCCATCCCTGTAAAAGCAGTTTCTCCTGTTAGCAAGCACAGACCACGCTGAAAAAAATTCTACCCCATGAGCCTTGCACAATCTCTTCAGGGCCGAATTTATTGATAAAGATCTCATCATATACTCCCTCCTATCGTGTCTGGGCAGAATGGCAGACATTTTCAAATTTAACCCTAACTTGCGAGTTTTTTTTCAGCATTGACCTGTACTTGTTAAATAACTCTGCAGGTCTCTTACTCCTAAGGTCATTAGTGCCAACTTGTACAACAATATCACATTTTGTGCCCTTAAAAGATGATATCTGCACTACAACGTCATCAACTTTCGCCCCTGGCATATCAAGCTTATCAAGGTATATCAACCTTATTGTCTAAGTTCGCAGATTATACAAAGGTTGGCAGAAATTCAGCAAGAAATTCAGAAAATTCAAGAAGACCTAGACAAATTAGGCAAGCAGATAAGATGAGAAGTGGCAATTCATGTTTCATATTGGTAAATACATGATACTTCATATGGGCAGCACTAATACCAGAACAACATGTCAATCAGGTTGTACTACATGCAAGGTTGTGGGGAACTCAAGTTACTTAGAGGTAATTATACAATCTGATATGAAGTCTTTGAACAGTATAGACAGGCTGCCAAAACAGCTCATGGGGTTCTGTCAGTGATATAGAAGAAATTTAACCCCGGAGGCTCACATCTGGTGAGTATGGGCTTGGCACACACACCCAGGGTCCTGAGCTGGATATCATCATTCTTCTCTTTCTTGGTGATTACCTTCTACTTTTGACTCTCTCTCTCTCTCTCTCTCTCTCTCTCTCTCTCTCTCTCTCTCTCTCTCTCTCTCTCTCTCTCTCTCTCTCTCTCTCAGGGTAACACGGGAACTTTTTTTTTTCCTGGTGCAGCATAAGCCTCAGGCTTCCTTGTACCATATGACTATTATTATTAATAATAATAATAAAATAACAATAATTCGCCAGCAGGGAAAAAGAGGTGATTGTCCCATTATACAAAGCAATGGTCAGGTCACACTTTGAGTACTGAATGCAGGTCTGAAAGCCTCATTTTAAGAAAGATGTGGATCTCTTGTAGCAGGCGTAAAGAAGAGCAACCAGATTAGTCAAGAGCAGAATGGGATAGTCACGTCACAAAAGACTGAAGTTCTGTAAATTGCAGTGCTCGAAATCTTGGGAGGAGCGTCGTGATGGAAGTGTTTAAAGCTTTAAATGGATTGAGTACACTTAATGATGACAGTATTCTAATTATTTCTCAGACAATTTACAACAGGCGACAAACTCATATTGAAAAAGGATGGCGGAAGGATAGATGTGCGAAAATTTGCTTCCAGCCAAAGAGTAATTGATTGTTAGGAAACTACCATTTGATTTATTACTAGCCATACAGTGCAAGGAAGCCTGAGGCTTATGCTGCACCAGCTAAAAAAAAATTCAGAGTTACCCTGAGAGAGAGAGAGAGAGAGAGAGAGAGAGAGAGAGAGAGAGAGAGAGAGAGAGAGAGAGAGAGAGAGAGTAGAAGGGAATCACCAAGAAAGAGAAGAATAATGATATCCAGCTCAGGACCCTGAGTCCCACCAGATGTGAGCCCCTGATGTCGTGGAAGCGGTTAGTTTCAATTAATTTAAGGAAGAATATATATTACTGTATTATATAGAATGGGAGGATGAGGTAGGGTTTTTTTTTTTTTTTTTTTTTTTGGCTGATAAAATAAATACAATAATGCTGTATAAGCTTTGATACCTTGCATCATTGCCAGTAATTACCGGAACTTCCCTCTGAGGTAAGTTCCGGTAATTTAGGTTTCCGACCTTTTTATTGTCCCTATATTACTATCATGTCGTTAGTAATATTAATATTAAATATAATATAATATTAATATAGGGGTGTAATAGCAATATTATACATAATATAATAGAGTACTTTAGGGCTATAAGCTTCAGGTTGCAAAATAATTAACTGACATGTAAGTTAGCGCAAGTACATAATTTCTACACGCAGCCAACTAGTAACTAGGAAACTAGGAAATGGCATTATTTAAGTAGTTACTTAGTAGTTGGCTGGGTGTAGAAATGATGCACTTGCATTAATTTACATGTCCGTTAATTATTTCGCAACCTGAAGCTTATAGCCCTAAAGTGCTCTATGATCTTAATTACCTGCACACCACCAGTCATCTGTCATATTGTGGAGTTATACTTCGCAACTGGGTTGTCATCATTGCATCACAAGGGTACCTACCAACCCACCGTAAAAGGGACAAATAGCGTTGAAACGGTCACCAAGGGGATCCTGATACTGCCCGGAGTTTCCAAGAGTAGGTAACAACAGTCTTTCTTACTGGGGAAACGTTGCCTATTCGAGGAGTTTTTGAGTGGTGTGGATTGAAAGAGTAACTGTCCCTTTCCTCTTTCGACGGAATTTCTTCTTCTTCCTCTCCTACTATCACTTTCCTACACCTTTTTTTGCTTTCCTAAGTCTAATAGGGACAGTATGTGGATAACAGAGTATTTTATCCCATACCAAGATAATTAAGATCATTCTCGGCGGATACCACCGGCGGATACCATCCAGACGGTGGTATCCGCCGTCTGGATACCACCATCCAGACGGCGGATACCACCATCCAGTGCCGTCTGGATGGTGGTATCCGCCGAGAATAAGTAATAGTAGTCTTCTCCATTGGTGAAGTGCTACCCATTCGAGGTAGTGCAATATCATGGTAACTCGTTGTGAAGGTATTTACAATATGAGATGTACTTAATAGTTGGCCGAGTGTAGAAATGATACACTTGCGCTAACATAATGCATGTATAATATTAATAAATAAACGTGGAATAAAATTGACTTCAATATTTAAATAATTTTTTCGGTAAAATGGCATATGGCCTACTATATACATATGTAAATATATATAATTTTTAAAAAAAAAATGATAAAAAGTTGAAATCGCTCACCTGATTTAAACAGCTGTTATTTTGTTTCGCAAATAGGCGCATCCTCAAAAACTTCCTGTTTTTCATGATGATATCTATACAGGTATTATTCTGAATACCAAATTAAAAAAAAAAATCTCCAGCCTATTAGAAATATTGGCCGGCATCGAGGCATTTTGATTTTTCTTAAAGATGTTTAAGAATGCTTGATCAGCTTCTTTGCCATTGATGAGTCCGCTTCCACAGGGAATCTTTAAAGTGCAGAAATTACAAATGGATTATGCATATTCTTCTTCCATGAAAGGACAATTATTATTTAAGGAATATATTCGTAATGTTTACTCCTAAAGAAAAACTTGTTTACGAAAATATTGCAGTAAATGGTTAGGTATAAATACGGTAAATTTTCGATTTTACAGACCTCGATTTAATGAACTTCGGATTTTCGGGTGGAAAAAATTTGACTGACACCAGAATACCATTATACGGTCACAGTAAATTATCTTTTACTAATTATGTACTATATATGTAACAACCAATAAATTTAAGATGAATAGAAGCATGATTTTAATTGTTTATAACTTTTAGTTTTCTAATACAAATATGCAGAATAATTGAAAATCGAAAAATAACTTTCAATTTAACGGACAAACCTTCACACCTATTAGTCCGTAAAATCAAGGGTTTACTGTATCAAACGTAACTTTACATAATGAAAAAATAAAAATTAAATAAAAATATTAAAATATGCACAAAGGTGATCAGAAATGATCTGTTCATTTCTGATCACATGCGTATATATTTCAAAAATTTGTTCTGAATAAATTACCCAACAATGCACAAAATAATCGACAAAGTTATTTTTTTTATTTTATAATCTGCAAAAAAGATGTTCAGTAGAGCAGAAGTGTTCGATATGCGCTCCATTGAATAATCATGATTCAAGAAATACTTTACCACAGCGCTTCGTTTCGATGCTCTTATCTTCAGTGAATACTATAATTTAGTGCGGTCCTCCACGATAGTATAGTGGTTCACCACTATACTATCGTGGAGAGGTTTGGGTTCAATTTCTCTCGGAGACTGGAGGAATTTCTAAAGTCCTCTTCAATCGAGGCTATAGTCAGCTGATCTCAGGCGGTGGGAGTAGGGTTTTTTTAGCCTGAACAGCATGCAAATCGGCCACGGACCCACACACACTTCTACAGACACAATACACACAAGGATTTGGGTAACTTAGGTATAATGGTATCATGTTATTATTGTTTTCATGCTAACTTCCTTTCACTGTATAAACTTATGTAATTGATTATTAAAATATAATTATTGAGTAAAAACATGATATTTCTTAGTTCCTAGGCTTTATGCTGGACGATGGATAAGTTCTGGCACTGTCTTTCTTTCTTTCTCTCTGATGCCAATAATTGACGTAGTCGATTTCACATGGCCTTGATTAAGCTTGTACTTAGTACCTCTGTCTTCTCGCTCTCTTACTTTTGTCTTCATGTTTTTGGTCCGAAACAAAGAAAGGTACGTACCATTGCACTTTACTGTCAGCTTAAAAATAAGGAACAAGAAGGATGGCACATCGAATAATTAAAATTTCTGGTTGGGAGTGTCGAATTACTTTTGGCACATAGTATGTTAGCATTAAAATATGGAAAGCACTGGCCTAGTACATATAGTCCTGTGTGAAAGCAATTTTACTGAACCGGACGATCGGTAATGGAGCCTTCTTTCTCCAGGTATAATTAAGCATATTCCCTTAGAGCTGTGATTCCCAGTATCGGTCGTATTCTTGAATATGTATATTTTTTATTGCTCCTGCAGCAAAACAGTAAAGGAAGTTGAGTAGTTTTGATCATCTTGTGTGTTAAGTTGTAATCCCATGAACTTCATTTAAAGAGTGTTCAGTAATCATAAATGTGCTGATGGACATCATAATGAACATAGAGATAGCTTTTCAAAAAAAGTACACTGTTGTTGCATCTCGCTGTTGTTTCATATTAAATTCGAATAATTTAATTAACTAAGTTAATTAGATGGCAAATGTTCCGAAGCTTTTTATGACTCCTTCGTTATCACTCGCGGTAACAAGGCGGGTGGACAAAAAAATTGAGATAGTCTATCAATTTATGATTTTCAGTGGAAAATGTCTAACAATGTACAGTAGTGAACTTAATTCTGACTACGTTTCAAAAAGTATACAGATCTCATTTATACTGTGGATAATGTTTACTGTCTTAATTTTGAATTCAAAATATTTGAAGGCAGTGAAGTTGTTTATTTCATTTTGAAAGAAAAGTGTCATGTAAATTGCAATTTCACAAATCTCTTTTTTAAAATAAGTGGGGACAATCACAAAATCTCTTTAAAATGTGTAAAATCAAAATTACGGGAAATCATAAATTCTCTCAATTCAGTTATTAAATGTAAATATTTATTTATAGTAATACAGGGTGTGGCATTAAAGTTCCCTGACTGGTGCAATAAAAAGACCATGAAAGAGCTCAAAAACGGTTTTACTTATATTCAAAATAATCACCACGTGATTGAATGCACTTATTGCACCGTTCTAAAAGTTTCTGAAAAGAGTCAGCGAAGGCGTTCAAAGAGATGACGTTTAGTTTGGAAGTTTTTTTTTTTTTTTGTCCTTAATGTCCAGAAATCTCTTTCCTTTTGAGGGCAGTTTTCAGTTTAGGAAAGAGGAAGAAGTCCGCTGGTCCTAGGTAGGGATAGTAGGATGGATGATTGATCTGTACAATGCCATGTTTCATCAGAAATATCCTCATAACGTGCGGAATGGGTGGGGGGTATTGTCGCACAACAAGAGCCGGCTGCTTTTCTCTCGAAATTGCGGATTCATCCGGGAAATGCATTTCAATAGTCTTTGAAGCACCTGTATGTAGAATGCAGCATTGTCTTCGTCGCCTTTAGGTAAAATTCTTTGTGAATCAAAACCTGTTTGTCAAAAAACATGATCAGCATCTTATTGATTCTGGACTTGTCAACAAAACGTTTTGGGCTTTGGTGATAATTTTGAAGTCCACTGCGTGCTCTGAACCTTCATCTCTGGGTTGTACTGAAATACCCAACGCTCATCTCCAGTGCCAATATAGTCAAAGAAATTATGGTTGTCTTGACAGGTCTAGAAAGTCTTCGCATGATAACACTATTCGTTGCTTCTGTTCATCCGTGCGGTTATGCGGCAGAAACTTTGTATACAGACCTTCCTTTTCCTTAAATCTTTATGCAGAATTTGACGAATCGTCTCCTTATTCATATCCAACTCATCAGCCATCATTCTGATGGTCAAACGACGATCTCTTTCCACAATTTTTCTAACTTTTGCAATTCTGCCCTCATTTCGAGAAGTAGAAGAACGCCCATTTCTTGGGTCGTCACGAACATCCTCACGCTTATATGAGTGCGACTTAACGTTTCATCACCATAAACAGTTTTTGACATTTCATATGTTTGTGCTGCGGATTTTTCCATCCAGTTTAAAGCAAAATTTGATATTTTTTCGTTGTTCCATCGCAAAATCGTGATACGGAATGTTAACGCTACTAACGAAACTGGTTATTACTTGCAGCCTGTCTGTCTGAACAATCCCTGTACAACCATCTGTTGGCGAAAGTTTGAACTACAACATACCACTTCCGTTTATGTTCATACTCATGGAAAATTACGTCAACAGCACCAGTCAGGGAACTTTATTGGCACACTTGGTATTCTGTTGGGAAACCTCTTGCTTTTTAAACAACTTCAATCTGTCTTGACATATCTGAGTTTTCAGATGCGATGACTCTGAAACAATCCTGAATGGTCAGTTTCCTTTTACTGCTAGTATTTCGGCCTTGACCACAAATTTTCAATTGAATTTGCGTCCGGACTATTATCTGGCCGGATATATTATGGTGACACATTTGTGTTATGGTCTTTCAGCCATTTCGTGTTGGTTTTGGCCGTGTGGCAAAGTGCACCATCCTGCTGTAAGATGGACTCGCCTTGTATACCAGACAGTAGGATCAACGACGGCAATTTCTGTTCGAAAATCTCGGATTGGTATTTGCTTTTCGCATTTAATATACAGTAATTCCGAATTTTTTCCCTTATTGTTTTTCCCTTAATGTTCTAGCAGTAATGTTAACTTTAGTCGTTTCTAAACTGTCTGTTATGTTTTCAAAAGTTCTGAAATCTTGTAAAGCCAATCGACAGATTCTTTTTTTTTTATCTTAGGGTGTTATTTATTTATTTTTTTTTTTCATCACAACTTTTTTAAACTGCTTTTCTTGCTAATGAGCAAAACGATGTGAAAACTGCCCTATTTAAGCACAATAAATATATAGGTAATAACTGTGAGCGAATTTTGACATCTTTTTATACAATGTCAGTGACTGTATTCATTCTTCTGCAAGAGGAAGTGCTATAGAACAGACACGGCGGGTCATCCGTCAGCCACCTAATTATTTCTTTAGAATATTAGTTCGCCCTCCTCCCCCGCCTCCAAAAAACGTATTAGATCCAAAACAGATAAAAACTTCACCGGAATAATTTAACTTCTATAGATTCAAATACCATGTTAAACTCATCTCTTCTATAAAGTATTTAAGGGCAAAGGCCTCGTGCTACAAGGCAGAATGACTAATATGTAGGTTAGTGCAAATGCATCATTTTAATATAGCTATCTACCAAAGTAGTTAAATAAATAAATTAATTAAATTGTCATCGTTTTGGTTATATCTCATAACGAGTTGCCATGGTATTGTACTACCTCGAATAAATAACACTTCACCAGTGAAGAAGAACTATTGTTATTTATTCTCAGTGGAAGCCAACTCAGCTTTGAAATGGTGCTGTCTGGGTACCCAGACGACATCGTTTCAAAGCTTGTTGGCTTCTCTTCGGTGGGTGGGCAGGTACCCTGGTGTTTCAATAGTGACAACCCAGTTAGTTTGGTGATAGCTATCTACCAAAGTAGTTACATTAATTAATTAAATTGGCATCGTTTTGGTTATATCTCATTGTGACTGCCTTCACAATGTTAAAATGATGCATTTACACTAACCTACATATTAATCATTCTACCTCGTATCATGAGGCCTTTGCCCTTAAATTCTTTATAGTCTATATCACTACACATCATCAGGCATCTCTCATATTGTGAAGTTATACTTCATAACTGGGTTGTCACTATTGCAACACCAGGGTACCTGCCCACCCACAGAAGAGAAATCAACAAGCTTTGAAACGGTGCCGTCTGGGTGGTGGTGGTATCCGCTGAGAATAAATAACAATAGTCTTCTCCACTGGTGAAGTGTTATTTATTCGAGGTAGCACAATACTATGGCAACTCGTTGTGAAGGCAGTCACAATATGAGATATATAACCAAAACGATGCCTAATTAATTAATTTAACTACTTTGGTAGATAGCTATGTTAAAATGATGCATTTGCACTAACCTACATTACTCATCTCTTCTATATTCCTTCATATTTCCATAATGTGGAACTGTTCTGCTTACTTGGATTGTGTGTACACTGCTTAACTGTGTAACCCAAATATTTTCCAGTATATACAAGTTTTAAATAATGGGGTCCCACAACAGGCTTGTTTCTTAAAGATTTCTCTACAAATATATAGGAAACAGCGTGGATAATTTATTTGAAAAGGTATAGGAACACTAAAACCAAGGCGTCTTCCACCATTAATAATGGCAATAACGTATTTAAAAAGAAAATTCCTCAACTGAGACCCTCCCCATTGCAAAAATCTATTCCGACGCCACTGCCATGCATCCATTATTTCCACAGCTCCAGTTCTTTCTGCTTCTTCTTCCCCGCATCTGCCAGCATCAGTTCTCTTTAGGAGATTAGCTAGCATGCTTGCTACGCAATGAACATGAGTGGTGTACGCTAACGACAATTTACCAAGAGCGTTGACATCCCTCGGCGACTTCCACTGGAGCATGCGCTCTTACTTGAAGGCCATAAAACAACTACATGCTTCATTCTAATTCAGTATTCTTTATATCCCTGCTTTATTTGTTGTCGTAATAGCAATTACACGTATTATTATGTTTCCAACAGCCCATCTTTTTTGTTGAGTTAGTTTATTTATTTTTTCATGTAATATCAATCCTTTTATTATTAATGAAATGAGATAATGTGTCATTAGCGGTAAAATCTCCAGTGGAGAGATGGAAATCATGGCGTCACCTCCCCCATTGATTTGTGACCGTTTACCTCGATAAGTCGAAATTTACAAACACAAATAATAATAATAATAATAATAATAATAATTATTATTATTATTATTAACATCCGTTTGAACTGCATATTTCCTTCTCTTTTGCATATTCAGTAATGTCGGTTTAAAAAGGGACAAGTCACTTACCTCTATTTCCGACAACTTTTACTTGTGAAACGACCGAAATTTTATGCACATATAATGAACGCAGGAATAAAGATTATTTAAAAAAAAAAAGTAGTTTGAATTCCCATTTTATTTAGTTAAAATATGATCATGATTTGAATCTTGGAGATCTCTGTTCAAATCCTTTCGGAAGAGGATTTGAACAGAGATCCTGATAGCAATGTATACAACCTCTTGCAACAAAAAGACGGATAAGTCTTTTTGTTGCAAGGGATCAGCGCATAGCCTTCAACGATTAAGAATCGTTGAGGGCTATGCGCTGTGATGTTTTTAATTTTTTATATTTCACTATAAATAGTTATTTTGTACGTAATCAATTTAAAATTTTAATCTAAATAAAGGTTTATTTACTGGGCTTGATTATTATTTTATTTTATTTATTTCTGGTTGGAATTAGTATAAATTAACGAAACCTTGTTTCGGTAATTTCCTCTAGTTTACCAGCGCATTATGAGCACTAATAGATGGAGCACTGAAAAGTAATTCTGTCACGACTTGAGATGGCAACACCCCTACCATTTTAATAGAATAATTTCGCAAACAACGAACAATCCTTTATATCAAAATAAATTATTGCTGAGCGATAACGTTTTCCAAGTGCAGAGCGCGATACCTTTTATTGTTCTAAATCTATCGGACGTATGCAAAAACATGCATTTTGCATGTTTTTGCATTTTTCCTTCTCTTTTCCATCATTTATGTTAAATTGTAAACTGCTATCTTAATACAGTACATTCTGCGAGTATGCTAAATTTTTTGGCCTGTCAGTCAACCTAGAGAAGTAAAGCTATCTCATCTTTACTCCAAGTCGGATGACGTCTGCTGATACTGAATCACCCTCACTTCCGGAATTAGCCGGAAATGTTCTGACTCAGACAGTGTCAAATTCCTAGGGGTAATCCTTGATGCGAACATCACCTATAAACAACAAATCCAAGCTCAGTATTTCAAAGGCTTCAGAGCATTCTGGGGAATGAAAATAGATTTGTGCAAAACTCACAATAAACAAAGAATCAAGAAATACCTCGCAACCTATTTCAGTAGTGTGCTCTCATATGCTGTGGAAGTATGGTCTGCCGCACCTCCCACCAACCTCAAGAAACTATGGGGTCTTGAATTCTGGGTCTCAAGTGAGCCAACTTATGGTCTTACCAGATCTACACGACATCCAAATCTTCACTCTGCTCCAACCTTCAATACACGCCCACAGTCCACAGAGCCCATGTGCTAAACATAAAGGCATTCTTTCATCTGTGCATGATTACATGAATATCTGGAACACGGTTGGTTGGCGTTTACCAGGAAGACACCTCCACAGTAGCCCGTCCTTGTGCTCGAAGCTCCAGAGGTTACACAGTATCAATAGACACTTCCCAAATGTAACTCTGGACACTCTCAACTCGCTCAACATCGACATTGACCTATGATCTATTGATAAGTCATATTGAGATAACATCTTGGCCTATCGTTCTGTATGCAAAGGACAGGTGTGTAGGTACCGAGCCTAGTATGCTGACGTTATATCATGTGCTGCTCAATTTGTATTGTAATCTTGTGTTCTAATTCCTATCGGTCCTATTTTCTGATACGTTTGACTTGTGGGTATTTATTTAGTTAGTTAGTTTATTATTTTTTTAAATTTTATTATTATTTTTGAAAATTTTTAAATTTATTTATTTAATTTTTTTTTATTTTAGCTTAATTTTGTAATGCAGCTGTACTTTGTATTTCTATATTTAGTCACTTGTTTAGATAATGCATTGTTAGATTAATCTGGGTATCTGTTTACGGAATCACGTATATATACGATTTAGTCAATAAATAAACTTACTTATTATTATTTGAAATATGTAGATTCTGAATGTGAATGCAACTCACCTGTTCCTAAGATTGGCGAATGCCTTACTGCATGGGAACTTTAATTATGACCACCCTATACATATTAAGAATAGCCGGTCTTGAAGAAGGCAGCAAAGTGTAGCGTTGAAATGGAAATACTGTAATTCATGAAGCCTTTAGCTGATCTAGATGAGAGACAGAGAGAGAGAGAAAGAAAGAAAGAAAAAACAATAATAAAAAATAAAAAATAAAAGGAATATTACTATTTGTATGAAGCTGTCTCACCACGAATTGTAACGAGGACTGAACTTTCATCCATTCCTAGCGAATTCTCTGCATGGCATGTATACAGATTACGATCGCCGTGTGTCACATGGCTCAGAGTAAGAATGGCATCTTTAATTCCTCTATCATCAGCATAAGTCCATAATCTCGGGTTTTGGTCTTTCAGTCTACTCACAGGTTCATTTCCTAAAGAAATAAGAATATATCATTACGGCAAAAATAAAGTACATCGTGGAAGACATGAATGCATTTTTTTTTTTTTTCTGTCCCTGTTTTCATTTCAAAACTTTAACAAGCGTAAGTTTTCTTTACTCCAGTTACTATCAATGTCATGCAGATGTTTCTTAGATTTTTCTCCATGGAAACTATGTCAGTAATAGTATTCGCCATATAGTGCGAGGAAGCCACAGGCTTTTGCTGCACTGACAAAAAAACCCAAATAGATACGAAAACACAAATTATATGCTTCTCTCCTCACACAAGTAAGTATCCAGTTGACCTCTGAATTTATTCAAACTGTCAGCCTCGACTACCTGCGAGGGCAACTTGTTTCAGTTATCAACGACTCTCTGGTTAGAAGAAAACTTCCTGCAATCTAATCTAAACTTCAAGCCCTGTAATTTGAATTTATGACCCCTAGTTCTGGAATTCTTTAGAACATAGTGTTGATAGTAAAGCAGCTCCGGGGTTGCCCGTCTTTGGACCCTTTCAAGAACCTCGATGTCTTTTTTCAGATGAGGCCTCCAAACTTGAACGAAGTATTCCAAATGTGGTCTTACAATTGCCTTATACAAATTTGTACAGTGTGATTATGACATCTCTATCTCTACAGGATAGCGTTCGATAAATCATCAATAGGACGCCAAGTGTATAATTAATTTATAGTGGGTTGCTCTTCCCCAAGTGTAAAAACTTGCATTTAGCAGGATAAAAACGTAGTTGCCATTTCTCTGACCATTTTTGAAGTCTGTTCACGTCATCCTGAAGGTGCGCTGCTTGGTACTGATCATTAGTGACTGTATCAATCTTTACATCGTCTGAAAATGTTGACATCACCCCTTCTATCGGTTCGTCGATGTCATTTTGAAAATGAGAAACAACATGATCCAAAGACCAATCCTTGAGGCACCACGATCCTGACATTACACCAATCTGAAGAATATCCATTAATCACAACCCTCTGAATTCTGCCCTGCAGCCACCCAGCAATCCATCTTAGGATAGATTTCTGGGTGGCTGCCGGGCATCAATAATACCAGTAACCCCAACCTGTTCAAGCTTATACAGTAACCTCTCATGAGGGACCCAGTCAAATGCTTTGCTAAAATCCAAATAAACTATATCGAAACTGTTCCCTAAATCAAGCTCATGAGCAACTGTGTCAAAATGGCCTACTAAGTTAGTTAAGTATGATTTACCCTTAACAAAGCCATGCTGTGTATCCTTCAGAATGCCATATCTATCTAAATGTCCCTGTATTGCACTCTTAATCACTGCCTCTAAGATTTTCCCTAACGCTGAAGTCAGACTAACCTGTCTGTAGTTACCAACAATTTCACTCCTAGAACCGCGTTTATGTATTAACAATACAGTAGCACTTCTCTAATCCAAAGGAATCTCCCCAAAGTTCAAAGATGCCCTCATAATTATCCTCAACGGTTCAATACACCCTCTGGCCATCTCTCTCTCAAAACAACACGGTATATGCCATCAACTCCGGGAGCCTTACTTGCCATTATGCTCAAACGTTTTTCAAATAAACAATCATCTGTAATTACGACATCACTAACTTCATATAGCTCAGCCTCAGTCATACAGCCTCTTCTCAGGATGAAGGGTCTTTCGCCAGTAAAGATAGATGCAAAGTACAACGTTCAATTCATCCACATCAGCTGGGTTGTCTAAGACTTTCTCACACCCAGTGCACAAAGGTCCAATCTGATTCGCTTTTTTCTTCATTGTATTCACATACATGAAAAATTCCTTATCCTCATTCTTTGCTCTCTTAGTCAGTGCTTTCTCATACGCAGCCCCCCCCCCCCCCCCCCAAGTGTAGAGACTGGTTGTTACCGTCGTTAGCGTACAGTTTCGCTGCGTTAGCTGCAAATCTCGAAATCTTCAGAAATGAATGGTGCCTTTTTAACGTGATTCTGGTGTTCACTTAAGCTTAAATTTTAACTTAAAGGCAAAACTGTTATAATAATTATTTGTAATTAGCTTTGTAAATATACCTAGAAATTATCAATTGAATTTCCTCCAATTTTAACTGTATGACCTGCAGAGGCGTAACGAAGATATGGCGCGGCCACAGGCACCGATTCATCGTAGCCGATGAATGGAGATAAACACTTGAGAATAACCGAATTATAATTCATTTAAAAATTATGGCAACTGTTATTATCTAAATCAATTATTATAAAAACTTTTTTTATATTACTAAAAGTACAATCTTACAGATAATTTAATATTTTTTTATGATTTAATAATTAATATTATAATACGGTTATAAAAAAGGGGCATTTCTGATGACCTGTTATACATCGTGTATTATACCTAAATTCTTTTACTATTCTTAAATCGATGTATATCCTTCTAGCCACCTGACTGACACAGGGCTAATCACCAGTTGGTAATAAATCGATCTTTATTATTATTATATATAAAAAAAGGCTTTTCTTAAAATTCTAAGTTCATTTGGTGTATGCTCTATTTGCCTGTTATCCACTTTACTTCCACGCCTGAAATCAAATAGAGCATGTCCCCTGCTGATTCACGGTACAAATTTGTTTAAAAGTAGGTCTAAACCGTATCAGATGTCGTATAGGTCGTGTGCGGCAGCGGTTTGTGTAAGAAGTAAAAGGCAGCTATCTTCACTAAGTGGTGAAACTACCGTACCGCCAAGTCCACCTGCAGAGGACGGGAGTAGTAAGAGGGCCGATGGCTAGTTTAGTTAGGCAATTAGGCGAGGGAACAGAATTTACAGTTTGTTTCATCACTTCTGCAAAGTGACGTTTATTCATACTTTTCGTTCACTTATACAGTGAACGAAAAGTAGTCATAACGTTATTATGACATTTCAAGTTTCCATCAGAATTCTTCGATGTTTAAAAAAAAAAAAAATGCATATAGGAAAGGTATCAATACATACGGCTAACCTGTGGATTTACCTACTTTTGGCTACACGCAGGGCTCCCACTCCTGGGTTTTTCCACCCAGATCTGGGTTTTTTGGTTGTCATCTGGGTTGATAGGTTTTTTTCACAAAAATATCTCATTATGTGGGTTTTTTCGGTAATTTTTAATTTTAAGTCAAAATTTATTTTTATTTCTTGTAAATACAATAAAATTTAATATATTTAATAACAGTTTACAATTTTCTTAATTTTATATTCTAACAATACTGATCATAATTTGTAATATCTCAAGTGCTTGTATAAAATACTACAAATGTAAAAAGATTTCAAAGCTTTCGCATGGTTCTACCCTATGAAATTATGCTTACATGTTCATACATGTAAGCATACATGATCGTGTTACTAACATGTATGCGCAGCCTATTGAGCAGGCGTAAGGCGGTCTTTACTGCACAGTCTTTCGTGATCGTTCGTGGTATTATTGCATTATTTGGTGTGATTTTTACATTTATGAGTGTACTAAGGGCTTTCCGCAGAAGGAAAGGACTTGCCGGTTGAGAATAAATATGTAATGTAATAAGTGTACTACCACTGTATATAGTTGCCTCCTTGGTATTAATCGTATTGATACAAGACCTCTGATGAGGAAATGTATTTGTATTTACTGCCGGAAGGCAATATTAGCGTTCAGAATATATAAGTCAATGTGCCAGGATCACTGTTGGGTGGACGGTGTCCTGGGACTTTGGCTTGTAAAAAAGTACATAAATTGTAAATCTTACATTGTATAAATTGTAAATCTTACATTGTATAAATTGTAAATCATAAATTGTAAGATATATATCAGGCCTCATTGTAACCGAACTGGTAGGTCCTAACTATCTGTATAGTTGTATAAGTTGTGAAGGTTAATATAGAAATTGGTGCCTTCAACAAATTGTAATAACTTAGTTGCAAGTGTTAAGGTTATACAGTATGTTTGTAATCATTCCTGTGAAGATGCTGGATCAAGATGTTTTGTAAAACCACAAATTGTCAATAATGTACAGTTACTCTTCAGCAGCGGATAGGGGAAACCCTGGAGCCTGCAGAAAAATAATAAAATACTTTGAATACTTTGAACTACGTACAGTGATATAATAAATTTAAATTGTAGTGACTATTTCTATTTTATGTTAATGGATTAGTGATTTATTTTTTTATTTTATAGAACATTTTAAATAAGATAACTGCTAATTAGTCATACCCACAAATTGCCCACAATGTCTGAAACTTCTTCCCCACAAAGAAAGATGAGTAAACGGTGGTATACTCAAAATTTTAGAAATGAATGGTTAGAAGATCCGGAATTAAAGGATTGGTTGAAAGAAGACAGTAATGAAAAAGGTTCGTCTTACTGTATTTTTTGTTTAAAAGTAAATTAAAGAATGCCAATAAATCGATGTTACTAGCGCATAAAAATACAGTTAAACATAAAAAAAAGTGCAAATATTGCTAAGACAAGTTCAATGTTAGACATGTTCTTCAAAAACGTAAACCTATGGAGAATGAAGAAGTAGCAAAGGCAGAGTTAACAACTGCTGCACTCATTTCTGAGCATAATATTCCATTTGTGCAATGTGATCACCTTATAGAAGCATGTAAGAAAGCATTTCATGATAGCAATATTGCAAAACAAGTTCAGATGAAGGCGACTAAAGTCCCTTATCTTATACAAGATGGCATAGCCTATCATGAAAAAATATACATTTCTAACATATGCAGAAACAACAAGTTTTCAATGATAATAGATGAAAGTACAGATTTATCTTTATCGCTAGTTCTAGCTGTTGTTGTTAGATATTTTGATATTCAAAAACTTGATGTTGTAGATATGTTACTTGACACTGTTTGTGTCGAAAATGGTAACAGCTTGATAAAGCCCTACTTCAGAAGGGCTTTATCAAGCTGTAAAAGATCTTTTCATAGAAAAAACATTCAAATAAGTAATCTCGTTGGCTTTAGAAGTGATAATTGTGCCACTATGATGGGTACTAAGAGTGGGTTCCAGTCATTGCTAAAAAAAGGATGTACCATCGGTATTTATAATGGGATGTGTTTGCCATTCTTTTGAATTATGTGCTAGTCATTCAGTCAAGGTACTACCATCATATCTAGAAATATTTATAAAAGATATCTCTTGTTATTTTTCCCGTAGTAGTAAAAGATTAAACGAGTTCAAAATGATTCAAGATGTTGTAGATACTGCTAAGCATAAAATCCCCAAATTAGCACAAACATGTTGGTTATCCTGTGGCAATGTAATAAAAATTATTATTGAGCAGTGGGATGCATTAGTTCTTTATTTTCAGTCTCAATCAAAAATTGACAAAATCAATGGTGCATGGAATATTTACAATACTATGATCACCAAAGGAACCAAGCATATGTTGTTGTTTTTAGGATATGTACTGGAGAAAATAAACTGCTTGAATATTGAATTTCAATCTGAGCATTTCAGATTGCACTTACTTCATTCAGTGGTTTCAATTGAGTATAAAAATATTCTTTGTTTTTTCATAAAAGAAGAAGTCATTACTTCATGCAAGCTGGTTGAAATTGATCCAAGCAATGCAATAAATCATAAGCCTCTGAATAAAATATATTTGGGAGGCCGTTGTATGGCCTTATTAAATTCAACACCACTTGGTGACAGTGAAAGCGGGTTTAAAAATGATTGTTTAAAATTTCTTGTTGAACTTTGTATAGAAATCAGAAAAGGATTTCCTCTAAATGATGATGGAATTATCGCCAGTCTCAATGTTCTTGACCCAGCAGTGATCCATGATCGTGCCAATTCGCCATCCTCAATTTTCCATTCTGAAGAAAAACTAGATCTTCTAGATGATGAATGGAGATCATTTCATTTAAATCAAGATTTAGATTTCTCTTACAAAACCATCCCTGAGTTTTGGTATCTGTTATGTAATGTAAAAGATGGCTTTAATAATTCTAAATATGAGATTTTATCTAACTTTATGACCAGTCTAACTATTTTACCTCCCTCTTTGGCAAGCGTAGAAAGAATCTTCTCCCAAGTAAACCATATAAAATCAAAAGCCACAAACTCCCTTAAACCAGAAACTGTGAAAAATTGACTAATGGCAAAACAGGCGATAAATAGATCTAATCAAAATTGCTATACATGGAAACCTAAATCAGAATTGGTAAAAGAAGTCATACAAGGAACTTGTCATAAAAGATATGAAGAACGTTTGAAAAAAATGAAAGAACTTCAAAAAATAAATGTGGAGGGAACTGAATGGGATGAAAATTCTGATTACAATTAAATAAAAGATATTTTTGCATGGTAAGTTTTATCTTATTTGTGTTGCTATACTATATGATGAAAACTAGGTTTTTTTTGGGTTTATTTAAGTTGCAATCTAAGTTTTTTTAAAATTTGTGAGTGGGAGCCCTGGCTACACGTCATTTTATGGGTGCACCTTATCACCGCATCACGGGCGTGGCCGAAAAAAGGTGATTGTCCAGTCGAATTCTGTAATTGGGTGATTGAGGTGAGTTTTCTTTGTATTCAAGTAGTCAGTTTTGTTTAGTGAAAAAAAGTTAGGTTTTTACACGACTTTGGGAGGGATTCAAGCAAAAAGCCGATCGTTGGCCATGGCCAGGACTGCCTTCTTCCTCTCTTTCTCGCCGAAGTACGGAGGTGTCCCCATACTGGAACGTGGTTTGACGAACCGGAACCACGTTCCAGTATCCATATCCATTCCCAGCCCTAATATTATAAATGTTTTATTTACATTCTGACACGACCGCATAGATCAGAGGAGTTACTAGTCATTTTGACAGTGATCATAACCATTAACCTATTTAGTAGTCAAGTGAGCTCGAACCATGTCAACTCAAACGCATTTGCTACCGCACTTGGACTTTGACCACTCTGCTACGTATTTTTGGAAGCCCATTTTTATAATGGGTTTCCAAAAATGTTAAGATGGTAATTGCTGATTACAGGTTCGAGAAATTTGTAATTAGCCGTGGTATGCGAATGTCGTCAGTGACATCAATGAAATTCATCATTGATCAATGAAATTAGTGTATAATGTTTGTAAGTATTGAATAAACTTTTCAAAAAATACAAATACTTATTTAATCTTATCAATTAATCACATGATATTTAATCTTATTATTTTGTGTCAAGTATTAACTTTCTTATTGTTAATATTATCCATTTCCAGCAATATTTATTAACCTACTCATGTTCCATTACTTTCACTTTTGATTACCAGAAGCAAAATAGTAACTTTAATTATCTTCTATCTACTTACCAATAAACCAAGTAATCTCTGGTAGGGGATGTCCGTAAGCCATGCAGCGGAAAGTAAAGTTCGTCATCTTCACTATGTTTAGTTTAGGTGGAAAGTCTTCCAAAACGGCAGGTGCTAGAAATTAGATTGCGAATATTAATTTAGAAAACTAGCATTCTCCTTTAAATTAGAAATAACATTCAATTTAATGTGTTAAAACTCAATCCAGTCAACCAATGATGGCAGAAAAGCATAGTTCAGTACTTTATTGCGTGACCTGAAGTGAGGGTGCTCCTAAATACAGTATTTATATTTAGGAGCACAGAGCATGAACGTACCCAGGCGGCAAGTTTTAGAACTACTATTTTTTGCATTTTTTCCATTTCTATATGCGTTATATAGTGGCATAGTATTTAGGGTTAGGCGCCACCTGTGGGTTTCCGCAAAAGGTATAGCCTATGTACCAAGTACTGTCATGGCATTGTATTTGTGTGCTCCTGCTTTTGTTGAATATATCTACGGATCTAGGCACCCCTCCTACTGATGAAATGTCGCCTCGTTTTTACGAAGTATTGGTGAGTTTAGTGATATAAGTTTGGTAAAGATTGGTAAAGGGGTTGTTAAGAAATAAGCAGATAAAGATTTACAGACTTGTAATTTTTTTAAATGAGATTTCTCCATAGACTTTCAATGGTAATTCTGAAAGCACGTGGTATACCTAAGACTAACGTGGCTGACTACCTGTAGTGTAACATAGAGTCTAGTAGTGTAACATTGTACTAATAAGTACAATGGCTTCCCCATTGGGGAAGCCAATAGGGAATCCTTATTGATGTTTTTGGAGGGAAAACTTTCTTGGTAGTGGCCATCTTGTCTGTAGCGTCATCTACATAGAATAAGTTAACATAATTGAAATGGAAAATATAAGACCCTCAAAGGGCTATAGTGTATGAGTGGACAGTATTCTTATACCACTTACATAAGATGTATATTAGATATTGGTTCTTTTGGGCTATTTTTGGTGTGCCCTTTGAACTCAAATATCTCCACCTATTGGAACCAAACTGTGCAGAGATCTCCCTCCAAATTACTCAATTTTCATAATTGTTTTTGCGCCACCTGGTGGCTAGAAAGGAAGTTACAAAACTCATTATTTTGCAATTTCAAAAAATTCATGCAGTTTTCCATCCGGCTGGTCAGACAGACCATAGTTTTTGAGTATATAAAAAAAGTATTGAACTTACGTTTCTGTCGGGCACAATAACGATCTGATTCTCTGACGGCACAATAACGATCTGATTCTCTGTATTTTAATCTGATGAAGGCTGCCACCCAGCCGAAAGCTAATTCATTTATCATAGTTTTAATGCTCTGTGTAACAAAAATAAAATAAATAAAGTATATAAAAACTTTATATACTGTTTCTTGAAAGGTTATTGATAAGTACTTTGAATATCAGGATCCAGACCTGAAGAATAACTTGAAAGAAGATAAATTCAAATTGGAGTGATTCAAAATATTTTAATTTTAAGAAATAATGGATATATTTGAAATTATATATTTTGTGTGTACTGTTTCATTCATCAACACAACACTTTGGATTCTAGTGTATCACCTGTGCATGATTCTGATGGGAACTTGCCTTCGTTGGTTGCAGATAAGCCTACTAAATCAGCTGGGAAAAAATGTCCCATAGTACTAAAAATAACAAGAAGTGATCAGGACAAGTCGGCAGATGATAAATCGATTTCATCTGCTTCTGATCCCAGTAGTTCTGACCTGGATAAAAATCCAAATCAAAACAAATATCAAAGCAAAGACACAGTTGCCAACGCTTTGGCTAATGCACAAGAATTCGTGCAAAATACATTATTATTATTATTAGCCATATGGTGCAAGGAAGCCTGAGGCTTATGCTGCAAAAAAAAAAAAAAAAAAAAAACTCCGAGTTACCCTGAGAGAGAGAGAGAGAGAGAGGGAGAGAGAGAGAGAGTGTCAGAAGTAGAAAGGAATCACCAAGAAAGAGAAGAATGATGATATCCAGCGCAGGACTCTGGGTTTGCCAAGCCCATACTCACCAGATGTGAGCCCCTGGTGTTTAACTCAAGGCTTGGACCTAGTGAAGTATTTAGATATCTCGGTGGTACTTTCAACAATGACCAAAATTAAACAAGCACTCGGAGAATTTTTATCTGCAGATAGCAGCAAAGTCACTAAGGTAGCCTCAAACTGTAGACATTGTTTGTGATCAGACCTGGAGTCACGAATGCATTACTGATCGACAATGAACTAGTGAAAGTAAAAACATCAGAATTACAAATACGGACTAAGATTTTTGACCATCTAATCAAGGACCAACCCAAACAGCATACCTTTGCTGAAGCAGTTAGTGGATCAGCTAATGCTGCAGCAGTCTTTCAACGTACTGAAAATATTGTATATAAACCTAGAGAAGATGAACAATTACAAAATCATTTTTCTCAACTTCCTTTGGACGAAGTTATTCCCCCATCAAAAAATAACTTTAGTGACCCTAAAAACATCATTATATTGAGACCTAATGCCGCTTCTGAAATTTCATCCAGTTAGGATGTTAGAATTAAAGTGACAGAGGTGTTCAAAAAAAGAACAGTTATTAAAATCAAAAATATGGGGTTACTAAGAAACAAAGGTCTCTTAATTGAAACTACTAAGCTGATGGATGCAGATAAAATTAGCAAATTGACGCAGCTGACAAATGCACGTTGATCTATGTATAAATCACGGTTACTAGACCCCACGGTTTTAATTTGCAGTGTGCCGAAGGAACATACAAAAGAGGATACTTTAGATTTGTTTATAAAGAACCTAAAAGAACATGGATTTGAACAAGAAGTTAAAAACGGTACAACGTTCAGATTTAATTCAGGCTCTGGAAATAAAATAACAAACTGGGTAATAGGATTCATCCCCCAAATTTTTAAACGCTTACTACAGAATGATCGTATCTTTCTTGGCTTCACTTCACATAAATTCCGTCGTTTCACAGTGGTTACTAAATGTTTTCGCTGTCTGGCCTATGGCCATTCAGCTTTAAATTGCACACATAAGACCGTGTCTTGTGGCCACTGTGGAGTCGGTGGACATGTGTTTGCTGAATGGACACACAGGGAAGAACCCCCTCAGTGTGTCAATTGTAAAAGAGACTTCAGTCCGAGACAGTAACTGTCCTGAGTATAAACGAGATGTTCAATTAGTAAACCAGAAAACTCATGATGAATATACCGCCACTACAAATTTTTCTAACGTCGTGGATGTGAATTTTGAGGGTATAAAAATACTGCAAATAAACTACCAGCGTTCACGAGTGGTCGTGGATGAAGTAAGAGTGGCGATGATTGAAAATAATTATGATCTCATAAGTTTTCAAGAACCATATTATTCGGCCCAAGTAGGGGGCTCGATTCACAGGGTTATGGGATTCCCGTTATCCCTCAGAATTGTTCATTCTATAGAAACTCCTAAAACTGCAATAGCAATATGCAATCATGAATTAGGAGTGACAACCATCTCGGGAGAGTGTACAGACACTGTAACTTGTCTTCTGATCTCGTCTCCAATTATTACTTTTCATTTAGTTTCTCTGTATTGCCCTCCGCCAGCAGATATTCAAACGTCCTTACATCAGCTGGATCGTATATGCACAAAATTCGTTTCAGGGAATTTAATTATATGTGCTGAATTAAATGCCAAATCATCTTTTTGGCAGAGCAGAATTTCAGACAACAGAGGTTCTGCTGTGGAAGATTTAATATTGTCTTATAATTCAGTAGTCCAAAATTTGCCAAACAGACCTTACACATTCGTCCTTAAATGGAACATCAAACGTTAATGCAGCTATCACCTCTGTTAAACTGGATGGACAGATAACTGATTGGAATGTCTAACATCACTTATTAACAGTGATCATAACGCTATAGTATTCAGTATCAAACCTACAGTTAGAAATGCGGATCTACAGCTTGAGAAGATATTTCATGGAAAAAATTAAATGGGACAAGTTTAAGAATTTTCTAAATTTGTTCTTTCGTCCTGAGGTGGCTTCTACTTTAAATTCCTTATCTGCCATAGAATACTCAAACTATGTTCAGTCACTCTTATTCCTTGCTATGAGCTACTCTGCTAAAACGTAAACAATCCAGACGCCCACCTGTGCCCTGGTGGACTTCGGAACTTACTGCATTAAGAACCCAAACCATGAATGCTAGGAAAACTTATCAACGAAACAGGCACCTGGCAGACACTGATTTCCAGAGACTGAAACAACAGCACAGTGATCTAAGGAAAAGACTACATAAAGCCTTCGCAGATGCCAAAATTGAATGTTGGCAAACTTTGTTCGTAACACGGGAAACACCGAACCATGGAGTCTAGAATATAAGATTTCCAGGAACAAGTTAATCTCCGGAGACATATATAACACCGTTATAGTGGACGGACAAGAAACCACGGACTGGTACTCTACTGTTGATACTATTGTAAATAAGCTTTTTTTTTCCTCAAGACAATCCAGGGGATGATTCTTTTGACAAGCAGAAATTAGGAGAGACAACAATACATTGGACCATGTGACGTCAATCCTTTTACTCTCGTTAAACTAGGAATAGCTTTTTCCAAACTAAACAGGAAAAAATGTCCATGAATGGATCTGATAGAAAAACAGATAATAGTCAAATTTTATTACCTATTTCCCAATATCCTCCTCAATCTCATAAATGTTATATCAAGGGAGTCTTTCCAAGACTGTGGAAGATTGCCCTACTTAAAGTTTTACATAAGCCTAGGAAGTCAACCTTTAATCCTAGGGCATACAGACCAATCTCCCCATTGGCAAACTTGGGGAAACTTTTGAAAGGCTCCTCTCTCTCCAAGAATACAAAAAACGTTACGGAATAACCATCTATGTTCAATTAATCACTTCGGGTTTAAAAAAGGTTCTGAACAGAAGATGCCATTGCCACTCTCAAGAACTATGTGGAAAACTCCCAAACTAAGTACGTGTTGGCAGTGTTTGTTGACTTTGAGGGGGGGCTTTTGACTCTGTATGGTAGGAGAGTGTCCTTGTGTCACTGCACTTGGGAAGATATGACAACTATACTTATAGAATCATCAGGTCCTACTTCCAGGACAGATCCATTAGAATTTGTGCAACACACCTAGTGTATTCAGCTACAATTTCCAGAGGATGCCCTCAGGGGTCGGTACTGGGGCCTCTCCTCTGGAAAGCAGTCTTAGATCAGTGGATGACAAAATACCAGGAGGAGGCTATGAAAATCGCTTACGTTGACGGCTTAGTAATTGCTGTTGAGGGCCGTTAGAGGAGGATACTCGAGGAAAAAATGCAAATTATATTAAATGATCTATTTGTATGGACCAAACTTAACAAACTAAAAATATCACTAACAAAGACCAACTTTATGACCTTCAAAGCTCATTTTAACTATAATCGACCTCCTAAGATCTTGATAGACAACAAATCCTATATGTATCCCAAAACAAATATTTAGGACAGGTCGGCTTAGGAAAGGTTTGGCTTCCGAACTAACGAGAATAAATAACATCTGATCCAGTGAACGAGGTCAAACAAGAGAAGAAAATATTGTGGGAACATCTGACATCTGTGCGGCAGGATCGGTGGAATGCCAGCGAACATGGAACAGTTACGAGGCAATTTATAACCAAAGTGGAATTTACTGCTGGCAAGGAAATAAATCCTTGGTTTGCTCCTTCGATGAATACAACGTACTTATTAACGGGACATGGCTCCCTCAGAGCCAAGTTACATGAACGTGGACTTGAGCCAGACCTTTACTGCACTTTTGGAGGTGCGGAAACTTGGTCTCATGTTTTATTCGACAGCCCACAGTATCTTCAGGCACGTCTATAGTTGTTTAGCAGTATTCCGGATCTGACAGAGGATAACGTAAGTCCCTTGGTGAAAGCTATAAGAATTTTAATGTTTTACGGACATTTTCAGTGACTGTTTTTAAAAGAAGACTAGAAATAAGATCCCTTCACTCTCGAGGAAATTAAATGTAGGATGTACAGATAAATTATTAAAGAAACATATACTAAGATTATTTGATTAGTTTCTCAGCTGGTTGGAAGTCGCAGATCGGATGCTTGGATAGAACTCTAATGGGAGGATATACAAGGACCCTCAGGTGTTAACAGGATTCTCTAAAGAATGTTGATTGGTTCTGGGGCGTGATACCTGAAATTAAAAACTAAGGAACTAGATGGAAACATAGTTTACAAGCATAACTTCTTCTGAAACTTATGCAGTTATACCTTGTGTATTCTTAAGTGACATCTAGATTTGTGACCATATAGATATGAACTACACCATACATATACTTGAAAACTATATGAACTTAATGACACGTGTTTTTCACAACGAGAACTTTTGTAAGTGAAAATACTCCATTTGCTTACTTATGGACTGTCATTGGAATTCCAAATCATACACAAGTTAGGATTCTCGGGAAAAAGAGAATAATTAGAAGACTTCATCAACTAGAGGCCGCCATAGCCTAGTGGTCAGGCGCGCGGGTGCATAAGTACACGTGCCTTGAGTGACCGGGGTTCAAGCCCGTGACTGCTGAATACGGTGCTGTTTCTTGTATTCTGTCTATCTTGTTAACTCCTCTGACTGTTTGGTCGTCCCGGAGTATAAACAGAAAATTTATTTATTAGAAGGGAACCACCTGGAGAAGAGTTTTTTAAGACTTATGCTGGCACAGAACGGAGAAAACTACTGGACCTGACTTCTTTCTTGAATGAAATCAAACTGGACCGTTTAA
Organism: Mastigoproctus giganteus; assembly: GCF_048544385.1. Taxonomy (NCBI): domain Eukaryota; kingdom Metazoa; phylum Arthropoda; class Arachnida; order Uropygi; family Thelyphonidae; genus Mastigoproctus; species Mastigoproctus giganteus. Next base: position 169,601,673 of record NC_143581.1, on the reverse strand, counting down.
CTTGTGACTTCATTTGAAAATAAGAAAATGTACTGAGAACATTTTGACTGCGGTGAAAAAGACTAAGACCTTAGGAAATCATGTATATATGTTAATATAATTGTTACAATTGTTTTGCCAGAACATCCTCCTAGCCTTGGAGTGATTGGTCCTGGTGACTCAGGACGAAAATTACATAACTCCTAAGGATAGGAGTGTTTGGTAGAGATATTCAGACCATAAATGTATATAACTACTAGTTTTTTTTTTTTTTCTGGCTCTCAGGTATGGGCAACCTGGGAGTGGAATTGCAGGCACCCGCCAGTATTGCACTACCTCTGGTGGGTGCGAGATTTTCGGTGGTAATTGCACCGGTACAGGATGACTGTTGACCAAGGCTCGGTGCTAGGGATGGGCACCAGGCACAGCTGCCCATGCGTTGACTGCACCCTGGTGGCATAGTAGCCTGACACAAACAAAACAATACACATTAATATTTACACACATACACTTACACTGTTTCAGGCCCATTATGCAAAGTTTCTGCACCATAACAGAGTACAAAGGTGGAGATGGGCTAACGCCTAGGAGCCACCCCGATATAATAACACACACACAGTACCTTTATTACCATTATATAGAATAGATGTATTGTATATATATGTATATGATAATGTCTATAAAACTGTATATAACCTTGCATATAAAATGTTTATATCATGAGAATGTACATAAATTGTGTGTGTAAATAAATGGAATGTGGGTTCCCACATCTGCGCTGCGTGTACTCTGTAACGGAATGCAGAACTGCTGCAAAAGTCAGGAAAAAGTGTAGTGTCTGGTTTATGCTGTACAGTACAGTATTGTGTTTATGCAGTACAATACAGTATTGTGTTTATGCAGTACAGTACAGTATTATGTTTATGCAGTACAGTACAGTATTGTGTTTATGCAGTACAGTACAGTATTGTGTTTATGCAGTACAGTATTGTGTTATGTTCTGTATTATGTTTATGCAGTACAGTATTGTGTTGTTGTGTCTCTGGCTGCTTGGCCGCAGGGCCCTCTAGTGGGACCCTATGTTGCCCGCCACCGCAACTGGGAGGTGAGCCAGGCTGCCCATTATACTCTGGCCGGTCCCGCCAGGGTCGCCTGAGCTAAGGGAAGAGAATAGGGGAAGATAGTACAAGTGGTGGAGTCAAAGTAGGCAAAAGGAGGAGGAGGATGAGGAAGAAGGCATCCTTCAGCGGAAAGAAAAGGCGGCAAGGGAGAAGTAGGAATCACCCTTGGTCTGAGAGCCCACCGGAGGCCAGGGAAAGGAAGAGAGCTTGCAGAACAAGGGAGGCCTGCAATATATGTGTTATATAGTATTCCCGAAAATAAAACAATTAATGGTGAAAAGGGAAAGCCAGCTGAAGTGACGCACTTTAATTATGATAACCCTGTATGATTTTCTTTTGTCTACTCCCAAATATGTTTGCTAATGTATTCAAATATTACTTAATGGTAGTTTATTGTAATTTTATGATTGTAAATTAGTTTATTGTCATTTTTTAGTAATTTTTTATTTTGTGTCAAACATTAACATTCTTGGTGTAATTATTATTCATTTTAGGCAATATTTATTAACATACTAGTATTGTTCTGTACTATTATACTATTATTCTGTACTATTGTACTATTTTTCTATACTATTATTCTAGTGCTTTCCGTTTTGGTTACCAGAACTTTAATAAAATTCCATAAATTATACGCATTGACAAGTCTTGCGTATAAACTATAATTTATGGAATTTTATTGAAGTATCATGAATTATGCAAAGGACAGTTCGCTAAAATATTTAATTACTACTTATTTATTTCAGTAATTGATGTTGGATATAACATACTTCAGTGCGGCCCAACAACAGGTGATGTTGCCTCTGAACTCTTTTGAGTTTCACACTGTTGCCCCAGACAAATAAAGTAAATCAATTGAATAAAACGTCGTGAGTTGATTGATTCCCACATAAACTGTATTTGTACACAATAACTATAATTAAAATATGATAATGAATTTTTAAGTACCATTCCTGCAGTCAATTATACAATTTGCTCTTTTGTTACTTCTGAGATATTTTTACAATTTAATCTGACAACATTAGATTCAACTGTGGCTATCGCTCGTTATATTTTCTCTAATTCACTAGGACAGATAGGACAGAGGTAAATAAAAATAAATGTACTTTTGTACTCTGATGTGTTCCTAAGCTCATATATACTAATCTACGAAAAGTTATAGGACACTTGTAATTAGTTATAGAACATGTATTTATTGAAAGAAATTAATAGCACGATAGCCCACCTTCGGCCATAATTACAGTCGGATTTACCGAGGTGCATTGGCATAGTTGTCCAGGATCCATACAATAAATAACAAACAACTATCAAAACCTAATTTTAGGGTCTATAAAAATGTTCATCAGGGTCCCTGGTCTCCCTAAATATAACAATGGAGATTACACTTTCTACTAATTTCTGGTAGAAAGCTGGTGATATTTTATTCCGCTCCTTTAAATCATTCGTGAGCCCCCACTAACAAAGCTGGCTGGCTTGACCTGGCCCTTACTGTACTTTCCAGTTCAACCCAAAGACGTTCGGTTGGATCGAGATCGGTTCTCTGTGCAAGCTAGTGCAGTTTCTCCACGTGTTGTTCTCTTCAAACCACGCTTTTGAAGACAATAACATGAACATGAAACATTGCTGTGTTGGAAGGTATAAGGGGGCTTCCGTAAAATAACGAAAACGTAGGGACACAAAATTGTCCAGAACATTAGTGTTAAAAGCAGCATTCATAGTTTCATGCACTGCGACCAGTGGACTTAGTCCTTACCATGAGAACCCATCCCCAAACCATGACACCTCCTCCTTCCTAGTGCAGTTTCTCCACGTGTTGTTCTCTTCAAACCACGCTTTTGAAGACAGTAACATGAACATGAAACATTGCTGTGTTGGAAGGTATAAGGGGGCTTCCGTAAAATAACGAAAACGTAGGGACACAAAATTGTCCAGAACATTAGTGTTAAAAGCAGCATTCGTAGTTTCATGCACTGCGACCAGTGGACTTAGTCCTTACCACGAGAACCCATCCCCAAACCATGACACCTCCTCCTTCCAACTGTGAAGATGGGAGGTGTCATGCGCAAGCGTTATTTAGACACCCCCCCTCCATACCCGAATGGATCCATTAGACTAGACGAGCGCGCAGCGTGATTCGATGCTTCATAGGACAAATTTCCATTGATCCACAGTGTAGGTTTGGTGTGCCTTATACTTTACCGATTGGCATCGTACAAGGAAAAGTACAAGACGCATAGTTCAGTTCAGTGTGCTTTGTACTATGCCGATTGGTATAGTGGAAGCCACACAGCAGAAGACCGGCAGCTCTTCTGTGAAGTTTCATGATATGCATCTCTGCTATGTAGTGGAAACATTTAACGACTTGCCTATGGTCGTTTGCAGCTCCAAACTCAGATCCTGTAGTGTCTGATGTCAAGATGAGATAACCAACCAACTATAGGCGCATCATCGTTTTCAGTTAGTATTTTGCCTACCTGACTGATTTTAGCGATTTTAATTTCTTCGACACATTGCCAAAGGTTGACTTGGGAATTTTTAATTCCTGAGCACGCACAGATATTTTCCCCACGTGATATAAAAATATGCTATCCACGTGGTATCAGTTCCCTTTGTTGGTTGCTGTTCTAGCGTGATCACCGTTAGATATACATATTTTAAATGAATTTAGGATCACCTGTATAGACCAAAATATTTTTGTATTTCACAGTCTCAATTTCTGTGTTACTTCCTTTTGGCAGTATAATATAAATCTGATAAGTGTGTTGCCTTACTAGTCTAATCTGCACACATACAGACTGCTTCTGCTTAAGAAACGCAATGTGTAGTTTGATGTCTCTTAGATTGATAATGAAAGTTATAAGTATATAGTAAAAAAAGTGCATAAAAAAGTAAATATTGTAATCGCATTTTAAGTAGTTTTAATACAAGTACTATAATATATTTTACCTTCAATTTGAAACACATGACCATGTTCCTCAGGAATAGCTCTACCTGATTCTTCAACAGTACACATGTACTCTCCTGCATCTTTCATTTCTGCGTCCTCAATGATGAGATGCCGTCCATACATGATATATTCAGAATAATCTTTTTTTATTCCTATACCATTTTTATACCTGGAATATTGAATTTAATTATACATTGTTTATATATAATACTATAAAAATTATACTATAATATTATTATTCATCCACCTTTAATAGTTTATACCTATAATATTAAATATACTGTATTACCTATATGAGATACATTTGCTTATTATTCAGTATTTCGAGACGATTGTTTTAGTAATTCAGTACAACATTAAAAACCCGTTAAAATTTCAAAATAACTCAGAAAAATTTACTAACTTTATGAAGTTAAATGATATAGAATTTTCGGATTTTATAGCAGAATCAGAACACACACACACACTTAATACAGGCAGTTAAGTCCTTCTTGAGGAATGAATGAAATACACTACTCAAAACAATTCATAGAAATGGAATAGACTATCGCGATATAGATTATAGCAGATATAATATCGATAATCTGTATATTTATGCAAATATTTAACTCCGAGAATAATGAAGACAAGAAAAATTTGCTTTACGACATGTAAAGCAAGTTTTTACATTAACCGGTGTCGACACAAAAGTACACACATTTGAGTTGTTTGAGGTGGTTCGGATGTATGTGGCCAAGGAATGTAGTTAATCGTAATATCCTTGATGATTAGTTGCAATTTCCTCTGATGTATGTAGTCATGTAGGAGTATAAAAAGATAATAAATGTTATCTTTTAATACTGCTTTTTTTAATATAAATTAAGTGTGCTGGGGTGAACGTCGACCACGTAGCTGTTGAAATAAAAACATTTCACTTTTATTGAAATGTTATTGTGCATTCTGTATTAGCAGACTCTGAAGTGACGATTGTCCAACACCAGTTTCGCCAAGAGACAATCGTCATCTGGGATTTAACTGCTCTGTAGAACCGCAGTTGAATGCGTAACTTAATCATAACTTCAATCGAGCCTGTAGTTAGCCAATTTCATATCTGTAGAAGGTGTTCACCAGCAGATTTTCATGTTGTAAGGGCTGAAAAATCCGAATAACTCACTGTTATAACCTTATAACTAATCATTTAAACCTAACTTCAACATTAATTTGTTACCTTTCCTATATGTAAAGACCCTGTCGGTGTTTATTCTGGGATCTCCGAGTTGATCTCGGGTACTCAACTTGGGATTACCATTATTATATTTTAGCTCACTTTATATACTTTTTTAGAATCTATATAAATTACGAAACTATTTAATACTCATATTATGTACCACACTGTTTTAAACCAGGTTGAATAGCTTTTCCCACTATATGAGCTACTACAAAAATAAGCGAGTTACGAAATTGGCCTATCGAAATTTCTTACAAGTGTAACTCTATTTTTAAAAAAAAAAACATACGTCTGTTGTAGAATTATTATATTTTTTGTTATTAAAAAAAAAACACATTAGATAAGCAGGTATACAAAAATTTCAAACAAATTTAAATACTAAATCAGACAAGTAATTAACAAGATTTCTAGAATTGATCTGAAGAAAATTTGTATTATACAGGTACCTTTGCTGATACCTGTCCCTTGCGGTAACACGGTGATTATAATGGTCATTCTTCCACACCGTTTGTAAAAGTCTGGGTTCGAATCCTCTGAGTCTGGGTTAAAAGTTCGAATCCACTCAGTGACGTCAGGAACTTTTATCGGCTTTTTTACACAACGTAGCCCAATTAGTCGGTCTTGGACGAGAGTCCAAGTGACTTTTTTTCTCGGGAATTCGGTTTTTCGTCAGGTGGACGCGTAAAACTGATCGCAGAACACACAAAAAAAAAAAAAACGTAGACACAATATACTGACGCCTCATAGTCTTAGTTGCTTTTGCGCTTGACGCACATACTCACGAATTACTAATGGACACATAATTAGCCAACGATTACTAACCATTGCCTTACACCACGGGATAATCACTTTTTTGTACTTGCTGGCAATTGCTGTATATCACCCTGCCTGTGTTGCTCAGAGAATTTCATTTCAGACTGCACAATTACCCTCAGGTCTTTGAGGTCTTTTTTTTTTTTTTTTTTTTTTACTACTTTGAGTTTGGTGTAGAATGAGTTATTGATTTCGTTTTCCTCAAACCAGGGTTTTGCACTGCTTCCTGCGTAGATGGGGTGAGGCATTATTGCGCTGGAATATGGAGGGGCTATTTCCACATTAAGTCTGAGGTGTGTGTGTTAAACGATATCTTTACATTTTCGAAAGCTAAAACCCTGCCCAATGTGCTAACTGCCATATCATATTTTACAGTAAAACATATTTTGCTGGCGTTGTCCTTGGTATCAGCGCGAAATGACAAAATTTGTATCTCTCAAAAATCAAGAGGAACCTGTAATACTGTATCTTATGAAAAAATGAAGCAAATACAGATGATCGCTTCACCTATCTCTTGAAGATACGCACGTTCCTTTTTCATATCTGCTTAGTGTGCCTACCTAGAAATATCTCATTCAATAATAACTTTAAAGGCACAACATAGCCATTGTAGTCCTTGTGCTAAAATCTTTTACATTTTTGAAGCAATCCTCCAAATTTGCGTTATTGGCGACATGCAGTACAGAATTGAAACCATACGAAACTCATCAACACGTTTTACACATGTTGGAGCAGTGGTTCTAAAGTTTTCTTTTGATACCCCATATTCATAATTCAACATTTCGTAATCGAAAATAATCGTCCTCCTTTGAATCTTCCGTTGAAATCACCAGCATCTTCCTTCACATACCGGGTGGAGAAACTTGGATTCGAATCCCGTCATTGATGAGAGAAATTTTTATGGGCTTTTTTCATAACGCGACTCAGGTTCAGGTGAGGGTAGAATGGTTTTTTTTTTTTTTTTTTGCCGGAAACTCCAGTTTTTCCTCCAGCAAACAGGAAAATCTACCAAAAACACGCAATTTATACGGTGCAATATGGTCCAAGTGGCTGACGCGCGCAAACCCTACGACAACAGCAACAACTAACAAAAGCAGCGAGAGTAACAAAACACACGCGGGTTTTTCGTCTAGCAAACAGAAAATCGACCTCAGAACATACGCAATTGACAGACAATATACACAGAACAATATGGCTTTAGTTACTGGTACTCCTGAAACTCTACAAAAACAACAACAACAACAACACAACCCCGGGGGCTCACATCTGGTGAGTATGGGCTTGGCACACCCAGGGTCCTGAGCTGGATATCATCATTCTTCTCTTCCTTGGTGATTCCCTTCTACTTTTGACTCTCTCTCTCTCTCTCTCTCTCTCTCTCTCTCTCTCTCTCTCTCTCTCTCTCTCTCTCAGGGTAACTTGGGAATTTTTTTTTTTTTCCTGGTGCAGCATAAGCCTCAGGCTTCCTTGCACCATATGGGTATTAATAATAATAATAATAATAATGTGTGTGAGAAGCGTTCCAAAGAGTCGCTATGCGCATGCCTGAATTATTTGCTATATGATAGCAAGAGAGACAGCTTCAGAGTGACGTGTCGCTTTGTTTTCTTGACTTAAGAACACGAATACATTTCATAACATTGGTTGTTATAAATACAAAACAAACAAAAATCAATAATACACAAAAGAAATATAAATCAGTAATAAATACAAAAGGTATTTATTAGTTATTCTAAAGTTTAAAATTAAGTTTAAATTAAGTCTAAAGTTTAAAAGTTTTGTTTTCAGCGTTACCGTGATAGTGCTATGGGTAGTTGCGGAAGCAAAACTGTAATATCCTTTGAATAAATTAGCTATATCTGTCATATGATTAGCTGAAAATGTTATTGTGTTCAGAATTGTGAAAAAGTTGTGATTTCACAATGGGTGTCACAATGGGTGATTTTCTACAGCGTGAAGTCTGCAGTTTGTTTATGTCTACATTAAACGAAGTGCCTTTAGTAATATCGCATTCAACTACAGCATTCGTCACAATCAATAAACTGCTGATTCATAAACAGTTGTGTAGTAATTCTGTCAGTGCATATAAACATGTCGAAAAGTGAAAAAAAAAAAAAAAGAATTAAAAACTGTCTTGATGAGAAGATAGAATTGTTTAAGAAATATACCAAGTGATTTGAGTGCTTCTTAAACCACTTTTTTCCTAATAACGTAATAAGCACCCAAAGTATTTGTTTTTCAAAATAATAAAATTTATTAATTTCTTCTCTCTCGCTTTCTTTTCTTTTTTTTTTTTTTTTTTTCTTTTCAATTTACTGTGGGCACTGCATGCTAAATACGCTGAACTAATTCATCCCGACTTGACAGCATTCCTGTATATCAGTTATTTAGCCTTGTAATATCCTTGAAGGTTTTGGCGTATTGGCTCCTCCGGCCATAGTGCATCAGTTCTTATGGTATAGTTCATATAGTTTGGGTTGTGTATCATGTCTGTACCAGTGTTCACTACAGGCTGAAAAGATCGGAAAGAAAAAAAAAAAAAAACCTGCGAGTTTCCCTCATTGAAGAAGCCTTTGAGAAATATTTCAGTCTCCAAATGATTTAAAAGAATAAAAAAGTGTTACTGTCACGGAGGACTTGTTTTATTGTATCTGTATCTTTACTGTACAATAAAGATTTTCTTCTTCTTTAGGTGCCTCATAAGTGAAAACCTAATTGATAGCGTTCAGGTCACGTTCCCCCACGAGATAGTAATTTTGATAATTTAGTACTGAGAGACTAGAAAAATTTCACGAAGCTTTATTTTATTTTATTTATTTATTTACTTATTTTATAAAAATTATTGAGCCCCAGTATGTTCCGGAAGTTTGGCATGATCTTTCTAAATTTTCAGTTAAGTGTGACTTACTGACATTTAGAGAGGTTTATTGGATGCTTAATTCTTCTTGCAAGCTATTTTATAATAACGCTAATTCGGAATACCGATTTTTTTTTTTTTTTCAGATTAAATATAATAAGAATACAAAACTTTTAATTATTATTTTGTTAAATATTATGATAAAATTAATTTGTCACCTTTAAAAATAAATTCACATTATAAAGAGATAATGAGTAATTTGAAATATTACTTTCCAGATGTTTCAGACTTGGGTTTTATAAACTCGTCTCGAGTCCGAAATTGCACAACGCAACCGATAAAAGAGAACAAAGAGATCAAACAGAACAAGCAAAAGCCTAGAACCCAAATGCACGTACTCAGGGTTGGGAATGACCAGGTTCCCATAACGCCGTTCGGATTTGTCACACTCATCGGTAATTACGCTGAACAACACATTTTGGGTCTTATTACGGGCATGAAAGTAAGTTTACTTTGTACATTTTGAGTTGCTAAACACGGAAGTAGTGCTTAAAATGGCAGATTGGTTCTTTTTTTTTTAGAAAAAAAGTAGTTTTTTACATTTATACAAGGTATTTTTTATATATATGGCAGTACGATGTAGCTACGAACATACCTGTATCAAACATGGGACCTTTTCGCCCTTCGCTTGTATTCAGCTTCCGGAGCAACCCTTTTTACAAAATCCAACGATAATCAACTAACATGGCGGCACTCCATTTGCTTTATCGCTGCGATGTCTTGATGGAAGCGCTCACCATGTTCGTCGCTAACGGCACCACAGTTTGGTAGGAAGAAATCCAGGTGTGAGTGCAAGAAATGTGGAAGATCACATTACTTCTTACGAAAAACCGGGGCACAACATGTCATTGAACCCCAGTTTTTATAGAAATAATGAGATCTTCCACAAGTTGCCCGTAGTTGCTAGCTTTAACATTTCCTAGAAAACTAGTCGAAACATTTTGAAAGGATTTCCATGCTGATTTCTCGCTATCAGTAAGGGCACATTCGAACTGTTCGTCTTTGAAAGTTGCCTTATTTGTGGACCAATGTAAAGTCCTGCCTTAATCTTCTCTGTACTAAGTCTTGAGAAAATTTCTCTTGCAAGTATGTGAATGCAGGACCGTTCACTTTCAAAGCCTTCACGAAATTTTTCACGAGTCCCAGTTTGATGTGGAGTGGTGGAAGCAAAACTTTATTTGGATCTACCAGAGGTTCAAATGCCACGTCCTTCATTCCAGAGGTTAAAGATTTTCGTTGAGGCTCCTCTTCTCGTAGTGCATATCCTTGGCAAGACTATCCCACTCGTAGAGAAAGCAACAATACTTAGTGTAATCCTTTTGTAGTCCTAATAAAATGGCGATTACCTTTAAATCACCCCATATCTGTCACTTATACTTTTGATAGTGTACACCTAAAGGATGTTCTCTGTGTTTGCGTGTGTTTCTTTTTTGTGGACGGCATACGCAAGAGGTATTGAAAGCAGCATACTTTCCACTGTGTAATAACACAGCCTTAAGGCTGTAAATGGTACGTGCCTCATGTTTATTGTTGCCATTAGACCATCAACATCTTTACAAACATTGAGTTCACCTTCTGTTTGATAGAATTTATCATAGTCTTTATTTCGAGTACGAAATGTCACTTTCACAGAATGATCTAGATTCTCTAGAAGATTCCACTGTTGTCGTCTCGAGGCCAAAAGTTCTGCCTTATTCTTCGGCAGTTCGAGATACCTGATGAGATCATTAAGCTCACTTTCTGTGATCTTATGTGATTCAGAATGATAAAGGTTTGGACAAAATGGTAGATTCCTTGACGTAAACGGCAGCTGTACTTCTTTGTGTATATCAAGTTGATGTTCATCAGTGTCTTCATCTTCATCAGAGTTTACAGAAAAACGGTCGGGCGGTTTAGGAATAGGTAGTACTTCACCATGAGGTATAGGACGAATTACAGATGGTATATTTGGGTACGTCACTGTCCAGTTCTTCATTGTCATCCCTTTTCTAATAGCAGGCGAAAGTTCTCGATCAAGTGATAAGAGCGTGGTGTTACTGAAACTCCGGTGTTGCCTGCGTTTTGCCGAGAGCCGTAGTTGATAATATAGAGTAATCCGCTAATATGAGACCCAACTGTAATTCAAAAACAAGAGCCAATCGACAAAATTTTAATGTGATTTTCGTGTTCAGCAGCATAAAATTAGTCACAATTGGATATTTTCGTTTTCGTAACATTTTACGTGTTGACCAGTGTTATTGTTATTATTATCCTTTTATTTACACAAAGATCCCCCCCACACGGGACGGCTAAGTACCGGGAAGGTGCTGTTTACATTCTAGGATACGAGGTACCACAGGCACAGCGGATTACATATACTGACATGTAGGAACCTCCCGAAATAAATATATATTTCCGCATTACGATTTACTCATTATATCAAGAATGTATTTACACACCTATTTTTCATTATTATTATTATTATTATTTTTTTTTTTTTTGGTAGTTGTTGGCGCATCGGCTTCTGTGACCATAATGCACCTCCCAAGGTTTTTGCAGTACTTTGATCCAAGCCCGAGGCGGGATTCGAACCCGCGACCTTTGGGCAAGCACTTTACCCACCCAGCTAGCCCGGTCGGCACACACCTATTAATGAATGCAATTGTGCTATTGAAAGTGCACCTATCAGTGACTAGGAACCCAGTGGTTTCTTCAGGTGGAGCTCATCTCTAGTCTGTGAAAACGATAAAGTACTTAGAAATCCTAATCGATAGGCAGCTACGCTTCTTTTCCCACATTACTTACAGATAAGATTCGGAAATCTGCTGGAATGATTGCACTGATAACGAGGAAGGATTGGGGAATAAAAGGAAGCACAGTGAATTTATTCGATGACTGCATCTTCTTGCCAGTTGTTAGTTATGGTGTATATGTATGGTTACATTGTGGGTTGCGAAAGGCAAACGTCAGGAAGCAGTTTGATATACAGCGTGCAATGTTATTGAAGATAAGTGCGGCTGCAGAATTGTTTCTAACGATGCCTCTAAACCTATATTTAGTTTTCAAGTCAATGTGTTTTCACTTAAGGCGTGGAGTACCATACAGGCGTCTATCAATTGAAATTGCTTGCGCTGGCGCATACAAAGAAAAGAACCATATCTGGGCTCTCTTGGTTGGTCAATGGCAGGAGAGATGAAATTATAGTACTAAGGGTCACATTACAAATAAATTCCTTCAGTGTGTAAATATTAATCGCAAATCTTTGTCCTGATGGTTTAGTCAATTTAAACACGCCACCTTCTTGAGAGGATATGAATAATTTTTTGCAAAGTTACACGAGATATTGAGGACTGTTTTTCTTGCGTCTAGGGAATGATGAAACTTTGGGACATATATAACTGTTATGAGCAAAGCAAAATGAGGAAAACGATGTTAATACGTTTTAACATCGTTTTATCATTCAATATCATTTAATTCAGAGAGAATATAAGAATATCACCGTATTTAGTAGTCACGAGAATTTCAACCACAGTCACTGAAACGCGTGTACTACGTATTGTATCCATGCGCTTGCCCGCACAAGGGCGAGCGCATGCGACGATCCAAATACGACTTCAAGCAGCCCATCCAGGCTCTTATCAACGAAATGTCGGAAAAAATTATCCACAGTGCAGCGTTCAGAGCTTGTGCATGCACATATATGGACACAATTTTGAAGCCGTGATCATGACTGTATTAGGCAGCTTCCTCAGCACAGTTTTTCCGAAAGTTTTTTTATCCAGTTAAAATGTAATGCTTCTTTTCGCTCTCCCTGGTTTTTGCTTAGTTCTACACAGCAGTTTCTTAACCTTCTGCTTCGACGATCTCTTTTTGACATATTCTTCAAGAGCCTATGGAACAGAGGGGGAAGGGAATCATAATTCACTGGCTGATTCTGAAAAGTTTCAGTCAAAATTTTGTATAATGGATGTCTGAATGAAAAGCGGCATGATTTATGGGTATATCACAATACGAGATGCTTCAAAAAGTTCCGGAATAGGGGCCATGTATGGAATCTGGTAGTATTAAAAAGCCCTTAAACGCAATTGCCTTCTCCAAACTTTGTTCGCTCATTCAGTTGTTCGGCATACTTCTGGAACCCACCACGCGCGACCTGCAATACAACAAGAATTTTTAACTTCCTCTGAGTCCTTGAAGTGATAATTCTTCCGCCTATCTTTAATCAACGGGAAGACATAAGAATCGCACTGGACGAGATCAGGTAACTACAGCGGATGAAATAAACTACAGTACCATGTTTGGTTGCAAAAGCAGCCACCGATGTGCCAAAAGTATTGTCATGCAATTAGTAACTGGTAGCTCACAGGAGAATTGATGACGACCTAGCAATTCCTTGCACCTCTCCTTGTTGATCATACGAACTTCAAAAAAAAAAAAAAAAAAAAAAATCGTGGTGCACGACGTCCTGCCAGTCGAAAAAAGATTTCCACCACTTTTCTTTTCATGCGATCCATCTTGAAATTCTTGGAGTTCAGTAAGGATGTCAACTTTTACATGGAGGATTCTGATTTAATTTTGAAATCTCGCAGGAAGCGCCGGCTGAGATCTTTCAGAGAAAATTTGAATCATTCTCCTGATTTCGCAGTTTAGAACTTCTGGGGTCGCTGGAGCCCATCATTCCCCGCTATGCGTAAAGAATGCATGCTTCGTAATGCACGAGCAACTCCAGCCTATTTGTCATAATATCGCTATTCACTGTATACTTATGTATTGTTATCGGAGCCACCGCTTCGGTGACTTTCTTCTCTAGTTTCACCTTGTGACAACTTTGACAGTACTAGCATTCACCATACAGTGCATGGAAGCCACAACTTTTGCCGCACTGCCAAAAAAAAAAAAAAAAAAAATAGATAAGAAAATACAAATTATATGCTTTCCCTCCTCACACAATAATCCAGTTGACCTTCGAATTTATTCAAAGTTCTTCCAGCAATCAACAACTAGCTGACTGAAGTAAAACTTCCTACAATTTAATCTAAACCCGAATCCCTGAAATTCGAATTTACGGTCCCTAGTTCTGGAATTGTTTATAACAAACTATTATATTACAGTCACCCGGTAATTTCTTACATAAAATTGTGTAAATACATAAATATTTACAGTATTTCTTATATAAAATACTGTAAATTGCGTGTGTTCTCTAGTCGATTTGTCTGTTTTTCTCATGGGGTAAAAAAAAACATTGCTGTCTACTCCTGAGATTGACCAACTCAGATAAGGAGTGAAAAAAGCCAGTTAAAGTTCCTCGCTTCATCGACGGGATTCGAACATCGGCCTTTTCCACCCGGTGTGGGGAGGACGGTAACGATTTGACTGTACTATTCACGCAGACTGGAATTGTTTTTAACAGTGAAAATTCCACCTTCATTCATTTTACTAATCCCTCTCAGAGCCTTATAAACCTCAATCAGGTCACCTCTAAGGAACCTGGTTGACAAGCTATGTACGATCGTCCTTTTGACGATCTCACCATTCGAGTTTCCCGTCTTTGGACCATTTCAAGAAGCTCAAGGCCTTTTTTCAGATGAGGTAGCCATACTTGAACACATTATTCCAAATGTGGTTTTACAATTGCCTTATACAGTGGGATTATGTTCTCCCTATTTCTACAGGATAATTGATCACCATGGCTGGACACATGACATTCTCTGTAATAACGCTCATTCCCAACTGAGGAAGGATAACTTAAGTCCGAAAGCTATTGGTGATTTATTTACTTTATTTTTAACTTATTTTAACTTGTTTCTGATATTAAAGAGTTTTTACTCAAAAACCTGTGTTTTATCCGTCTTCTCAGTAAAGCTGAATTATATATGCCTATACAGGATAACTGTCGATAAACTGTCAATAGGACGCCACGGGCTTTCCTTGCTGCCTGTTTACACTGTTCAAAAAATTTCATATCTGCCTCTATCGTAACGCCCAGATCCCTTTCCTCCACTGTTTTTAATTCAATCCCCACCAAGTGTATAATTTATTTGTGGGTTGCTGTTCTCCAAGTGTTAGACCTTGCATTCAGCAACATTAAAACACAGTCCACTTCTTTGACCATCTCTGAAGTCTGTTCAGGTCATCCTGAAGGAGTGCTGCTTGGCACTGATCATTAGCGACTCTACCAATCTTTACATCGTCCACAAATTTTGACATCACGCCTTCTGTTCCTTCGTCGATATTTATCAAAATGAGAAACAACGTGGTCCAAGAACCGATCCTTGAGGGACGCCACTCCTGACATTGCATCAATCTGAAGAATATGTATTCATCATAACCCTCTGCCTTTTGCCCTGCAGCCACCTAGCAATCCACCTTAGAATCTTACCAGTAATCCCAACCTGTTCAAGCTTATACAGTAAGCTCTAATGAGGAACCCGGTCAAGTGCCTTGCTAAAATCCAAATAAACTATGTTGAAATTGCTCCCCACATCCAGCTCATGAGCAATGTGTCAAAATAACCTAATATGTTAATTAAACATAATTTTCCTTTAACGAAGCCATGCCGTGTGTCCTTCAGAATGCCATATCTAACTAAATGTTCCTGGATTGCACTCTTAACCTCTAAAATGTTTCCTGCCACTGAAGTCAGACTAACCGGTCTGTATTTACCAACTTCACTCTTATAACCGACTTTATGTATTACGTTAATTAAAGACCAACGTATTAATTATGTTAATACGTTGGCCTTTTTTCCAATCCAAAGGCTCCCCCGAGTCCAAAGAGCCCTCATAATTAACCTCAATGGTCCAATACACTTCCGGAAGGTCTCCCTCAAACTACCGGGTATATGCCATCAGCTCCGGGAGCCTTACTTGCCTTTATGCTCAAAAGTTTTTGTAATAAACAGTCATCTGTAATTACAAAATCATGAATTTCGTATGGATCAATCTCACTCGTACAGCGTCTTCTCAGAATAGAGGGTCTTTCGTCAGTAAAGACCGATGCAAAGTACCTATTCAGTTAATCCGCAACGTCAGCTGGGTTATCTAAGACTTTCCCATACCCAGTGCCCAAGGGTCCGATCTGATTAGCTTTCTTCGTTGTATTCATACCCTAGTAGGTAGCACAGTTGGTGGAATCGCCGTCCTTCCCACACCGGGTGGAAAAGACCTGGGTTCGAGACGAGAAGAATTTTTATAGGCCTTTTTCAGAACGTGGCTCAGTTAGTCGGGCTCATGCGGGGCAACATGGATTTTTCTCCCGGAACTCGGGTTTTTCGTCCAGAAAACCGGAAATCGACCACAGAACACACGCAATTTACAAACAGTATCTATGGAGCAATATTGCCTTAGTCACATATGCGCCTAAAACCTAATAGCAACAACAAAAACAACGTTGTATTCACATACATGAAAAATTCCCTGTCCCCATCCTTTGCTCTCTTAGTCAGTGCTTTCTCATTCACAGTCTTGGACTCCCTGACCTTATTTGTGGTACTATTACAGATGAACTTGTACCTGTTGTAGATTCAGTACTTTTCATCGTTCTGTAACTGTCCCATCTTTTTCTGCTCTATTTGACCGGCCAGCTCCACAGTCATCCATTTCGGCGTACTGCTCCTGCAATATTTTCATGGCATTTTGCATGTATGCTTCTGGGATTTTTGCTTTAAAAGTATTCCATAATTCAAATGTATTCGCTCTCCCTCGGCAATCCGCCCAACTAAGAGATGCCATTTAGCGCTTTAAACTCTGAAAGTCCCCTCTTCTGAAGTTAAAACTCGTGCCTTTACCTTTTAACTATTGCAACATCTTTCTTTTTCTTCCAACTGACGATTGCATGATCACTTCCTGACAATGGTTCCTGTACATTAATTCCTGTGATATCATCTGATACTTTAGTAATTATTCTTACCCCTACCACTCGGCCATACGTATCCGAGTGGTCAGGGGCAAGAGTACATAATACGCGTTCCTTGAGTGGACCGGGGGTTTAAGCCAGTAACTACTAAATACGATAAATATTTGTATTGACGATTTATTGTAAACTCTACTGACCTGGTTGTCGTGCAGGAGTATAAACAGAAAATTTATTTTATTACTTTCTCTAACATGTTGGTACAAATAGCAGTCATCTAGTTTATTTAATAAAATTTTTCAACATGGTGAGTTTCCCTCCCACATATTCCAATCAATCTGGGGCGGATTAAAGTCTCCCATAATAAGACATTCAAGCTTGCTTGCCGATTCCATCTGCATGTAGAACTGTCATCATACTCTTCACAACCTTCGGGTCCTGTAGATTACTCCCACTCTCATTATACCTTTGCTTCCAACTAACTCGCACCACACAGATCCGATGCTGGCAGACGTAACTACAGACTCAGCAAACGCTCTTTTCGCGATCAAGCTGCTTTTGATAGGAAGCATGATCCCTCCTTCCCTTCTATCTTTCCTAAATACAGCACATTACACATATCGTAGTGGAAGTTGTCATCCCCAATTTCCCGGTGGCACTACCATTCTGTAGCCCTATTATGTCATCATTAGTTGTCCTTATCAGGGTTCAAATTCAGCCATTTTATTGACAACACTCCTGACATTACTGTAGACACAGTTAAGACTAAGTAACCTTCTATGGTTTATTACTCTGACAGATTCCTTGAAGTTATTTAAGTTTGTAGCCCAAGCTTTATCTTTCCCCTCATTTGAAACGTTGCTAACCTCAGAACATCCTATCAACATTGCTGATGTGGCAAAAAATAATTCTTGTTTAAGCTATACGCAGAGGAGGCATACTATCTCTTTAGTATTCTGGAGTGTTTATTCCCAGTCATCCTCTGTGTGCATAGAATGACTATAGTTTTTCTTCCAGTCATTCTATATACACAACTTGATAATTTTATTCGCGGGAATGGACCTCTCTTAAATTTTAATCTTTGTTGCCAGCAGGTGCGTATTCAGGGGGGAAGAGGGGGAATAAGCCCTCCCTTAACCAAAAATTCGAAATTAAAGGAAAAGAACGCAGGAGGAATTTCGCTCTTCTCTATTTTCTCAAGGGGTTTTCAGTGTACGAAGAGCTAACTGGAAGACAAGCTCCAGAAAAACCAATAATTTTGTTCTGTCGTAACTATTCCAATGCAGCTGCATTTGGTCCCTATCTCGAAAGGGGACCGTTAAATTTAGAAGATAGATTCATTTCTCAAGACAATTAACGAATTTAAACGAGAATTTTTTTAAATGTAACACATTCTTATCAGCACAGCAACTGGCCATCCGAGTATTGTTTTGACTGTAGCTTATAAACATAGTATCAAATAAAAGATAGTCTTGAAATATTCAGCAAAACCAGTGCCAAATATACATATACACAGTGTGTACATCACATCTGATTTTATTCTAGTGTTGAATTTATTTTACATTTTTTGTGTGTGGTACACTGATTCAGAGCCTG
Organism: Mastigoproctus giganteus; assembly: GCF_048544385.1. Classification (NCBI taxonomy): domain Eukaryota; kingdom Metazoa; phylum Arthropoda; class Arachnida; order Uropygi; family Thelyphonidae; genus Mastigoproctus; species Mastigoproctus giganteus. The sequence continues at coordinate 169,583,266 of NC_143581.1, read as the reverse complement.
ATTTAAACTTGTCGTGACCCTAAACTATAACACGTATGAGGCCCTTCACTGGTTCACTGTGACAATATTAAAAAAGAATTTTTATGGTGGAGCGAGGCCCCTTGTAATATGAGGCCCTGAGCTGTAGCTTGCTTAGCTTATGTGTAAATCCAGCCCTGCACTGATTGTTGTTGCATTTGTTGAAAATTTGTTGCAAAGTTACTTGAAGGAGAAACTGGGGAAACGAGAACGGGAAACGAAACAAAAAAATTCAGCCGATCAGATATTTTAATTTTGCTTTATTGGCACAGAAAGAAAGTTCTGCAGCTCTTATCATGTACTATTCTGTGATTCTGCATTGTCAAGTGTAGTGATTTTACATTTACGAGTTTCTCAGAGCAGAGCACAAAAAAATTCGCCCATTACAAGAATTCTTTTCTAAACTGTGATAGAAAGGATGAAAACGTATGCAAATTTATTATTCCAGTTTTCATTAGTTTACATGATGGACCATTCACAAACAGAGGGCGGACTGCCCATAAGACTGACCAGGGAAACCCCGGTGGGCCGGAGGCTGGAGATCAAATGCAATTGCATGGCCATAAACACTGTTGTTAGGCCGCTAAAAGTTTTCCAGGTAAGAATTTTTGACCCAGTCCGCCTCTGTTCACAAATGTTGAATGATCCATGATGTCTGCTCTGCGATAGTCCAAAGGTTGTCCAGTTTTGATTTTAATGTTACTCATTGTTGTAAACTTTTTATTTTTACTATTCTTTGCATTACAGTTCTGTCAAATTGTTACAATTTGACAGAACGATCTGTAATTTTGTTACTCTGGTGTCAGTATTTTTTTATTTTTTTTTATTGAAAGCCTGTTGTTGGATCATTTACAGATTATAAAAAGATGTAATATGAATTTCAAAAAGTTATTTTTTTCGTGTCTTCGCCTTTTGCTCGCAGTAAACGATGAATGCGCACCTCTGAACAGAGAAGTGTGTATTGATTTGCTTTATGCGCGCAATGCAATGCCAACTTTGTAGCGATTCTGTAATAAGTGATTTTATGAATGAATTTCCTCTTTATGCTCTAGGCGACCACTCGGTCAGAGGAGTTCACAAGATAGGGAGAATAAAAGAAACGGCACCGTATTTAACTGGCATGAGCGCGGGCAGATATTTTGAAAGGTGATGCATAAATTTTTTTCTCACCAAATTTTCGAATACATGCAATATTTAAATTGTCAAATTTGACTGATTTATGTGTACGGCTGAGCCAACGGTGATCGGTGGGAGAAAGGACTTTTATTTTGAAAGAAAGAATTTATATTGTTTTAACGTTTCAATAAATTAATGAAAATATTAAAAATTGTGTATTACTGAGAAATCCAAAGGTGCACCACCTTGCATCATGCTGCTGGTACCCATGGTCATAGGCTTGAACTCCGGTCACTCAAAATACGTGTATTGGTACTTATGCACCCTCGCGCTTGATCACTCGACTTCGACTGTAAATCTGCCTCTGCACGTACTTCTATTATTCTTTCTTTTATAATTTTTCACAAACTTGTTTGTTCCGTGTATTCTATTGCCAAATGTTTGGAAATAATATATTATTGTCATTTTTTGTGATTAATATTATTATTTACATGCTTTCCTAATATTCAAATAAAGATAATAATAAAACATTGATCAATCAATAAAACATGCGCGTGTATAAGTGTTCTTAGGTATATCTAAAAAAAAAAAAAAAAAAAAAAAACATTGAAACACCTCGCTGCCATACGCCCCCTCCCCCTCTTACGATGATATCTGGATACGTCACTGGACTCCTACGCCGGGATATACCGATCTATTCTTTTCAAAATAATCTCCTTCGAAGTTCGCATTTGAGTCACTGATGAACCCACTCATAGAAGCATTCTCGGAAGCCATTTCTTGATAAATCTTTGAGAGTAGTCGTTGTGGGCCACTGATTCTTGCCCTTCTTTAACGCGTTTGTGCCACTTGAAAAATGCAGTCTCCTTCAAACATTTATCTCCGTAATTCTCTGTCATTTCTCACACAATAACACTTATGCTATGTCGAACACAATAACGAATAGCAAAATGTTGTTCAGTCTTCATAATCTTCCATTACACAATACGGTTCGCACTAACAGCAGGTAAATTAAGACAACTTCGCAACTACCAAACAACATGTCAATATTTGCAACTGTGTGAGCATGTTCTTGAATGCACACTCTCCTGCCGTTTATCGGCAGTTCGTTGAAACTTGATTGGTTGTACGGTGGCGCTGCCATTCCCCAGATTAAAAGATCAGCATGTGTACTTTATATACAGACAGACCAATTGGCATTATTTATGCCACACCTTTAATTCGACATAGAGAGACATACCATCTGGCCTCTTTGGTCAGTGTCGTCAAGAATTTCACATGTCATTCTTCCGACCCCAATAAACGACATTTATACGCTATTCAACATGTATCCACACCTTTCTGAAACTACCTCGTAGATATCACGTATTGGAATATCAAGCCTTAATAGTCAGGGTTATTCAAAGTAAAACGCCCCTTTACAATCAGGGTATGCTATCCAGAATTTAACTGGATATTATAACACAATGTTAGTGCTAAAACCTTTAAATTACAGTGCATTCCAAATGTTATTTTAATTTAATGTACATAAAAATATATTAAATTAATCTTGAAAGTTTTCTATTTGTAATGTTTCTACATTACCAACTAACAGAGGTTTGATCATCCTTTGCAGTGACGCAGAATAATTCAATAGTTTCATTCACTTGTAACAAAAAAGTAGAATTGGACTTTTTCGGGACCCTTAGAACATCGGGCTTTTCATCATCATCATCGTCGTCCTCGTGGTTGTCGTCAGAATCGTCGTCATCATGATCATCCTCTTCATCTATTGTAAAATGTAATATTTCGGTTAGGAAGTGGTATATAGTGTTTTTAATATTACAAGATGTCCACTAATTAGTGGACATCTTGCACAACCTTCAAACTACATCAAAATGCAAAATACTAATGTAATGTTAAAAATTGTTCTCTCTGTACTCCGGCACGACTTTTTGGCGTGCCGTAGTACAAAGAGATCATTTTCTTTAAAGAGACTTCGGACTTAAGTGGAGCTTGGATGCTCTAAAAGGTAAATAGAGCACATTATCACCGGCTTTCCTACCTGATTAAAAAGTCATCCACGACCTCTTTGAAGCAGTCGTTACTGCCAAAGACGAACCAACACGCGCAACATGTACTGTATTTGTAAAAATAAATACGTGTTTTGTTCATAACTAAAAGTATCCATCACTTTGAATGTCATTCGATTTTTTAAATGCACTTTTAAATATATTTAGCATGTTACAAAACATGTTAAAAAGTTAAGAAATTTGGTAGAATAGTATACGTAGGATATAGTTTGATATATATCTAAATACAAAGGCGCAGCGAGGTTATATGAAGCCCGGGGACAATGAAATATATTTGTGCCCCTAAATAAATAAATAGTGGCACTTGATGCCCACACGACTCTCCGTAGATCGATACCAGGTGGCAAATCCCCTACTCCCCCATCACTACGCCACCGTCTAAATATTCAATTAAATTTCTAATATAACCATTATAATCGAAAGACTTTTTCGTGACAGTTTCACGGTTTCGATCAGTATTAGCTTAATAAGTTGGTTTAAAGTAGAACTTCTTACCTTCTACAGGAATTACTTCCACATAATGAGAATCTCTACTGAGACTGTTGCATCTGTACGCTCCTTCGTGATCTTGGTCGGCACTTTCTACACGTAATGTTAAAATCTGTTCTTGATGTTTTAATTCCTCATTAAGTTTATACGTTATGTCAATACTGGAATTGATAACAACTCCATTCAACGTCCATTTTGGAATGTCATAATTTGATATTCGACACTGTATTGTAAATGGCTTTCCTTCTTCTACTTCACTGTCTCCTGAGTAAACTACTCCTGATGAAACCACACCTAGCGGGATAACAGAATAATAATTACTAATCTGGTTTATTAATACAGCATGCTATTAAAGTCTATCTTATCAGCCTTATAAAATGCATGTTAAATGAAACAGTGGGTCATTTCAAACATACTTAAAAGTGCTATAATGTGGACCCAAAAAGTTAAATTAATGAAACAGCAACCGAAGGGGGCAGGCACTGCTTGTGTTATCTTTGTATATTTCCCGAGTCATGAAAAGATAACACAAGGCAGTGCTTCCTTCTCGAAAAGATTGTTCTTTTCGAGAATATTCTCATTCCACACAATTTTGGGTGAGTTTTCTCAGATAAAGGGGATATTCTTCACTTTTTCTTACATCACTGGACATAGAGCGCCCAGTCTGTTCGTGGAGCTGCGAGAAGTACACGTTCATTCTGTTTATCGAAGTGAATTGTTTCATTTTGACAAAATGTGGCGTATTTGAGTACCTACAAGTGCTTTATTGCAGAGGTGATGGGATATATGTCACAATAACAGTACTTTGTTTTTCCACTGTAAAAAGTGTGTGACAGAAGATGAAATTACTTCGAAGATGACTCGCAGTAAACACCTTCCTGGCACAAGTTCTTGAACTTTCTGCCTCCACCGCACATTACTTTTTCATATTTCTACCCATTAAAAAAGTTAAACATAAAATCCATAAAGTTATTCAATTTGGGTTACTTTCAGCAATTACGATCTAAATATGACATTCTTTTCTCAAATATATTTAATTGTCGCCCTAAGAATTATTAAATACTGATATTGTCTTTCAAATAAAAAAAAAAGCTTAAATAAGCGTAATATATATAAAATATAAATAATTATCAAAATAAATTATTATTTAATTATTTCGAATTCCAATCATTCTACCATGCATTTGGTTCTTAAGAAATGTATTGCATATATAATTATTTTTACAGAATATGATAGAAAAAAAAAAGTCAAAATGACAAAGCATTTTCTTTTGTTATTATTATTTGAAGGTTTTAATTTTAACTATGTACATCTATAAGACCAAAGAAATTCTGTCAATGATGTGCAGGAATTTTGACAGCTAGGACAAAGAAGCGATTATCTCGTTTTATAAGGCAATGATAGGTTGCATATCAATTTTCTACATATTGATTGCGGAACACACATGTGCGGAATTTGCCTTCAACTAAAGGGCAACCGATTTTAGAATAACTTCCCTCTGTGGAAGTGAGTAGACAATCAATTTGAAGAAGGGGACAAATTATTAGAAGGGATGTTAAATGTTAAATTAGCAATTGAATCGGGTAAACGTTTTCTTTCTCTTTTTTGTTTTGTTTTCAGATTCTATCAAATTTTTCCTTGCCAATACCTATAACAATAACTGTGCTATTAACAGTAACCATAAATGTCAGTGTTTGTGATCTATTCTGTCTACTGAACCTTTTAGTCAGAAACTTTTGGAAATTAATTATTTACTCATTTTGCCTTTACATTATTTATTTGCTCATTTTGCCTTTATACTAATTTTATATCCATCACACAAAAATAAAATAAATATAGAACGAATATAAATATTAATAAAGAGCGCAAATAAATATTAATAAACATTTGGTTAATTCATAAATTTCCATCGTACTGATCGGTATTTTTAACTAGATCTACAAGGTTTTCCATAAGTCTGAAACTACAGTTTGCTTGCGTGTTTTCTTTTTGTTTCTGATGGCACTCAATGAGAGAAGTAATTTTGCTGTGTGAGGTCACAGTCAGGTCTGTGCCAAGTCGGGCGAATGGGGTCTTCGCCTTGGGTGCATTTTTGCTGGGGATTTTAAAATTAAATAAAATTTAGTGTAGTAAAATTAATTCATACTGCTTCCCTATAGGGAGTGTAATATGACCTATTTTCGCCGGCTGGTAAATCAGCTGGGTACAGCCCTGGTCACACCCAACGAGAAGTTGCATAATGCACTTTACCAAGATCGGCTTTCAGTTAACTGTTCGTGTGTGTGTGTGTGTGTGTGTGTGTGTGTGTGTGTGTGTGTGTGTGTGTGTGTGTGAGGAAGTAACAATAATAGCAGTGCTCAAATGTATGTGCTTATATCTTTGGAAAATAAGGTTTCAAATTTCAGTATTCACCGCATCTTGAAGGGGATCATGGCATTCTTACAAGTTTGTAATGTCATGATTCTTACAAGTTTGTAAGAATGCCATGATTCTCCTTCAAGATGTGGGTGAATGCGGAAATTTGAAACTTCATTTTCCGAAGATATGCGTACATACATTTGAGCACTGCTGTTATTGTTACGTCCTCAGAACTGTTATTATTATCTGGATTGTAAGTTACAACCCAGGTTCTCCAGGTACTGAGTGAGGATAATCCAGATCGGCACAGAGTTTTGTGAATGATTATTTCACTTCACACAAGGGTCTTATTTCGGAACAATCGTGCTTTTCAGTTAACAATGTTAATTTTTGTGTGTCAGGCAAAGTTAATCAGTGAAGCAAGCATTGCTAATCCAAAAGTAGCCCTAACTGGATTTGCACGTATAAAGTTAGTTTAGGTGTGTGTGTGTGTGTTATGCCCCAACTCTACTAAAGCTATGAGTCGTCAATACATTGTCTATAATTGGGTGTATTCTTCATCGGTCTGATGTTTACCGAATAAAAAAATCCAAATTTTTGGCAGTAAAAATCATGAAATCCTCGCTTCACGTCAGACCGATTAATTCAACCACGTTGAGAAAATAGCCCATAAAAATTCTTCTAGTCATTGACCAGGTTCGAACTTAGCCTTTTTCCATCCTGTGTGAGAAAATGGTGATTATAACCACTGTGCTTCCAGCGAGGACGAAGTCTAAGGAGTAAGTGGCAGCCATATTATGGTATTATATGGTTTAGTTTGTGGAAGTACTGGATCAGTGGTAGGAAACCTGCGGCCTTTTGTCTATTTCTCTCAAATGCAAAATCCATCTTTTATTTCAAGACATAACAACAAACTCAAGATATTTTTAAGGTAAATTTTATATATCGTTATTCTCCTTATATAAATTAGTTTACATTTATGCCTTACATTAGCAAAAGAAACATAAAAGACATACAAATATTGGATAGATCGATAGAGGACAAAACAAAGTGAAGAGGTAAAATTATTGGTGAACTGGCAACCACCCAGTGATTCGCTGACAGGCCTGAGACCGTTTTAAATAAAATTTGGCCTTCGAATGTAAAAAGGTTCCCCACCCCTGGATTCTAACACTGACATAGACGTATCTTGATGGGTTGCAGACCTAAGCTTTTCTCCAAGTATTCTTAATGAATAGGGAAAATATCCGGAATTGTTCAGCAAGGTGATGCACCTGTTCATCCAGTAAGAATGTTTGGAAGAACAGGTGTACCGTCTTTCTGGAAGGTAGAGGAGACCCGTGGAACAGCCATTACGATCCCCTGACCTCCAGACTTTTTACCCATTGGAAGTCATCTGTAAGCCAATATATATGAAAATACGCAAAGTGAAGCATCTTAGATAAATTGTCACTGCGTAGAGAGCGATCACACTTCAAACAATTTATACTTTCTTCCTGGACTGACAAAAACGTTTCATCGATATATTCGTATGAATGGTGCACATATTGAGAACATATTTTTTAATAGTCCCCTGTAGTTATAGACTTATGGGGTACGTGCTGTTAAAATATACAAGTACGTTTATTGCGTTTTAAATCGTGTATTTAAAAAAATTCCCCATTGTACTTTATTGTACTGTTTATTATTTACTATTTATAAATACTGTTTATTTATTAGCGATATTATTTAATGGATTTAACATCAGTCTTGAATTCAAGGGAAGGAGATACCCGTAATAATTTCCCAGAGTCTGCAACACCGGATCCAGTTTCTTCCTTAAATGTAGCACAGTGCATATAAGCATCGTTCTTCACACAGCCAGTGGAAAAGTACAGGGTTCTAATCCCGTCAATAGCCCTTTTGCACAATTTGGCTGAGTCAGTCAGTCTCAGCAGAAGTTAATGTGGTTTTTCTCCTGAAACTCGGATTTTTCGTCCAGCAAACAGGCAAATCGAACACAAGACAAACTCAGTTAACAATATATACCACACAAAATGGTCTAAGTCACTGATGTGCCTAAAACCTACAATAACAACAACTGTAGCTGAACACTGCATTTAGAGCACTTATAGAAAAAAAAATATATATAAACTTTCATTGTCACGAATTGCAGCTTTGATCTTATTTGGAGATTTTATCTATTTTGTCAGCTGTGTTTTAAATTTTGCCTATTCTTCATAAGACAACTTGCACTTTGAAAACTAGTGGGATGGAACTGTATAATCTGTTTAAACAACTGATAAACTTTTTGGATTTTGGTTTTTTTATTTTGACACGCAAATAGACAGTTGCTTTCCGAGTTATACAACATTTTTACGTCGCAGTAATGATACAGCAGACTTGTTTCTTTGCATTTATTTCATTATATATTTTTTTAAAAAAAGTGTTGGAATGCTTTCAATGAAACTTAAATTTACATTCATATTCCTGTAATGTTACTATAGAGAGAGACCATTTTGCTGAAATTATTGACATTTAAACAAGTAAAAACTTGAAATCCTTAAAATTAATTAATAAAATTATTTTCCATTTAGATTTATTATTTTATAGAGTTTTCGAACTTCGTTTCAATGCATGTCTTTTTATACATGACTTAACGAACGCTCTTACACAACAGGCAACTGCTTAGGAAGAAGTTCACGCACGACTGTCTTACTAAGATTAGGAAGGTTCAGATTCTTGGCACTTCTTTAACTAAGTTACGCAGTTATTTACGTAGTTATTTTAAGTCTTGTTACTGAAAAAAAATAAAAAAAGCTTTTCTACTTACATCCAACATTTAGTAAAAGGGCAAAAACCATAAAATTCTTATACAGGTAATACCCACAGTTCCCATAATTTAACATTTCTCTAGACTTCAGTGTCTTGCAATGCGAAAGGAACTTGGAAGGTTACACAGGTCGCCTTTATCCTTTGAATGAACAACTATTTAAAATGTGTCAAAAATAAACGCACAGGATTAAAAAGCAAACAAATGTGTCCGAAGCAGAATTAAACAAAGTATGACGCTTGTGATGGCTATAACCTCCTCAGCTGAGTAAGGGATGCCCTCCTCTTTGACGGGACCTTGGAGCAGGCTCACGATAAGCTGGTTAAAAATAGTCTTCTCTGCCGTGTTCCAGGAAGAAAGGGAACCCTAAGGTAGAGGAGAGGAGACAGCCACCTTCCGGTACGTAATAAATAAAATTCCTGCCACTGGATAGGCGGACTTATAGAATACTGACATCTTTTCGTGGCCGTTGCAGCAAACGTTGAAGAATGACACATCAGTTTTCCTTTTTATTGGCTGAAACAGACGTAAAGTTCATGTATTTTGTAAGGTTGCTTGTTGCGTATGTACATTTTTTTTTTTTTTTTTTTTTGCATTATGAACCAGTCAATCAAAACAACATCAACAACATTTTAAGTCATTACAAGCGTTTCTTACATTATCTAATCCCAAATTATATGACACTTTTTGTATTTTTATAAAAAAAATTTCCCCGTATTTAATCTTTCTTTTTAATTCTCAGAATTTAAAAGTTGGTTACAACGATGTATGTTCTGTATGTTGTTTCCTCAGCTGAAAGAAAAGTTATTACATTGGCAAAGCTTAAAAGATTTATCTAAGCTGCTTTTTAGTAATTTACTTCGGTGTTTTCTGCCGAGTTTAATGCTGGAAAGGGATAAAATAAAATAAATTACTAACTGCTGTAGCCGAGGGGTAAAACACGAGAATACAGAAGTAAACAGATATAATTTATTTCGATAATCCTCATTTAATATTTTCCCCTCACTCAATCTTTTTCCTTGAACAGGAAAATCTACGTCTTCTGTGAACTATTTTCTAAATGGGACTTGGGAGGAGTTAGGCGGGGTGGGGTAAGAGAAAGATGGATGACTTTTCCCCTCAACTGGTAAATTATTGACAATATGCAGCGATATATTTTTAACCAAGAAATGTGCAATATCTGTTACTACACTAAACACAAGACACGCAGTTTTCATAGAAAATTAATTCCATTTAATATTAACTGGAGAAAGAAAAACCGAGGTTAATTAGAGAAAAATAAATGAGACTGGTGATGATGGACAGCAATTATTATCATTTTAAGTCGTGTGATTAAATATAATGCATATTTGTATACTGTCGGGCAGGTTGGTTTAGAAAGCAAACAGAATCAGAAACTTTAAAAATCAATGAAGGCATTTATTTTAAAAAAATAATAGTAATAATAAAATGTAATCCTGATATATTTTTAATTAAAAAGACAAACCAAATATAAAAAGCTAAAATAACGAAAAATTTATTTTACATATTCCAACATTGTTATTTCTTTGTTATCATACTGGTTAATTTTATGCTTTAGGAATTTTTCACGATTTCGAGTAGTGACACTCGGGATGTGGCAATTTTGTTTTAATATTTCTCATCCTAACACTTATTAAATTAGGAAGATAAAAATTAAAAAAATATTGAAATGCGAATGGAACGACTCGTAGATGTGTGTGTTCGGTTTCGAACACACTCCTACGAGTTTTCGCTGGTTTCGCTGACCACGTATCAGTAATAAATAAATATTTTTTTTTGCAGAGATAATATGCACACTAGCAATACACTCTTCATTGCCGGCTTGGCCAGGGATTTCTCAAAACAAAATAGAGGAATTGACAGGTTCACGTTTACATCTAGATATTGGCAACAGTTTGTTGCCAATATCTAGATGTAAGTTAACCAGGTGTGAGTTAATAAGTTAAATACAGTATCTCCCGGCATACACTGTACTGCCGTTTTTGAGAGAAGTGTTTACTTCAGATTGATTAAAAAATAATAATAAATAAAAGAAATCGCTACAGACTGTTTAGAATTTTCATGACAGTGAGTGGATAGACGTTAGATTTTTATTTTAGTTAGTCAAACATACAAACGCAAAACAAAAAAAATAATAATAAATAAATAAAAGAATGAAATTAATAATCAAAATAAAAATCCTTTTGGGGAGCAGTAGAAACAATTGCAACTTGAAGACAGAAGACTGTCACATCAAAAGAAGGCTGTTCAGGATCCTCCAGCTATTTATTTTATTTATTTATTTTTTTGTCCGACAGAAACTTTCTGCAGTCGAAATCGAGCGCCTGAACAGTTGGTAACATTTCGGTTGGAAGAAACCTGTCTGTTAGCAGAGGCATGTTACTACCGGCTTGTGCTAACCGACCGATAATGTTGGCATTGCCTCTGAGGGTGGTCTGTGAAAACTTCCATGAATATAGTTTCTCGAAGTTCAGGGTCCCGATCATTCTGGTGAATATTTTGACCATTAAAATGGAGTGTTCCGCGAGCAGGATTGCCAATCTCTTAATTCTCGGTTGTTTTTTGTTGGAGAGAGAGGGATGCGCAGCTTATTGGTAAACCATCGCAGCAGCTAGTACTCTTTAGATCTTCTTTAATTGTAGTCGTGCCGGCGGAGGCCGAAAATCCGTCTCCATATAAGATGGAAGAGAATGTGGCTAAATAAATAGAGTTTCTAACGAGTACCAGGTCGTTAACGTGTTGCAATCGTAGTTTGGTGGTCCATCCGAGTTGGCCAAACCTGTTGGTTAATCGTTGCATTTGGGCATTAAACGTGAGCTTAGGATGAATGGAAAGTTATCCCAAGATCGGCATGAATTGTGATTGCCGGTGTTTACGCGGTATTACAGTGGTATCGTCACAGTCCTCCCCACACACCGGGTAGAAAAGGCCTAGGTTCGAATCCCGTCGATGACGCGAGGAACTTTAATAGGCTTTTTTCACTCCATGGCTGAGTTAATCGGTCTCAGCCATAGATAGCAAGGTTCCTCCCCCCCCCCTCAGAAACTGGGATTTTTTTCGTCCAGCAAAAACAAGCAAATCGACCAGAGAACACACGCAATTTACAGACACAAATACGGGTTTATGTAATCAATTATGGGTAACCTAATATACTAACCCTAATATAATGATTTGATTTTTTTTTTTTTTTTTGATTGCCGGTATTTCCAGATTATTAAGAGAGGCAGAGACTTCTGTGGGGCAATTCTTCAGCGCGTACGCCGTTTTGGTTGATTTGGATAGGCTGATTCTAAGGTTAAAGTTATGTAGATATGCTTGTAGACTGGTTAATTTCGAACTGATGACACGGTTGATATTATCGCCTTTGTTACTGAGGATTTTGAGATCAACATAACAGATTCCATCGTGGTTTTCCTGTAGAAAGGGAAGTGGTGTGGCTATGAATAATAATCGGAAAGAAACGGTTCTGCTAAAACGGTTTTTGCTCACGTGTTCTTATCATATCGGAGAATCGCTGTTCTTTCTTATAGGATGACACTGAGGAACCAAAGTGCGTCATCTGCGATAAAGAAATAATTCTCAAGCAGGTAGATCACAGTAGAGATAACCACAGCGTCAAAGAGTGCTTACATGTAGAACGCAGGAGAACCAGCACCTTCAAGCAGCTTAAATGAATCATGCAAGTTAGGAGCGCACACAGTAATGGCTTGTCGGGAATGGTTGTGTTAATTCGCTTGCTTACTGGAATCAACGTTAGTTTAAGCTTGCTAGTTGTCAGCAGTTGAAGTAGTGGACTCCAAAGCAAGGACTGTATTCAACAGAGAAAAAAGCAGGAGTCTTCAAAAGCTACCTTCGAAGAACTTTGCAAAAAGGGAAACCGCCTTATGCATAGGCCACAGCCGAATTTACCACCCACTTTAACTCTACAGCCTGGCTTGAGCATATTACCAGATTCAAGGCAAATAATAATTCTTATAATTCGCATTTCGAGAATGATGTAGATATACTCTCCGTGATAAATATTCGTATCACGAGAGAACAGCTCATAGATGCCATCAACTCTTACCAATGACAGCAACTTCCGAATAAGATAAAAGTCCTTCAGTTGCTTCTAAAAAATGTTTGAGCCCTTTTACCGAAAGCAAGAAGGCAAGCTTATACAGCATCAGCCAAAAAAAAAAAAAAAATAAATAAATAAAATAAAAATAAAAAAATACCCTTTCTGTTTCACTCATCCATTCACTCCAAATGTTTTTCTAGTTCTGCTTTGAATTTATTTAAGCTGTCAACTTCCACAACGACAAATGGAAGTTTGTTCCAGCAATCAACCACCCGCTGGCTAAAGGCGAATTTCCGCACATCTGTTCTACAACTATCTTTCCTCAATTCTAATTTATGCCCGTAATCTGAGCAAGCGGAAGAATCCCATCGGAATTCAGCTGGCTCAACCCATTCAAGGCCTTATACACCTCAGTCAGATCACCTCTCAGGTGCCTAGTCTCCAGACACTGCAATTTGCAGAACTTAAGCCTTTCTTCGTAAGAGCAACCCTTTGTTCCATTTACCAATCTCGTTGCCTTTCTCTGTACTTGCTACAGCAGCTCTACATCCTTCTTAAAATGAGGCCTCCAGACCTGTATGCAGTACTCAAGGTTTGGTCTGACCATTGCCTTATAGAAGGGGATAATCACCTCCTAACCACATAGTGGCATTCTAAAATAAATCTATCTTCCCGCTTAGTGGAGTGTATACTGGAGTTACACCAGTTCCAAATACCATAAACCATTTTAGACCAGTTTGTACAGTGCTGTACAGTTGTCCAGGACTGTACAAACTCATGGAGAAAGACAAAAAGTTCTACTCCTAATTTTAACCATCCGAATGCTATCACAAAGCCCTCCTCAAGTAAATTATGCGCTGTAACGACGATCAACTGTAACAAACCTTTTTCTAACTAACTCAGTGCTAAATGTGTTCCAAGAAAATTCCGAGCCCGCAATTGTCTATCTGGATGTTCAAGCAGCTTTTGACACTGTCAGTATCTGTAGCCTACTACATCTCCATGAGAAATACTATCTAATCAAAGGCAATGTGCTTATTTTCTTCAGATAACTTTTGTCCAATAGAATCTTTCACCTTAAAGTCGGTAACTCTACATTCACTCACAAAGTAAACACTGGAGTTCCACAAGGTAGCAAGCATACTTTCCAGCTAACTCTTCACAGCCATCTTCATCCCATTCATCGCCAACAGATCAGACATACAGTGCTATACAGATGACAAAAATTTTTAACGGAAGTCCATAAAACAGATAACCACCAACAAATTACTGAAGCCATTAATTGAAAACTCCCTCATCTCTCGATATTTGTCAAACTTTGATATGCAAATAAATCCTTAAAAATCTGCAATAATGATCATCTCACTGAAGCCAAACTAACCACACCTTCCAGTGATGATAAACGGTTCTTTAATCCTGAGGGTCTACTATCACACAAATCTAGGAGTGATATTCGAAGCAAACTGCTGTTCCACAGAGATGTTGAAGCCTTTCATATCAAAATGTGTACATTGAGATGGATATCAAAGCAACATTTACTTCATGTTCGAGTCTCTGAAAATTCCATCAAATAAATTTATAGGATGATTCAACCCTCAGCCCAGTATGCTTCAGAGATCAGGGCTTCATCTTCTTCATCTACACTCGGCAGCATTCAATCCAACGATTATTGGATGATCAGGTGATTTGTACGCAAACATAATATCACAAAAGACATCCACACTACCACCAGCAGCCCTCAATTACACAACTACATAAAATCAAAGTTTGAAGAAAGAAGATTGACTATCACTGTAAAAGTGATTACAGGCTACATCAGCTCTCCTAATTTCTGGGATATTTGCTATTGGAGGATCCCACATAAAACCCTTAGAGCCTTTTCCTTTCTCTGCAGGAACAGCAATTGGCTCACCTAGTTGACCTCTTAATTCCCACCATCATATTTTGGACTCAGTGGCGGATTCAGGGTAGGGGCACCGGGGCACGTGCCCCCTGTCGTGTTTCGAAAAATATACACCAATTTAAATTCCCTTTAGATACAAAAATAAAAAAAAAAATTTTCATTGTTAACATAGGATTTTATCTATTTTTGCGTTGTGTTTCAGCTATTTTCAACAGACTACAGTTGGTAACACTGATGCTAAAGTGATCGCCATTCTAGTGCACAGAATGGTGACCCCCTGTCACAAATGGTGCCCCTCCTGTCAATTTTTTCTGGATCTGCCACTGTTTGGACTGTCCAGAAACTGGATGCAGATCTCCATCAATTTATATGTACCAAAAAGTACAGAGAAGATGTCATTTCAAGAATAACATTGTAGGCAGAAGGTTTCATCACTGTGATATCACTGCAATTCCAGTTGCAAAGTGTCATTTGCTGCCATGTTTTTTTTTTCTAAATTTATTTTAATTTTATCACAATTCATTCTTTGTATTAATAATCTAATTGATCTTGTAATTTGTGTAATATTTTCAAATTGCACCAAAATCACCAACTCAGGATGTTGACATGAGCCCTCTAGCTTGATTTCAGTTTTCGATGTAAAACCGCTGGGTCGGTTCGATCATCATTTTCAAAGTCTGCCCAGGGCAGGTCCAAGAATGTATCTCAACTATACTATGACTTCAACTTGAAATTTTGAAATTAAAAATGCTGATTCTAATTACATGCAGCCAAAGAAATATGCTATAACTTCCAAGAATAGCGTGTTTCCTGATGGTGATATAAATATCTCAATGTTTAACTAAAATCGAACTCCTCAAAGGATTAATGTTGTCATTACAGCCCTTTTGGCTCGTACAACAACAACAACAACGACAATCAGGCCCGTATCTGTCATGCTGGGAGACCGGTATAATAATAATAGTAATAAAATTAGAATAATAATAAAAAAATCAAAGCACCTCGAAAATTTCTCCAGCGCACCTGCTTTCCCCAAGATCAGAGTGATGACTAAGGCAGATGCAGGTGGCGCCGTCTGGTGTCACTCCCAAGAACTAACACTATCACTGGACGTAAGTCGAAGCTAAACAGGTCGACCTCCATAAATGGATGATGTCCAAGAGATATAATAATCATAGTGCATCTAGTGGAGTGGGAGTGCAGGATAAAGTCACTCGCATTCAGGCCTTAGGCAGAGGAGTCAGTTCGAAAAGTTGGAGACTGTCTCCCAAGGACGACATTGGAGCAAGTGGTGCTGTCCCAACTATGGTTACCACAAGTGTAGGGCAAGACCATCCAGCCACACCAACTGGAAGTGCTTCCTCTCAACTCACTAGTGACCACCAAGGAAGGAAGGAATAATATACTTAATTAATCAATGCAAGAATTTAACAACAAAGTTTATGATTGTCATCTTCATAGACTTAGGGGCCGCTTTCCACTCGCTTTGGTGGGAGAACGCCCTCGAGTCTAAGACTAGCAAATTGTGATAAACTGTATCAAGTAATAAGATCATATTTCAGGAACAGACACATAAAGATAATATCACAAAATTTGATACATACTAAATTCATTTCCAGAGGATGCCCACAGGAATCTGTCCTTGGTCCTCTCCTCTGGAACTGTGACTGTGTTCTAGATAAATGGCTCATTAAAGAAAATCCTAACTGTAAAAAAATAGCTTATGCCGATGACTTTGTGCTCTCTATTTTCGGACAGTCAAGACACTAGAAAACAAACGAAAGGAGGTTTTGGAGGACCTACAATTTTGGACCAAAAACAATAAACTTAAAGTATCAGAGTGTAAAACAAAGATTATGATCTTCCAAAACAGATTAGACTATAACCAGTCACCATCAATCAAAATTAATAATGTTTAGAGACTGTGCGTCTCCCAGAATAAATATTTGGGAGTTTTACTTGATGACACACTCCTTTATTCCCTACGTTAAGAGCCCAGTGGAGAAAAAAAGTTTACTACTAACATGATTCGTTTATCATGGCATGACTGGGGTATTAAACATCATACGTTGGCCATATACTACAAGGCAAAATTTCTGCACATTATTTCCTATGCGGCTATTGCATGGTTTCGGAAAGTGATATTCGTGAAGATTAGGGCCAAATTATTACCTATAAAGAGAACCATGATCTTAGTTATGCACAGATGCTGCAGGACAACCTCCACAAATGTTCTGCAGGTTATATCAGGCTATATTCCTTTCGATCTGTACGTGGCATTTAAAGGAATGGTTTCATAACTAAAATAGGGCCAATCAGCTAAAATCTTCGACATTGAAAGCAATCCTTTGCTGGAACATAAACAAGAGAAAGCAAACCTGTGGTCCAAAATTCTTAACGGTATGGAGGAATAGATGGCAGCCAAGTGACATTGGCAAAACTACCAGGCTATATACAGGGTCCAGTCACATTATTATGACCACCTCCCTAGTATCCAGAATATGTGCCTTTCGCGGCATGCACCACAGCCAGTCACCGTGGGAGGGACTCAATAAGTCTGCAGAAGGTTGCTATGGGTATCTGTGACCAGGAAGACTGCAGTGCACCCCAGAGTTCTTGTAAATTTCTTGGTGGATGGTCCATTCGTCTGATGTGTCGATCGAGGTGGTCCCATAGATTTTCAATTGGGGTAAGATTCGAGGAATTCGTTGGCCAAGGGAGTAGATTGAAGTCTTTGTTGTGCTCCTCAAACCACTCACGGACAATTCTGGCGACATGGCATGTCGCATTGTTTTGCTGATAGATACCATAGCCACCACGAAACACGGTCAACATGTACGGGTGTACCTGATCGGCGACGATCGATAGGTAACCATTTGCATTCGGGGTGTCCTCCAGAGGTATCAGCGGATCCAAGCCATGCCATGAAAACATTCCCCAGACCATAATCCTCACCTCCCCAATTTTCTCACTCTGGTGGGGCACGGACATGTCTCACTGCCTGCAGGGGCCATCTACTATGTCAGCCCATTACTTCCAATTTCTTCTCCCCAGTCTTCAGCCTCCCCAAACTTTTGTCTTGCATAGCGTTTAGCCCTGCACGTCAAAATTAAAAGAGAACATCAAAATTCTTGCCCGAACTTATTTGGTTTTTAAAACTCACTTTTGCTGCACAGCCCCACGTCGCATACTATTAATACTAACTTGTTAAGTATCACTAATTTCAACTGTGATTTTTTTTTTTTTGGTCCTAGCCACTGAAATCCCAGGAAAGTAAATGGCAGGACCCACCAGAGTACAAATATTGGTAACACTTAGCCGGTCTTACCGTGGCTGGTATTGGTAACATCGGGTCTTACTAGGGGTTAACAGGCCAGACAAACAATGGGCACAACATACTACACTTTTAAATCTCTGTCTTGTACAGAGAACATACGCAGAGATGGGAGAAATGCCAGGTGTCGTCAGACCCTCAACATACCTAATACCATAATGCCACCGCGGAGATGGGAGAAATCTCAGGAGCTGTTAGACACCAACATACCTTACACCATAATGCCGCCCCCCCCCACCAGCCTGCCTTCTACCAACAATCGTGTCCGGTTGTTTGTTTTCTGAGGTTTCATGCCTAATACGCCACTGTCCATCCACTTGGTGGAGCAGAAACCGTGACTCATCGGAGAAGGCCACCCGTTGCCACTCGGCCGGGGTACAGTGTCGGTATTGCTGTGAAAACTGACGGCGTTGTTTGCGATGAACGGCCGTCACCATGGTTGTTGTCACCAAGCATTTGCTCCGGAGCCCAATGCACAACAGGGTTTTCTGCACTGTCGTGTTGGAGACCTTTCTGGTGGCCCCACGTTTCATTTGGATGGACAGTTGAGCAACTATGCGCGCCGATCGGTCCTGACCAACCATTTCAGCCGACCTTCACCTCTGGGATCAATGGCGCATGGGGCTCCACAATTGGCACATCGTGTCGTCATTAAAAGTGTCCCGTTCATCCAGTCTTTATACACTTTCACCACTGCAGCACGTGAGCATTTCACAAAGTCCACTGTTTCGGAAATGCTGGCACCCCTGGCCCGATAGTCGATATCACGCCTTTTTCCAAGTCTGATAAGTCGTACGCTTTGCCCACGACAGAGGCTGTTACTGTGTTCACGGATGCCGAACATCAAGCCTTATATGCTTGCGGTGTGTGAACTTGATATGTGCTCTTTATGATTTGCTAGGCGTGTGTGATGTCTGCATTGGGGGTTGGTCGTAATGTTGTGACTGTTCTCTGTATACAGAATGCTACATTTGTTATCAACAAAGACATCAGGAAATGGTTTTAACCTTCAATGACCATATCCTTCCTATTGACTGGACATGGGGTATTTAAAGATAAACTTCGTTCTTTCGGACTTGAGTCCGATCCTACTTCTCTTCCAGGGAAATGGAAGGTTGTAAACATGTGTTATTGTTTTTTTCAGCCTAAAAGTGGAATTATATCAATGAACTCAGTAGACTAATGAAGACAATGTGCACATATTGGTACAAGATGCTCAGAACTTTATAGCTTTTCCTGCTCTAATAAACAACGCAGAAAAATAGGAATTGAAATTGTGTATTCTTATGGATGTATATTTGTTTTATTAAGTTCATTTAAAGCTTAATTTTTGATATATTTGTAAACAATAATGTTATATGGTCAATTTGCATAAATTCACTTGACTTGGAGAAAAAACTTTAAGTTTAGGTTTATGTGTCAGGCTTGGACAATGTTTTTGTCCGATTTGGACTAGTAGTCATGAAAAATTAAACTCTAATGACGGTATCTGTGAAATAAGTACATATTTTTGTTTTGTAGATATACAGTTACAAGCAGATCACTGTACAGGCCAAATTGGGCCGAATCGTGCGTGTGTGTTTTTAGTTCCCCATGTTATTGGTTAGTTTATAAGGATTTTAAATTTTTGCAAATTATGGATTGTATTTCAGCATGCTATCATGTCTGAGATATTTTGTGTCTTATAACAAGCAGGTATCTTGTACATAATTGAGTGTTTTATATTACTACGTGAATATTAAGTTAGTTTATTTGGCTATTAACTACACTGAAAGGACAGAATTCATGGGATACCTGGTTCCTGGGCAACGCGACAGTGTCACCCCACTCGCTAGTGGACGAACCCGCCACTTGGCGGGTATATAGGTAGACTGGTATTCCAGATTAAAGTCACAGATCAGTGACTTTCTGATCTTGAATACCTTCTTTTTGACATCCTTTTTTTGGAAATCCCCTGATTATATTGTGCTATATTCACTTTCCTTGTCATTCCCACAACTACACAGACAACTTTTTTGATGTCCTTTTCTTGAATCTTTATTTTCTCAAATATCATTCTCCAGATACTGGGCTAATTTTCTTTACAAACTTTAATGCTCATAACTTCGATTTCCTTGGAATCTAGATTTATATAATGACGACCACTCTTATACTACGTGAATATTAAGTTAGTTTATTTCGCTATTAACTACTGTAAGTTAACGAATTGTAATGTGCATAAGTTAGTTTATTTCGCTATTAACTACTGTAATTTAACGAATTGTAATGTGCATATAGATTCAGGTGGTAGATGACTTTCATCAACCGGTGAAATACCACCAATTTGCTTATTGGAGGCTTGAAGTGGTGAAACCCATGTTTAGTCTCTAGAGCAAAGTTTCCGGCATCCCCCACCCCCCCATACTTCTCCTTCAACCCATGCACGGTACTAAGTACTATAGGTTTTGATACCTTTCGTGTTTGGGATTTTCATAAAAAAAAAAAAAAAAAAAAAAAGATATGCATTAGGCTTTTGTAGTGTAGGATACTTATACGCTATCTGTTCCTTTCATGTCACACCAAGTTGATGCGTTCTGTATAAAGTTAATTTGTTATTTTAAAATAAGTTTAATTTTAGTAAACTTAAGTAACGTTGTGCTTGTGATTTACTTGGTTTATAACAGATTCTGTTGCAGGATTGATACAGGTCAATCTGGCCAGATGAACATACCCTAATGACATGATTTTGGCAAAGTGGGTTCATATCTAATTTAGATCCTTTAATACCTGTTGGTGGTTTGTACATATCCTAGAAATTAGGAAAGTTGAAGTCATGTACAGATTTTTTACCACTAAATTTTGTTTTTTGTTTTCCCTCAGATTGGGTGGTTTGGGAGACTTTTTTTTTGGAATTAAAATTTCAATATCAGTTAAAAGATTGATATTGAAATTGTTGATGAGAGCTTATAAATGGAATTAATTTAAATCCAATGTAACTCTTTGCTAAGGCAAAAATATACGGAAGTTGGAATTCCAGACTTTTACACTTAAATTAAAATTTTAAATTAAAAATACTTTACAATATTTAATAAAAAAGAAACAACAAAAACCACAATTTATTATTATATAATTGTTTAGAGGACACTTGGCATCGTTTTCCACAAAGAAACTGTAATTCACAGTTTTGGAAATAAGAAAATCTTCTATCGAACTCCGTTTCTAACAATTTAATTTGGTGTGTATATTCTGTAAATTTTAAGTAAAAGTCTGGAATTCCAACGGTTATTACTAAGGGTATCGTTGCAAAACTGAAAGAAACATGCAAACAACATGGTAATAATCATTTCGAACACTTTCATTGCATTTATTTACCCGCAGATCGATTTCCAAAAATGTTATCTTTCACTACAAATATACTGGCTATGTTCGGGATCACATACTTATGCGAGCAACTGTTTACTTCAATGAAAAATAAGAAAACTCCAGAAGGGTCAAGATTAACCAATCACCATCTATCATCAATCTTAAAGATTACATCAGCTCAAGACATTCAACCAAATTTTGGCGATCTGCTTAGTGGAAAACGATGCCAAGTGTCCTCTAAAAAATTATATAATAATAAATTGTGGTTTTGTTGTTTCTTTTTTATTAAATATTGTAAAGTATTTTTAATTTAAAAACTAACATAGGATACAAAACAGGTTATCTATATACTAAATACAGTAATTCTAAAAATTGTATTTTGTTTATTTTTTAAGTATTGAAGGCATGCGGCCCTCAGCCTAATTCAAAATAGCTTATAGCGTCGTGCAAAACGAGTTTGACATGCTTGCGGGCTTAAACTGTAGCCTGCTTAGCTTATATATAAATCCGGTCCTACCTAATCGATATCTCGTAATCATTAGACTCAGAAGCCTTCTAAATAAATACAAAGTTAAACGGAGGAAACACAGAATGATAAACACCCATGTAAAGGTGTTTATGAAACTAAAAGAAAAAAAAATCTATTTATTAGGGTCACCGGAAAAATTTTTCATCTTCCCATTTGTAATTGTCTGTCTGTAAATTGCGTGTGTTCTTTGGTCGATTTGCCTGCTTTGCTGGACGAAACCCCCCAGTTTTTCTGGGGAGGAAACTTTGCTATCTACTCCCGAGCCCATAAAAGACCTTGCGAGTTCATTTACGGGGTTCGAATTCTGGCCTTTTCCACCCAGTGTGGGGAGAACAGTTACGATACGACTCTGCTACCTCGCAGACTTATAGTAAAAGTATATTATGTCTGTAGAAATCTCAGTATAAGTGTATTATGTTTACAGAAATCTCCGTATAAGTGTATCATGTCTGTAGAAATGTGTGTGTTCACGGTAACATTTCTTTTTCTAGTTAGATTTTTAATTTATTGTCTCCATAAAACACGAAGAATATGAACATAATGAGAAAGTGCGTCGAAACAAATCGAACAGCAGCGAGCAATTTTTTTTTTTTTTTTTTTTTTAAATATATAATTGATTATTGCACTCTATTTAAGAGCTCACGCAGTTTGCGTCGTGCCGTGCATTTTTGTGGCAACGTATTGTCTCCATTTCGCAATTACCCATATCACCGGATGGCTATCCCATGAGAACGGTCTGGTAAATATCAATGTACTGTATACAGTATTAGCATTAGTAAATGATGCAAGAAAGCACACTTATACAGCATCAGCCACAAAAAAAAAAAAATAAAATAAATAAATAAATAAAAAAAATAAGTTCAGATGTCTGAACACAATTACAACTCTGAGACATCTGACAGAACAAAAAATAATGCTGCATTAGAAGTAAAGCTTAATTTTTACAATTTGAACTGATCTATTTTGGAGCAGTTTCGAAACGGCCTAGAACTGGTTTCTTTTCAGAACAGTTTGGAACTGGTTGACTCCTTTTTGGAGTTTTTAGAATTCCATTTCAGTGCAGTTATGTCAGAAGGAGTGATTAGATAGGATCTTAGAGCAATTGTTTCTTTATTTCTACAATTATAATTTAATTAACATCAAATTCAGGAAATGTGAAACGTTAAAAAAAAAAAAAAATACAATTTAGAATGGTAAATCAGCACTGTATAATGGCATGCCGTTTCCTGCTTGTTTATGAAGGATTCTATAATAATGAGTAATGCACTAATCATTAATTTTATTTATTTAATACAATTTGATTCTTTCCGTTTTGGCAAAGCTTACAGAATTTATTACATTTAAATTAATCTAAGGGTCAGAAAACGTGGGTTTTCTGACCCTTAGATTAATATATAAAATACTTATACATTTATAATATATAAAAACTTATACATTTATAAGTTTTTATATATTATTATGTTAAAATTGTTATAAAAAGATACGATGATAAAAAAATAATAATAATATTAATACTAATTAATAAGCATTTACATCGCATTATCAATATTACGATTAATAGATTAACGTGCGTATAGTCACTGTAGTACTGTTAACGATTATGGCAAGGAGCGTTGGTAGGTGTCTTCTTGTGATCTTTTTCACAGGTTATTCGGATTACAGAGCTTTGAGCTGTTACATGAAAATCACAGTTTTGCACATCTGTACAGTACCGACTGAAGTCTATTTCGACTTCAAGCAGATTCCGTAATCTGTTCTAAAATTATTTTGGTATTAGCGAAGCCCTCTATCGTTCAACATTATAAGCTTTGCGGTAGTATGGCGTCTGAGGGAGGGCTAAAAATTGATAATCCTGTTGATTCCTACGAGGTTTTAAATCGGGAGGTTGAAGAACTGAAGGCAAGATTAGAAGAAGAAAGGAAGAAATTAAATGATGTTGAGCGTAAGTATAAATTAAATCCAGTCAGTGCATAAAGCATTGTGACATTTAAGTTTCGTACTCATTTACATGATATGTAATATAAAACTTGAATAGATTTTAGAGCAAAAGTATACGAGGGTTTTGAAACATTGTGCATAGTTTGGCAAAGGCCCTAATTTTGTATATAGCAGGTGAACACATATACAACAGGAACTTTGTTGTACACATTTCTCATGTCATGGGAAAGGATGGTGATGAAGATGGTGTATTCTAATAGTATATTCAGTTATGAATAACTTTTCATTGGAAGGGGGATGAAAGAATCGAATCGGAGTTGAAATATATTCGAAATAGCTGCGTGCAGATGGATAATACTGGAATTTTTATGGAATATTACTGCTGTACTCACCTCTTGGTGAAATTTTTTTTTTTTTAAATGAAAACCCCTAGTTTTCATTAAAACACAACAAGAAGTTGACAATGGCCTCAACAGAAAGGGTCCATTGGAGAAGAGACCATCACCAAGTTGTGATCTGAGGTGCCTAGAGGACCACTCACTTCAACTGTGTGTACTTTGAAGAGTTGTTTGTGTGAAAAAGATCCAAGTGTGTTGGTTGCATGGTTAAGATTGTCTTGTGGGGGGTGGAATAAAAAAAAAGATATTTTATATATTTAGTTATTTGGTTTATTGTTTGTTCTTATTTTTATTTCGTTTCGTTTTGTTTCCTATTATGTGTTTGTCCACTTTATTCTTATTTCCCCCACTTACGCATCTGACTTTACTTCCTAGGAGAATTCCAGATTCGAGGGAACTTCTTGATTAATTATAATTCCCTTCGGAAAGGCTGTGTGTTCAGGAATAACTCACAAATTAACAAACAACAAAGTTTATTTATATATATATATATATATACAACATAATATACAATTGAATAAAAAACATGTAATATGCATACAAGGTTAAGTCAAGGATACCTTGCATATATTATTCTTATATTAACAATCAATATGCTATTTTCATCATTATAATCTGTGTTTCATCATTATGTTACAATGCACTGAAGACTAATCTTAACTTTCCTAAAGTCTCTATTTGTTATTAGTCTTTCAGTTAGATCATCAATTCTTCATCAATACAAACACTATATTCAATTATCTATCCTTAGAACATTCAAATATTCTCTATAAAATTTGCTATATTCAATTATCTATCTTTAGATCATTCCAAGATTCTCACTATAAACTTTATTATCCTTCTAACATATTATAATCATTTGAATAACAATTTAATCTATTACTTATCTTTCGTTTCTCTTGCATTTTACAATAACCCTTTTTGAATTAATTAACTCTGTTAGTATATATATAATTTACTTAAGAGATAATTTATTTATCCATTTACGTGTAGTACTATCTCTGTTTTTCATTAATTAATCACTGTACTGTTTTACTAACAGTCTTTGTTAACTTACAGTACTTACTATTATCTTTTTTCTTTCTTTCGCTTTCCGGGGCAGTTTCAAACTTTCATTTTTGGCTCACTGAGGATCTCCTTCATCAGCTACACCTGAATTTGCTACAGGTAGTTTTTAGGAACTCTTTACTGCATGGGACTGGCGTTCTTTCTCAACCTTAATCGAGCTACTCCTATCTTTTCCATTCGTTGCTTCCTTCCTTCTCCTAGAGCTACTAATTTCGCATTTTCGCTCCAGCTACTGATTCTGCGGATTTCGCTCCCTTTCTCTCCACCTTATTAAAACCTGTCACAAGGAAAACTCATAGGGCATCTCACACTAACTCCTCCTCTCCACTTTATTAAAACTTATCACAAGGAAAAACTCATAGGGTGCTACCCTCGTTGTTCCGCTCCACCTATTAAAAACTCTTTCAAGAAGAAAACTTCCCAGGGCGCTATCCGTTTCTTTTCCCACCACGACCAAACACTCAACTGTTAACTGACACATATTTCCTACCACAACAGAACCCTCAACTGCCCATGTTACTAACTCATTTTACTTATCTCGATTGCTGTGTCCGCTGACTATTTCATTTTCCCTAGCACCAACAAAAAAAAAACTCAACTTAGAATTGCACTAACCCATTTTCCTAAACACCCACATAACTCAACTTGGGGATCTGTCACTAACTCATCTTCGCAAAACACTCCCAAATTCTCAACTCTGTGTCTTCTAACTCATTTCCATAAACACACACATAAAACTCAACTCTGTGACTCTTTTCTGCCCGTTCACTCACTTTTTGTTCATCTCCTTTTCTGTACCGCCTACATATGTCAAATACGCCCTAGCTTTCTGTTTAACCAATCTACTCATTTTATCAACTTTCTCTCTCTTATTCGCTAATTTTTATCTTTCTCACGCTGTTTCCTTATTGCCCGATCTAACTTCTTATTTTAAGAAATTTGTAAAAATTTCTCAGGCTGTCAGTACCTTTGAAGTCAGCGGCTTATAGTTATACTGTAGCAGACTAATTTCCCACGATCTATAAAACTTGCCATCACTGTCGGCCAGAGCCAGACTTCCATCTAATTCCCAGCATTGTTCCGTATTTTACTGTCCAGGTGTAACCGATTAAAGAAATGTCCTGACAGCACATGGTCCACCGCGCTATTGTTTACCAGAGTTGACACCTTTTACTCATAACAGTTGCAACCAGTTTCCATTGTTTTGGATGCTCCTGTGCGCTGGGAACCGAAGTACACCCCTTCCTTGCCTTTGTCAAGCTTAACGCTGACCTTCATAAACGTTAACTTGTTTATGAAGGCTTTGTCCTTTGTCATTAGCCTTTAGCCTTTGTCATTAGCCTTTGTCAAGCTTAATGCTGACCTTCATAAACGTTAACTTGTTTATGAAGGTCATAAACAAGTTAACGTTTATGTTAACTTGTTTAATTTAATCCTTGCCAGTGATTTTAGTAATATTCTTAACTTGTAATGTTCCGCTCCCCCATATTGCTTTATTATAAGTTTTACTTTAAATAAATCTCCCTCTTCCACAAAATATTATATTTGTAAGATTTTACATCTTACAGTCTGGTATTCTGGTAGGTAAATGAACAATCTGAGGCATTAGTAATTGCAAAAGCCTCATCATCTCAACCTGCTGGGTTCATGCAACTAGAAAACGGAAGCTGGCCGAAGTTGTGAACATTAAAATCTCCAAGAAAAATTACCTCACTGTTAGGGAAAGTTGGACTGGAAAAAGTCAGAGTTCCAAATGATTAATGGAGTTGGGTGAACAATAGAGGTAACAGATGAATTTGACAGAATGTGGTAGAGAGATTTTAAGCGAGAGAAGATTGAAAAGAGGAGATTCCAAATTACAGTGTCTCTGACAGGGAATATCAGAGTGGACATATGCACCAGTACTACCTTTTTAGTGAAAGGAATCATACAACGAATAATTGGGACAACTGAGATGGGCAGTGGTTGAATCAACTGATAATTGAGATTCTGTCAGAAAGAGTACATAGGGTTTGGCAGACTGTAAGTGGAAATGCACATCATTGAGATTGGAACTGAGACTATGTATATTTGAAATGAATAAGGACATTTGGGACATTAGATTTTTTTGCAGCTAAGAGTGTTTTATGAGTGACAATTATGATGTATTCAGAAGTAAAAAAAGGTGGGGAGGACATGTTGTATGAAGTAACAAAATTTTTGGATATGGCATACCCATGGCAAGAATATATCCAACTCCTTGACATAAACATGGCCTCGACAGTGCTTCCCCCCCATGCACCCTACTCAGACTCAGTCACTATCTGTCAGAGTAGATGCAGCGAGATTATACACTAGCTGGTCCGCAAGCCTCCTAGAGGTGGTCACCTCCAGTATGCTAGGTGCTGTATTTCAGGACTTGCACATGGGGGTTATACCTAGGGTTACTAACAGTCCCACCATTGTGAAGGTGCAAGCAGAGGATCTGGCTGTCATAGACCAACTTTGCTGAAATTGAGTTGAGTGTCACCTGATTATCTGTTCTATCAGCATTTTAGACTCCCATGTAGGAAGCCCAACTTGGCATACCTGAGAGAATATGTGACAACCTCAAGGAAATAATGCTTTTATTAAAAATTTCCATTTATATTCCACCAACAAACCAGAGGAGTTCGCAGTTTCTGTGTACCTGCTTTATTGTAGCTGACACCCTTCTGAAACAGTTAAAAATTGGCCATGTGTTTTTGTAGCATTGTATGTAGCTACATCTATATTTGTTCAGGACCATAGCCATAGCTGTTCTGAATATAATCCTGGGCATTCTATAAATACATGACAATTAGCATAATGACTGGAGTGGAATATAAGGAAACTCTTATTGTGTTGTCTCAAATATACATTTAAATTTTTGGAAAAAAGAAAAAGGTAATATTAAAATGTCATTTCAAGTTTGAACTTGCCCCAACTTCAGCATAACCAAATATGTGCACCTAGTACTGTTGTAAGGTTTTATTGATTTTTTAATTGTGAAAATATCCAGTCATTTATGACTGGATATTTTCACAATTAAAAGAAATATCCAGTCATTTATGACTGGATATTTCTTTTAAACTAGCTTTGGCAACTGACTCATTTTAGGAAGGATGTGGATCTGTTGGAACAGGTTCAGAGAAGAGCAATGAGATTAATGAGGGAGAAAAAGGGTGCTTTTACCAAGAAAGGCTTCAGTTCTGAAAATTTCAGCATCTGGAGACTAGCCACTTGAGGAGATGTGCAAAACGATAGTCATTTAAAGTAAGCTCACTGTTGATGGTATCCTGACTTTTTTCATTAATTTTATACCCTTTCATAAATACAAGTTGAGGAAGGATGGTTGCAGGATAGATGTGTGGAAATATGTCTTCAGCCAGTGGGTAGTTTAATTGGAACAAACTTACGTTTGGTGTTGTATAGGTGGGTAGTTTGAATAAATACAAGAAAGAACTAGATATACTATTAGATAGGTTGGACAGGTGATATGGGAGGCAGTTTTTTTTTTTTATAAGCTTGCTTTACATTCTTTGCCGCTACTAATACTGTACTTAATAGCCAACTTTCTGGATTTATCACACTGACTTGTTTTTGACCTATTCCTTTACTGATGTAGGTTTTTTTCCAATAAAAAAAAAAAAAAAACATAAACTCAACTGTAATTAAATTCAGAATTTTTTTTTATACAGATTCTTTGAATTTGGTGTGCCTTTAATTAACAATTTGACCATCAGGTATGCCAGCCTTCTGCATAAATAGCTGGGCTCTTTGCCTTTACCACACTGGGAGGAAACTTATTCTATACATACCTCCTATTACTTGAGATTTTTGATTCCCGATTCTTATCTCCCTATGAGGACAGACTTTTTTCATTAATTTTATCCCCTTTCAATCCCTTTAGTGCCTTGTACACCTCAAGCAGATCTTCCCCCTCCCCAACAAGATGTCTAGTTGTCAAACTTGACTAATTTGTCATCCTTCTTTGAATCCTCTCTAGAAGACCTCTGTCTTTTTTTAGATGGTCTTTAAACCTGAATACAGTATTTCAAATGTGGTCTAACCATCACCTTGTATAGAGGGTAATATTCTTCCCAACTATCAGGAGTCCTGTAAATCAAAGGCAGGACACCATGTACCTTTCTAAAAGCCTATTTACGTTGCATAAAAATTTGTCTGATTGAATTGTAATCCCCGAAACCTTTTTCCTCCTGAACTACTTTCAGGTCCTGGCTTATATGTAATTCCAAGATTTCTTTTCCCCAAATGAAATCTTACATTTTGAAGTATTAAACTTCATATATGCAGCTGTTCCAAGTGTTTATGAAGCAGTATGACCCTTATCAAATGTCAACTATACCCTTCTTGCCTTCAAATTATTAACAAACTTTGACAGCTTTCTATGGATAAAGAAAAAGTATTGAACACATTGATTCACAAGGGACACCACTTATTATACTGATCTGCCCTGTATATTTATGTTAATCCTCTTGTTTTCTTTTTTCCAGCTTACAATCTGTCATTGTATTTTATCAAAATCACAGTTTTTTTGCAGTTTATATTATAACCTTTCATGAGGGAAGGCATCAAAAACTTTACTTAAGTCTAGGTCTATAATGTGAAAATTACAATACTGTAGGACTGCAGGAAGATATTTCAGCTCAGTAGTTGAAATCAAATTAAAGTTGTATGCTTTACTGGTTTGATTTTTGATCATGGGGATCATTTTGCTCCTACTGAAAGTTGCAGCTGAGTAGTGAGCAGCAATGCTTGGGCTTCTGTTGAACTTAGAGACAAATATCATTATTCCCATTTGTCTAGGTTGCTATTGCTAATAGTTTGTCTTCAGGCTTGGTTTTCAGTTGGAGCAGAATGATCTTTGTGATCAAAAATCAAACAGTAAAGGGTACAAATTTCTGTAGTATCGCTCTGCATAGGGCAAATTCAGTAGAGTTCTTGGGCAAAAGGCACACTTAGTGGTTATCTGTTTAAATAGGTTTTATTTCCATATGCTGCCTAGCTATTTACTTAGACAAAATACATAATTCACAGTTCGGCATATAGTTGCTACTACAGGCCATCCTCTAGTTGACAAGAAGACAGTAATTTTGAAGCAGTTATCGTGTGGTTTCTCAGATTTTTAAATGTAGAGCAGATTTACCTGTTCAGCAATTTTTTGCAGTTTAAAAATATATTAGCAACTTAGGAAAAACCATGGATAAGTTGAACATTCTCAAGTCTTAGCTGAGTACAGGCACTCCCCAGCTTATGTAATACTTGACTTACAGAAATTCGGATTTACATACATTTTTGCCAGTCGGTGAAAACTTAAAAAAAATCATGGAAACATATTTTGCATTCTGTAAGAATAAATGAAGGTATCGTGAAAATATCGTAATGTGAACCCAGTAGCACATTGTTTTTTTTTTGGCCATTCGTTCCATGACCTGGGAAGTCGAAATTTATGCTATATCTCTCTAAAAGGTCATTTTTATAATGGAAATTGCACTACGCTTTCATTGTTATAATATGTTCCGTTATAAGAATCAGTTTTGAACGCCTTTGTGATATTTTTCTAAAACACATTTCTGGAGGTCACTACCATAAAACAAAAACAATTTGCACTTTCTGGTTTATTGGGCTTTTCTGTTAGCGCAATCTGTTATAAATGGGTAGTAAACTCGATCTTATTGCATTTACGATAATACCGATAACTGGAATTCTGTGGATTTTTACATTATGGTATTATGGTGAAATGAGTTCCCTTTCACTGAAATCTTCAATCATATAAAAAACATAAATACTAAATTTTCAGAATCTTCTCTTCATTCCTATTTACTTATTACAATGGTGAAGGGAAAGGAACCAACGGAAAGTGCAAGTGCTGGCAGTGCTAGGAAATGAAGCAAAATTGATTTAGAAATGAAGATGATTAATTAAGAAGTACAAAGCAGGACAACATTTGTCATCTATTGCACTGAATTAGGTCTCGCTGGTTCAACAGTGAATACGTAGGGACAGTGTGCATATAAAAGAACATGTTAAAGGATCAACTCATTTAAGGTTAACAATGATCACAAAACAGCATTCAGGTGCTATATCGAAGATGGAAAAGCTATTAATAATATGGATGGAAAATCAGATTCAGAAGCGAGTGCCCCTGAGTCTAATGACCATTCAAGGAAAAGCAAGAAGTATTTATGAAGATATTAAGGATAAGTACAGCAAACCCTAAGCCAAGTTTGTGGCAAGCAATGGGTGGTTTAATAGGTTCAAGTATGCGATTCTGCAGCTGCAGAGAAATTTTGTGATGTGTTGGAAAAAACCCTTTGAAATCTCCACAGCTCTCAACTTCTGCAGCAGCGTACTTATCAGCTGGAGAGTTAATTCTGGCAACGATGCTTGAAAGGTAAAACTTGCTGACATTATGCCTGTCTCCTCTCTCTTTTTGTAATTTTATAATTTTGAAATTTCTGTAATTTTGTACACTTTTTTCCCTGCTGAAACCATTTCTTTACATCATGGTTAGACAGGTCTTGATTGTGCCTCACAGACTGAGCATAGTATGCAGATTTATGAGTATGCATAAATGCAAAACAGACTGATTTCTCACAATTCAAAGTATATTGAAACAAAAATAGAAAATAATGAATCATTTAGAGCAGCGTTTCCCAAACTGGAGTCCATAGACCAGTTCCAGAGGCTCCATGAAACATTCAGAAGGTATCAAGTAATATGTGTTTATTTTCTTAAAAAATATACTGATAGAATCATAACAAATTTCATTATAGAACATTACTTATTTTCGATACGATTATCGCGGTACTGTATGGTACTGCTCACTGATCTTGATCAGTATTAATTTGAACATACTATGCGATTGAGGTCAATGTGACAGGAGCATATAATGTTAAATTATGCAATTAATTTTTGCTCTGTATCGCTTAAGTCACATTTATAAATAACAGAAAATTTTATAATATTGCGAAGTACAGTATTACATTTCCCCACCTGGCTACTTCGTAATGCCACCCGGCTGGCAAAATTATCTGAGGAGAACACTGATATATATACACACAAACATATATATATATATGTAGGTAGGGGTCTGCAAACTTTTTTGAAGGGGTCCATAAATCTCAGTAGTTTGAGATCTGCTGATTTAGAAGATACTGTTGTGGAAAGCTACATAGCAGGATTTGATTTTATTTTTAAATTAAAAAAATAAAATAGAAATTTAAAAAGTGGTATGTGTTAGCTATCACATAAGCAGTGGAAAGTTAAGTATGGGCAATTAAAGGCATTACTTAAAATGTATGAGGTGAAAAAGGTGGGAAAAAAGTAATGAGTTAGGACTGAATTTGAAACTGTGGAATTTTGCTCAGATTCAATAGGAGGGAGTTCATGACGAGAGCCTTGAGTCACTTCACTCTGAATTTCATTCCATAAATAAATCAGTTGAATTTTAAGTACTGATTAAGTCATCAAATGCAGACACTGGGCAGATACCAGAGACATAGTGTCACTCAGACATAAAAGAGTGCAGAATTTGAATATGGGGAGTACAGTGTGTACAGAAAAGATATAGGATTACAGGTCTTGCAGCCCTAGGATTTTCTTCCAACTCTGTTGTACAGAAAGGGCAGTGTATAGTGTTGTTTGTCAAGTGGCACTGGGGGCACCCCAACTCTGTGTAGTATACTCTGTGATGCAGTACAAACACTGTAAAGGCCAGAGATGGTGAAAGTTTTATTGTAGTCTGCATAATGTTTGGTTATCTTGGTTTGTTGGTCCTCTGGTCATTTAGCTGTGGCCTCCCTAGTGGGACCCTATGTTGCCCGTCCATCATTCTGTGGAGCCAGGTTTAGTAGGGAGTAAATAAGCCTCTGATGAACCTTGGACATCGTGCAAGCTTTCCAGGGAGGACCTGGAGTAAAAAAAATACTGGAAACTTTTTTATTGAAAAGGGAGTGCAGGGTATTAGTTCAAGTGTTGGAGAAAAGGGGTGAAGATAGATGAGGTGGATGATAGGAACACTTTCTACCTAGAAATAGGAGGTTAAAGGTGTTAGAGGGGTGCCCCTGTGGAAGGAGTCCACCAGTCAAAGTGTTTGGGTTAGGTTAGATGGGGAAAGGAAATAGGTAATGAAGCCAGAGTGCCCTATGTGGGAGAGGAGATATGCTGTGAACGGACAGCACTTATCTGTTTGAAATTCGACACCTGCCAGACTAGCTGCAGCTGGTGTCAGCAGGTGCTATGCCATGCTTCAAAGGAGGGGAGGCATGAAGGTAGGGGTTTTCTAGTAGGTTGCCACCACTGTGGTCTGATTGGGTTTTTTTTTTTTTTTTGACCTATTTAGGGGCAGACTGAAAAATAGCACAACACAACTTGCACTCACACATTTTCCTTTTTACATTCATTTACATACAGAGACAGGAAGCAGGTGTCACCTAAATATAAACAACTACCTAGACAGTCACTATTTTTCATAATACTAATCTCAAACATGCATTCAGTCGCCACATAGTTTACACAGGTGATCTAGCATTCAGCACATTTATGCGACTTAATTTGCAGAATGGGGAACATTTTTTTTTTTTTAATATACAAATTCAGGTTACAATTTAGATGGTGACACCTATTGGACAGTCTCTTATCTTTCTGACACACTGATTTCACTTAGTACAGTACCCTGAATAGGACCCCCCCCCCCCATACACATTTTTTTGCAGGTTGTGGACACATTTCTCACCCAGTACAGCAGATATTCACATGATTGAAAGCCCTCAACCAAAACGTAGGACGTTGTGCACCTGCTATTTATGCAACTACTCTTGCAAGCCTTTGCTTATAGTCAAGATACGACATTCTTTGAGCAGTGCAAATAGGCTTGTAGAGCAGTCCATGGGGTTCTGTTAGTGATAATACAGGAACTTGAATAATTCAGACATAGCATGGGTTTGTTAAGGGGAAGTCTTGTCTGATCAGTTTGATTGGATACAATGATATGGTCACAAAGGAACTGGATGTAAAAAATAATTTTGATATCATAGGATTTCATGAAGCTTTTGATACTATTGCACATGGAAGGCTACTATATGAATTGGAGTATTATGGCATTAAGGGCAAGTTGCTACACTGGATAAAAGGGTGGTTAAGTGGGAGAAGATGAGTGGTAATCAATGGTAAAAGTAGCCGGAGAGAAACTTACCAACTGTGTGGTACTACGCTCAGGGTGGTAGAAAATGAAAAAGACCTGGGGGTAATTTTACAGTCAGATATGAAGTTTGCTGAGTTGTGCAGACAGGCTGCCAGAGAAGGTAATGGAGTATTGTCAATGATATACAGGGATTTTGCTAGTAGGGATAAGGAGGTGATTATCCCTTTGTATAAGGTGATGGTCAGGCCATGCCTTAGTACAGGTGTACAGGTCTGGAGGCCTTGTTTTAGAAAGGATGTAGAGTTGCTAGAACGAGTACAGAGAAGGGCATTAAGATTGGTTGAGGGAAATGAAGGGATCCTCTTACCAAGAAAGGCTTATGGTTTGCGAATTGCAGCGTCTGGAGACTAGGCACTTGCGAGGTGATCTGATTGAGGTGTATAAGGCCTTGAATGGTTTGAGCATGCTATATAAGCTTGCTTTCTTGCATCATATGCTGCTGCTAATGCTAAGAGTGACAAGGTTAGTTAGTGGCACAAAAGGATATTCTTACCAAGAATGACTGTGGTTCTGTAAATTGCAGTCTCTGGAAACAGCATATGCATGGTGATCTAATTGAAGTGCATCTTTTAAGGGATTAAGTGAACTAAATGCTGGTGGTATCTTTACTTTTTCTAAGTTGACACACACACACACAAATTGAAAAAAGATGGTTGCAGAATAGATGTACAGTAATTTGCAATCGAAGAGTAATTGACTGTTGGAATAGTTTACCATTAGTTTTGAGAAAGTGGGTAGATTGAATAAAGAAAGTTTGGACAGAATTATTCGCAGAATGAGCAAATGAAATGGGTAATTTAAAAAAAAAATTTTTTTTTGCTAGTGCAGATTAAGCTTGGCCTCCTTGAATAATGTTGATAATATTTCTGTTTTTTAGAGTTAGTTTATTTAGTCTTATTGACTATATGTATTGATGTAGCCGAGTGGTCAGAAGTGAGATTGCACTAGCACGTGCTCTTTGAGTGGACCAGGGTTCAAGCCTGTGACAGCTGAATATGATAAATGTTTGTATTGCTGATTTATTGTAAACTCCACTGACCTGGTGGTCGTGCTGGAGTATAAACAAGAAATTTTTTTTTAATATAATTTAGTGACGTTTTGAGGACCTTGCTGGAACCCATCATTAGACTTTACGAGGCTGTACTGTTAACAGGCTCCTTTTGCTGATTGGCAGTCTCCTTCATTCAGTCAAATGAGGTATAACACTGAATGAAGGAGACAGCCATTCAGCAAGAGGAGGCTGTTAACAGTACAGCCAAGTATGGTCTGATGTGGAGTTTTGGTAAAGTTCTCAAAACATTATCTAATTGCATAGTACATTTAGCCAGTAAGGCTAAATAAACTAACTTTAAAAACTCGTGGTATAATAGTGGTTATTTAGAGAGAAAAAATTCATGCAAAATCACCACATAATCATTCCCTAATTACATTAGCTCCACAATAATGGTCTCTTGTCTGTTGCACATTGGTTTGGAGCCAGTCTGTCATGGGTTTCTATAATATGCTTAGAACATTTCAGTATAGGATAAATGTTTGCAAATGGCACTATTGTTAGAATAATATACTAAGTAACTCCGAAGTTAAGACTTACATTTATTTCTATTGTATATTTAAATGTTTCATGTAGTTGTGATAGAAAAATTAATTGGTTACAGTGGGTTGAAGTGTGCTACTTTTATAATGGTATAAATTATCATGATTTGAAAACTTCTAGTATAAAGTAAGTACAAGTATACTCTCCAATTATTGAAATTTTATGCATAATGAGAATGCGCAGAAATCACTGAGTTTGACAGATGCTTAAAAAATCTATTTGATAATCATAGTGATTTCATTTCTATTTCTGAAAATCTATTTCATAATCATAGTGATTTTCAGATTTTAATACAGTAACATTTCTAGTTTCAGCTGCTTCTGAAAGACTGGAACATATAAATAACTTAAACATTAAGCCTCGACGGGTATTGAAAGGGCACCAGGGTAAAGTTCTGTGTTCTGATTGGTCTCTTGATAAGAGGCATATAGTAAGCTCTTCACAGGTAAGTTGGTTAAAAGTTGTGTATTTTAAATACATGGTGTCCATAAATTATTGACCACATTACAAATGATTATTAAATGCAAACTAGAAGCTGATATATAAATAATGTTTGTCATTTGTGAAAGAGCTACTCAGGATTTTGTAGCATCATGTGGATGTTGCTGGTGTTGGCAACACCGGTCGGCATCAGTTTCATCCTTGAAAATAATTTTGACAGATTCTCTTAGGAAATATGTTCAAAAACTCAGATATGTGCCGAAAAGTTCTCATCACTCTTAGTTTTCAAATATCATAGATGATGACTGAAAACTAAGACCTGTAATTGGTTTAATCATCTTTTCCATCTATTTTACCTATTTATTTATTTATTTATTATTTTTTTCTAGAACATGTGGGAGATTTCTAGAGCATTCGGGAGCTTTCTACAGCATTCAAGAATGTTCTGGAAGGTAGAATATTGTTACTTGCGGAAGAAAGGTCAGGATGTTTCTGGAAGGTTCCAGAACTTTCAACAGAGTTCTCTAGAAACATCGTGAGCCTTCTAGAACCTTCCTAACCAGTATATATATTGAGTGGGTTCTGCACCACCAAGCATTTTCATATTTCAAAAAGGGTAAAAAAGGGTGTGTTTCAGAGAGCAAGTTGTGAACAAATTGAACAAGTGTTTTAGTGAATTACTCTTTGTAAACAAATGTTGTATGCATAAGTGTAAATCGTGAAATGTGTTTAAATTAGAAATAAAAAAATTACAGTTTCTGAATTGTGCTCTTATATCCACACTCAACCGTACATGAAATACATTGCATACTTGCAGAAATAAGCCTGATAGTTTTTGCCACATTTGCAGAAAAGCAGTATTAAAATCACAGTGGAAGCCACGGTCACAACTTGTGAGAAAAGCCTATGTACTTTTATTTCAGATGTAAGGTCAGAGCTTAAGGTAAAGTATGGGCTCCAAAAATTTCCTGTAGCACATGTTCAGGGACATTAACAGGCTGGCTCATAGGTAGCCATAAATTGATACCTTTTGCTGTTCTGGTGATATGGTGGGAATGTTGGGACCATATAAACAATATTCTATCACTGTTGCTTTTGCATGACCAATTTTTCTGGGAAATCCAAGCATAAAGTAGTGCATCCCAACATACCTTCTGCTCTAAGACCATGTGATAATATAATGCAATCCTTGTGATAATATAATGCAAGTGCCAAAGCCACCAGAAACTTAGGGACTTGAAAGGAGTCTCCAGCAGAATCCAGAACAAGTACATCAGACTTTTCAACTCTTGATACTGGAAACCGTATCTAATCACTAAGGCAGAATTGAATGATTTGGTGAGAGATTGGCATTATTAGAGGCATATGATGCAAGAAAGCAAGCTTATACCGCATCATCCAAAAAAAAACCCTCTAAAACTCTGGACATCTACAAAACCAAGGCTTAATTACTAGGATCATGGCTTCAGCAGTGGAATCTTCTTGAAAAGGATGTCAAGGTTTTTTGTTTTTTTTTTATAGAAAGAGGCTATCTAACATAATGACCTATTACTCCATGGATGGTGCTTTTGGTTTATTTTAACAATGTCCAGGAATTAATGAAAGCGTTACATCTGGAGCACTTCTCTGAGCAGCGGAGGGTTTTCATTGATTCATCCAAGGTCAGTTTGAAAGCAGTTTTACTTCATAATGGAAATAAGTATCCATTTATATCATTGGTTTATGCAGTTCACATGAAAGAAACATATGAGAACCTGCAAGTTATTTTGCAAAACATATGCTACTAAGAATATAAATGGAATATCTATGCCAACCTAAAAGTGGTAGCTTTGTTTACTGGGTTGCAAGGTGGATACACTAAATACTTCTGCTTTTTATGCTAGTGGGACAGCAGAGTGAAGTATTGCCACTATAGGGTTAAAAAAATGGCCAGATCATTCAGAAACTACACCAGGCCAGAATTATGTAGCACATCCTCCTTTGGTGGATAAGTCAAAAATTATTTACCTCCATTGCACATGAAGCTAGGTTTGATAAAAAATAAATTGTGAAAGCAATGGACAAAAAAGGATTTTCCTGTTGGAGGCAAAAGTTTCCTTGAATCAGTGAGATCAAGATAAAAGAGGAAATTTTTGTAGGTCCCGAAATCAAACTGCTATTCCAAGATGAGTTATTCACTAAAAAATTAAATTCTACAGAAATAAGAGCTGCCTGGATGACATTCGTAAACATCTGCCAGAACTTTTTTGGGGAATGAGAAATCGCAAAATTAGAGTGAAATTGTGGATGAGCTCATTTTAGCATACAGAGAATTGGGATGCAACATGTCTTTAAAGCTTCATTTCCTACAATCCCATTTAGACTTTCTTTCTGTAAACTTGGGAGTGGTGTCCGATGAATACGGTAAAGGTTTCACCAAGATATTTTTAATGGAAAAAAGATACCAGGGAAAATGGAGTCCAAATATATTGGCAGACTACCATTGGAATTTTGTATGGGAGATACCAATAGATGATTATAAAAGGAAGAAGCAACAAATAAGTGTTTTGTTATTAGATAAACATTTCTGCAAGTAGAATAAGGTTAATAGACCTATTGTTCAATATTTAGTACTGTATGTAACATTTTCTTAAAATATATGAAATCTTTTTTATTAGAAATTTAGTTTTTGACTTTAATCCCTTCTCCCTTAAAATTGGTGGGCATTACAGCATTTTGGTTGCCATATTTGAATTCAACATCGTCAAATCTACAAGAATACCCTGAATTTTAAAAGAATCAAAAAGTATGTTTTTTTTTGCTGACCAGTGTAAGAGTTGCCCTCACAATAACCATTAAAATGGCAGTGGTACAACAAAAAGCAGTGCGTATATTGGTTTGTTGAGTTTAAATCTGTAGTTACAATGTAAAGGTAGTACTGCTGGGAATATGGAGGTGAGGTACATTCAGGTAAGTCCATTAAGTGATGGATAGAACAGTTTAATGGATCTGGAAGTGTCCTGCATAAGAAGGGGATGGGTTGGGCTGCAGTAAGTTCTCAGAATGTTGAGTGCATGCGTTTGTGCATTACATGCTGCCCAAGGAAATCTATCTGTCATGCTAGCAGAGAGCTATAAATGTTCTGATCGACCATTCACAAGGTTCTCTGTCACTGCCCAAAACCTTATGCATTCCAAATCCAGTTTGTGCAAGCATTGAAACCAGATGATCCGCTACGTTGGAGAATGTTTGCTGTGGATATGTCCAGTCAGATTTAAAATGATAGAGACTTCCTGAACAAAGTTTTCTTTAGTGATGGGTCCACCTTCCACTTGTTTGGTAAGGTCAACCTTGACAACTGCATCTGTGGCAGCGAAACTCCTCTTTAGTGAGCACGAATGGGATTCCTCAAAATTGAAAGTGTGGTGCACCCTTTCTCATAACCAGGTGATTGGCCCATTTTTCTTCGTTGAGACTACCATAAACAGTAACAATTATTTGGACGTGATAGAGAATTTTGTGATTCTGCAGATGGCAGAACATCAACTGAATATTATGTTTCAGCAAGATGGCATGTCTCTTCGTTGGGCTTTGACTGTGCAACAATTTCTCAGTGAGCATTTTGCAGGCTGATGGGTTGGATGGGAGGACCAATTCTCTGGCTCCCTTACTCACCAGATATAACCCCACGGGGGTTTTTTCTGTGGGGTTAGTGAAGTCAGGTGTATCGTGTATCCATTGCAAATCTGGATGAACTTTGAGAATCACTGACGCAATTGTTTTTGTGATCCCTCAAATGTTAGAAATCATTTAGTGTGAAATTGTAAACTGTTTGTACATCCAACATGCTGCAAATGGTGATCATGTGGAAGCTTCACTTTTTGAGTTCTCCTTTCTGTTGAAAATAACTGTTTGCCATTCCTATTATATAGTTCCTTTATATATAATAATTTGTAATGTGGTTAGTAATTTATGGACATCCTGTATTCTACTTTATGTAGTTTCTGCAGTATGCAAATACAGGAAACCCTTGATTAATGCGGTTTTGAACAATGCGGTTTTAATTAGTGCGCAAAATGTTTTTGATACTATCCCCTTAATATATGCGTTATCAAATTTGATTAGTGCGCTGTTTTTTTCTTGCGGTGCTTGGCAACTCACAACGGCGCCTGAAGCGGCAAATACGTGACACGCACTCACCAGGGTCTTCCAACTTAAATGCATGGGAATCGACTCCGAAACGCTCGACAGCAGCACCCCATACCACTCTGAAATTGAAATTTGCTCTGGTTACTCATATTCTTGTATAATTTTAACGTTAACACAGATATTACATCATGCTAAATGTACAATTAATGTAGTTTAAGTAGTACATGATGTATGTTTGATTCTGTATTATTTTCGCTCTGATTTTTCACAATTTGTTCAATTTTAGTGATTCCTGTGTAGCGTTTAGCGAGGATCTGGCGCTAATTTCATCTTGTATGAAAGCTGTGGGAAAGTGCTCCGTAAAGTTCTCACTAGTCGCTGGGCAGTTCCTCAGCAATCCTCGACGAGTGTAGAAGTGCGGTAGGCTTATCGCTCATCCTACCAAAACAAATTTTTTTTTAAATTACCTTTCATAGCTATGGACAGGAAAAAGGGTAATAAACGAAAATTCATCACTTTGGATACTAAACTTGACATCATTAAGAGATTTGATAATGGCGAAAGCAAAGCAAACATAGGTAGGGCACTAGGCTTTGGTGAGTCAACCATACGCACCGTTTTGAACAAAGCAGATGAGTATCGGGAAAAAGGCAAAATGGCATCTGCATCTTTAAATATGCAATGCACTAGGAATAGAAGTCCATTAATGATTGAAATGGAAGATTTGCTTTTTATTTGGTTAGAAGATTGTAATCAGAAACGCATTCCTATTGATGGAAATAACATCAAGATTAAAGCTTTGAGCCTTTTTTCTTCATTAAAAGAAAACAAATATCAAGGGAATACTTCAACATTCTCGGCTAGTAAAGGCTGGCTAGAAAATTTCAAAGCTCGATCTGGCATAAAAAATATTAAATTAACAGGTGAAGCAGCCAGTGCCGATAAAGATGCAGCAGCCAAATATCCCATTGAACTGAAGAAAATAATTGAAGAAAATGGGTATGATTATCGTCAGATTTTCAATGTCGACGAAACTGGCCTTTTATGGAAAAAAATGCCAACAAGAACATTTTTGGCAAGAAAAGAAGCAACCGCACCAGGTCATAAAGCATCCAAAGATAGATTAACACTTCTACTTGGAGGTAACGCTGAAGGAGATTGCAAATTGAAACCGATGCTAATTTATCGTACAATGAACCCAAGAGCGTTAAAAGGCTGTAACAAGCAATCCCTTCCAGTAATTTGGAAATCAAATAAAAGGGCTTGGGTGACAAAGCAGTTGTTTGAAGAATGGTTCACTATGCATTTTTGTCCTGCAGTCGAAAAATACTGCAAGGCAAATAATTTAGATTTCAAAGTTCTTTTAATTTTAGATAATGCCCCTGGGCATCCTACCTCACTCACTGATTTAAATAACAATGTGAAGGTTATATTTCTACCACCAAATACGACTTCTTTACTCCAGCCAGTGGACCAAGGAGTTATTTCTACATTCAAAGCATATTATTTGAGACGAACTTTTGCTCAGGCAATTCAAGCTACAACTGGAGATGACGCAATCACTCTCGATGAATTTTGGAAAAAACACGATATTAAAGAAGCAGTTGAGAACATACACAAATCGTGGGAAGAAATGACGAACAGCTGCATGAGAGCAGTCTGGCAGAATCTTTTGCCTGAATGCGCAAGTGATCTTTGCGGTTTCATTAATCCTGTCAACAAAGTTATTGATGAAATTACTACAATTGGAAAAGACCTCGGCTTTGAGGAAGTAGATTCAGAAAACGTTAGAGAATTATTGGAATCGCATTCAAAAGATTTAAGTAACGACAATCTTCTTGAAATTGAGCATCAACGTGCATACGAGGAAGAAGACGAAAATGAAGCAGAAGAAAAGCAATTTGCTCCCAAAGAAATTTCATTCAAAAAACTTGAAGAACTATTTAATACACTTGAAAAAGCAAAAGAACTCATACTAGAGATTGATCCAGATGCAGAGAGAAGCATGAACGTTCGTCGAGGATTAGATAAGCAAATTGATTGTTATCGCAAAATCATGGAGGAAAGGAAGAAAGCTACCACTGTTCAATCGAAGTTAGATACGTTTTTTTGCAAAAAATAAAATTTAAATCATACTATCTTTGTTTAAATTTATTCCTTAATAATTTAAGAACTATGCAGTGCATTATAGGTACGTATTGAGTAAAAAAATATGTTTTTATAATTTTCAAGGATTCATTATAATTATTCCCATTGTTTCTTAAGTTTGATTAGTGCGGTTTTAATATGTGCGGTATATTTCAAGGATTCATTAACCGCACTAATCAAGGGTTTCCTGTATATAATATCATGTATAGTAAGTAGTAAACATCCTATAATTTTTTAGTATATAATTTTTCATAAGTGAAAAATTATATACTAAAAACTACAAAACTCTATTACATTCAAATTATATTTGGATATAATTGAGCTTCATAGACTAAACTAATGCACGAGGGAGTAGGAAGGCTTAGTTACCTGAATGTGGGCGAGATGAAATTGGCTGTGCAAAAATTTTTCTTCTAATTCATTTATTCCACTTTGAATTTAAAGCTATTAGCTCTGGCCAGTTTGGTCACAGCAGTGGCATGCCAGCTTTGGTTCACATCTTTTCTTCCACCCATGTAATTTTCTCTCTCTATCTCCCTCTTCCCCATTCACTTTAATCCAAACCTAAAGTGGTTACTCTGATTTTGGAGTAGTGTGTGGTTATTTGCATCTATGTTATGCATTAAAATTTAGCATTGTAAGCTAGCACAAAATGTGCTTAGTCCATTATTAACTGTGGCACTTATGTTGGCTGCTATAAACATTTTCAGTATAGTTGTGAACTCCCCTTGCTGGTGGGTGGCTGTACTGGATTATAAAAGTGAAGTTTGTGTTATGGGTTGCATACTTACTCTATATAAATTAATTGGTTCTGTGTCAACATGAATAAAATAATGTGCAAGAAACTTTTATTGTGATAATGTTAAAAAGTAAAGATCCACACAGAGCAGAAGTGAAACTAAATTCTGCTCTCCCCCGTCATACTGTGAAATGGCTCTCACATGAACTTTACCAAATCAGTCAATCTGGTCCTGTGACCTTAAGAAATCAGTCATCTGGTTCTGAGATAACAGACCTGGTAGCATGGTAGTTTTGTCACTGATATAGTGACAAAACTACTACTACTCTTTATATGTGGAGATGGGTGAAACCCCTGGTGCTGTTAGACCCAAAACACTTTACCTTACCCAACTCTTATGTACTCTTTATATATGTTGTATTCTTGTATGATGAATTTCAAATAATAGAAATAAAATGGAAGTTTTATGGAAAAAAAATTTGCATTGAGCGTTTTCTTCCCTACTATCACTGTTTTTTGTATACAAGAAAATAAAAGTAGCTTTATTATATAATTAATATACAAATAAATGCTAGTTTATGCCTAATTAGTAGAATATATTTTTCACAATATTTTAATTGTCATTAACACATGCTCACAATTGACTCAGTGACTTTCAAATTTGGGACCCATCTTTGCCTTAGGTTGTAGCTTTTTATTTTGCTTCCATAAAAAAAAAAGGAAACAAAAATATTGCTGTAGGATCTTCTACCCACTTTCCTGTGTGTGTATATTATGCAGCACTGAATCCCAGTCTTTTGTGCATCCTTAAAATGGTGACTACATTGATATTTTTTTAAACCACGGTTTAGGTCAGTACCATAAGGTTTGTTGTTCCAAAGCCGCATTCTCGGACAGCAACAGTTTCATAATTCTTTTCAGAAATTTTTACTTGCATCTCTCCTGAGGGCCCAAAAATGGATTTTAAATGTATTAAGTACAGTAATTGCCATTGGCATTAGCATTAGTAGAGGCATACAATGCAAGAAAGCAAG
Organism: Mastigoproctus giganteus; assembly: GCF_048544385.1. Taxonomy (NCBI): domain Eukaryota; kingdom Metazoa; phylum Arthropoda; class Arachnida; order Uropygi; family Thelyphonidae; genus Mastigoproctus; species Mastigoproctus giganteus. The sequence continues at coordinate 169,538,498 of NC_143581.1, read as the reverse complement.
CTTATACAGCATCAGCCAAAAAAAAAAAAAAAAAAAAAAGACCTTTCTCATTTCACTCATCTATTTGCTCCAAAAGTTTGTCCAGTTCTTCCTTCCTTGACTTTATTTAAGCTATCAACTTTCACAATGACAGATGGAAGTTTGAGCAATCAGCTACCCACTGGCAAATTTCTGCACATCTATTCTACAACTGTCTTTCCTCAGTTTGAATTTATGCCCTCTCACATGTGTAATCTGAGCAAGAGGAAGAATCCCATCAGCATTGAGCTTGTTCAAACTGTTCAAGGTCTTATACACCTCAATCAGCCACTTTGCAGGTGCCTAGTTTCTAGACGCTATAATTTGCAGATCTTAAGCCTTTCTTCGTAAGAGCAACCCCCTTTTTTCTCCTCACCAATCTTGTTTCCCTACTCTTATTCATTTGAGCAGCTCTACATCCTTCCTAAAATGAGGCCTCCAGACTTGTATGCTGTATTCAAGGTGTGGTCTAAGCATTGCCTTATACAAAGGGATAATCACCTTATCCCTGCTAGCAAAATTCCTATATATCATTGACAAGACCCCATGAGCTATTCTTGCCGCCTGTCTGCACTGCTCAGAAAACTTCATATCTGACTGCAAAATTATTCCCGGGTCTTTTTCATTCTCTGCTACCCTGAGTGTAATATCGCACAGTTGGTATGTTACTCTGGGTTTACTGCTACCCATATGCAGTACTTTGCATTTGTCAATGTTAAACTTCAGTTGCCACCTCTCAGCCCATCTGCTCAACCTTTCCAGATCCTGTTGCAGCAGCATAGCATCAGTAGTGTCCTTAACAACCCTGCCAACCTCTGTATCGTCTGCAAACTTGGACATTAAGCTTGATATACCATCATCAATATTATTTATAAATACAGAAAACAATAATGGACCCAACACTGAACCCTGAGGGACTCCACTAATAACATTAGTCCACGATGAGCAGTGTCCATTGATTACCACTCTCTGTCTTCTCCCCCTCAACCACCCCTTTATCCATAGCAGCAATTTGCCTCCAATGCCACACTTCTCTAATTTGTGCAGCAGTCTTCCATGTGCAATAATTATAGCTAAGGGTTTGCTCATCTCTTTGCTACATCCCTTAATATAATTGGATAAATCCCTTATACCCCAGGAACCTTTTTTTTATGTTTAGCTTTAGTTTCTCTTCCAATTTCCTCTTAGTTATCACAAAATCATTTAGCTCCCTGTTAGAGTTTGATGAATTTCTGGCATCCTCTTTCCTAAAGAATGACTCATGTGAACGTAGATGCAAAATACCTATTCAGTTTGTCAGCAATCTGTGCAGGATTATTAAGTAGATAATCAATATCAAATAGACCAATGTGATTCAACCTCCTTTCCTTCTGTTGTTAACATAGTAAAGAATTCTTTGCTGCTTTTCTTTTCCAGAAACTTCTTGTAATCTGCCTTAGCTTGTTTAACCACCATTGCAACCTAATTGCTGACTAGGTTATATCTACCATGAGCTTCTGTATCACCTGATAATTTATATTCTTCCTGTGCATTTTTCTTTTCTGCCATGTCTCATTAGCTCATTTAGTCTATACTTTGAATGGTAGATATTAAAAGCCTAGTACTTCTACAATTACTTTCTGAATACTTTCCATTTAGAATTTGCTGTCAGTAACATCATTAGTTGATCCCACTGCATAGAATTTAGAAACTGTCTGAGACCACTGTAATCACTGTTACTAAAGCAAAATCCCTTTCCTTGATGTTGGTTAAGTACTTAAGTGAATACCATATTAGTTCACTGTGATCACTGCCACCTAGTAGGTTTTTTCTTGCAGATTCTTAATGCATGAAGAATTGCTGCTGATAACTGGATCAAGAGTATTGCTTCCTCTTCTTGCCTCTCTAACATGCTGATGTAGAAAATTCATCCAGTAAATCCACAAAAAGTCAATATTCTAGAAAGTTAAAATCCTCCATTTGAGACATTCTGATTTCCTGACCCACTCTATTTCTCTGGATAGTCATACTCATCCCAGCCGTTAGGCCATAACACACTGGTACTCTTATTTTTGTTTCTCCAGTGCTTATGTCGCACCAAACTGTCTTAACATTGCACTGGCTATCTAGCCACCCATGTTGATTGGATGCATTGCCTTAAATTTAATTTGCTTTTTAAGTAAACCCATATTCCCCCTTCCTCCATTTTGTCTGTCCTTTCTGTAGATGGTGGGCTTGTCTGTTGACTGGTGTACTAGCTTCTCAATTAACTCTTGGATATTTGCATTTTTTTTTTTTTTTTTTTCCCCATTGTGTGTGACATTTCTATGAATATGTGGTGAATTTGTGGATACTCTTTTTGTGCCTGATTGTTTGGGAGATGCCATGCTATTTGTCATTTTCTAATTAAGACTTAAATTATTTATTTCTTGTCAATCCCTTCTCGAAAGGAGTGGTCAATGATAACAATCATTATTCATTTTATATGAACTGTAGCTCTTCAATGTCTTATACTTGTGCTGGAACATGAAGTGTAGAACTTCAATATCTTGTAATGGAGCGAGAATTAGTGATGCAAGTCTGTAAATATCTGTACAGTATTATGATTAATGGCAGGGATGCCAGGAAAGCTGGCTGGGACTGCCTAGTACAATAAATAAATAAAATAAAATAAAAAAATAATAATCATTATTTGGACATTCAGAAATAGTCAAGGGACTCTTTTGACTAATTTCTTGCAGCGGATTTGATTTTCTTAGTGTTGGTTATGCTGGATACATAATATGTATTATTTGTTGTTGTTGTTGTTATGGGAGTTTAAAGGTGCATAAACTACAATGGCTATAATGCACCTAAATATGTATTAGCCACTGTCCTCCATTACCTTTTTAGCTTCTTCCCCATTACTATGTTAATTGGCATGAAAAAGCTTCAGTTGTGGAGCGAAACTTATTACTAATCTGCCAATTTGTGAATATAAATTGAAAATTCTTAAATTTGATTAAAATGGTTAAATATTTAAATATTGTTTGTGTGTGTGTGTGTGTGTATTGTAGAGGATTCCTTATAGTGTTATTTTGCTTTAAAATAGGCATTATCTATGTCATTTCCTATAATAGCATTCAAGTCTATGTTGGACTAATTTTCAGTATAACTTCTTTCAGCAATGTTTCCTTAACTTCCCCATAGTTAATTCTAGAAAAAATATATATGTGAATAGGTCTAATTACTCAGTTATCAATATTTTTCAACCCCCTCATTCTGCTATACTTAATCCGCAAAAAATCTCTATTGTTAACACAAGTAAAGAATTCTTTGCCGCTTTTCTTTGTGTCCTTTGCCAGAAACTTCTTGCCTAACCTCCTTTATGACTTCATTGCTGACTAGTTTTTATCTACCATGGGCTTCTGTACCACCTGATTATTTATATGCATCCCATGCATTTTTCTTCTCTGCCAATGTGTCTCAACAGTTCATCTGGCCTCCATTTAGTTTTAAGCCTTGAACTCTATTTCTTAGTTGGTATGAAAAGTCTAGTAGCTTCTATTATTATTTCCTGAATGCTTCCCATTTAGAATTCATTGTTGGTAACATCATTATTTGGTTCCATATGTACAGAATTTAAAAACTGTCTGAGACCCCTGTAGTTGCCTTTACAAAAGCAAAAACCTTTCCCTTTACCTTCAATGGTAGTTACTTCTTTAAGTAAATCCCATATCAATACATGTTGATCACTGCTACCTAGTGCTTCTTTTATTAGCAGATTCTCTTCACTATGGTAACTTATGCTGCTGGGGGATGGTTCTGTAGGGTAGGTAATAAAAATTCCAGTCAAAATTAAATTCCATTTAGTGGTCATTCTGTGATATTAACTATTATTTGTGTATAATGAACTGTTTCCAGGGAGTTCAGGAAAGAAGGGAGTTTTCGGAAAGCAGTTGCATCAGTTTTTAGTAGCTCAGTGGTGTTTTTTTGAATGGTTTGGTTTCATTGTGCAGAATTTAAAAACTATGCATGAGTTTAATTTATGTTTCAAAGATAAGTGATCTAGCACCATTTAATCTTCTGGAGGTACATTATGGAGGAAAATGTGATTCATCATTTGATAGTGAAACGGAACAAAGAAAGAAAAAGAGAGATATATCTTGTAAAGATGCATTCATGCATAAGATAACTAAACTTGCATTTAATGAAAGAAACAGAGAAGAAAAGGGCAGAGAAAGATTTCATTTTTTATCTTTGGCTGTGTATTCTAAACACAAGAAGCTTGTCAATAAATATCTGTTATGCTACCCTGGTAGTACAACCAAATTGAAAAGAGATGGGAGTAAAGATAAAACAGATTCTGATGTGATGAGAGAAAATCATCGATTTCTGTGGTCTGATGATGATGCTGTTATCTGGGAACAAAAGCTTGCAAAAAAATATTATGACAAGTTATTTAAAGAATATTACGTATAAGATCTTGGCTATTTTAGAGAAAATAAGCTTGCATTTAGGCAGAGAACAGAAAATGAAGTCATTGATGACAAAGGACAGTTTGTGTGTGGTGAAAAGAACTGTAATGAGACAAAGGACCTGAAAAGCTGGGAAGTTAATTTTAGGTACTTTGAGCCTGGAGAAAAGAAAAATGCAAATTACGATTATGCCCTCCTGAATGTTCATACAAGCTCAATTATCACCATGAAAGAATAAAAAGAAGTCAAACAGTCTCTACAAACAGCCAAAGCAATCTCACAACAGAATAAAAGAGATATAGATAATCAAGTGTAGTATATTGATGACTTTACTGTAATAAAGGAAGGAAAAGGCCCAGGACAAAATGCAGCTGATACTGAAGATATGCATATTTGGAGAGCACCGATAAAAGAAGAATAGTCAAAAGATGATGAATTTGAGGAATATGTTGCAGACATGCTATTATAATTTTTTTGTGAATGTTTTTTATATATATATATATATATATATATAGTCGATTTCAGTTATTTCCGTTTATTTGGGACACATCGGGACTAGTGCACTTTGGCCCGATTAAGCAGCTGCCCCAGTTATCCGAAGTTTCATGTAAATAGTTAAAAATACACTGGATCCCCGCTTTACAGTTGGTTCACTGTACAATCAAATCACATTATGATGGACTCACCTTAGTAAAGTACCATTACTATACGATGTGTAGTAAGCGTCGGTCATTGTGTCACGTTTTTGAATTGAATTTTAATTCTATTAAACAACAATTCTGATTAGTGAAAATAGGAGGAATATTATCCACAGGCTATAAAAGTAAAGATATATTAAGCACAATTTACCCTTTATTACCTTACCAATTAAAAAATTAAATGATACGTGAAAATTGGAGGAATATATGTGATAATCGGAATAATTAATACTTACTGTAATATGTACATACTAACTAGTTGACATTTCTGTTCACTGACATTTGTGGGAGGGGGTTAAATTTTAAAACAGTAAAAAGATAAGCAATCAATAACAAAGAACACAGCACACACAAATTGCAAGTAACACGATACACGCAAGTGAGAATGGAGTAACAAGTTACGATGCTTGAAAAATAGGAATGAAGAGAAGATTCTGAAAATTAATTTTTTTATATGATTGAAGATTCCATGGAAGTGTAAACACATTTCACCATAATAACCCACAGAATTCCAGCTGTCGGTATTATTGCAAATTCAATAAGATCGAGTTTACTATCCGTTTATGATAGATTGCACTAACAGAAAAGCCCAATAAACAGGTGACTTGCTAATTGTTTTTAGTGTTTTATGGTTGTGGCCTCCAGAAATCCGATCAAACCACGTGGTATGGTCGGAGACAATTATAGGATAATCTCCAGTGACTGGTACACCACAAACCAACCAACCACCCACCCACCAGCATAGCGTTTAATGCCTGTCTTAAGGTATGGCATCTTAGTTCAAAGACTTCTTGGGCAAATTGTGCAAAAGCTTTATAATAACTTTCTTTTGTTCATTGTCATGGGGCAGAGGATTGATCTTAGTGATTAGGATACTCTTCTGACTGTCATAATTTGGATAAGAGTAAAGTAGGTGAGCCCAGTTCTTAGTGCATCGCATGAGCAGTTGAGGTCTTCAGTCAGTCCAAGGTGAAATAGTTTAGCCCTGAACGAGCCATACCCTGATATGAAAATGGTAGTGAATTGACCAGGGTCATACCATGGCAGGAGTTTGACAGACTAGGGAGACCTGAGGCAAGAATTTCCTGGTCACATTCCCTTTCATAGATTATTTCCCATTAGTTTTCCATTTCTGAAGTAGCAGTGTGATGATTCTCTTTCTTTCTTGCTTTGTGTTGTTAGCAAGATTCAGGGTAATGCCTGTAATTCAGTGGGAATGAATCTTCTGAGGCAGTAATGTATCTCATGGCGTATTACTTTGAGATTTAGTGGGAGGGTGCTGGTCAGTACTTGTAAAGCTGAAGTGCTGACTGTGCAGCAGGCTCTGGTTATGATTAACAGGATAATTCTCTGTATAGATTCTAAGTTTCTTTTGTTTATGACTTGGCTGCCCTGGGGAACCAGATAGCAGTTGCAAAGCAATATTCCTGTCAGTTATCTCCATAGGAGATAACTGGCAGGAATATTGCTTTGTAGATAGGGCTAGAGTTTTTCTTTTTAGGTGCCAGTCAGAGCAGCTGTGTCGGGGGCATGAAACTCTGCCCCCGAAGCAGCAATAAATCACGGTGGCATAATTTCTAACTTTTTAGGAATGATATTCAAGATGCAGGTAAAAGGAGAGCTTGTTGTCAAGTGTGACACCAAGGTATATCAGCTCAGTGACCATTTTAATAGGGATGCTATCTAATCTGATGGTTAGACCCCTACTGGAGACAAGTGCCCCTTTAGGAGGATGGGATTTTGTCTTTTCTGATGATATTTTTAGTCTGTGCTCATTGTTGCAGTTCAGAAAATGATAGGTTGGCCTTGATCTCCAACGCTGCTCTGCTGTCCCCCCCAGACAAAAGGACAAGGTCATCCATGAAATGTCAGCATGATTGAGATCTAGGTTTAAGAATTCATCCAGCACTGAAGTCCAGAAAAATGGACCCAGCAATGCACCCTGTGGGCACCCTTTAGTTACCAGGCAGACACTCTTGGAATCTGGTATGCAGAGCAACCAGATTGTACATTGTATTGCAAATTACCTGCTTGTCTTCCAGGTAATTTGCAATACATTGTATAGGTTTAGTGGTATGTTTGCTTGATGTAGTCTCTGTAGGATGCTGGGCCATCACAAAGTGTCAAAAGCACTTGCAAAGTCAACCAAGATAGCCAGTATCTATTTTTCCCGAGTGTCTTTGGTAGCATTTGTGATGAGACACATTGCATCTTCTGTGCAATAACCTTGTTTAAAGCCATACTGTCTGTTAGGGGTCTTCAAGATTGGTCTTGGAGACAAGGATTAAGAAAATATTGGAGGATCTGACCCAATGGGTTAGATTACATAAGTTGAATATCTCTAACAAAAACTAAGCTGATGGTTTTTAAAGGGGCTTTCAATTATGATTGTCCATCTACTGCACATATATATAATAAACAATAGTGTATGTTAAAACCAATAAGTATTTAGGAATAACTATAGATGATAAGTTAAGTTTTACAGAACATGTAGAAAATTTAGCTAATAAAGTAAGAACTTTTAGTGCTGCTATAATTAGGATAACCAGAACAGAATGGGGGTTAAATAACAAAACCCTTAGATTGTATTATAAGGCTGTTTTCCTGCCAGTTGTTTCATATTCTGCTGGTATTTGGTATAGGAGGGCAAATATTATTAGAATAAAAAATAAATTAAATTCCAAACAGGGTGATGTTATTAGCAACTAATCAAGTATGTAGGACGGTTTCGACGAATGCTCTTCAGGTGATAGCTAGGGTGTTACCCCTGGATTTGCATGTGATATATAGAGGGATGGTGTATCATTTAAAGAAGAGTAGGTAAGTTTTATGGGAATAACTTCTAATACATCTGTTAATATGAAAATTGAGGCAAAAAGAATTTTAAATGAATTATATAATATATGGCAGTGTAGGTGGAACGACAGTAAGACTGGTCTAGTCACCAAATACTTTTTTCCAGCTGTTCGCTATTTGTCAAACAAAAATTAGATTGGTTTTTCCCAGCTACGACGGCTTCTTTTATATTGACAGGGCATGGATCATTAAATACAAAACTGTTTTAGTTGGGTATAGCGACAGATAGTTTTTGTATTAGTGGGATTGAAGAAGATTGGAAACATGTATTATTAGATTGTAATCTGTATACTGAAGAAAGATCTCTGTTGTTTCAAACAGTTTTAATAAGTAATGTTAGCGAATTACGCTTGTTTGTCTCAGATAGAGATAGATTTAATGCTTTTCAACATTTTTGTCTTAGTGTCTTTAGAAAAAGAAGACAATTGCTGCAAGCCACTCAGTAATATCTGACTTTTTTTTTTTTTCTCGTACCCATAGTTTGGGTTTTTTTTTTTTTTTTTTTAATAATATTTTCTTTTCTTTTTTTATATACTGTATATATTTTTTAATTAATTAATTAATTTATTATTTTATGTATTTTTTTTGCTAGTACTCAGGATTGGGCACCCTTAGTATGGCACATCTGCCGGTGGATGCGGGACTTTGTGCTATAGCACAGACAGTTGGAACAGGCCCGGCTCCACATGCTGTTGAATGGGTGCTGGGAATCGGCTGTCCAGGAGACAGCTGCTCCCTGATGGCAAAATGGCCTGACATGGATAACACATGCTACAGTATTGTAGTGTGTGTTAATACTATGTCAGGCCCATTGTACAGAGATTCTTCCTTCACAGAGACATTAGATGGCGATAGGCACATGCCTGGGGGCTGCCATAAACAGGGAATGTACACATATGTCTGTTAGAAAGCAGGCTTTACTCTTGATAGGAGCTGGTCAGGCAGTATAATATCAGCCTTTCCAGAAGTTTGCCAAAAACAGGCAGCAGGGCAATGGGTCTGTATGCTTTGGGGTCAGTATATGGTTTTTTCTGGATTTTTTAAATATTAATCTTAAATTGACCTGTTTCCAGGGCATGGGAAATTTGGCTTTGCCTAAGCAGTTATTAAAGAGATGCAGGAGATGCCTGGGTATATTTCAGTAAATTTTTTGATAGCTTCAACTTTTCAAGGTCATGGCTAATGCATTTGTTGGTTTTGGTTCTGTCCAGTGTTACCTTCATCTCCTCTAAGCAGAGGGGAGACTCAACACTGGAATTATTGTATATGTTGTTTTCTGTACAAATTTTCTGCTGTTCAGTGGTTAGTGCCTGGCTGTCGCGGGGGGGGCAGGGCATCCAGTGTATGTTGTGTGGTAGAGTTAGTTAGTTATTTGGTTTTTAGGAGCATTAGCAGCTAAGGCCATATTGCTCTGGGATATGCGGTTGTCATTCCCTGACCTTTCTGTATTTGGTGGTGACGGGCTCGAACCCTGGTCTAATCAAGAAGCGTGTGCTACGCACTGCTGCTCCTTCCCACCTGGCTACGGAGGCGCCTTTGTGTGGTAGATCCATCTGTTGTGATGGTGGTGTTTACTACATCTCCCCTTGGCAATTTATTGGTCACAGTCTAGTAGATTGCATCCAGGGGTAAGTGTTCCCAGATGTCCCAACTAGAGCCTGCCAGGATCTTCTTTTTTTTTTTTTTTTCTCTTAATCAAATAGGTGTATGAGTCTCTGAGAGTTTTGTTTTGCTTTGAAAGTTTTTTTGCAAATTCTTTGAACGTTTCTAGTCCTGTGTACCCTTTGCCTGAAGTTTTTAAGCTCAGGGTAACACCAGTGGACAGCATTAAGTCTGGTTTGCTTTTCTTCATACTATTACCACAGGCTATAATGGTGGTTTCATTTAATATACAAGAGGAAAAGAGTGGAGGAAAGAACTGAACCTTGTGGAGCACCAGTATTAGTGGAGAAGTCAGAAGACAGAGAGCCATCTACCATTACCCACATTGATTATCTGTTTGAAGGTGGTCATATGGTTCCAGAGTAACTCTAGTCCATTTAGCCTTCAGAGTTTCCATGAAAGTTCCCCCTCTGGCTTTCTTAAGGTTATACCTGGTGAGGTCATGAAGAGGTGGGGGAACCACATCCATTTGGTGCATCAGGCTAAAAGTTATAGCTCGGTGATCAGATGTTGTCCAGGCCTCTTGCACGTTACAGTTTATAAATTTTGCAGCTGTAGTCCTGATGACAAGGGTAACATCAATGACACTCTCCCACAGGATGTCACTGAATGTTGGTAAGTTGTTTGGTTAGTTTAGGAACATAAATGGAGTAGTTTCCAGAAAGTCCTTTAGCCGATGGTTGTTGTATGTGCCTCTATGATCATCATAGATCTGGCTGTGCCATAGCAGTGATCTGCACTTGGCTACTAGCAGCCTGCCTCCTGCCAGTACAGCCAGAGCAGACTACAGGTAGTTGATACTGGGAGTGATGTTGTCCTCCTGGCTGGCAGTAGAGGAAGATAACATGGAGCCAGCCCAGATGGCTTGTGATTTGGACACATGAGGCCAGTGATGTTCACAGTGCATTTATTTGTGTCACTGTTTGTCAAGTGTTGGATTTCTGACAATTATAGCTGCCAGGTGATATAAATGGAGGCTTCCGCAACCCTGTAGGATCTCTCCATCCTGCCATGATATGTGTAGGGCCACTGTATATCAGTGTTTTTATTCTCCATTTTGATCTCAATCTCATCAACAACAAAACACACTCTTTGTGCATTCACTGGACAGAACTCTGCACTTGGTCAGTACTCCAATTATGGTGCAGATTCATAATTTGTTTTTAATTTTAGTTGATTAACTAGCCTAAAATAGGTAGGGCACTTTGTGTCCTGTATGGCTTGGTTGAAAATCTATTCTTGCATGTCTACATGCAGCACACTTAGGATGGGCTTGCTTATTTTTACATGCTTTGTAATCATGCCCTGTGACTGTATAGTGCTTGCACATGCTTTTTTGTTGTTGGCACTAATGGGATGTATGCCCATACTACATACATTTAAAGCATTTGGTTAGTGAGAAATGCTCCCTGTATCTGTGAGTGGTCCAGCCCTCATATAATCCATCCTGGTTTTGTATTATCTTCCAGATCCTGGGGGACATGTCTGCAATTATATTGCATAAATTGGGAATCTTGATTTTGTACTATCCCCTTTTAGATGAAACTACTTGGCTACTTCCTCGATTGCCACATGGCCTTCAAAGATTTTCCGTATAGGTCTCATTAGTTCTTGGGTGGGAATAGACTTTTCCACATCAAAAATTATTAGAGGGCCCTCTATCTTTGGGTGCTTCTGCTGTCAGTCAAAGATTTTTAACCTCTGTGTAGTCTTTAATTACAGTAGAACCCGGATAAAAAATTCCTGCACAAGAAGTTTTCCCCTGTATGGTTTCCTAATTCTCAATTTAAACTCTATATATTGTAATGTATTATTTTCTCATGTAAGAAGTTTCTCGAGTAAAAAGCTTTCCCGCATATAAAGTACATGATAAAGAATACACAGTGTATTATTATTATTGATGTTTTCCCACTTAATACGTTTTTTTAAATATAGAACTACTTTATTTTTATATTAAGAAATATTAATCAATATAAACATTTTGATATAATGGAAGTGACATAGAAGTGACATATTGCAATTGTAAAACAATGAAAAAAACCGAAAAGTTCAAAATTCCTTTGTTAGATGCAATGCATTATTTAGCAGCATCATGGGATACAGTGAGTCCTACTGTTATAAATAAATTCCTTTAAAAAAGGCTGGGTTCTATAATGATATAGAAGAAAATGTTGATAGTGTTGAAAAACAGTAAGGGATTCCTTTTGATGAATGGGATTTCCTACAGAGTAATTCAGGATTTACAGTAAATTTTTATGATTATGTTGCTCTAGACAATGTTATCGCATGTGAATTGCAAAGTATTGACAATATTTGCAATGAAGATCAAAACATGACTGATAGTGAGTCTGAAAAGGATGAGCCTGCTGTACCAACATTCCGAGATGCAGTGATTGGCTTCTCTTCACTGCAACAATTCATTCATAGTGTCCTGATGTTCCTGAGTCGGTGTTAAAATGTGTTAGGGAAATTGATTTATTCTGTATGAAGGTCTTCCCAAAATATTTGAAGCAGTCTTCTCTGGAGAGTTACTTGAAAAAAATTATAAAATTTTTTAGTTTTTCTTTTTTTTTTTGTACTACTTGTAATTGATTTTTATCATTCTCATTACTTTTCTTCTCATTACATCCCTTTTAATTTTGAAAAGTAATTTTGAAAACTTATTAAATCATGACTAATAAATATTGTTTTGCATTAAATGACAATTTTTATTCTCAATAGTACCCCTACAATTCACATGATTAGTTTTTTTGCCACAGAAATGAGTTTTAGTAAGGTAAGCTTCAAATTAAAATTCTTTCCATAATTCTTTTCACATGTTTATGTGCTTGTCTGAAGTACAGTATTTGGTAATGAGTTTAATGAACAGAATGTTAAGCAATTAGAAATCCCCAGTTTAAAAATGTTTCCCATAGATAGAGTAAAATATTTATAAATTCTAAAATAGTGCTTAAACTATGTATGTGTATCTTTTCATTTTTATTTGTGTAGTTAATATTTCATACACTTAGATCATTTTCCCTTCTAAGACGTTTTCCCTCGTAAGAGGTTCTAAACCTTCACTCCCTTGGAAAACTTCTTAATAAGATTCTACTCTATTTGCGCATCTTTCTCTGTTGCGGTTTCTGTGAGAACCCCGTGTTCTTGATTTTAGTGATTCATTTTAACCTGTTTAAAGTGAGGCTGCAGTTTTATAACGATGTTTTTAACTTCCTCACTATTCTGTAAAATGCTTTGTTGTTACTATTGTAGATTATTGTGGACATAGAGCGAAATGGAGACAGAATAAATAATGACAAGTGTAATATTAATTGGAAAACACACATATATTAAATTAGATACATACAAAAGTTTTACAGTTAGTTTAACTTCTGTTCCGGGTAAAATAATGGAGTCACTGGTTAAAGATGCATTGCAGGATCATCTAGACAAGATTGCAACAATAATTCAGACACAGCATGGGTTTGTTAAGGGAAAGTCTTGTCTGACAAATTTGATAGGATATTATGATGTGGTTACAAAGGAACTCGATGCAAAAAATAATTTTGATATCATATATTTGGATTTCAGGAAAGCTTTTGACACTGTTGCGCATGGAAGACTATTGTACAAATTGGAGCAGAATGGTATTAAGGGTAAGTTGCTACAATGGATAAAAGGATGGTTGAGTGGGAAAAGACAGAGGGTAGTAATTAATGGATGCTGCTCTTCGTGGACTAATGTTATTAGTGGAGTCCCACAGGGTTCGGTGTTGGGCCCTCTGTTGTTTTGTATATTTATCAATGATATTGATGAAGGTATATCAGGCTTAGTGTCGAAGTTTGCAGATGATACAAAGGTTGGCAGGGTTGTTAATGACAGTAATGGCAGTGTGCTACTGCAACAGGATCTAGATAATTTGGGCAGATGGGCTAAGAAGTGGCAACTGAAGTTTAACCTTGACAAATGCAAAGTACTGCATATGGGTAGAAGTAACCCCAGAGAAACGTACCAACTGTGTGGTACTAAACTTAAGGTGGTAGAAAATGAAAAAGACCTGGGAGTAATTGTGCAGTCAGATATGAAATTTTCTGAGCAATGCAGACAGGCTGCCAGGGCAGGTCATGGGGTTTTGTCAATGATATATATAGGAATTTTGCTAGCAGGGAAAAGGAGATGATTGTCCCTCTGTATAAGGCAATGGTCAGGCCACACCTTGAGTACTGCGTACAGGTCTGGAGGCCTCATTTTAGGAAGGATCTAGATTTCCTTGAGCATGTACAGAGAGGGGAATGAAGGGATCCACTTACCAAGAGAGGCCTAAGTTCTGCAAATTGCAGTTGCTGGAGATTAGGCACCTGCGTGGTGATTGATTGAGGTGTATAAGGCCTTGAATGGGTTGAGCACGCTGAATTCTGGTGGGATCCTTCCACTTGTTTAGATTATGAACCTAAGGGGGGCATAAATTCAAATTAAGAAAAGACAGATGTAGAATAGATGTGCGGAAATTTGCCTTTAGCCAGCTGGTGGTTAATTGCTGGAACAAACTTCCATCTGTCATTGTGGAAGTTGATAGGTTAAATAAATTTAAGGAGGAACTGGACAGGCATTTGGAGGGAATGGTGTGTTTTTTTTTTTTTTTTTTTATAAGCTCATACACTTGCTTTCTTGCATCACATGCCACTACTACTACTGCTTTCGGTTAGTTTGTTAACTTTCATGAGTCAAACTGACAGTTAAGAGTGTGGAACATGAGGGTGTGATGTGATGGTTAATTGTTGGATGTCGAAGCCTGTGGCTGTGACGCATGTGAACTTTGCCAACGTTTGTCATTCATCAAAATGGCCGTGACTGCACTAGCTGGTACATTGGGGAAACTGGGAGCCGGCTCGGAAAACATCTTTCGGAACACGAAAGAGCCATCCGTTTAGGGGACATAGAACACTCAGCCATTGCCGAACATTTCTGGTCAAAATCAATGTCGTGATTGTAGATAGGTCTCACCACTACTACCAGCGACATGCCTGGTTGGAGTCGTTGAACATCACATGCTCTAATACCTCAGTCAGCAGGAGCAGTGGATGTCGTGTCCACCCTATCATTGAAGCAGCCATTTTGATGAATGACAAATGTTAGCAACGTTCACGTGTCACAGCCCCAGGCTTCAACATCCAACAATTAACCATCACATCACGCAGTTCATATACATGACTGGTAGTACACGCCCTCATGTTCCACACTCTTAACTGTCAGTTTGACTGATGAAAGTTAACAAACTAACCGAAAGCTTTTGTATGTATCTAATTTAATATACGTGTTTTCCAATTAATATTAAACTTGTCATTATTTATTCTGTCTCCATTTCACTCTGTGTCTGCAATAATCCACAATAATAATGACGAATCCAGAGTGCACAGGCCTCTTTAATCATATACTTTGTTGTTGTGGTCTAATAATCACAATTTTGTTGTCATTGTTTTTTTGGGCACTGTGGACCCTGTTGGATTATCTTTCTTGTGTATGTGTTTGAGGGGGGGATTTAGTACTTGAGGGGTGAGTCCTAAATAACTGCATGTAGGATTGGTTACTCTGCTTTTGGAAATTTTCTTTTTCCTTAGTGGTGAGTTCTAATTTATCTTGCAGGACCTGATTCTCAATGTGCAGGTCGGACACTGTCCATTCCAGTTCATTCCACTATCCTACTACAGTCTGTCCTCGTATAGCACGATAGTTGTGTTCCTAGAAACCCTCGTGCAATGCAAAATCGTGCAATATAAACAACAGGCCCTATGGGAAAAGTGGGGTTAGGTGCCGATCACCCAAGATTGAACACATTTGGAATCAAAACATTACCAAACACAATAAATAATCGGGTAATTTTAATCGTTATAAAATACTTACGTATTTTATAACGATTAAAATACGTAATAAAAATAATATTATATTTTTTTATTATAATATAATAAATAATAAAAAATATTTATTTTTTATTTAGATAATAAAAATTTATTAATAAAATAGTAAAAAAAATATTATATTAAATAAAATAGTCGTAATAAAATACGTATTTTATAATACGTAAGTATAAATTATAATACGTAAGTCGTAATAAAATGCTTACGTATTTAATTACGACTATTACGTAATAAAATATTGCTAATGATTTTGCTTCTGTCGTAAGCAAACTTGTTTTTTGTTTGATTTTCTATCCAAACAGATGACAGCCGTTCCATCTCTTCCAATTCTTTGTGTCTTAATCTAATGGATTTTAATTACACTTTGAGTTGTTCCCGCTATGAAAGTTGTTTTTATTTTCTCTGCATTCTTTCTAATTCTCGGCGTTGCGTCATTTCGGCCTGTAGCATGGGCAATATCACATGGTCTTTCATTTTGCTCAAAGCGTTTCACAATTTCATATTTTTTCTCTATCGACAGAGGCGGACTGGCCATAAGCCTTACTCGGGAAATCCCGGTGGGCCGGAGGCCGGTGTGATTTTGGCCATAAACCGTAGTATGAGGCCACTATAAATTTTCCCGGGTAAGAATTTTTGACCCAGTCCGCCTCTGTTTATTGATATTGCTTTTTTTTTTCTCTCTGAATCTGCAGTGTCTTCGCCAGGACGCTTCCTTTTCACACCTTTTAAGTATTTTACTCATTTTTTAGGGAATAAAGCGCAATTACAAAACGAGGAGGCACGCTTGATACACATAAACAAAGCTGCGTCCGTGTAGCAACTGAATAAACAACACCGTAAAGGCCGAGATGCACTATTAACACCCCACATTTTACTAAAGCACATTTCTGGGGGTTACTACCATAAAACAATAAAAACAATTCCCAGTTGCGTTTCTGCTAGTGGAATCTGTTATAAACTGGTAGTAAACTCGATCTAATTGCATTTGTGATAATACAGATAGCTGGAATTGTGTGGGTTTTTACGTTATTATGGTGAAATGTGTTTCCCCTTCACTGATATAAAAAACATAAATACATTTTCAGAATCTTCTCTTCATTCCTATCGTGTTGCGTTCGGTTGGGGTGATTCTGCGTTCGACTGCCATTTCTTGTTAACACAAAGGCGAATCGTGCATAAGCGAATTTGGTTCGTGTTATATAAGATAACGTTCTCCTATTTATAAATCGTGTATGATCGAATTCGTGTAATGTAAACACGTGTTATACGAGGACCGACTGTATTTGCACTCGGATAGCAGATGTAATCTGCTGAACTGTGATGGCATAAGTGTGTTTGTACTATCACATGTTTGTAGTATTAAGTGGAATTTTTGGTGCCACTTGTTTAGCCTGACTAGGATTAACAGCCTTCAATAACTTCTAGGTTTCTGTATCTTGCATTTTACCACCTTCACTCCCGTGTGAGGAAGTTATTGGTGATCACAAGAATGATCTGGTGGTTTTGCATGCCTTCTTTTCGATGTGGAGCCCTATTTTGAGTTCATCTGGTGTGTTTCTGAGGAGGGACAGTAGGTTAAAAATACTTGCCATTTCAGAATCTATCATTTAAAAGTTGTTGGCTTGTAGCTTTAGACATTAAATTCTAGATCAAATGGGGAATCTGTTGATACCCAATTTGTACAGTTGTGCCTATTATTACCTAAGGTAGAGCATGTTTCAAGTACAAGGGGGTGAAAGTAGGGGACAGAACTATTGCATAAAAATAAATTGTTTATAAACCAAAAGCACTTTGAAGGTCACAAACCCACTTAAGCTAAGAAATAAATCCTTAATGTAAATTTTTCTAGCAACATCAAGCCTCAAAAGGCCAGGCAGAAGCAGCAAATTGACAGAAATGTGTTCGATAGCAGTAATGCTATCTGTGCCTGTACAACAGTTATGGCATTGACCATTGTCTTTGTCATAGCAATAGCATAGTGACAAACAATAATTTACAAACCAAAACCAACCAAAAACAACAAAATTATCTTTGCTTGATTCACCCTCAAAACCTACATCAGGTGGAACTAAAATCAGAATCCATTGTACACTTTTTACCTGCAAAAATCACTAAAGGAAGGAGTGCAATTTGAGTGTAGCCACATGCTTGAAAACTAAGATGGCACTTCCGCCTGTAGTGCAGATGTCTCTCTTATGGGCCACTCAGTGTATTACAGTAAAACTGGAAAACCTTCCTGTGGTAAAGGACAAGTACTCAGAAGTTGCTGTCTAGGTGATTGCTGCTTCTGGGTAGCCAAGAGGCAAGCAGAACACAATGCTCACCATTTACACAAACTAACACTAATCACATGCCTCTCCTTTTTTTACAGGCAAATCACAGTGACATGAGGCAGAGTTGAACTGATATTCTAGGTGCTGCCCTTACAAAAAATTCCTACAAACATACATGTCCTTTCTGTACATATTGTGCTCCTCATGTTCAAATTCTGTATTCCTTATGTCTGAGTGACACTGCGTCTCCGATATGCCTATGGTGTCTGCTTTTGATGACTTAATGAGTACTTCACATTCATCAAATTTATTTACTATGTTCCTAGCATTAATGTACATGCACCTGTTCTTACTCTTGGCTACCCCAACACAATCCATGTATTTACTTGTTCCATGGTGAAATCCACAGGGCTTGAAATCCTCAACACCTTGCTTTCCAGGCTATTGCATGTTCCAATAGTAGCAGTGACACTGCCTCGATAGCATCAGCAAATATTCTTCTACTGCTTCTATTTAAGTGTATCACATCCTTGTAGTGATTGCTGTCACTGCTGCTTCATCATTACATATATCAGAATGGCCAAATGTTTGACATAGATGGTTTCTAAACCACATATATGAAACCATTAGCCATTGTGAACTGCCCACATCAAATATGTAACAGTGAAATAGCAATGACAGCAGTTACTGATAAGTGCTAGGAAACATCTGATTTCCTTCTTAATAATTTCTGGCTGGAAATAAACAGATATTTAGATTTAATGTAGGTTCAAAATGCTTCATTCCTCTCTTTTAATATGTTTACATTATCTATAAACCATTCCGCTTGAGCAACACCAAGAAGAATTAATTTATTATACAATTACTATAGGCTTTTATATATCAGTGTTGGTATGAACTTATATATATAAAGCATATAAATACATGTTGCAAAGACACAAAATCTTCAATTTCCACAAAAAATATTGACAGTTGAGAAAAACTAGCGACACCATTAGATTTGCACACACAAAATATATATAAGAGACAGTTAAATATAATCTTTTTTGTTACATAACGTTATTAGAGAATGTGTAGAAGTAAATTTATAGGTTGTATTTTGTTTTATTTTCAGGATGGTAAGATGATAATATGGGATGCCTTTACAACAAACAAGGTATGGAATTGATAATTTATGATAATGGATGAATTGGCAATTTTGTAAATGAGAAAGCATTCATCACACTGTATTAAATATTACTTTTGTTGAAATCTCCCATCCCCCTCTTACTGGACAGATATTCTAGACTGACTGTGTAGAATAAGCTTAACTTTATCCTCTGTAATTACTATCTATATTGTGCAGTGAACCCACATGAAATTATCACTATTGCAGAGAAAGAATTGTAGAATAGTAGAGGTAATCAAGTCCTTTGATGATGCAGCTAATGGGTTTGAGTTTTACAGGCAGAGCCTTTTTGAACAATCTTTCTTTTTTCATTTTCTCCCTCTTTTACCCTTTTCCCCCCTCCATTCTTTTCCTACTCATTTGCAGTTTTGAATTATTGAATCTCATTCCTTCCTGGCTTACCTGTATGGAAGTAGTCTATTTGTTTAAATAATTATTTCTGGTGGCATTTCTTTAGAGGATGGCATTTTTGAAATGGCTTTCCCCTTTAAAGTTTCTGATGTTTACAGAATAAGTCTCTTTGATTCTAGTCATGTTTAATCATGATTTCAGTTCATGCACAAAAAACATCTTAGGTATGTTAATGCTTTGCAGTATACTGTACTTTTAAACAATTTTGTGTCTATATTTTAATATAAAATGTTCATTTTGTCAGTGAAATTTAATTTCCAGTTTTGTGTGGGCTTTATAAAAATCTGTTTCTCTCCTTTTTTTTTTTTTTTTGTGAATAACTCCTGCTTTTTGCAAAAAAGCTTGTTTTGGCCCAATCTCCTATTTTCGTCCTGCTTACAGTTCCTCCAGCTTTTTGAAAATGAAAAGTTGGCAGCTATAAAAACATAGAAGGAGGCAGCTCTGCTATTGTTGGGTTATGTCACCTGTTGTAGAATACCTTCAGTACTGCTGTGTGAACCACCATTCATGGCACTACAGACATAAAGTTATTCTATTTCTGTCCACATGTTGCACACATTAAGTGAACATATCAGTTGCAGCTGGTGATTGCATTACTGATATTTTTAATAACAATCAGTTTTTCAGTACTGAAATACCAAATACTAATATTTCTGTATTTAAATAAAAGTCTAAAAGTAATATTTATAAATATTTCATAAATTTTTTATGTAATTTTTTGATTGATTTCATCATATCTATAGATAATGTTTTGTCATAAGCAAATTCATTACATTTTTCTAATTTTTGGTATGTGACAATTTCACATATTAAATTTAAATAAATGGTTTTGAGCCTTATGGGTCTAATTTTTATTCATGTACCTGTGCTTTATAGATCTAGTTATTACAGGGAATATATTTATACCAGTATGTTGGAGAGAATATATTTTTATTATACAAAATATATGTGGCTTGTGAGTAGGTACCAGAGGTACAATGTTGCTTCTCAGTGTTTTGAAGATGGATGCCTCTGTTGTAACCAATGTCTTTGACATCATCCTATAGAAAGAAGTTTAATGGGATTAGGTCTGGTGATTGAGTAGGCCATTCAGTGATATTATCTCAACCTATTCATTTCTTGGAAAAATGAACAATCAGGAACTCTCCCTGATTGTTAGTGAATGGGAACTCTGTCCTTGATAAATGAAGTGGTGCATGTTAAGACTTTTGCTGCTCCAAATGCAATGTTTCACCTTTTGATTTTTTCCACAAATTAGAGACTGCTCTAAGAAGTAGCAGTCTTAGAAATTTTCTAAAAAAGTAGTGGTCTCATGTACTGTGGATCTGGTGAACCTAATTTCTTACTTGGTATGATGAATTCCTGGGACTGGGAATAAAATACTCCCCAAACCTGTCACATGCACTATGGAAATTAGATGTTTTCTGCTACTGTAGATTGTCTTCAGCAAAGTTCCTGTTGCTAACAGTTACTTATGTCACTTCAGAATGTGATGAATTGCCCTTGCATTTTGCGACTAGGCACCTGCAAGGTGATCTGATTGAGGTGTATAAGGCCTTGAATGGGTTGAGCACTCTGAATTCTGATGGGATTCTTCCGCTTGCTCAGATTACAAACCTGAGGGGGCGTAAATTCAAATCGAGGAAAGACAGTTGTAGAATAGATGTGCGGAAATTTTCCTTTAGCCAGCAGGTAGTTGATTGCTGGAACAAACGTCCATCTGTTGTTGTGGAAGTTGATAGGTTAAATAAATTGAAGGAGGAACTGGACAAACATTTTTAGAGGGAATGAATGTGTGAAATTGTTTTTTTTTTTTTTTTTTGGCTGATGCTACATAAGCTCATATGCTTGCTTTCTTGCATCACATGCCTCTACTACTACCATTACTGATTTGGATCTGTGCACAAGAAGGAAAACAAATATGAAGTAATGATGATCCAATTGAAAAACAGGTAGTGCCTATCATTATCAGAAATCATGTATTCTGCATTTTTGATCCTATTAGCTCAAGTTTAGTCTCACATACTGATGAATGCAATAATACCCTGTATAAGTTATTAGATATTCATTTTAAGATAATTGATACAAGGGCATATAGAGATGGAGGTAATTTCTGTTTTAAGCATTTTCATGAAGTGATTCAAATAGATTCACATTATTAATTTTATTTTGCGTAATGTCATGCAAAATTGCTTTATGAAGTAGTTTGTTATTTGGTTTTTAGGAGCATTAGCAACTAAGGCCATATTGCTCCAGGGATATGCGGTGGTCATTCACTGACCTTTCCGCATCCTCCGTATTTGGTGGTGACGGGCTCAAACCCCGGTTTAATCAAGAAGCGTGTGCTACGCACTGCTGCTCCTTCCCACCTGGCTACGGAGGCGCACCTTATGAAGTAGTGAAACTTTTCATAGATCATTAAGTTTTGTAAACAGACTTTGTTTTTTTTATTAAAAGTTATATGATTTGTTTTTGTAAACATATTTACAGTGAATAAATGTAAATACAATTATTTTCTGTAGTATTTTTTCCCTACTAAAATATTTACTCATGTTATCGGAAGATTATAACACTGCAATGCATTGATTAATTTGGAAGAATATCATATTCTGTAGTTAGTCATTCACACTTCATACTCTGGTCGCTTCATAGTACCATTGCATTTATTTTTTAAGGAACATGCAGTTACAATGCCAACTACTTGGGTAATGGCATGTGCTTATGCACCTTCTGGGAACATGGTGGCATGTGGGTAAGTGTTTTTGCTTTAATACTAGTATAGAGGTAAGTACATAATATCTTTAAGCATTTTTTACTCGTTTTCTTTTTAAGTTGTCACTTATAGAATTCAAGGTTTTGTGATGTGATGACACATGCACGCACGCACGCTAAAGCCCATGACTGCTGAATACTGTGCTGTTTCTTGTATTCTGTCTATCTTGTGAACTCCTCTGACTGTTTGGTCGTCCCGGAGTATAAACAGAAAATTTATAAATGAAAGTCCCTCACAAATATTGGACATTATTTAAAAAAAAAAAAAGAAGAAAGTAAGCCAGATTGACACCAAAATTTTAGAATGTCTTTTGGTTCCTGAGAATGTTTTAGGCCCTATTTTCTGTATATGGCAAAATCTCTCTAAAGCAGACACCATTAGGTTGGAAGAGTGTCCACAATAGGGAGATGTCTTCTTTTCAGCAGCCAGTGTAACCAGTTTCAATAATTCATAAAAATGAAATTCACTGTAACTGGTTGCCTTCTGAGTTTTTTATAATTATCATTGTACATATATATTTTAATTAATTAATTTTTAATAAATAACACATACAGTGGACCCCCACTTTATGATTGGTTCACTGTATGATCAAATCACTTTACAATGGACTCTCCATAATAAAATATTATTCACTATACGTAAGTATAGTAAATGGTATTTAGTAAGCGCCAGTCATTGTGATCACTTTTGTGAATTGAATTTTAGTTCTATTAAATGACGATTCTAATAAGCGAAAATAGGAGAAATATTATCCACAGGCTATAAAATTAAAGATATAAATCAGAAATTTACACTTTATTACCTTACCAATTAACAAAATTAAATGATATGGGAAAATTGGAAGAATATTTTCCACAGATTAGCAAAATAAAAATAAATTATGCTTATGTACATATCTTATTAATACTGTAATATGTATACATACTAACTAATTGATATTTCTGTTCATTGATATTTTTTTTGAGTTGTAAAATTTAAAAGAGTAAAAAAGATAAGAAATCAATAACAAAGAACATGGCACACACAAATTGTAACACGATACGCACAAGTGAGATATGGAGTAACAAGTTTGTGAAGGTTAAAAAATAGGAATGAAGAGAAGATTCTGAAAATTTATCTTTTTTTATATGGCTGAAGATTCCATGGAAGGGAAAACACACTTTACCATAATAAAGTAAAAATCCACAGAATTCTAGCTATCGGTATTATTACAAATGCAATAAGATCAAATTTACTCCATTTATAATAGATTGCACTAACAGAAAAGCCCAATAAACTGAAAACTGCAAATTGATTTTATGGTAGTGACCTCCAGAAATGTGCTTTAGAAAATATCACAAAGGCATTCAAAATTGATTCTTATAACTGAACGTATGATGACAATGAAAGTGTAATTTTAATGATTTGAATTGGTTTTTTTGAAATTTGATATAAAGTGGCTGATTCTACTAACCAGTAATCATGTTAACCGGAATCTATTTATTTCTCTTTACAATGGACTTATAATTGTCTCTGACTGGACCACATGATCCTTCCTTTCAGTCAATAGCAGCGTTTGTAAATGTGTTTTGGTTTTGCATCCTTTAATTGAATTGATTTTTTTTGTGTTGTGCTTATTTGACATAAATTTACTGTATTGAATTTGTGTATGTACAATATTGTGTAAACTGATAATATGGCCCCTAAAGGGCACAGTAAGGAGAAAATTTCAACTTCTGAGGCATTGGAACAAATCACCAAAAACCAATGTGTTATTGGGTTCACATTACAATATTTTCACGATACGATGGTGTCTCCGGAACGGATTAATATCTTAAAGCGGGGTCCACTGTATTTTTGTAAATATATAATTAACTTTTAGAATGGGGTTGTTTAAAGCATTTAATTTTAATTATGAATAATTAGATCACTTACTAGTTTTAGTTGATATTTATAGTTTTTGCTTGCATAAATATTTTTAATATAATAGGATACATCCCCCCCCCCCTTAATTGATTGAAACAAGAAATTTCATTTCTTAAAAAATTAGCATGCAGTCAGTGTAATGCATGGCTAGCATATCATATAGATTTCCCTGGGTTTTGTGTAAAAGTCCTAGAACCAGCTCCAGCTCCACTCCATCCTCATTGATTTTGGTTACCACCTCAGCCAGGATGCTTGCACAAATGGCATCCTTTATAAATTTTCTGTACCATTGCAGAATTGCAGGTTGTGTCAGTGGCATCTTTTTAAACTATGTTCAAAATTGATGCATAACAGCAGACTATAACTTTAAACTAAAATACAGTTGCACCTTCTTTGGGTTGGTAAATTCTGCCATGATTACAATTTTGCAGCTATCTACTGCAGAGCACACTTTTCTGGTTGAGGAATAAAAAACTTGGAGATATCCTCTGTCTTGAGAGTGTTTCAATTTGTATCATGTGTCCTTTTATGTAATCCAGAATATGTAATGCATCATTATTCATAATCTTGAGCTGAAAACCTTTGCACATAATATTTCACAAATTTACACCAGAAGCATATAGACACAGGATTTTGACTTGAGCCCTCTAGCCTTAATTTGGATCTTGTCTTTCTCTTTTCTAAATGTAAAATCCCTGGCTCTTGGCTGTGACATATCGTCTTATTGTACTGCAGTAAATTTTTATTTATTAATTTTTAAATTCTAGAAATAGCATCTCTCAGTTTGGCAATTTTTTATTGCCTTGCTAACTGATGTGCAACAGTGAAGCTGCATTGGACAGCCCAAATAAATCTAATAAACATTCCTTATCAGTAGTTTATCGTATTAACTGCATATTGTGCCATTTGCTCTGTGAGTAAACAGTGGCCATCTCAGGTCTAATTAGTATTATTGCAATGACCTTGACCTTCACATTCCTTCGTTGCAAATGCTGTTGACTAATGAAAATGCTTGTGTGTGTCAGTTACCTGTTAAAGTTTCCTGTATAGGGAGGTTAAAAATAACAAAAGGATGCCAATTGCAGTGTCTGCATCCATATTCATGCATATTAGAGCATGTACATATTGTAGAGTTGTCTAACATAGTTTCTAGTACTTCTGGTTGGGACTCAAGTCTGAGTGTCCATGACAAGAGGTGTCCCTTTTAGAGAGGTGTCTATTAAGGGAGGTTTTACTGTATTTGGAACAGTCACTGAAATTCATTCCAAAATTTCAGAACTTATTTTGAATGTTCTTAATAACTTTTTACTAAATTTTATGTAGGTAGTTTAATGTGTTCCACCATTGCTGTATCTAATCTCCCTTTGAGAATAATGCTAATATTGCTTAAAGCTTCATAATACCTGTGAAACTCGCCTGCTTTTGCTTTAATTATTTATATTGCAGTTAAAAGGATTAAAATATGTGAGAGTGACTGGTCTGAAACAGTGCATTTTGAACCATGTAGGATATCATCAGCTGGAGTAAATGGAGAAATGTATGTGAAAGAATGAAATAATATGAAGGCATTACTATCTTATGAATATATTGAAGAGAGGTTAACAAGTTGACTGACACATCTATATTCTGTTAGGCTACTTTTGTCACAAGAGCATCTATTTTGTGTAATTTGTAGTCACTGCAAAGTTTAATTAATATTACAACATTATCAATATTTGGTTTTTTGATTAAAAGCCAGATGTGTGGACTGTGTGTTCTGCGTTGTAGTAATTGCTGTTTTAAACTATAATTTTGGTAGTGTACTCTGGTATCAGAAGTGGAACTTCCATAATGGGGGGGGGGGAGATAAAACTGATGTATTAGGCATTACAATTTTACTGATGCTCAGTAAGACAATATTGTTCATGTCACATATAGGGTAATTATAATTTTTATGCCTATTAAAACAAGAACCTAATTTAGAATGTGATAAATTTTTTCATCATGCATCATAATTTCTTTAAATCTTATATATTCCTTAAAACAATGAATGATTACAATTTGATACCTGTTAATGGCTGTGAAAGTTTAATGATTTGGTAGGGTTCCAAATCATACAAAACAAAAGAAATTTTCAAAAACCCTTCATACAGTATGACCATAAATAAATCAGACTAAATTTGTTGTCTTCTACAAAATTTGGTTGAATATATTTCAGAATGTCACTTTCACAGGCATTCTGAAATGTTTTATAATGCATTAACAATATTTAATCCAATGCTACTGCCAGCATCATTAGCATAAATGTATGTTTTATTGATATCACAAATATGAATGATAATTTTTTTCTTTGAACAAAGAGTTAAAATCACATTTTGTAGTTGGGGAAAAGTAAAATAATTTAGATGTTACACCAAGTGTATGAGAATAAAATTGTATATAGAGCTTTTTGACTTTTTTAAAAAGCAAGGGGAAAAATAGCATTCAAGTGGCAGGGATGAATGAAGTGAATGTTCAAACAGCTTACAAGACCAAAGAAGTTTTCACTAAATGGGTAAGGTATTTGGTTCATGCAGATCCATAACTTTACACATACTTTACTGTTAAATAGTTAGATTTAGTTAAAGAAACAGTTGGATTTATTTTAATTAACACTTGAACTTCAGGAAAGTTAATCAATATGGCATTATGAATCTTTATTTAAGGACAAAAATAGCAAAGAATTGAAATTTGTTTACATCTTTTCCAACATAGTTGGGAAGAGGACAGTAATCATTTTTTTGAAAAATATAACTGGTGGTAAAACCTGGGTGTTTTGTTGCAACATGGAAACAAGTGTCAGTTATCAGTGGAAATTTTAATCACTGAAAATCAAGAAAGCATTCAAATCAAAATAAAAAGTAAAAGTAATTTTGATTTTTTGCTTTGCAATTTTTGGCATGTTCATTCCTAATTCACCAATATCCAAATAGTCAATCAAGTTTGTTATTTGTAAATTTTGTAATTTTTAAGGAAGTTGATGTAGTATTCAATTTTAGTATTAGTAGTGACAAAATATACATCATTATATGTCATTATATATCATTCTATAAAATAAAAAATAAATATAAAATAAAATATATATAAAATAAAAAAATATTTTATTTTTTTCTCGAAAAAAAAAAATATAAAAGAAAATAAAAAGCACTATCCAGTTAATTTGCCCATCTCTTCTAATAAGTTGTCTAATCCTTTAAATTTATTCAAACTACACACTTCCACAAAACCAAATGGAAGTTTATTCTAACAATTAATTACTTTTTGGATCTTAGGTCTCAGCTAAATGGATTCTTCACACCAATAGTCTGCAGTGCTCATATCCCTACACTATCTTATGTATTACAGAACTTAATTTAACAGACTACAAGTATTATATTTCTAACACACAGGTATAAAGACAATACATGTTTTCTGAAACTGCTAAATTAGTGTGAATCACTTCTGACTTAAATATATATTGTGCATACTTTGCATATTAATTTGAGACACATTTTTAAACAAAATTTATATTGAAACACACACACACACACACACACACACACACACACACACACACACACACACACACACACACACACACACACACACACACACACACACACACAAACTGTGAACATATTGCATGGTTCTGTTTGATCTATTCAGAAGTGAGCATATTGCACTGTTTGATCTATTCAGAAGTGAACATATTGCACTGTTTGATCTATTCAGAAGTGTCACTGCAGAGTGACATATCAAGTGAATTAGGATATATATCCCTACATATTTTAATA
This sequence comes from Mastigoproctus giganteus, assembly GCF_048544385.1. Classification (NCBI taxonomy): domain Eukaryota; kingdom Metazoa; phylum Arthropoda; class Arachnida; order Uropygi; family Thelyphonidae; genus Mastigoproctus; species Mastigoproctus giganteus. Next base: position 169,510,613 of record NC_143581.1, on the reverse strand, counting down.
TATAATATTAAAACTAATGTAAACCACTGCACAACCTATCTCATTGAGAAGCCACAAAATGGCAATGGTTTACAAAAGCACAAAGTATTTTGATGGTAGACAATTTGGTTGCGAATGGTAAACAAAATTTTGTTTGGCATATTCTCTGAATTGTCTTTATCTACTATAAACCATTGCCATTTTGTGGCTTCTTGATGAGATAGGTTGTGCAGTGGTTTACATTAGTTTTAATATTACATATTAAAATATGGAGGGATATTTATCCTAATTCACTTGACCTTTATATGTCACTCTGTAGTGACACTTCTGAACCATGCAATATGTTCACAGTTTTTGAACAAAAACTTCTGTTTCTGACATCCAGTATTTGTAATTAATTGTTTATCTGAAAGCCAACAGGTGACAATACCTGTCCCTAAAGTTTTATTTGTTTGATTCTACATGATCACAGTACACAGCCCATTGAATTTTGGGATTGTGTACAGTTGAGTGTAGGTTATTAGTGACAAATATGGTGCCCAAATATAATCAAGTGCAGCACCCTAAAGCAGTGGTTCTCAATTTGTGGTCCGTGGACCCATTGGTATCCCGCCTGCTTGTTGTATGTGGTCTGCAGCAGTGACAAATTTTATTGATATAATAAACAAGTAATATGTAAAGCAGATTTACGAGATGGAGCCTAATTGGACCCGTTTGATCTATTAAGAACTGTTATTTTTGAATAATTGGGCAAGCTCTTACCATTTTGTATCCAATTTTTTTTTTTAACCGTGGTTTGTTCATCTTATGATTGTAATGTAACCAGTCTGCCTGGGTCTAGATGACCAAGAAAAGTAGATCTGAAGGGAAACTAGTAGACCGGCATTTGTAAAATTTCTTAGTGGTTTTTCACTCTGGTTAGTAATATTATGTAGTCCGAAAATCCTAAATTTAACAATTGCAGTAGTTATTTTGTAAAAAAACTACATTCATTTGATTTTGTTTCCTTCTTTTTTTGGGTTGTTGATCCAGTTTTTGGAAGTGTATAATGGAGTTCCCAATAAAAAATTTTCCTTGGAATTTTGTTATTAGGTCAAATACAGTAAGCCCCTGATATTAGAATCAGATACAGTAAGCCCCTGATATTAGAATCAGATGATATCAGAATAATTAGAAGAGGCATGATATTAGCATCAGCTGCTTTATAGAATCGAATATCAAAGAACCGATTCAAATAAATAAAATGCACTACACTTGCATTGTTTATTAGAATCACATTTTTGGTTATAAGAATCAATCTTGAATTCCTCTGTGATATTTTTTAAAGCACATTTCTGGAGGTCACATTTCTAGAACTCAACCATAAAATGAGCTAGAGCTCAAAAAAATGGCCGAATAAACCAAAAACTGCAAAATGTTTTTGGTTTATTGGGCCGTTTTGTTTGTACAATCTATTATAAACAGGTAGTAAACTCGGTCTTATTGCATTTGTGATAATACTGATAGCTGGAATTCTGTATGTTTTTATGTTATTATAATGAAATGTGTTTCCTCTTCACTGATATCTGCTCTTCATTCCTATATCTAAACTTCATAAACTTTTTACTCCTTATCTCATTTGTGCATGTTGTGTTAGTTCCAATTTGTGCGTGCCATGTGCTTTGTTATTGAGTGACGCTTATCTTTTTTACTGTTTTAAATTTTACTACCCAAAAAAATGTCAGTGAACAGAAAGAGTGAATTTGAGTGTAAAAGATAAGTTAAGAATTATCAAAACATATGACAAATTAAACTTAAGCAATATGTCTTAAGGGAAGTAGCAGTAAAATTAGGAGTGCCTTAGCCATCTTTATCAAAATTATTAAAATCACGTCACACATTAAACACTAATGTGATAAGTGAAACCAAAAAAAAGAATCATGAAGGGAAATGCCAAACAGTGGATGAAGCTCTGTTTGTTTGGTTCAAACAGGCCAGCTCATTTCATGTACCAATCAACTGTAGCGTTCTTCAAAGAGCCAATGATTTTGCTGAAAAACTACACAGAGAGTTTAAGGCAATGGATGAATGGCTGACAAGATGGAAGGAGAGGCATGATATTGTTTACAAAAAACTTGATGGAGAAAAACAGGATTCCAATGGCTCTGCAACTGACAACTGGTTGAAAACTCGTTGGCAAACTGTGTTAAGCACTTATAATCATGAAGGCATTTTTAATACATTTGAAACAGGGTTGCACTACAGGGCTACCTTAAACAATTGCATGATTTTTAAAAAATCCCTCTGCTTCTGCAGGAAAGAAGATCAAAGACAGAATTACAGTTATTTTAACATGCAACATGATGGGAACAATCAAGATGAAGCCTTTAGTTATAGGCAAGAATAAATTGCCTAGATATTTTAAAGGAGTAAAACAGCTGCCTGTTGAATATGCCAGTAATGCGATGCTTGGATGACAGCTTCTTTATTTGAAATGGAATTTCAATTTTTCCCCCCTTTTTTTTTAAATGTAAACCCCAAACACGAGAGTTATTAGAACCTAAAGTACTTAGTACCGTGCTTGGGTTGGAGGTTGAGAAGACAAAAGAACATATTTGTTGACATTGGACTTGAACTTCTGTAGACTGTAATTTTCAGGAAATACGTATGAAGGAAGGTTGTTCCAGAAAATGGCAGTTGAATGAATAAACGAGAAAGATGAAAAGTTGGTTCTGTGAGTTTGAAGTTGGACAGTAAATGGATGTTGGCTGGTGGCGGCATGTGTTCAGACTGTTTTGAAAGAGAGAGTGGCAATTATAGAAGCCAATTCAGAAGAACAGTGCCCAGAAGAGGCATGCAGCAGAAACAGAGAGACAGTGAGTGGAGAGACTCTGTTAGAGGTGAATCATTAATTAACCTAACTGCCCCCTTCTGAATGGAATCAAGAAGCCTGAGAGAGGTTTTGGGGGCACCACCCACAGATGTGGGAACAATATTCAATAGCAGGGCAGATTTGCGATTTATACAGAGTGAGCAGCTGTTTGGAAGAAAAGTAACGCTGACAGCGAAAGAGAAAACCAAGTTTTTTAGATGCGGAAGCAATATTTGTAATGTGCTTGTGCCAAGAGCGATTAGAACTCAGGGTAATCCCCAAAAGAGATAAATCATTTTGCCTAGAAATCGGAGTGTCACTAAAGATAAGCATAGGAACAGAAGAATCCTTTTTGCGAGATATAAGACAAGACTGAGTTTTAGAAAGGTTGAAATCAACTAAGTTGTCATTGCCCCACTGGAGAATTACCTGAAGATTGGCATTTAAGGAATTGGTAGCAGATTTTTGAGAAGTTGAAGCTGATTGAGCAGGGCAAGGTTTTTCAAAATGGAAAGTAGAATGCAATGCACTATCATCAGCAAAACTATCGATAGGATTTCCAGTCAATGGAAGAAGGTCATTAATATACAAGAGGAAAAGAGGGGGGGAAAGAACTGAACCTTGGGGGACACCGGCATTAGTGGAGAAGTTAGAAGACAGAGAGCCATCTACCATCACCCTCAGTGAGCGATCAGAGAGAAAACTGGATAACCAATTACTAAAAACAGTTGGCAAACCATAAGATGGAAGCTTGTTTAGAAGACCTTTATGCCAAACACGATTGAAAGCCTTTGAGATGTCAAGAGCAACTACTTGTGTTTCACTGAACCTTTCCATTGAATTAGTCCATAAATGGGTAACATAAGCCAGAATATCACCAGTGGATCGACACTGACGGAATCCATACTGGCCGATCGTTGATCAGATGGAAGGTTTCTAGGTAGTTTAAGAGTTGGCGGTTAATTGATTTCTCCATTACTTTAGAAAGAGTAGAAGTAATTGCAATGGGACGATAATTGGATGGGAGGGATTTGTCACCCTTTTTTAGGAACTGGCTGGATATGAGCAAATTTCCAAGCAGAAGGAAAAACTCCTTTGGAATAAGAAAGTGAAAAAAGGTGGCAGAGAATAGGAGTAAGTTCAGGAGCACAGGTTTTGAGAACAAGTGGAGAAATACCATTGGGACCTGGAGCTTTCTTAGGTATCAGTATTCGTCAAAATCGTTCTGACATCCTTTTAACGGAAGACCACAGGAGGCATTTGAATGGAGCATGTTGGGAATGGTGGGAGGTGTTTTACCAATATTATTAATACATGAGTTGGAAGAAAAATGGGATGCTAGCAGGTCAGCTTTATCCTTGGCTGAAGTGACAACAGAACCATCTGCTTTGGACAGAGGTGGGAGCAGAGATGGGCAAAAGTTGCAGTTAATAGCTTTGGCAAGAGACCAGAATACTCGGCTACCATTAGGACAAGAAGCAAGTTTTCTACTCTTAGCTTGTTCAAACTCTAGTTTGGACTGATTAATAACTGCTTTACAATTGTTGCGAGCTTTGGTGTAGGCAGAAAATGAAACTGAAGAATTAGATACAAGCCAATTACGATATACAATATTCTTCTCTTGCACAGCCTTAGTACAGTTATTGGAAAACCAAGGTTTAGATAAAGGACGAGATTTTAAAGTGGAGTGTGGAATAAAGGATTCCATTCCTGCAAGAATAATTACACTGACATGATCTGAGCAAACATTGACATCAGAAGTTTTGAAACAGTAATCCGACCAAGGAAAAGAAGAAAAGAAATCTCGCAGGTCATCCCATTTTGCATTCTTGTAATGCCAAACAACACGAGATTGGGAATAGCCATGAGATAAAGGCTCCGTTGGAGAAGAGACAGTCACCAAGTTGTGATCTGAAGTGCCTAAAGTACCTCTCACTTCAACCATGTACTTAGAAGGGTTGTTTGTGAGAAAAAGATCAAGTGTGTTGGCTGTATGATTAGGATTGTCTGGTATTCTTGTAGGTAAATGAACAATCTGTGCAAGGTCATTAGTAATTGCAAAAGCCTCAGCATCTCGACCAGCTGGGTTGGTGTGACTACAAAATGGAAGCCAGCTGGAATTGTGAACATTAAAATCACCAAGGAAAATTACCTCACTGTTAGGAAAGTTGGACTGGAGAAAGTCAAGTTGCAAAGAGAGGAAGTCAAAGAGCTCCAAGTGATTAGTGGAGTTGGGAGAATGGTAGAGACAACAGATGAATTTTACACAATGAGGTAGAGAGATTTTAAGCCAGAGGAGATTTCCAATTGCCAAGTCTCTGACAGGGAATATCAGAACCGACATATGCACAAGTACCACCTTTGAGGCGAAAGGAATCATACAGCGAATAATTTGGGCATCTGAGATGAGCAGTAGTTGAATCAACCAATAACTGAGATTCTGTCAGAAAAAGTACATGGGGTCTGGCAGACTGCAAGTGGAAATGGACATCGTTGAGATTGGAATTGAGACTACGTATATTTGTGAAATGAATTAGGAAGTGTTTGGGAGGGTTAGATCTTTTCTCAGATAAGCTTGCTCTATTAGTTTGAGGATTCATGGTGTATTCATTAGTAAGAAAAAGTGGGTGGGACATGCTATATGAAGTAATGAAATTTTTGGATGTGGCGTACACATGGTAATAATATACCTAGATCCTTGACATAACGTGGCCTCAACAATGCTCCCCGCATACACACTACTCGGACTCCCTCCAGTCACTATCTGGCAGAGTAGAGGTAGCAAGATTATACACTAGCTGATCCGGAAGCCTCCTAGAGAGTTACCAATAGGTTTGGTCTGGTGTACTAACTAGCGGCCAGCCTGCGAACACCGTTTTAGAGCTGTACCCTCGAAATGTAAGGAATATTGGATCTCGCCACCATGTTCATCATAACCTCAAAAGTCATCAATCATGCTGCATGATGGAAGAGATGGGGAAGGGTTGACTGGAACTTAGCTCTAGAGACTAAACATGGGTTCCACCACTTCAAGCCTCCAATAAGCAAAGTGGTGCTATTGCACCGGTTGATGAGAGTCATCTACCACCTAGTACTGCCTGGTAACATTCCTCCCTGTGGAGTGGAAAGCCACACCTCGACCGCTGCTTACGTTGGTTCACACCTGGGTGGTCACCCACAATGTACTTGTGCATGGAGGTTATGCCCAGGATTACTAACAGTCCCACCATTGTGAAGGTGCAAGCAGAGGATTTGGTTGTCACAGACCGTCCAGACTTCACCGAAATTGAGTTCACTTGTCTTGAGTATCACCCGAATATCAGTTCCATCAGCGTTTTACTCCCAGGTAGCAAGTACTGCTTGTCTGGCATATCTGAGAGAATGTCTGTGACAACGTCAAGGACCAGTTGGATAAGAAAAACAAAAAAATTGCACTGGTGTTGGACAACTGCCTAGCTCATCCAAAGTTGACTTTCAAAAACATTGAATTAGTTTATCTAACTTCGTATACCACATCACTCTTTCAACCTTTTGAGCCAACCTCTTGAACCAACCCAAGCACGGTACTAAGTACTATAGGTTCTAATACCTCTCGTGTTTGGGGTTCACATAAAAAAAAAAAAAAAAAAAAAAACTTGAGCAGGGAATAATAAAAACCTTTAAGACCTTTAACAGATCAGATATGAGGCAAAGAATCATTGTCTATAGATGATGGTTTGGGAACATTATCCAGTATCGTAAAGCAGATAACTGTTTTAGATGTACTTCATATGACAGTGAGTGCCTGGAATGAAGTTTCCGAAACCTGCGTTAGCAACTGTTTCAAAAAAATGTGGATTTAATATTCATGATTTTCAACTAAGTCGTGATACTGATCATGTTGTAAAGCCTGAAGACATGGATGAACAGGATTTTAACGATTGGGTGGATATGGATGGTGATCTACAAGTTACTACAGGTTTAACAGATGAAGAAATGACCCAGTCTGTTACTGATAATTTCGCCGAGGAGAATGAAGATGAACCCAAACAAAGTGCAGTTACAAAACCACTGAAGCTATAGCTGTCTAGCTGTCCTGAGGAGAGCATTGGAAGAAACTGGTATAAGTGATTGTGAATATAGACTGTTATACAATATTGAAAAATCTATAAATACACTTTGCAGTGATAATTTAAAACAATCTAAAATAAGTGACTATTTTAAATTATAATCATTTTACAAAGTGTTACGTTTAATTGATATGTACATTAATTAAGCTATGTACGCAAATATAAATTTATTTTTATTTTTTAACCTTGGAATATATTTTCTTTCGATCTTCACGTATCATTTAATTCATAATAAACTTTTGGTAATAAAGTGTCAGTTTGTGGTTTATACTGTATCTTTATTTTTATTGCCTGTGGATTCGTCGATATTTGCATATTAGAATCACCATTTATTAGAATCAAAATTCAGTTTGCAAGCATGAGCACTATAACTGGCAATTATTATATATACAAAAGAAAGATTTTATAACCATACAAATTAAAAAAAAAAAACAGTTCATGAATAATTGCATTTTTCTTTTGTGCGCAAGGTAAGATGGATGGTATGGTCTTCAGTTTGGCATCAGTTTTTATCAGTTCAATAAACCATTGCTAATAGATAAATTTCCTTGAACTTTTGCCTGTAGATGCAATACTATGGAAGAAAGAACATTAAAAAAAATAATAATAAAATAAAAAGATTGTTGTTGAGAAGTATCCACTTTTGCTCTGTGTGCAAATCAAAACAAACCTTTTAAATGAAAGTGATCGGTTTGGTAAGAGCTTTTTGGAAATTTGTGACATAGCATTCAGTAGAGAAATTTTCTGTGTTAGCAACTGTTTCAAAAAATGTGGATTTAATATTCATGATGGTTAACTAAGTCGTGATACTGATCATGTTGAAAAGCCTGAAGACATGGATGAACAGGATTTTAACGATTGGGTGGATATAGATGGTGATCTACAAGTTACTACAGGTTTAACAGATGAAGAAATGACCCAGTCTGTTACAGTATCGATTACAAAAAAAAAACAATTAATTGTGAGTAACATGTACTCCTTTATTAATTATTATTATTATTATTCAGTAAACATTGTGATGTTTTCTTTTTGATACTAGTTTTTTTCCATTTTATAATGCAGCGGTCAGTAGATAAATTTCCTTGAAATGTTTGTAGTAAATGCAGTACACATAGAAGAAAGAATATATAATTTCTTTTCTATACAAAAAAAAAAAAAACTTTGCGATGCATGCCCACTTTTGTTTTCTTTTGGCACAAAGCAAGACAGTGTTCTTATTTTTGTAAAGACCCTCCTTCTCTCTTGTTTATTGTTTTACATTTACTGTACAGTCACTGACCTGTTTTCAACAATTTAAATTCTGGAAAGTTGCCTGCAGTAAAACCAGGCAGCTGTAACCTGTTCTTGTGCCAAACTAATTCGTTATAGTGGTGCAGGAGTGGAGAATATTTTCTGCTTCTGTATATGGTAAATATTTGCCAGTATTCTCAAAGGGGATCATCTGAAGGCAGTGCAACTTATGTAAGGACCATCTGGATAGCATTTATTGTGTGAAACAACCCTTTCCTATGCTATAGTTGTTACAGCAAAGAGGGAGGGGAGAATAAGGAAGTTTATTTTTCAACAGAATATATCTTTTTCTGCAGCTAAGAATAGAAAATACAAACAAATACACATCAAGAAAATATTGAAATATTTTGCAACAAAATAAATTTCAAAAAATTATCCATTATGAGTAACTTAGGCTTTTTTGTTTTTTGTGCACGAGGTAAGATTGATAAGTTTGTTTGATACCAGTTTTCAGATGTTTATAACTCGGCTATCAACAGAGTTGTTTCTTGGAAATTTCATTTGAAAATGAAATGTACATCAAGGAAAGTTGTTGTACCGATATCATTTCCAAAAAACAATTATAATAACTGAAACTTCTTTTTTTTTATCCAGTGTGTAGTGGTGTTATCAATTTGACACCAGTTTTTCCAGTTTCCAGTGTGGCTGCCAATAAATAAATTGCTTCGAATTTTGTTAGTACATACAATATACATTGAAGAAAGTAAGTATAGGCTCTCCCTCTTTTTCCTTTTTCAAAACATGATATTTATCTACTGTGTAGATAAATATCATGAAATGGTTGAAATTTGTTTTGGGTTACTAGTGACCCAGAAGGACCCAATTAAGTCTGTATCACGTATTTAATTATTCATGTCAGCCTTGTACTCTTTATTTGCAGCCCTCTGCAGTTCTTGTATCATTATTGCAGGAGAACTTGGTTGAACTTGATGAAGTCTAAAACTGAAGTTCCAAAATATGTTTCTGATGAACTTCTGGATTGAGTTTAAAGAGGAATGCCCTTAATTATCAGTATTGTGCTAAAAGTGTTGATTTCATTTTCCTTTTTCTATTTATGGGAAACACAAATTTCAGCCTTGGTAGCCATGAAGAGTAAGTACAGGACTTGATTGGATGTATTAACAAACATTCCAAAAGGCATGCAGACTCATGGATATAGATGTTGAGTGCAGAAATAAATAACAAACTACACCAAATAAAACGTGAGCCGCAAATATGGATATCAAGTTCCAGGCAAAACTGATGAGAGAAAACTATTTTAGCATGGTTACATATTGACCATACACACCTTAGCCATCTCCATTTGCTCATGGGCGAAAGTCTTCCTCAGTGCTCTTTCTGTCAAGTCAAGCTTAGCGTTAAAAATATTTTAATTGTTTATCCATGCTTTTCAAATGTAAGACTTTGCATATTTAAAATACTTTCCAGTTTACAGAACCCTCCAACAATAGAACCCATTCTTGGAGATAAAATAATGTTGATGAATTTTTACGGTTCCTTCAGTGAATTCAGCTGTATTCCTGTATCTAATTTGTTCTGATATACAGTTTAGGCTTTCTAACAATTTCTAACAGATAACCCTTTATGATAATATATTTTCATAAACCCAGGGGCTCACATCTGGTGAGTATGGGTTTGGCACACCCAGGGTCCTGAGTTGGATGTCATCATTCTTCTCTTTCTTGGTGACTCCTTTCTCTCTCTCTCAGGGTAACTCAAATTTTTTTTGGCTGGTGCAGCATAAGCCTCAGGCTTCCTTGCATCATATCGCTAATAACAATATACATGAGAAATTGTGGAGTAATACAAATTTGATTATCATTTTAATTTAAAAAAAATTTCACACAAAATATGTATTACTGTTATGGTTTGAGATAACTAATGGTATCAGTTCCACTGCAATTGCCTTTAACTCTTACATGACAAAGTTCAATCAGGTTAGACAGCAGAGAAGTGAAGAGCATTTTTAATGAAATATTGAAATTTCATTTTTCATTGAAAATTTAAGGAACAGTGTACTAGGTCTTGCCTAGACATTTTTGGTTTAGCAGTGAAAAATGTGATTGATGATACTTTCTTGCAGAATTCTTGATTTTGTTTAAAGTAATTCCTTAATAAAATATAAGCTCTATTGATTTTAAAATAGAAGCTACTTCTGACTTATGTTCATTGTAGTATATCACATGGAAAAAACTTCTTGTGAGTTAATTTTAATTTGATTGTTAATTTGATGAATGGTGGTGGTGTCGGAATTTATGCTGCATAATTTAAAAAAATATATAATCAAATATTTAGAGGTAAAACTAATTATGGAGAACAAGGACAAACTAAAGATCAGATATAAAATTTTTTTTTCAATAGTGGCTTGGACAATAAGGTCACAGTTTATCCTCTTAGTTTTGAAGAGGATGTATCAGCAAAGAAAAAAGCTGTTGGAACCCATACCAGCTATATGTCCTGTTGTCTCTTTCCTAATTCTGACCAGCAGGTGAGCATTTGTGATTTTGAATGAATATTTGTCATTTTTTAATTTATTATTAAAGAAAAAAAAAGTATATTATTTTATTATTTTTTTTTTTTTTATATTGAAATTGAGTGCAAAATTTAAAAATTTTTTAGTTTAATTTTTGTTTATATGCATTTTTAATTTTTTTTTTTAAGTCTGCAAATGAAAAATGTGATTTATTTTGTTGTATTCTTTCTGTTGCATTTTATATACCGAAAGTACCAAAACAACTGGTAACTGTACATTAATAATCAATTTATTGCTGAGATGTTTTTGGATAATAGAAAAAAAAATAAAAAATGCTTCTGTTCATATTATGAGCCATTAAATAGTTGAGGGCATAGTTAGTAACTTTATGGGCATTAATTAATATCTAACACAAAAAAATTAAGAGGTGATATACTGTGTTACACTACACTTCGTATTGAGCTGTTCTCTGCTATGCTTTCTTTACTACTATACATATTTTAAATTTTGTTTCCTCTATCCTTGTTACACACACACGCACACACACACACACACACAGTTCAGATGAAACTCAAAAAAATGTTTGTTTTACCTCACTGCAGAAGGTTATACAAAATCACTGTGGAAATTTCTACATTTGTCTTGGTAGACAAATGTAAACAAGAAATGTACATTTTGTGTACATTGCACAAGAAAATTCATTCCTAGTGCAGAATATCAAGCAAATTCTTTAAACTCTCATTACTGTGTTTTTTACATCATTATTTATTCTGGTTTTTTGAAGGTTACGTATATAGCCGAGGTATTTAGGGCCTAATTTACTATTTTTATTAGATAATATACAGTAGCAGTGATTCTCATAATTTCCAAAGAACAATAGTTGCCAGCATTATATGAAAATGTTAACCTGTAATGCTGCATTGGCCTAGTGGGTGACATACTTGCTTAAAAAATAGAGGTTGCAGGTTAGAATGCTGCCTTTGGTATGGGTCTTGCAATTGTCCAGTATTTTCTAATATCAGGTGTAAATAGTGTGTGTGATTTCAGCAATTGAATAATTTTAAAAACTAAATAGATGCTGCTGTACTATTAAGTACTACAATGTGAGCTAGTATTGAATGTCTCGCAAAATGAATGATTTTATATGTTGCAAATACATAGTAAAAATGACAAGGAAATAGGTAAAACAGAAAAAAATTTGTTTTTGGAAATTCTTAATGGAACATAATGCATAAATTTTGCATCTGTGGTGTGTTTCACCCCCCCACCATCTCCACTCATTCTATTTCCTTCTGTTCCTATACGGTCAACTACCCCTGGAAAGGTTAGTTGACCGTATAGGACCGTTCAAGGGCAGAGACAATATGTAGTAAGTTTTGCATTTGTGAGGTTCTACTGTATCTTTTAATATTGATTAATATAATTTTATAGGAAGAAGAAGAAGGTAGAGAGGAAGATAGCTTTGAATTTTATAGCCGACTTCAAAGCATAATAGAAAAAGTAAATAAGAATGACATGCTGCTCTTACTGGGAGACAATGAATGCTAGAGTAGGAAATATAAAAATCCAAAATCAAGTAGGCAATTTTGCGGAATCAACCAAAAATAGAAATGGCAAAAGTTGATTTCTCAATCTATAATAACTTAAGAATAATGAACACAATATTTAAACATAAAGATGGATGCACACAAATATACGTGGTCCATAAGAGGAACAAAATCTATTATAGATTATACCTTGGAAAACAACAAAGTAGGAAAATTCATACTTGATACAATAGTTTTTAGAGGATTTGATATAGAATCAGATCACTTTTTAACTGTGACTACCTCGAGATTTCCTCCATCATGGCTGAGGCATAAAAAGGAGCTACTGCCACAAGAATGTCTTTGTAAGGTGAGCTCAAATTGACAAACTATCATGCAGGAGCAAATATAGAAGATAATTGGAGCCACCTTTGCAAAATTCTGGAGGAATCAGCAGAGACAATACTGGGTCTGACCATTGCCATACACAATGGGATAATCACTTCCGTATCCTTGCTAGCAAAATCCTATATATCATTTGACATAATTCCATGAGCTGTCTTTGCAGCCTGTCTGCACTGCCCAGAGAACTTATATCACACTGCACAATTGCCTCCAGGGCTTTTCCATTTTCCAGCACCCTGAGTGTAGTACCACACATTTGATAGGTTACTCTGGGATTATTGCTACCTATATGCAGTACCTCGCATTTGTGAATGTTAAACTTCATTTTCCATTTCTCAGTCCATCTGCCTAATTTTTCTAGATCTTGTTGCAGCAGCGTACCTTCATTCATTATCAGTCCTACCAAACTTTGTGTCATCTGCACACTTAGACAATAAGTCTGATATATTCTCATCAGTATCATAAATAAACTCAGAAAACAACACTGGGCCCAGCACTAAACCCTGTGGGACTTCACATTAGTGCAGATACAGCTGTGTCCATTGATAACTACTCTGTCTTCTCCCAACCAAACATCCCTTCATCCATAGCAGGAATTTTCCCTTATACCAATACCAATGCTGCTCCAATTTGTACAGCAGTCTTTTATGTGCAACAGAATCAGAAGACCACTCTCTCTTCTCCCAACCAACCATCCCTTCATCCATAGCAGTAACTTTCCTTTAATGCCATGCTGCTCCAATTTGTACAGTATTCCTTTATGTGCAACAGTATCAAAATTTCCTGAAATCCAAGTTTAGCTTTAAAGTAAAAAATAAATAAAATTTTTAAAACAAATTATATGTTTTACACTTACAGTAAACTCTTGCTAATCCAGAGTAATTGGGAGAGAGAGGTCATCCGGATTACGCAAGAATCTGGATTAGTGAAGCAAAAAGACAAAAAAAAAAAAAAAAACTTAGAACACAAATAAATGGGAAATTTAATGATATAGGTAGTGCTGATGAAAATAAATAAAACAAAATCACTGTAGAGCTTTTATTTAAAAACTATAAAAAGACAATAGTTTTTATGTTGTTAATTGTCTTTTCTGTTTATACATTTATCAGGTGGCACTAGTGTCACACACCAACGCAACTTGATCATTTCTGTGAATACCACTTAAATACAGCTTCTTCCAGCAACACTTCTTTTGGCAATTTTATTGTTTCTCTATTTAATACACTGCTTTTATCACTCCCCACATTGAATTTTAAAGGAAATGTCTTTATAGATTCTCTTTGTTTTTTTAATATCTGATGCAGCCTTGTTGGCCAATACCAAATTTTTCAGCAATATTTTTTCCAGGAACACCATTTTCAAGTTATTGATAGTTAAAGTAAAGTGTTTTCTTTTTATTTCACTTTTTTATTCTTTAGAACCCATAATTATATAAAATATGTTAACTTATGTACATATATATGTATGCAAATGAAGTGGTATAAACAATAGCATGTCTGACTTGGAGCCAACAACAATATTGAACAACATGCAAGACAATGTAATGTTTGTCCCATCTCTCTCTCTCTGCACAGTCAATCATTGTGCAGTGAAAGTTACTCATCTGCCTTCCTAAATCCCGTTTCAAAGTACTCAACTGTGAACAGAATTTTCATATTTCGATCTGGATTATCTAACATCCGGATTAACTGTATCTGGATTAGCAAAGGTTTACTGTATTTTCAAAAAAACAAAAAAATGATCATTTCTCCTGAAAATTACAAAAAACATTTTAGACAAAATAGAACTATCATTGTTTTAGTCCCTTTCAGTTAAAGACTTTTAAATGCATGAAATTTCAAATTCTCATGTGCATATATTTCTGCTATTATGTATATAAATATTATTAAAAAAAAGTATTATATATATTTGGTATACTGTTAGTTCTGTTTCAGGCTTATTTTAAAATTTACACAGACAATGAAATTTGCACAATTGTATATTGCTTTCTGCAGGGTAATGGCCGTTTTGAGATAACATCAAGTTTCGTGTTATCTTTGCCCTGTAAAAACAATAATGAATCATTCAAAAATAATTAGGATAAGATAGCAGGTGTTTGTTGAACTAGTGGGAGAGGAAAAACAAGTAAATTGAAATAACTACAGCATCTGCACTTTGCAGGCAGCATGCCATTCTTCAAGCAAAACCAAATAGTTGCAAAACCAGTGGCAGGGCACCTGACAGGCTCCCATATGCAGTTTTTCTATGAAAACCATAAGAAAATCACTTCAGAAACTATTGCAGTAAAAGTTTGAATGCATTTAGGAAGGTAGGAACAATTTTAGATTTTTAATTATTGATTAATGACTAACATGGGAATGTTATTTTTGAAATTTGCATTAATTTCAGCACTATATAAAGTCACAGGTTTGTAGTTATAGCACATTAAGTTCTGTTTCCCAGGGGTTGGACTGTATTGCAGTCATGGCTTTAAAAGTATCTCAACATGGGTTTGAGAGTATTTAAATATCGTCCATACCCTCTTGTTCCTGTTGGTTGGTTCTCTAGTCAGTATTATCAGGTTACAGAATATTTAAAACCACTTCAGACATTTTTCTAGATAGTGTTTCTTAGTGTGATACACTTTGGTCTTTCTGGTACACTAGTCTCACCTGGTAAAATTGTAGGACTCCTAGTAAGTGTTTTCATTGGTTTGAATAATTTCTAACTTCATGATTATTAACTCATTTAAATAGATTAATCATTATTTCCATAAAGTCCATATTTAAATGTCAGTTTCTTATTAAAACTTGTGATGTTATATTGTGTTTTAAAAGTTCAGTTAAAGAATTATTATTTTGTAACAATTATATTTTGCATAAACCTCTGTACATCTTATCTGAGTAGATATGTTTTATGATCAAGATAATTCAGAGTTGAATTTTAAACTCCAATTTAAAACTCTGTTAATATAGAAATGGATTCATTCATTTAAGAATTTATTACTAAATGGATTACATTTAAGAATAATAAATAACTGATAAAACAAAAGAAATTTAAAAAAACTTTACTCCTACTTGAAACCCAAACCTTATTTCTAAACATTAAAAATCTCCCCGGCGCCTCCGTAGCCAGGTGGGCAGGAGCAGCAGTGCGTAGCACACGCTTCTTGATTAGACTGGGGTTCGAGCCTGTGACCACCAAATACGGAAGATGCGGAAAGGTCAGGGAATGACCATCGCATATCCCGGAGCAATATGGCCTTAGTTGCTAATGCTCCTAAAATCCAAATAACAAACAAACAATAACAAACAAATCTCCCTTATGCATAACCATCAAATTGAAACTTTCCTGTGTTTGAAAGTTAAAGAACAACAATTGATGTGAACTTTCATTAAAGTAACCTTGTACAGTAAATATGAAACTTCAAATACAAATATATAATGAAGCTTGGATCAACTTTATGGACAGTCCTTCATCAATGAGCAAGGATACTAAGGAACATTTAGTTAAGAGGACCAAACTGTGATAGTAAGGTTAGAATGTATTCATATAGGGATTGGGAGGGTGGCAACTGTTGATGGAGAAGAGATAGGAAAAGGACAGAAGAAGTATTTTCTGCACAAGAAAATAATAACCATAATAGTTTGGAAATCATAAATGGGAAGGTATAAAGAAAAGTAAATAGAAGAAAAAGTTTATTCCTTATATTTTTTTTATTTTAGATATTGCCACTTGTTGCAAGGAATTTATGCCTATATGATGAAAGTGAGTGTTTCTATTTCTTGGAAATGTGCCAGTCATAGTGCACAGTAATGTGTTGTGGTTAGAGCTGTGAAGGAATTACTCCGGTGTTGGCAGCGAGAAGTCCTGGAGCACAGTTTCTTACCATTTCTTCTGGCATGGGGTCCTTGCAACTTTGATTTTTCTACAAGTGTGCAAGGTGAACCACATTGACATGAACTATATGCTTGTTAATGAATGGTTGCCAATCCCTATGAGTTGAAGGTGCATCTTATTGTTTCTTTAAATGCCACTGATAGTTGAATGAGAGGGAACTGATTGTTGAGATCAGTTATGTTCTAGCAACAGTATTGCAAATCTTGGAAGAAGTTTCATCTTGTTAGGCTCCCCCATTCCCTTACTAATGTTAAGAAGTGGCATTGTTACAGAATTGCAAGAGCACAATCGAACCTCTGAAATCAGACAACTTTGGAACCATGCTGGAATTTGGAAATTTCTGCATTTTGGATAGCCATATTGTAATCATAAAAAAGACTGCAAAATACTGTAGCACAACTTATTGAACATAGTACTTTTTCAAATGTAGCCAATTTTTCCAAGAGAATAGCAAAGAGAATAGTTCAGGTAAGGAGAAAAATACAGTAAAACTGAAATTATTTCCCCTTACAAAATATGCAACAGTATTGCTTTTGAAGGCTAATACTGTGCATCTTCAACAATACAATCTTTTCCACACTAGATAAGGACCTCTCTATGCTTTTTAAAAAGCTGCAGTCCCTTAAAGTACTTTATTTCTTTTAGGTGGCATATGGACAATTACAAATGCATGAAAGTTACCGAATTTGTGTTTTCAGAGGACAGTTTAAAAGTTCTAAAATAATTAATCAAACAGTAAACATGCTTAGTGAATTGCTACCTCAGTCTAATGTTTCATGTATGAATCACAAACTGAGTAAGTCATCATTTATTATCAATGAGATGATAATCTTGTTCACAAATAATGATTAAACAGTTCTGTGATCTAACAGATTTTTCAATGTCATTGAGCACTTGGCTCTGAAGTGACTCTCCACCTGCACAGTCAATTCCAGTGCACTTATTAAATCTGAGAACTGACAAATATATGAACTAGATTTGTCAATTCTTCAATTCTCAGATTTAATGCACTTGCCCATTTTCTTAAACATATTCCGAGAATGAAGTGATATTGGATAATGGATTGCCATATTTGGGAGGTTTGATTAATAGGAAATTTACAAATTTTTTATTTTCTCATATTCCCTTTAATGTTATGGGAAGGATAAAATTTTTTTATGAAATGCATAATTGCACTAGGTTTAATTTTGCTTTATTTTATGAGGCAGAACTCAAATTCTACCCCAAAGAATGTTACCACAGAAGTTCTGCATCCAAAGAAATTGAGACAAAACATTGATTATTTTGATATGACTGGAGTAGGATCATACTGTTCCACAAGTGAACACTAAATGCTCTGCTTTGCCAATTGTTCATAGAGAATAATTTGTGCCTATCAGTATAAGAAGAATGCTGCTATTTCCTGGATACAACACCAGTCATATTTAATGATAATGCATGGTGTCATGGCTGGTACTGTTAAGACATCATTACAGCATTGGAAATGGAAATCCTTGAAGCCCCATCACTCCAGTTTTCAGTATACATGGGTTCTTTTCCCAAGATAAAGCCAACCAGAGATTAGTGCTTTCAGGCAGCAAACAATGTCTACGTCCCTACTGTTTATTCCAAAATTGTGTTTTTTTTGAATGATTTATATTTAATAAGTTGTATTTTTTAAAAAAAAATTGTACTTTTAGAATTTTTATATGTATGATTGTTTTATAGAGAGCTGTTATATTCAAAATAACTACTATATTTGTACACAGATTCTTACTGGCAGTGGTGATAGTACATGTGCCCTTTGGGATGTTGAGTGTGCCCAGCTGTTACAGAGCTTTCATGGCCATACTGGTGATGTCATGGCAATTGATTTATGCCCTTCAGAAACAGGAAATACATTTGTATCTGCAGTATGTAAGATAATTTATAACAGTAATTGGAAAATACTTTTCACTTTATATTTATTGCATTAGATAGTTCAATCTTGATATAATTCAGTTGTTGGAGGCCAACTTTAACACCATTTTAGAAGCTATCTGCATTTATTAGACTAAAGTTTACCAGTTTTTTTTTTTAATGACTTCCAACTGATTTAAGCTATTGACTGTTAAAAGTGAACACTCCTTACATTTTATAGGTTATACTGATACACATTCCTGTAAGAGGAATATCCGAATAAAAAAAATTTTCCACTATCTTATTGTTTCCACACTTCCAAATTAAGTGCTGTTTATAGTTTAGTATGTAAATAGGCAATAAGATTTAAACATGCATCAATAAGAATGATGTGTCATGTGTTTATTATGATCCTGTAGGTTTTGGTTTTCATGAGCTACTTTGTAAAGGAGTACAGTAACCATTAATCTCCACTTTATGTCACAAACTAACAAAGCTTAATAAGGATAAAATGTAATGATAACAGTCATTTAATACTGCAGCTTTTTTCCTTCATTATTTCAACAAACAAATTGCATGATATATTAACTCTAATTAGAGTTAAACAGTGGTACTTTCTGAATACCTTTCAAAATTGAGGAATGCAGAGCTGTATAAAAATAACCAATGGTTGGTTTAAAATAAATAATAGAAGTACATTCTCCATACAAGTACAGGAAAAAGTTTTTTTTATTGTTAGGTAAAAAAACAACTAACAGGTATATCCATTGAGTAAGTGATTAATATGTTCCTGGAAGTTGTCATATAAGGGAAAAACCATATTTTGGAAATCATTTTCCCATTTTTTAATAGAAATGAGTGCATTAAGAGTATGTTTTTGATTCTGGATTAGACTGCTGGACTTTATTTTTTATTTTCCTGTTCCAGCAAGAACATTTCCTGTAATCTGATGTCGTGAAAAGACCTGAAAGGTACATTGCTGTAGAAGAGCTGTGGTGGTTTTTGTGTGTAACATGGATAAGAGAGTTTTAATGACCTCAAAGAAAGTGTGGCAAAAGCAGTGGGGAAGAACAGAGTGATAGGAATCAAAAGGTCTCAACTGTTGATTTAGGTAGTGGCAGAGATTTTGGGCATGTTTAGGACTCTGGTTGACAAGGTGCTTGAAATAGACTGGTAGAGTGTAGCCTAAAATTCAAAAGAGGATTGGCACCTCTTACAGCCATTTATAAGGGGATATACAGATACCTGTAAGGAAAGATGAAACATTCACAATGAGTTTTTTTAAGAGTATCGCAACTGCAGACTCTTGTAAGTCACCTTCCCAGAAAGATCTTCAGGAGGACTCTGTATCTCTGTAATACAGCCTTCTGTGTCATTGCTACCCTTATGTTTTCAATATCATCATCATCACTGAATTAAATGTTTTTATTTTTGCATTTTACAAGGACCGGTACAAAAGTAATGCCTAATTTTTTGCTTTCAAATGTGGTGCTGTAGGTCATTTCATTTGTCACTGAGTGGTCACTAGAAGTCTCTAGTTTCACCATACTGAGTGGCACTGTGATCGGTCTCACGAGTGCAGCACATGGTTAGTTCAAAATGGTGGATGTTACAGATGTACGTATCAAGCAAAGAGTGGTGATTGATACATACATCCACCATTTTGAACTAACCATGTGCTGCACTCGTGAGATGCCTATTGAAATCCATATGGGTCTCAAAAATGTTTATGGTGATAACACTGTAGGTGTGAGTACAGTTAGACATTGGGTAAGAAACTTTAATAAGAGTGAGGAAAGTGACATTGTTGACAAGCCCTGAAGCGGCTGGCCAGTAATGTCAGTGATAACAGGCAACAAGAGCTGGATCAGCGTGCTGATCAAAGAGGACTGCCACATCACAACATGCAAATTGTGCAATGCAGTAAGTATAGAGAAACCTTCTGTGATGACCATCACAAAGGAACTAGGCTACACAAGGTTTCCGCCAAGTGTGTCCCAAAAATGCGGTCACATGAGCACAAAGCAACCCAGAAAGTCATCTGTATAGAACTTATCTAGCACTATGAGAGTGGAGAAGTTTTTCTTTCATGCATAGTCACAGGTGATGAAACCTGGATACACCGTTATGACCCTGAAATGAAGAGAGAGTCAGTGGAGTGGCACCATCAAAATTCACCATGCAAGAACTTCAAAAGACAGCTTTCTTTCAGTAAAGTCATGGCAACAGTGTTTTGAGACAAAGACGGGTCTTGCTTTTGGACTTCTTGGAGCGTGGCAAAACGTTGAAAGCCCACATCTGTAGAGTTTGTCTGAACAAAAACCTTAATGAGGTTCTTCTTCTCTATGACAGTGCATGACCCCACAACAATCTGCGCATGATGGAGGTCATTGCAAAACTGGGGTGCACTGTTCTTCCTCACCCCTCTCATAGTTTGGATCTTGCACCTTCCGGCTATCACCTCTTCGGCCTGCTGAAGGATGCACTCTGTGGAATCCATTTTTCAGACGGCAACCGGCTCAAGCACAGTGTTCGCAAAGCATTCTTGAGCAAGAGTAAGGACTTTTACAGGATTGGAGTACAGCATCTGATTCAGAGATGGTGGAAGTGCATAGAAAATTATGGTGACTTTGTGGAAGCATAACAGTGTGTTTATTGATGATTGATATAAAAGGCATAGTTATAATTAAATTTTCTAGGGAAAAAATAGGAGGCAGTACTTTCATACCACTCCTCGTACTTATATTTATTCTTCATATAAAACATATTTATAATGTCTTTATTTATTTTTGTTATAATAAACAGTTGTTATTACATATTAGTTTTTTTTTTTTTTTTATTGTTAGCATATCCCTTAATAAGAAAGGTCTATCTTATCTATTCCCCTTTTTTCCCAAAAAGCTTTGGCCCTAATATTTTTGGTGGTTTTCAGGAACATATTCCCTTCAAATATCAAGGATTTACTGTATTTTTTTATTCCATGTGGTTGAGACAAAATGGGGAGAATTGCAAATCTGCTGATTTGCAGTCCTTCCCCACCACCAGTTTATTATGATCGATCTTGAATAAGTTCTGTTTATGAATATTTACTCTAACATAATATACCAAAACAGCTTCTTTCTCTCTCTATATATATATATAGAATTTTTTTTATATTTTTGGTGGGGAACATGATTATAACCACAGTATATTAAAAACTGCAGTATATTAGGTTGTGCTATACTTAAGAAAAAGTGTTGTACTTGCTTTTAGGTTACAACTAAATTTATTGATCACTGATTTTAATATTTTTAGGAATCTCTCTTTCTGAGGAGTTTTTTCCCTTCCCTTTTGCTGTGGAGAATTTCAATTAATTTCTCACGTGATAACAAGCTAGCCAAGTTTCATTTTTGAAGCAATTACTAGTTATATAATTTAATGTATATGAACTGAATGTTAATACGTTAAAATAAGTGTTATGTTTATGTACGAGAGGGAGAGTCCATGTTGTCGGGATACTATTTGCTGTGTATTCCATGCAAAAATAAAAGCATGACTTTTTTTTTCTCTTTTCATTATCACTTTCAATAAACTTAATAGCTAAGTGTGGACTGCACTTATTTACTATATCTGAGTCAGTGACTAGCTTCATGTCACTTTACAGCTGAGAGTGATAGGCAGAAAATGCCCAATATCTGAGTAAAGCTGAAACAATGATTACAGTTTGAAAATTTATCTTGGTTGTGTGTAAAATTTATTTATTTTATTATTTATTTTTTTTTTGTGCATGTAAATAAGTCCCTATTTAGAAAAGATTAACAGAAGTTTCTTATTGAGAGGCAAATATTATCTACAGCTATACTAAAATAAATAATGCATAAAAAAAATAAAACAAAAACTACTGATTTTTCAGGATATGAGAGCTGTTCAGTTTGAATCTAGTTGGGTGTATGTGATAAAATCTATATATTTTGTCTTAACTTGGCTTGGCAAAGTTATTGAAAATGAGAGAAAAGCTCTTGAAGCAACTTCGTAGTTAATTCTTTCTGTAAATGTTATAATAGAATTAAAAGATTTAATTCCACACAACTGGGCATTCTCTTCCTCTCTCTGGGCATTCTCTTCACTGCACTGGGTGTTCTCTTCCTCTCTCTCTCTCTCTCTCTGAACTGCTCTAAAATAATGTCAAACTGGTCATCAGTTCACAAGTGCTCTATGACCACCTTATGTAGCTATAATTAGCAAGAGTAGTTATTGCAATATTATGGAGTTTAGTGAAGTTGTGGCAGTGCTAGAAGAGAGAAATGTCACTATTTTTTGCATAGGTTACAAGTATTACAGAGGAATAATATACTAAAATATGGATACTTTCTCTTTAGAAGGTATGTACAACTACACTTACTAGTTGGCATAATCAGGCTGAGTGGAAAGCTTGAATTTTGACAAGTTCAAATGTGAGGAATTTTTATGGGCCTTTTTCACAATGCGGCCAAGTTAGTTAATCTCAGGCAAGGGCGGCATCGTTTTTTCATCCAGAAAAGAGCAAGTTGACCACAGAACACATGCCATTTATAGATGCAATATGGCCTAAATTGCTGGTTCACCTAAACCCTACAACAACCAAGCAATAACTATACTTAATAAACAACATAATGCTTGTTTTAAGCTTCTGAGGCAATTTTAAAACCACACCTAAAAAAAAAGACATAAAAGCTTCTAGAAATAGTCCAAAGACAGTCAAGGAAAGACTGTATGTGTTGGCTACAGAGTTTGACAACCAGGTACTTTAGAGGGATTTTACTGAAGTCTGTAAAGCTTTGAGAGGGGATAGTTAAATGAATGAAGGTGAAATTTTCACTGTTATGGTGTGTAAAGTGTAAAGTGTATTGATGTCTAACGGCACCAGGGGTTTCCCCCATCTCTGCGTTGCTTTCATTGTAGGTGTACCAGTTCACTGGGAAGGCCAGAGATTTAAAAGTGTATGGATTTTGTATAAGTGTAATGTTATGTATCGTTGTTCATCTGGCCATTTAGCCGCTGGACCCCTACTGAGGCCCAACGTTGCCCACACTTGGCCCCGTGGAGGCAGACCAGGTACACAGTAGTATGGAGCTTTACTCTGGCAGGTCCTGCCACCTAGTTTCCTGAGATTTCAGTGGCTAGGGCCTATGTAAAAAAAAAAAAAAAAAAAAAAAAAATTGTAATGCAACACGTGGCGATTTTCAGGGTAAGACGCTAAGAGATTATTAGAGGCCAAAAGGGCATGCGTGACTTGATTTGAACAATTAAAATTTTGGTAGTGTGGGGCATACGCTATGATATTTAGTCAGAGTGGGGAGGAGACTGAAGGCTGGGAGGAAAAGTCAGAAATATGGGGTCAATAGGGAAGACGGCCCCAGAGAAGGTCAGTGGGGCATGCCCATGCCCCACCAGGAGGAAAAGAGGGGTGGGTGAGGGGGAGAGAAAAACAGCAGAGCCGTCCCCTCTCACCCCCGCCCAGGAATTGGAGTAAAAGCCCCTGTGCAAGTGAGCACAGATGTAGGATCGCCTTGTGGCGTCGGCAGCAAAGCTGCATGTAGTCCCAGTAGTTGAAGTGTCCAAGCCGTGAAAGTTTGTCATTCCTGGGACAGTCCCGACCTGTCTAGTAGTTGTACTGTATATCCATTTTTGTGCAGGCGATGCATGAGCGGGTATCCTCACACTCGTCATTCATATTTCGGCGTATGCACTTTCAGAACTAGAGGTCATAAATTCAAATTATAGTGAATGAAAGAAATCTAGAGTGGATTGTAGGAAGTATTATTTTAGCCAGTGAGTTGTTAATTACTAGAAAAAGTTATTTCTGTGGATAGTTGAGGCTGCTAGCTTAGTGAAATTCTAAGGTCAACCATATAGTTACCTGTGAGGGAAACAATTATTTATTTTTTTTATTATTTATTTTTATATATTTTTATTCTTATTTAGTTATTTTATTTTTTGACCAGTGCATCAGAAGCCTGTGGTTTCCTTCCACTATATGGCTAATACTAATGCATAATTTATGCATACTTGAGTTTCATGATTCTTATGGCTTCAGAAATAGAACTTAGCAATCTTTGTTGTATCACTGAGTTCAATTTTTGACCTCAGAAATTTAACAAGATTTAACGTTCCTCATTGTGAATTCCTTAACAAGTGTAGTTAATTTTTTAAAATCATATTGTGTATGCTTAGAGTGCATGGCTATGTGTCAGGGACTGATAGTAATGTTCCTACCTCCTGCTGTGAAGAATGTTTTGTCATTCTGGCATGCACATCTCGCACCTTCTGTGAAAAAAATGTCCAGTTTGACTTTGAGTGATGCTCATATATACACTTGAGTTGGCTATGCATTATCAACACCTACTTAATACCTTGTGAGGCCACCTTCTGCTCGTAATACAGTCTGTATATGAGTTGGCATGAACTTCACAAGATGTTGCAGGGTGTTCTGCAACACCTATGCATTGAATGTGTTCAGTAATGCTTGCAAATTGTCAGATGGATGGTCATAGCATCAAATGTCCTTTTCCAGTAGATTCCAAAAATGCTCAGTTTGGTTGAGATTGGCTGAATTGGGCAGCCATAGGTGGATGGAGAATTCAGTGTTGTGTTCCTGAAATCAGTTAGCAACCTGCTGGTGCCTCCATAGCCAGGTGGGCAGGAGCAGCAGTGCGTAGCACATGCTTTTTGATTAGACCAGGGTTCAAGCCTGTGACCACCAAATATGGAGGATGCGGAAAGATCAGGGAATGACCACCGCATATCCCGGAGCAATCTGGCTTTAGTTGCTAATGCTCCTAAAAACCAAATAACAAACAACAAACAAGCAACCTGCTGGGCTTTGTGGCATGGGGCACACTGTCTTGTTGATGGATGTTGGAGTTGTTTGGATACACTGGCATCATGAAGTGGTGTACTTGGTCAGTGATGATAGGAAGGTAGGCATTCCCATCGAGTTGTTAATGGTAGTCAGAGGACCCGTGGCATGCCACAGAAACATACCCCAAACCATAGTGCCACCACTTCCAGTGCTGAACACCAACAGTGCATCCAGGTGCCATGGCTTCATGTATTGCTTTCTTCAAATTTGGATACGACCATCAGCATAATAGAGTTGGAAACAGGATTCATCAAACCAAGCAACAAATTTCCACATGTTAGTGGTTCAGCATTGGTGTTGATGTACCCATGCAAGGTGCAGTTTCTTGTGTTTTGCAGTGAGCATGAGCACCTGTGGTGGCTACTGACTGCCATAACCTGTATGAGCTAATGTCTGGTGCATAGTTCATGTGGGTATTGGTCTTGCTATTCTTACATTGTAATGGGTGGTTAAGCTGGGTCACTGTGCTCACGGAGTGGACACTAAGTTCACAGGTATTGACCGCACATGTCTGTCCCACATGTTATCTTTGGCTATTTGCTGTTCAGCTGTTTCTGAGCCAGTCACGGTAGACTTGTGACACTACAGAACGGGAGCATTGAACTATGTTGGCTGTTGTCAAGATTGTGGCACCTATACACGTCTTGTCCCCACAATCATTCCCTGTCTGATATCAGAAAAATCTTGACGCTGACCCGTTCTTTTCTTCCTTTCTGACACTCAAAAACTGTGCCACATGTGTGAACTACAGTCATGTCTTTTTGACTTGAGCCCAGACCAGTCCATTCCTATGCAAGGGGGGGGGGGAGATGTTGGTATTGCAAATCCAACTCAGTGTATTGGTATATATGTATGTATAATTTCCGTGATTAAAAGAATTTGGTCACCCTCTGTTTTTTGAATTGTGCCAGAATTCCCACTACAGTCTGTTAGCCCAAACATATCACTATAAATCTTGTGGGTTTGTCTTTGAAGCAGTAGTACAATGGAAGCTAGTGTAGATTATGGATCAGAATTTAGACATTCAATATGGGATGGAGGTTGGATGCCACACTTGCCTTACTGGGCATGTAACTGTGACTCATGTGAACCTCTCAGAATTCTGTAGTGGATGCTACTCAAAGGTGGAAGGCTGTTGATAATACCGTAAAGTAAAATAAAGTGTCTGGATGGTCTTTCAAACTCACAGAATGTCTTTGATGAAGCATAAAGAGAATAGTTCATTCCTTGTGTATGTTGTCTGCAGAAAACATTTCAAATAAGGTCCAAGAGGACACAGTACCATTTATCAGTACATTAATCATGTGTGAGGAGTTACATAACCTTGAGTTCCATTGTAGGACAGCTGCTCATTGGTCTGGTATCATTTCTGACATTCATGCACTCCAAACAGTTGAAGAAGGTGTTCTGGAGTGACACATCTTGCTACATAATGTTTCATTGCAATAGATCTGATTTGAATGTCAATATTGCCTGGAGAATGCTTCCTGTTGGTGTGTATCATCTCAACCATGAATTTTGGTGCAGCTGGCCTGATGGTATAAAGTAGTTTCAGCTAGTTCATACTTGATCCATTGGTGGCAGAGCATGAAGCCATGAAATCCGTGATCTGGATATTTTGGACAGTTATGCACTACCTACGTTGTGGCAAGTACTATGGAAATAGGCCTGTTTGTTATGTAGGGAGGGTTATGTAGGACCAGTTTATGGACCATGACATCAAAAAATCAGATTGGTCAGCTAAGAGCTTAAATTTCAACTACAATGAATACCTATGGATGTGAAATGGAATGCTGTGGCCAAAATGGACTTCTGACAAACTGGTTCTGGTGGATGCCTCAGGGATAGCAGCAAATTTTGGCTGATACCTTCCAGCAGTTGGCACAAAGTATGCTTAAGAGGATAACCAATAGCTTTTCTCTAACAAGTCTATTGATTGTCTTTTTATTATAGAATAAAAATCACTGACCATATCTTTTGAAGTATAGTTAGTTCTTTTTTTTTTAATTTAAGTTTTATTTTCACTCAAAAGACTACACAAATAACGCTGATTTTTTTTTTTAGATGTTCTTGTGGTATTAACTATATCAGCTTGACTTAAAAACCAAAGAACAAAGATTTTTTTCTTACAAAAAAAATAAGGATGTGTAAGTTTATAATGAATTTAGTTAGAATATAATTTTATTTCATATATTGTGAATAGGGTTGTGATCGACAAGCTCTTATTTGGGATATGAGGACAGGACAGTGTGTGCAGTCCTTTGAAGGTCATGAGGCAGATATAAATACTGTTAAATTTTATCCAAGTGGAGATGCTATTGCTACAGGTTCAGATGATGCCACTGTAAGTACAGATTTTTTTTTTTTTCCCCTCATCCTGCATAGCAGAGTAACTGACTGCAGAATGTATGCAATTTGCAGACATTGATATAGTACCTTATGTGGCCTTGGGATTAAATTCCTTTCAAATTATTTTGAACAGCCTAAGCGGTACTATGTAATTTTCTTGTCAATTTGCAAACTTTTTTTTGATATATAAATATAAATACTGAGGATTTCACTATAATATAATGAAATATAATGACATGTATAACTCATCCTGCTATAACTGCCACCTTAAAACTCACATTTAAAGTTATATATATATTTATTTTACACCTTGTCTGCCATTATGCACATAAATTTGAAGTTACACAAAACCCATGTTCCACCATGTTACATTCTTACTAGCATCATTTCAGTTTATGGTTGTCTGTGTGTTGCCATATTTTGATTGGTTGTACAGTACTAGTGATGATAAATGATGCAAGAAAGCAAGCTTATATAGCATCAGTAAAAAAAAAAAAAGAGAGAAAGAATTAAATATTGAAATAAAAATTGAAATTTTAAAGTTTCTGTGGAAATGGTTTCCAACATTTTGGATTTGGACAGCGAAGAAACTGCTTGTTCAAAAGAAAATTGCCTGACGAGCAGTTACGGATTTATTTTTGAAGAGAACAAAAAGTAAGCTAGGAAGCCAACCTTATATTAATTTTTTGTTAAAAAAACCCAGGAAGAATATGAGGTGATTCCCCCCCCACCCTCCTATGAATGAAAAATTTGAAACAATAAAATAATATTGCTCATATATATTTTAAATTGATAAATTTTTATTTAATAACCTTTTAATTTTAATATGCTATTTAATAATCATAGCATAATATGTATTGATAAAAACATGTTTGAATATGTGAAGTATTGACAGTTTATATCTTTTATGGAATCTATCTCTGACTTAACATGGTTTTTTCAGAATGTATGTCATGCACTATAGCAGGATAGGATGTATTTATTTATATATATATAAAGTGAAAAAAAATTGTCAATTATTTTGTCAATTTTGTTATTATTTTATCAATTTTGTAATTGTTTTTCTCTTATTATACAGCAGGCCCCTGTTATAACGCGGTTCGCTTTACGCTGATTCGCTATAACGCTGTTCTTATATTATAACCCATATCTGACTATAACACTGTCACAGATCACTATAACGCTCTTTTACAGATTACATCTTTGGCATATTTAATGAAATCGTTTCATTTGATGGAGTCGATAGCTTGAAAATGAATACCAAAACAGCATTAAAACGTTTCCCAAGTGCAGTGAAATTTTCTTGCACGCTAAATTAATTGCGGTACAGTGACTTGTTACGTAGTTCCGAGATCAACATTTTAAAAAATTATCAAGTATGTTGCTTGTAATATTTGTGTTATATGCATTTATCCAAAGTCTAGTCATCACTCAGTACAGTATTAGACATCGTGCGTAATGGACAGTGTACTTGAATATTGTATCATAATTAGTGCGACCAACGCAGTTACAGTTTCGAAGAGTTAATAATGGCCGATAAGAATGAAAAACCAACAACGTCTGGGCACAGTACGAAGACTATAAATGCAAGAAAAAGACTGAATTTGAAAATTAAATTAGACGTTTTGAAGCGAATCGATTCCGGTCAACGACAAGCGGATGTGTGCCATAATTTAGGACTTGCAAGTTTAACTGTAAGAACAATTATAAAAAATATAAAGAATTAATTTTAGCAGCAGGAAAGATAGCTGTTCTACTGCAAGCAACTAGAGCTAGGCTGACTATTAGGGTTGAAATGGAAAGACTTTAACTAATTTTATTGAAGATAATATCCAATGCAGAATTCAGTTAAGTTAAATATTATAAAAGAGAGAGATATTAGCCAATATGATTATCTGAAGAAAACTCACCTAAAAAAAAAAAAAAAAGTGGAACCATTTAGAACTGGTAAGGACTGGTTGAATAGATTTAAAATCCAGGGAGAAGCCGCAAGTGCAGATGAAGTAGCCGAAACTTTCAAAAAAGAACTTGTTAAAATTATTGAAGAGGATTATTATGGTTATACTTCTCAACAAGTTTTTAACATAGATGAAGCAGGACTTTTGTGGAAACAAATGCCTAAAAGAAGTTTCATATTGAAAGAAAAAAAAAAATGTAACTAATGGAGTGTTTCCACCACTTTTTTAAAAATTTTTCCCCCCTTAAAACTCACACAAAGCTGTTTTCAATGTGAACATTAGTTTCTTCATTTAAATCCATTTTAGAGGAAAAAAAAAACATACTTTAAAATTCTTAAACTCCACTGAATAAAAAATATACAAAAAAAAAAAAAAAAAACACATTAAATACATAATATTCAATATTAATATTAACTTAATTGAAAGAATCACAATTTTCAGGGTCAGAAACAACTGTCATAAGAATGGAGAGATGTTAATTCCTTGCTGGTAGAGGGTTCTGGTGAAACAGGTCCAGTTGATGAAGTGGTCTTGAAGAAATCATCAAGCTTCAGTTGCCTTACACCTTGGTGCTGCTTCCTTATTACTGTAGATTGAAATTCTTTCAAATGTTCATAATAAGGAAGCACATCAGGGTCTGATGATGATTTAATATAATGTCATCCATATGTTGTCTTATAATAGACAATTTAGGATGAGGTGCAACTGATTCTTTGTCATCATCATTGTCCTCTTGTTCTCCACGAAGAACATTTTCTGCAATCTCTACCTCAGAAAACGTTTGATAGCCCGTATCACCTTCATCATTTTCGAGCCAGTTCCACATAATTCTCAGTTGCATTTTTATTGCCGGCCTTCAGAAGAGTTCCCCGAAAATTAGATGCCTCGTCTACGTCATACAACTTCTTCCAAGCATTGGCCGAGGTAGTAATCTTCATATATTTTTACACAGCTGCTGCTAAGTTGAAGATAGCACATCTGATTTTGTATCCATGTAAATTTTGCAGTATCCTGGTGTCTCTTGTATCTTCTTATGCGTCTTCTGTTTCTTCCAAAACAACCATCACCTCTTTGAAAAACTTTTTCTTATACAACCTCTTACATGCAGTGATTACAC
This sequence comes from Mastigoproctus giganteus, assembly GCF_048544385.1. Classification (NCBI taxonomy): domain Eukaryota; kingdom Metazoa; phylum Arthropoda; class Arachnida; order Uropygi; family Thelyphonidae; genus Mastigoproctus; species Mastigoproctus giganteus. The sequence continues at coordinate 169,479,919 of NC_143581.1, read as the reverse complement.
CCTGATCCATCGGCTGTATCAGTGAAGTAGTGTTAGGAGGCAGAAAAACACATTTAATTCTCCCATCCCTGCTAACTAACCTCTCAGTATTAGGGTGAGCATGTGCATTATCTAGCAGTAAAACAGCCTTTATTTCATGAGAAGGAATTTTCAGCACATCTGTCCGATAGCGTCACACATTAGGAATAAAATGGTTAAAGAACCAGTCACAGAAAATATCCATTGTAAACCAGGCATTTTTTGTGTGGGAATATATCACCGGTAACTGGTTCATTTAATCTTTTAAAGCACAAGGTTTTTTTTGCCTTACCAACTACCATAGGCTTAAACTGATACAAGCCATCAGCATTTGCATAAAGTAAAACTGAAATTTGCTCCTTGTTGTGCTTGTTTCATGCTTGTAAGCCTGGGTATTTTCAGAAACAGCATGATAAAAAAGCCCAGTCTCATCAGCATTATAAAGCTGTGATAAAATGAGGCCCTCATTTTTAATGAGGTCATTTAGATATTTTCTGAAAGCTTCAACTTGTTCTTCATCTGCACCTAAAGATTCACCACAGGTTCTTCTATTAACAATGCCGTGCACTTTCAAAAATGCCACAGTCATCCCTCACTCCCCTGAAATTTTAGGCCCATATTTTTAGCGAGCCTTTCAGCAGCTGACTCAAACTCAACACCTCTAACAACAACACCACTTGAGCACTGCTGAACAAACCACTTGTGTGCTGCTTCCTCTAAGTTTTTATCTTTGGCTACTTTTATATTTTTTCTACTACCAACTGTAGAAGTAGTCTTGGAACAACCATCTACACTGTATTTTAATGTAAACTCCTTAAGTTTTTTTATTTTTGTGAGTGTCTGAAACTGTGCTTTTTGACTCTATAAATCTCGCACACACGTGCAACAGTTACACTACCTTCAAGCTTCTCAAGTTCTAAGAAATCAGTGCAACACTGATTTTTTTGTGCAACACTAAAGTTAACACGTTTACGCTTTACTTCTTTATCCTGCAAGGCTATAATGATAGACAAATATTACGTATTTATTATAAAATATGTGTGGCCGACCGGGCTAGCCGGGTGGGTAAAGTGCCTGCCTGGCAACCCAAAGGTCGCGGGTTCGATTCCTGCCTCGGGCTTGGATCAAAGTACTGCAAAAACCTTGGGAGGTGCATTATGGCCACAGAAGCCTATGCGCCAACAACTACCAAAAAAAAAAAAAAAAAAAAAAAAAAATAAATAAATAAAATATGTGAAAATCACAATTATGTAAAATGCAAAAACAGCCAAAACGTAAACAATAGAACAGGATGAACTGCACTGGAAGACTGACAGTGTTGATGCACACCGCTAATCACTCCCCCTCTATTAACCCCCCCCCCTTGCCTGCATGACATAATACCCCGAGCCCAACACCAGATGCATGATAAGATAATGCTGACTCATTGACCCAACCTTATAGTGTGGTCTATTCGCAAATTTCTAAATTTTTAAAGTTATAAATTTCTAAAGTTCTAAATTTTTCCTTTAGGACAGAAATTTTTTGTCCGTTAAATCCGAAGTCTGTTAAATTGGGCTTTGTTAAATCGAGGGCCTACTGTATTTATATTTTGTTTCTGGCACAAATTTATGACCTCAATTTGAGATTAAAACAGGAAGAAATCTTTATGCTTAAATATTACTCTCTTTATCCTTATGCTCTTAATAATAAGTTCAACCACTAGTTTATTTTTAATCATATATCTAAACATGCATTTATTTTAAATTTCAGATTGTTAAATATCTTACTAAGACTTCTATGTTAGGTCTTATTAAAAGCCTAAAGACATAAAGTAAAACAAAGTTTTAGGTGACTTTTTTTCCTTCTACTCAATCAATGGGATATTGATATTTTCAGTATATAATTGAGTCATAATATACTTTTTGGTCTTAGTGTTCTCAGAGCACTTTGTAGATTTATCCAAACCTTTCATTTTAAATCTGCTCATCTATATCATTTAATCAATGACATTTGTAAGTATAGGCTTTTATCTTATAGCAGTATTCCCCAAAAAGACTTTCATATTCTTATCTTAAAATTTCAGTCAACACTTATGGATTTTATTAATATTAGTGATTGCATTAATTCACATAGTTCTTTATTACTTTCTGGTTGTCAAAGTACGTATGTTAAAATCAGATACAAATACCCTAAACCTTTCAACTTATTTGCATGTAATTACAAATCTGTGGCCATAAGCCATAACTCCAACCCCTCAAATTTTAAATAGCTGTATTAAATGCTATTTGACATTTTTCAAATAATTTTTTTGTAATTTTTAATTTTTGTAATTTTGGTCATGTAGACCAAAATTACAAATCTTTTGTTCATCCTAACTATAGACACATTATTTCTGGGAATCTTGATATTGTACACTATCCAGAACTCAGATTCTTTCTTATGGCTTCAAATTTAGGTTAACTCCTAAATTTAACTTCTTCTCTAAGAAACAACTTTATAGAGACCTCTTAAACTTTTGTTTTACTTTTGCATCAATTGAGGCTTTTCAAATTTGGATTAATAATATTTTTTTTAGAACTTTTACATAATTTTTCCAAAGTGTACCTTTAATTTGCATCTAATCCTATTAGGTATTACAATTTTTCTAAGATTAAAAGACAATTACAAGAAATACATGAGCATTTTGTTGTTACATAGGTAGACAAGTATGTCTACCTCCAACAACTATGCCTTTATATGTAATGCTTTCTATATTGATACATTAAACAAAGAGCTACATGACAGTGATACTTACAAACTGGTGCCTTCCTTTCCTAACATTAACACTAAAAATTATTAGCTTTAAATAACAAATTAATACTAAATATTAATAACTTTAAATTTCCCTTTGTTTATTTCATTCTAAAGTTTCACAAAACACCTGTCAAATTCAGATTTACTAGTTGTATTGGCATAACATATGCTATCTTTCTGATTATGGCATAAATAGTTTAATCTAGATCCTTCAGTCTTCACCATTCTTGTTTAGCTGTGATATAACTGTGCCACAGTCACCTGTGGGATATATGCATATATCCCGTCCTCTCCATCAAATATTGTAGCAACCTCTGTTTTGGATGTAGGTGCATTATATCATCTCTTATCTAAGTCCCGTTAACTTATGCCATGTGCACATTCATTGTTAGATTGGCCTGGGTTATTTGATGCATTTGTTTATATGACTCAGAAAATGGGTTAACTCGTCGCTGCATCTCATCCAATTGTTTTATTATTTCGGCCATATACTTCCTTGGTTTGATTTTTTTTCAAGCTGTTTTGTTGTTGCTTCAGCAGAATCGAAAATATAAAGTTGTCCATATCCTGGCTTATTTGCCTCGTTTGGATATAGTGGTGAGACCAAATGGTAAATCAAATCTGGCCATGTATTCTAAAACAGTATGGACCATTTCCAGGCAGTGATTTAATCTCTGTGCCCATTGTTGTGAACTCGTAATAGAGTAGGTGTCTCAGACAGTGGATCAAGTGAAACCTTTCCATTATGACAGCATTTAGTGTATTTATTTGATGTATTTAACTCATGTCCCCAATATCTTGCATTGCAATACTCAAAGTTGTAGTAGCTTTGCACCATTTCTTTGTGGTGTTCTATCTGGTGTTTGGCTGTGCCAAAGCACAGAGCAGCAGTCGGAGTCAAATCATTTCTGAAGTCACCCCCCACTCCCAGGAGAAGCTGGAGAGCTGTTTTGTGTAATGGCTATTGCTGTGGAGATGTCTTCCCTGGGATGGCAGTAGAGGGAGAGGAGAAACAGCATTCCAAGTTGGGTACTAACTTGGGTGCAAGCACTGGTAGAGGAACAGACTGGAGTGATCTTGGTCGTCATGATGTCCGGGTTTCTAACGATGATGGCAGCTCATGGATGATCAGTTGTACTTTGAACAATTTTTGTAGGACATGAGGTAGCCCACTACAGCCCTGGAATGGATGTAGGGTTCCTGGAGGAAAATTGTCTATTTGTTTTCCCTCTATCTTGATTTTCAGGCGCCTCCGTAGCCAGGTGGGAAGGAGCAGTAGTGCGTAGCATACTCTTCTTGATTAGACCAGGGTTCGAGCCCGTCACCACCAAATACGGAGGATGCGGAAAGGTCAGGGAATGACCACCGCATATCCCGGAGCAATATGGCCTTAGTTGCTAATGCTCCTAAAATAACAAACAACAACAACTATCTTGACTTTCAATTGATCCACAACAATCCTTGCCCTTTGCACATTTAGTTGGGTTATCTTAATCTCTGGTATGTGCTTTAACGTAGGGTGCTTATCCATGGTTAATTCGTAGTTGATACAGGCTCTTTATCTTTTGGTATTCTGGGCAGTTGTTGTTCCTTATAGAGTGCTGGTGGGGAGTCTTTGCAACCTTACAGTTGGCACAAACCAGTGGCTGATCTTTTGATGGGCAGTCTTTGAAATCATGTCCTTTTTCGGCATAGGTGGATTCTCGCTGATTACTTGTGTGCGAGGTGTGGCTGAAACAGAGGCATCGATAACATTTGGGGATCAATATATATATTCTTTAAATCTATGGTTGCCCCATCCAAGGAATATCCTATTTTGGGCTGCTAGGATTTGCCAAACTCTGGTAGATAGCTCTACAATCCAATTGGCCCTTGTGGGGGATTTCACCATGGTTTTGAATTTGGGACTTATATCTTCGTCTATTTCTTCTTGGAGGTAGATGCTTAGGTTCTTATTGAAGATCTCTGTTTTTAGTTCGTCTCGTGTCATACTCTGGTCAATATCGTAGAGTAGGATGGAAAGTCCTTTCTTCTTTGGGACCTTTGCCCTAAGCTAGTGGTTTACGTGGCACCCTTGGAATGTTGCTGCGGCACCCTAAGGTGCCGCAACAACATTCCAAGGGTGCCACATAATTTGGGTTTAAGTTACTTAAATTTATTATTTTTTAAAATTTATATGTTTATTTCATTATAAAAAGGTGTACAGTATCTTTTTAATTTTGTGATCTATAATTGATATTTACTTAGTACCTCTATATAAAGAATAAAATTATTATATACCATATATATATATATATATAATCGGTATTTTGAAATATAATTTTTATAATTATATTATTGTTATAACTATCATATTACATATATTTTTTAATATTATATATAAGGATATAAAATATTCAAGAGATAGTATTAAAGAGTAAAAACAAATGAGATATTTGAAGGTTAAATAAACAGGATAGGATATGGCAAATGCACCGAAGCATGCAAAGCAGCAGCAATGGATGCAGATGTAAGTATAAGGATATAATAGGAAATAAAGATAATGGTATTACGCAACCTCCGGAAAGCCAGAAGGAAGATATCCGAAAATGTAGAAATGTAATAACCTTACAAAAAAAAGTAATGGCAGCCTACATCAGATAAAGGCGGGAAAAAAATTTTGCAGATAACTTCAAAATGAGGTGGAAAAGCAAATATACTAGCTATTGGCAAGTATGGAAACGCAGTTCTTTGACTACACCTAACCATGCATCAAAGAACTGCGTTTCCATACTTGCCAATAGCTATACAAGAGAAAAAAATTTAAATTTTACTTGTATCTTCTCTTAAAAAACTGCATAGGGACTACCTTGTCCATACTATGTAAGAGTTATCTTTCCGTTCAGCTTCACATTTTTTTAAAAATTTTTCTCTTGCATAGCTATTGGCAAATATGAAAACGCAGTTCTTTGATGCATGGTTAGGTGTAGTCCCCCGATGAAATACCTGATCTTGTATCAATATTCACTTTGCCGTCATCAGTCTTTATTTTAATTTGCATATTTGCTTTTGTACCGCGTTTTGAAGTTTTTTGCAAAATTTTTTTCCCGCCTTTATCTGATATAGGCTGCCATTACTTTTTTTTTAAGGTTATTACATTTCTACATTTTTGGCTATCTTCCTTCTGTCTTTCCGGAGGTTGCGTACTACCATTATCTTTATTTCCTATTATATCCTTGTGTGTGTGTGTGTGTGTGTGTGTGTGTGTGTGTGTGTGTGTGTGTATATATATATATATATATATATATAGAGAGAGAGAGAGAGAGAATCGGATCTAACAGACAAATTGAGATTGAATGGAGTGCCGCAAAATAAAATAAATTACTCAGGGGTGCCATTATTAAAAAAAGATTGAAAACCACTGCCCTAAGCCCGTTTTGAAAATGACTCCTGGATGTCTAGTCTTCCTTATGCTTTTGATTCATATTGTTTTCATTTTCTCAGTCAGGTTCTTTGTAACCACTTCTTTAATCACTTTGCTCGTTTTAAGTTGTGCGCGCTCTACTGGCTTTACTAGGACGATGTGGGACTCTGTCCTTTTAGTCACCTTGTTGTTTTGGATTTCGGCTGGTTGGTTTGGCATTTGTTTTACTCCATTCTTCAATGCCTCAGCAAAGGAAGGGGGACGTTGTGGAATTTCTTTTTCCATTTCCTGTGTGAGGACTTCAAGTTTGGTTTGAAGCCTTTCGTGATCGATATGGTGATTTAAAATCACTGTTTCCATTTTGCTGAATAGTTTTAGTACATCCGTTCTTATGGCCGTGGTGATTTGTTTTGATTTTTTCTCCATATATTTCTCTAGTGTTCCTCTGATGGCTATTATCTGTTCAAGTGGGGGGACAAGGAAAGTTGGGGGATCTTGATTTTTCTGCTCATCGCGTTCAGAGTTGCTTTAAGTGTCACGTGCTCCCTCCTCCCGGGGTTCTTTAGTCACTGGAGAGTCAGGGACAGATCTTCTTCTCCATCTCTTTTTTCTTAACTTTGGCTTTAGATTGCTTGGTTCTGTTGTCCCCTGTAGTAGGGTAGGGGTATTCTGATTGGTCTTTGTCAACGACTTCAAACTCTGTATCACTCATTTTGGAGGAATCTGGATAATCAGGACAGTTCGGATTATTGGGTAATTAATGGTTGCGTCATACAGAGGGACACAAATGAGACAGTAGGTCTCATTTCAGTTTTAATCCAATTAGTGTCCTCTTGGGTCTAGCTTTCAAGTTTCAACTAGTAAATTCTATAATTTTTACTCTGTAGCATAGAGCTGAAACTCAGTATAACTGGAGCCAGAACTGTTTTCTTTGATTTTCCCACTTAAAATTTCATAAATTTCTATTGATTTTCATGCAAATTACAAAAACGTTCCATCAAGTGTGCCTTTTTTAAGCCTTTTTCAGTATTTTTTTCACCCCTGCCTTAACTAGCCCTGCCCTCATGAAATGTGATACTGCATTTGTTTGTTATTTTAGTGTGTGTTTGTGTGTGCCTCTGTTTACAAAAGGGAGTTATGTTTACGTTGGGCTGTGAACACTTTGGCGTTGTTTCATAGTTTTGCATACAGCTTTATCAAGGATGTTCACTGTTTCTTGGCATAAGAAACAGTGAATGAATCGCAACAATTGTGTTTGAAAAAGAAAAAAGACCGTATTCCTTTCTTCAATATGTATTGTGTCTACTAACACAAAATCAAGGAAATTCATCTATTGGAAGCCACACTGGAAACGGAAAAAACTGGTGTAAAACTGATTAATACAATGTGCATTTGATAAAACAAAAAGGTTTGCTTTATTGTAATTGTTTTTAGGGAACAATATCGATACAGCACATTTTGTGGATGTATATATTTCATATATTTGAAATATATGTCATATATTTGATCTTCTGATGATATTTCAAGAAAATATTTTTATTGATAGCTGCATTATCAACTTTAAACTGGTATGCAAAAGAAGGGAAAAAAAATCATACACTATGAATAATGGATTATTTTTTGAAATGTGTACTTTTCACAACATTGCAATATTTTCTAACAATACAAAGAATGCTATGACTAACGGATTGTTCACAAAATTGTAATATTTTCTAACAATTCAAAGCTAACAGATTACGGCTAATGGATTGTTCAAACAATATTGTTAGAAAATACTTCAATATTTACTTAGTATGCATTTGATGTTATCACAAAGGGAGAAATTCTTTTTTAGAACACAAGCCAAAAAAATTCACCATCCACAGTCATATGCTGTTTGAAGTCTGCATTTCCTGTTCTGGAGCTGTAATAAAAAGATATACCCTATTGAAAAATAGATTTACTCCCTATCTCTTATTTACAAACTTAATCATTCACATATTTTTACTGTGGGAAGGTTATTTCACACAATTAAGCCTGATTGACTGCTGAATGCAGTGCTGTTTCTTGTATTCTCTCCCTACCTTTGGAACTCCTCTGACCATCTGGTTGTCCCAGAGTATGAACAGAAAATTTGTTTGTTGGAATGCTGTCCAGATGGCACCAGTTATCAATTCTTTTACTGTCCTTCAGATTTACATTGTGTTCAGATGGTCTACTCTGGGAAAATGGGAAAGTGCTTACATCAATTAGGAGCAGAAACCGTTTCCATTCTCACACCATAATGAATTACTTCAGGTATAATAAAAGACTACTACTGATTGATTTTACCACAAGGAACTTTCCACAATGAAACATCTGTACAAGGCAAAAACATGTGGTCAGTCGAAAGTAGCCGTAGTCATTTGCATTCAAGGACAAGCTATATGGTGATGTTTGAAATTTATAATGCCAATATTTTCTTACCAATATTTCCAGAGGGATTATTGACAAGTACATGTTAGAAGCATAAAATGTTCTACACTACCCACGCAATAAGAAATTATTTTATAACTTATAACGCAGCTATCAACAGAAATATTTTCTGAAAATTTCATTAGAAGATAAAATAGACACCCAGAAAATGTGTTGTACTGATATTGTTGTCTACAACAATTACAGTAAAGAAAAATATTGTTAGAAAGCATAGTGTGCAATTGTTTGTTATCCAAGAAACAGTTGCGTACATTTTTTTTTCTCCCTGTATCACCTTGGTAATGGTGAATGACATAGCCTTGGGCATCAATAATGGCTCCACGTAAGTTGATTCATTTTATCCAGTGGTGCCGCAACAACACAAAAAATTCAAATGAATGCAGTGATGCATTTTATAATCAATATGAATGCCTGCTTGTTTTTTGCTGGCATAATTACAAAAACGCATACTTGATAATACATTTTTGCTGTTTTAGCATTAATTAATAGGTTTTTCTAATATTTAAAGGTAGGAAATCAAAGAAAATGCTTCTGTTTATGTATATTGAGAGTTTCGATTTTGTGGATGAGTAGAAATTATAGAAATAATTATTTTGTTTTCAGGGGGATAATTTTCAAGTTAGGGTTAAAAATTTAGGCTTAACGGGACCAGATGCTATTCGTGTTAATGTAATTACAAGTGAAGTACACAAAATGACATTTGCTTGTTTGAAGTACTGTGGAATCAAAACTGTACCTCACCCACCATATAGTTTAGATCTGGCTCTCAACAATTCGAGGGTAGCTTTTTGAGAAAAAAAATGGGGGAAGTTTATTGAGATTAAGGGGATTATTGAAAAACAATAAAATAATTATATTTTATCTTGTATCTTTCATACCAAGATAGATAACTTTTCTAGTGCTCCTCATCTGTATTAATGTAGTGTATGCTAATGCTCTGAAGAACTAGAAAGTTATAAACAACTACACATTAAGATTGTTTTAGAGATGTCTTCCCCATCTCTCTGTCACTTAAATTTGTTTCTTTTTTTTTTTTTTCCAGTGCCGTTTATTTGATCTCAGAGCAGATAGAGAAGTAGCAGTTTATTCAAAAGATAGCATATTATTTGGTGTGAATTCTGTAGATTTCTCAATAAGTGGTAAGTCCAAGTTAATTATTTTGTATATTCCAGATAGTGAGAATAAGTATACGCTTATATTCCTTGTTTATTTAAATTTTTTTTTTATTTATGTAAAAATAATTTGTTGATTGCTACTTCATATTTTTGAATTAATTTCCTGGATAACTGCCCATCCTGTTCAAATTATTAAAAAATAAAATAAAATAAACATTTAAAATGTTTTTACTTTCTTAGACACTTTCCTCAGAGTGTTAGAATCTATTGTTTTAAATTGAGTTGAAGCAAAGATAAAGAACTGAGTTATTTGCAGCTAAGATATAAGAAGGTACATTAATGGATTTGGTGCAGTGGCACGTTTTTTCTTGAAATGGTAGCATGTGACAGAAAAATAAAATGTTTAGATGTTGGCATGAACGGGAAAGGAAGATAGAAAAGAAGAAAACCAGGCTCTTTTAGTTGGGGCCACTTTTTCAGGCATTTTATTTTGTTATGAATCCTAATCACTGAGTGCTTTTTTTCTTTCCTATAGAGAGATGAGGTGGAGCACCATTGCATTAGATAATCTTTACCTAATTATAATGCAACCTCAGTGTAAACATCAGAGGAAACTAAAAATTATGTTACAAGCAAATTGCATTATAGCAAAAAATAAAATTTAACCAGTTTTCCCAATTTTTTAGCATGAATACTTTATTAAAAGATGAATTATTAAGCAAGCATTTTTATATTTTCATTTCACTTTTTTTTTTCTTATAGTTTTACTGTTTTGCCACCAGCAGATGAAATGGGTTAAATATTTTAAATGAAAGCTGTTGCTGTAGTTTTTTAATAATGCTGTACTTTAAATTAAAAATATTAAACAGCAATGTTTCATATACTTTAAAATTTTAATACAAAAAATTAAAATTTTAGAATTGTCAGTTTCTTATAATGATTTCACTCTTCCAAATGTGATATGTTTACTTAGCTATGTAATCATAGGCCACAGTCCAATGGCCACTGTAGCTGAGTGGTCATGTGAGGGTAGAAAAAAAAACCTCCCACCTCCAATAGGGACCCATTTGAATTATGAAATTAATTGTGATTAATTATGCAATTAATCCTTGGAACTCATTGCATAGTCAAAATTTCTCAGCATCTCAGAAATCATTTTCTATAGAAAATAGTGTAATATGGCTTGATTACATTCTGATAGTAGGACTTCCCTTCCCTCAAGGATGCACTATTTTGGGTTATAAAAAACTCAAGTGAATTTTTTCAGTACTGCAGTACGACTATGGAGAACACCAACACTATCTTGTACTTGAAAATGCCATCGGGAATAGGTCTCTATACTAGTTTTTCAGGTAATAGTGCAACAGGCTACACCAAGAGTGTGAGATTGCAAAATTACTTTATTATGTGTGCCATGTTGGTGTGTTGTACTTGTAGTGTAAGAGTGAATAATATTGTTATATTATGAGTATTGACTAATTAAAATAATTTATAATTATAACAGCTTTAGTTGATTGGAAAAAAAAAAAAAAAACTGCTTTTTCTGCAAACAGTCTGCAAATATCTGTTGAATAAACATATACTAACACTGGATTTGTGCTGCTGTCTGCTATTGCTTTATGCTAAAGGCATAATTTTGCAACTCCTCCTGCTATAACATGCCATCATGCAACACACATTTCAAGTAACACGCATATTTATTTGACATCTTTTTTGCTATGTTATGCTTCTTCTCATTAGCATCATTTCAGTCTGATTATCCATGAACATGTGTTGCATAATTTGTTATATATTTTGCGGGTAAAAATTATATTAATTTCCTATTCTTGCTACCCGTATCAACAAATGAATCCAAAAAAAAAAGACAATAGTGTTTCAGTAAAATAAGGCATTAATGTTGGGTGTGAGGGGTAAGTGGAAGTTTAAAGTTTTGGTGAAAAATGGTGTCTGCCATGGATCAGGAGAGAGAGGTAATCCTTACATTTTTTCCTTTTAAAAAAAAAAAAGCCCAATACAAGACACCCCCCCCCCACTTTCTCTGATTGAAAAATTAGCTCTCAAAAATGAAACAGTATTGCTCATGTATGTTTTATTTTAATACTCATTTAAATAACATTTGAAATTTTATACGTAATGTACCAGTCATAGCATAAGAGGCCTGTCAGAAAAGTAATGAGATTAATTTTGTAACAGGTGTAGTGGCAACACTGGAAACAAGTGATGCACAGCAACATGTAACATGGTCCTTCCCTCACTGTGTGTTCAGCTCATTAGAGGCAGTATGTCTGATGCCAGTGCAGTTATAGTAATCGCATGTTTGTTAGGTGTGTTAGTTATGGAACAGTGAAATATTGAACAATGATATGCAATTAAGTTTTGTGTGAAACTGAAAGAAAGTGCAACTGATGTGCACAAAAAGAAAAGCAGAGAATGGCATATGGAGAGGATGACATGTCATGATCTCAAGCATTCCATTGGCATAAGATGTTGAAACAGTGGAAGATGAGACATGCCAGATAGTCAGCAACCACTTGAACTGATGACAGTGTCCAAAGAGAGGATGTCATGTCACGATCTCAAGTGTTCCATTGGCACAAGATGTTGAAACAGTGGAAGATGAGACACGTGCCAGATAGCCAGCAACCACTTGAACTGATGACAATGTCCAAAGAGTGAGAGCATTACTTCGCTGAGATTGAAGGTTAACAATCAGAACTATAGCTGATGAATTGAATTTCAATCGAAACGCTTCTCACAAGATTTAGCTGTGTGTGAAAAGTGCGTGCGAAAAATGGTTCTGGGGGTTTTGAGTGATGGACAAAAACAAAACTGCATGAATGGTGTCTTGATTTGCTAGAAAGGTTAGAAATTGATCCAGACATGTTGAAATGAGTTGTTACTGGTGTAAAGCTGGTTTTTATAGTATGATCCAGAAACCAAATGCCAGAGTGAGGAGTGGCACACAAAAACATCTCCACGTTCAAAGAAACCTTGAATGACCAAATCAAACGTGAAAGTGATGGTTATGTTTTTTGATTATTGAGACATCATTCACAAAGAGTTTCTGCCACAGGGACAAACAAAATTGCTACAGAGAAATACTTGAGTAGTTACAGAAAAGAATCCTTCATGTGTGACCAGAGATCAGTCAAAATTGGATCCTCTGCCACGACAACACACTATCCCTTCTGTCTTCTCTATTACAGAATTTCTGGCACAGAAGAGAATTCCAGTCCTCTTGCAACCGCTGTATTCACTGGACCTCACTCCATATGATTTTTGTTTCCAAACTGAAAAAGAAACTAAATGGAAGTCATTATCAGTCAATAGAGACAATTTTAAAAGGCTGTAACTGATACTATAATGGAGCTGACAGATGAAGACCACCAGTTCTGCTTTAATTACTGGAAATGCTGTTGGAGATGTTGTGTAGCTGCAGAGGAAAGTTATTTTAAAGGTGACCATTGTTATTCTGCATAAAATTCAAGATTTTTTATTGATTTAATCTCATTACTTTTCTGACTGGTCTCATATATATTAATAAAAATAAGTTTTAAAATGGGGTAATGACAATTTATAGCCTTTATATAACCTGTCCTTGATTGTTCTCTGAAAGTTTTCATCCTGTAGTATATATGTATTTCTACTAAACACTTTTTTCAGAAAGTATTTTTCTTCCTGGTATAGCATGTGAGATTTCAGTGCAATCTCACATGTTATAGCAGGATGTGCTGTATTTATTTTTCATTTGTTCAGTTGGAATGATGAAATGGGTATCATGGTGTTTTATTGAGTCACGTGGATAATGAACTCAGAATTACTTTAATAAAACATAATTATTTTAAAACTGGGTCTTTGTTTAGACAGATATAAGATTTCTAATTAATGTGGATACTAATTAATGGGAAAGAAATAGACATATCACTGTATTGATTCAGTTTCATGTGTAAAAACTGAAATGGCCTGTTTTTTTTGCAGTTCAGAGTTCATTTTAAACTGCAATGGTGAATTTTGAAGAGTTTAAATAATGTTATCATGGGATATGCTCATGAAGAAATTCATTGAGGATTTGCTGAAAAAAAAAACAGAAAATTAAAAAGCTATGAAAATACCAGCTGACACAAAATTCATTATAGTGGTGATTTCTGAGGAAGGTAAAATGTAAAGTATGCTTAGTGCCTAATGGACAGAAATGCTAAAATAGAGCTGATGGCAGTTACACATTATAGATATAGACAAATTGGAAATTCCTGGTAAAAATATAAAGGAAGTGTGATATCTCTATCTCATTACGGGAAACTACAAGACAATAGTAGGCAACAGACAGAACATTTCAGTAATAGTAGGCTGGAATGAGCTGCTATGTCTGCTCAATCCAGCCTATTTGCTGTACACTACACTGAGTAGACAGAAATCATGGAATACCAGTCTACCTAGTAATGGGTAGGCCCACCTTTTGCCTGGATAAGGGTAGTCACACGGCAAAGCATCGAGTCCGCTAGTTCACGAATGCGTTCCACAGGTATTTCCATCCATGCTTGCTGCACCACTGTCCATAATTCCGTCGTCTTCCTAGGCGGAGGATCCAAAGCTCGAACAGACTTTTCCACAGCATTCCAAAGATCCTCCACAGGGTTCATATCCGGTGAACAGAGAGGCCATTTCACCGCAGTAAACTCTGCGGAATGCTCTTCGAACCATGTTCTAGTCATCATGGTTCTGTGGGGAGGTGCATTGTTCTGCTGGAAGAGTCCATTGCCCTGTGGGTGCACGATTACCATGAAGGGATGCAGATGGTCTGCAAGGATGGACACATAACCTGAACTGTTCAGAGATGCATCTAGACGTAACTGAGATCCCAACGTGTGCCAGTTGAACATGCCACAGACCATTACCGACTGTCCACCTGCCTGAACAGTTCCTTGTTGACATGACAGATGCATAGCTTTGTGTGGTTTCTGCCAGATATGCACCCTCCCATCTGCTCGAAATTTCACAAATTCTGTCCTTTTAGTGTACAGCATTATACTATTAATGGTGCAATAACTATTAACTCCTGATACTGTGGCAACTAAGGAGCCAACATATGCTTGCTGATTCCAGATTTAGCTGTGAAAGAGGATGAAACACTGAGAACCACAATTACTTTGAGATCTTAAATCCTTGAAATGTCTTTCAGTGAGTCCTTACTAGATTGCTGCATTAGCTTATTTTCACCTCTTCAGAATTTGTCATTAAAGTTTGAGATGAATTCTGAGTTGGCAAAAAGAAAGACTTTCTCAACAGGTATATTTGAATTTTCAAACTTGCATTGGTTCCTGATTTTATTTCTGCAAACCTTCACCCAAATCACTACATCAGCATGTCTGTATTTGGTTGGTTGTAGTTAACATTAATTTGATTATTTTTATTTCCTATTTCATAAGGAAACTTTTTTGTTAGGTCGACTACTGTTTGCTGGATACAATGATTATACAGTTAATATTTGGGATACACTGAAGTGTGTACGCCTTAGTATACTTTATGGTCATGAAAATAGGGTCACTTGTTTGAAAGTATCACCTGATGGAACTGCACTTTCAACTGGAAGTTGGGACTTTACACTCAGGGTGAGAATTATTTTTATGAATATAAATTTGATTGTTGTTTTAAATTTTTTGTTTTTCAATTTTTAAGTGCTTCTGAATAGAACTATATTAGTAATTTTCAGTGATGTGGTATGTCACTATCAAAATGGTGATATACCGCAATTCTACGATTGAACAATACTATGATTGAATAATTATTTAGTTGTGATATATAAAATATATGCACTACAATTAGTTTAGAACAGTTTTGGTTTGTTATGTAAATATAATATAAGACCAAATGTATATGAACATCCACAAATATTGTGTACCGTGCCAGAAGTCTCTCTGTGTGTGTGTGTGTGTCGACTTATACATATCAGATAAATCTCATGGGTCTGCCTGTGTAGCAGCAATTAGAAGTCAGTATGAGTTGTGAATCAGAACTAACAGACTTTCAACATGGGATGGTGTTTGAATGCCACACGAGTAGTAAGTCTTTCTTTTTGTGCAGCTGTGACTTGTCTGAAACTTCCAAAATGCATTCGTATTTTGGTGGACATTATTTAAAGATGGAAGATCATAGGTGATGCCTCAATGAAATAAACGGTCTGGATGGCGTGACAAACATTCATGGAATGTGTTCAACAAACTATAAGGAGTGTTTTCTACATATGACATATCATATGCAGAAAACATCACAAAGCAGGTCCAAGAGGTTTCAGGAACATCCGTTAGTATATTAATCATCTGTAGAAAACTTCATAATTTTGGGTTCAGCAGTAAGTCAGCTTTGCATAAACCCGATATTATGTTCACCAGTACAAAAGAGAGCTTGGATTGGTGTCATTCTGACATTCATGACCTCTAGAACAGTGGCAGAAGGTGCTGTGGTTTGATGAATCGCACTGCACAGTGTTTGTTCTCATGGATGCATTTGGATGCTGAGATTGCATGGAGAATGCATCCTATGAGTATATCGTCTATGAGGTCACTTCAGCTCATTTGGATGTAATTTGCTGGTGGTGCCTGATACCACAAAGTCCATGATGTGGCAGTATTATGGAAATTGGCCTTGTCAGTATCAGCATGATAACATGCTATGTCATACAAGAGGGTTATACATGGATGGTTTGTGGGCAGAGATGTTGAAAAGCTGGGCTGTCTAGCTCAGACCTTGACACTGTTGAGCAACTGTCAGAATTGGAGCACCAGATTGGGTTCCAGCTGAAATAATTTTCTTCCAAGCTGGCTCTGTCAGCTACTTTATAGGAGGAATGGAGGCAAGTTACAATTGACACCTATTGTAATTTCAAAAGTATGCCCAGAAGGTCAAAGCTGTAATACACTCTAAAGGTGGTATTGCTACTTATTAGTTTTTTTTTTTTATTATTATTTTTTTTCTTACAGTCTAAAGGTGGCATTACTACTTATTAGTTTTTTTATTATTATTATTTTTTTTATTACAGATAACTTATTAACATCCCTTTTTGTAACTACCTGTTTACAATGAGGTCATGATAGGAGGAACTTTGGTGTTAAATTCTGTTAAAATATTGTGTAACATTGGGGTGTTTGAAGTTATATCTTTTTGTTTAGTAAATATGGTTTATAAAATCATTTTATTTTTTTTTTTAAGAAATAGAAAACTTCCATTTTGATTCCATATGGATGAAAATGCCTGTGAAGAATGACATAAGAATGGGTGGGCTATATGAAAATAAAGTTTAAAATCGAAATCACAAAGTGAACATACATATTGGTTTGGTTTATTGGCAAAACAAAAGGTTAGAAGCACTAGAAAGTTAAATGGTTTTAGAAGCATTTATCATTTGCTAATGCTGAGAAGGGAAATTAAAAGCAGGTATGGAACAGAAGTCCAAATTATGATGTAGTACTTTAAAATGAAGTTTGTGTGTCATAGCTGTTTAAATTTGATAAATGAGCATTGTTGGTTTGAAGATAATAGCTCTGTATGACAGTTAGGGCATAGGTTAAATTTTTTTTAATTTGAGATGGATGTTAAACTTGGAATGTGCTGCTATTTCAGATAACTAGAGCAACCATCTGCTCATAATTGCAAAAGAAAATTTCTACTTCTTCTGTAAATAGGCATATGAGGTAGTTATGACTGAAAACACAGGTTAGCAGTGATTTTTGAGGTCTCACTAATTGTCCTTTAGTAATTTGTGTATGTTGAATCCAAAAATGGCAGCCATTTTTCTTCATTACATACAGATTTTTTCAGAAAAATCATACTTTTTGTTTTTTAAATAAAATATATAAGGATGATATTTCAGTTTTTATTTTTACAAAGTTGGCAGCCACTGGTTACTGATTTTCACTAATATGATCCAGAACAGTGAACATTACCAGAAGTGTTGAAAATGTATAGTGCATTGTGGTTTTAGCATATAAGTGGATAGCAGACTACTAGGATGCATCATTCTTCGTGCTGTTTTAGTTTGTAGTGAAGTATGGCAGCAAGAGGCTGCATAAATAAACTTGACCCATGCTACATTTGTGGCAGCATTGTTTTTAGAAAGCCTTAGTGAAAATATAGAATTTGTTTAAAAGGCATATTTGCTTATTTTGGAATGAAACTTTGACTAAGATAAATCATAGCCCCCACACAAAGTTCAACATATTTGTTGAACATTTGAGAAAATGGAGTAAAGGTAAGAAAAAGTCTCTACCTTTATCCTATTCCTGTGGTCTGTTATGAACTGAAAAGCATAGGGATAACTGCCATTTTTGATTTAATAAAGTGTAAGGTTATTAACACTAAAAATAAAAGGACATTTTGTATCCAAATCTATGTGCTCTAAGGACCATAGTGTATGGATTTGATCTGCTTATATCTTCTCCATCAGGAACTCTCGCTTAAAGTAACCCTATTTAATGCTGACTGGAGTGCAGTCTAATAGATGAAATGCATCCAAAATTGGCAGGTATAACCTTTGGAGGACGCAGAAGAGAATTACATGAAAAAGTTAGCTCCAAGAATTACCACCAGTGAAATGTTTTGTTAATCTGCTACAAGATCTGTTACCACCACTGTAGTAACCTTGCCATGTCATAATGTGTGGCATCACTTATCAACATTATTGGCAGCACATGATACATGGCAAGCCCATTAGCATAACTTTAATGGTATGGTATCTTTTGTTAGCCAAAGTCATCAGGATTGAGGTTCAGTGGTCGAAGTTGTCACACTGTGGGAATAAATGCTGCTGATTACCTATTTTGGTAAAATGCTATTGTAACAGTTCTACAAATTTCCCAATATGTAGAGGTGCTCCATTTAGCATGAAAACTGTTGTTTATGAGTATCCTTGCTGTTTCAGTTGTGGAATGAAAACAGTTGCTAATGTGTTTTGGTACTGTTGAGCAATAACTGTGAACAGATTACAGGTTCAATAGGACAGTTTCTTTCAAAAAATTTTTTTTTTTTTTTTTTTTGGTAGTTGTTGGCGCATCGGCTTCTGTGGCCATATTGCACCTCTCAAGGTTTTTGCAGTACTTTGATCCAAGCCCGAGGCGGGATTCGAACCCGCGACCTTTCGGTCGCCAGGCAGGCACTTTACCCACCTGGCTAGCCTGGTCGGTCTTTCAAAAAAGGATGGATTGATAATGAAGGTAGCTATGAACCACATCATACCATGACCCTAGGTGAAGTGATTTCCTGTATTGCAAGGTGAATTACAGTTCAAATTCTGCAGTTGGTGTTCCATTAAAGTGGAAATGGCATCTCCCCAAAGGATATGCCGTAGCCACCCGATGCTACTTCCATTTGTGCCAAGAAGATGTAAGGAAATGTCAGTTTGGAGTCACTCTTTAGTAGTTATTGCTCCTGCAGAATTTGTGTGGGTAGAACCACAAACCTTACGTGGTTCCTTCCATACTGCTGCATGTGCACTCGTTCTGCTTTCTGGTTCCAATACCTTTACATCACTATCCATGGGTCTGTCCGTGACTACAGAAGCAGTGTCCTCAACTATCTCTTAGTGATTTTTGTCTTCCTGGCTTCATTCCCAGACGTTGTTTCCTTGAACTGTGCAGACACTTGTGGTGTTAATAGATCTCCTTGCTGGTGCTTGCAGCATGTGCAATTCTGAATTTCTGATACTGCTGCATTGCTTCCATTCTTGTAGCAGAACTTCACAATCAAAGCACACTCTGGTAAGATGAGAGGCAGCATCTTATACCTTCCGTTCTGTGTTTACATAAGTGGAGTGGGTATTCAAATTGTTCACAGCACAGACTTTTCTTGTTGGTGGTGATTTTTTGGAACTTGATTGTTTTTCATGTAATTCTGTTCCACATCCTCCAAACACTTAATTGTGTTCAAGCTCTAAATGAGAATATTTCATAACTGTGGTGAGAAAATTGGTTCTGTTTTCCAAAATCTTTTGAAGGAATCCTGGAATCAAGACTCTTAAGCTAAAATCTGCCAAACCTACTATCTCTCTCTCTCTCTTGAGAAGATTTTGCTTGCCTATTTCAGCATTATTTCTTCTTTGTAAGGCAAGCATTTATGCTTTTGTTCATTGACATTAAGTTCATTTTAAGGAGATGTATGAAAACTTCAAATGACTTAATAATATTAAATTATATAGGACATAGCCACATTGCAGAAACTTGAACCTTCTTTGTTTCTGTTCATCCAGCAGTTGGGTTAAAACAAAATGACATGTTTTTATTTGAATGGAATGCTACTTGCTGTGCTATATTTTATATATAAATATATACACTTAGTGATCACTGAATTATGACTGCTTAACTTGTGTCAGGCCACTGTTCACGTGGATAACAGCCACTATTCGCCTAGGCATTGACTCCACTAGATGTCGGAAGATGTCTGTAGGGATCTGCAACCATGCAGCCTACAAGGCTTTCCACAGTGTTGGAATAGACGACAATTGTATGTCCCCATACACCTCACCTTCCTGTTCCAAAACATCCCACACGCGTTCAATTGGATTGAGGTAAGGCAAATTTGGAGGCCAATCAAGATGGGTGATGTTTCCACTGTGTTCCTTGAACCACTCATGCACAGTGCAGGCCCAATGACACAACATATTATTGTCTTAGAATATCCCATTTCTGTCTGCAAAAAAGTTCAACATGGCAGGGCAGGGTGAACATGTTGCATTTTCACCTCACCAGTGAAACGTTGTCCATACACACCAGGGGGTCCTAGTTCTTGCCAGCAAAACATGCTCAATACTAAGCAACTGCTGCCGGGTGCCTCCGTAGCCAGGTGGGCAGGAGCAGCAGTGCATAGCACACGCTTCTTGATTAGACTGGGGTTCGAGCCCGTGACCACCAAATATGGAGGATGCGGAAAGGTCAGGGAATGACCACCGCATATATCCTCGGAGCAATATGACCTTAGTTGCTAATGCTCCTAAAAACCAAACAACAAGTAACTGCTGCCACCTGCCTGGTTAGTGAACACCAGTCATGATGGGTCTGTGAACGTGTGTTGCTTGTGCTACACACGAAACCATCTATCAGTATGTTGCACCAAGTATTTAGACTCATCTGACTAGCACACTCATTTCCAGTCCTCCATTATTCAATCAGCCATTGTTGACACCATAGCAGTCACCATTGAAGATGATCAGCAGTGAGTTGATGGTGTCTCTTGGGTCATCTGCTGTGGAACCCCATACATCTGAGTGTTTGGCACATTGTCATTTTGGAGATTATTCTTGCATTACCCATATTGTATTGCAACATCAACCGTTGCACAGTGACTTGCCCTTCAACCTGTGCAACGTGCTCCACCCTTTGCTCACCACGTGCATCCACCTTGCGTAATCCTTTACAGTTCTGTAGGTTGGTGGTAGTTTGACTCAATCAGCACTTAGCAGCTAATCAGATGGTGCTGTTTCTGACATGGAAGTTCCCCTCCTTTTTTTTAATGAAAACTCCAAACACGAGAAGTATTGGAACCTATAGTATTTAGTACTGTGCTTGGATTGGGGGTTGAGAAGACGAAAGAAGATATTTGTTGACATTAGACTTCAACTTCTGTAGACTGTAATTTTCAGGAAATACGTATGAAGGAAGGTTGCTTCAGAAAACAGTAGTTGAATGAATAAACGAAGAAGATGAAAAGTTGGTTCTGTGAGTTTAAAGTTGGACAGTAAATGGATATTAGTTAGTAGCGGCATGTGTTCGCACTGTTTTGAAAGAGAGAGAGCGGGAATTATAGACCCCAATTCAGAAGAACAGTGCCCATGGAAGTATCTGTAGAAGAGGCACGCAGCAGAAACAGTACATCTGTGAGACAGCAAATGGAGAGACTCCGTTAGAGATGAGTCATTAATTAACCTAATTGCCCTCTTCTGAATGGAATCCAGAAGCTTGAGAGAGGTTTTGGGAGCAACGTCCCAGATGTGGGAACAATATTCCATGGTAGGGCAGATTTACGATTTGTACAGAGTGAACAGCTGTTTGGAAGAAAAGTAACACCGAGAGCGAAAGACAAAACCAAGTTTTTTAGATGCAGAGGAAGCAATATTTGTAATGTGCTTGTGGCAAGAGAGATTAGAAGTCAGGGTAATCCCCAAAAGAGATATATCATTTTTCCTAGAAATCGGAGTGTCATCAAAGATAAGCATAGGAGCAGAAGAATCCTTTTTGCGAGATATAAGACAAGACTGAGTTTTAGAAGGATTGAAATCAACTAAGTTGTCTTTGCCCCACTGAAAGATTATCTGGAGGTCGGAATTTAAGGAATTGGAAGCAGATTTACAAGAAGTTGAAGCTGATTGAGCAGGGCAAGGTTTCTCAAATTGGAATGTGGAATGCAATGTGCTATCATCGGCAAAACTATGGATAGGATTTCCAGTCAATGGAAGAAGGTCATTAATATACAAGAGGAAAAGAGTGGGGGAAAGTACTGAACCTTGGAGGACACCGGCATTAATGGAGAAGTTAGAAGACAGAGAGCCATCTATCATCAGCCTCAGTGAGCGTTAAGAGAGAAAACTGGATAACTAATTACAAAAAACAGTTGGCAAACCATAAGATGGAAGCTTGTTTAGAAGACCTTTATGCCAAACATGATCGAAAGCCTTTGAGATGTCAAGAGCAACTGCTTGTGTTTCAACAAACTTTTCCATTGAATTTGTCCATAAATGGGTAACATAAGCCAGAATATCACCAGTGGATCAACACTGACAGAATCCATACTGGCAATCATTGATCAGAAGGAAGGTTTCTAGGTAGTTCAATAGTTGGCGGTTAATTGATTTCTCCATTACTTTAGATAGAGTAGAAGTAGTTGCAATGAGATGATAATTCGATGGGAGGGATTTGTCACACTTTTTAGGAACTGGTTGGATATGAGCAAATTTCCAAGCAGAAGGAAAAACACCTTTGGAATAAGAAAGTGAAAAAAGATGGCATAGAACATTAGTAAGTTCAGTAGCACAAATTTTGAGAACAAGTGGAGAAATACCATCAAGAACTGGAGCTTTCTTAGCATCAAGGTTCGTCAATATCCTTCTGACATCCTTTTCACGGAAGACCACAGGAGGCATTGACTGGAGTGTGTTGGAAATAGTGGGAGCGTTTTACCAAGATCATTAATACATGAGTTGGAAGAAAAATGGGATCCTAGCAGGTCAGCTTTATCCTTGGATGGAGTGACAGCATGGGTTTGTTAAGTCTTGTCTGACAAATTTGATAGGATATTATGATGTGGTTACAAAGGAACTGGATGCAAAAAATAATTTTGATATCATATATTTGGATTTCAGGAAAGCTTTTGACACTGTTGCGCATGGAAGACTATTGTACAAATTGGAGCAGAATGGTATTAAGGGTAAGTTGCTACAATGGATAAAAGGATGGTTAAGTGGGAGAAGACAGAGGGTGGTAATCAATGGGTGCTGCTCTTCTTGGACTAATGTTATTAGTGGAGTCCCACAGGGTTCGGTGTTAGGTCCACTGTTGTTTTGTATATTTATCAGTGATATTGATGAAGGTATATCAGGCTTAATGTCAAAGTTTGCAGATGATACAAAGGTTGGCAGGGTTGTTAATGACAGTAATGGCAGTGTGCTACTGCAACAGGATCTAGATAATTTGGGCAGTGGGCTAAGAAGTGGCAACTGAAGTTTAACCGTGACAAATGCAAAGTACTGCATATGGGTAGAAGTAACTCCACAGAAATGTACCAACTGTGTGGTACTACACTTAAGGTGGTAGAAAATGAAAAAGACCTAGGAGTAATTGTGCAGTTAGATATGAAGTTTTCTGAGCAATGCAGACAGGCTGCCAGGGCAGGTCATGGAGTTTTTTCAATGATATATAGGAATTTTGCTAGCAAGGAAAAGGAGGTGATTATCCCTCTGTATAAGGCAATGGTCAGGCCACGCCTTGAGTACTGCGTGCAGGTCTGGAGGCCTCATTTTAGGAAGGATGTAGATTTACTTGAGCGTGTACAGAGAAGGGCAACAAGATTGGTGAGGGGAATGAAGGGATCCTCTTACCAAGAGAGACTTAAGTTCTGCAAATTGCAGTGGCTGGAGACTAGGCACCTGCGCGGTGATCTGATTGAGGTGCATAAGGCCTTGAATGGGTTGAGCATGCTGAATTCTGATGGGATCCTTCCACTTGTTCAGATTACGAACCTAAGGGGCCATAAATTCAAATTTAGAAACAACATGTAGAATAGATGTGCGGAAATTTGCCTTTAGCCAGTGGGTGGTTAATTGCTGGAACAAACTTCCATCTGTCGTTGTGGAAGTTGATAGGTTGAATAAATTTAAGGAGGAACTGGACAGGCACTTGGAGGGAATGATGTGATTTTTTTTTTTTGGCTGATGCTGCATAAGCTCATACACTTGCTTTCTTGCATCACATGCCACTGCTGCTACTACTACTACAACTACAACAGAACCATCTGGTTTTGACAGAGGTGGAAGCTGAGATGGGCAAAAGTTGCAACTAATAGCTTTGGCAAGAGACCAGAATGCTCGGCTACCATTACGGCAAGAAGCAAGTTTTCTATTCTTAGCATGTTCAAAATCTAGTTTGGACTGATTAATAACTTCTTTACAATTGTTGCGAGCTTTGGTGTAGGCAGAAAATGAAACTGAAGAATTGGAAACAAGCCAATTACGATATGCAATGTTCTTCTCTTGAACAGCCTTATTAGCACATTTATTGGAAAACCAAGGTTTAGATAAAGGACGAGATTTTAAAGTGGAGTGTGGAATAAAAGTGGAGTGTGTTGATGAAAGGATTTCATTCCTACAAGAATAATTTCACTGACACGATCTGAGCAAACGTTGACATCAGACGTTTTGAAACAGTAATCTGACCAAGGAAAAGAAGAAAAGAAATCTCGCAGGTCATCCTATTTTGCATTCTTGTAATGCCAAACAATATGAGGTTGGGAATAGCTGTGAGATAAAGGCTCCATTGGAAAAAAGACAATCGCCAAGTTGTGATCTGAAGTGCCTAAAGACCTCTCACTTCGACCGTGTACTTAGAAGGGTTGTTTGTGAGAAAAAGATCAAGCATGTTGGCTGTATGGTTATGATTGTCCGTTATTCGTGTAGGTAAATGAATAATCTGCGCAAGGTCATTGGTAATTGCAAAAGCCTCAGCATCTCGACCAGCTGGGTCGGTGTGACTAGAAAACGGAAGCCAGCTGGAATTGTGAACATTAAAATCACCAAGGAAAATTACCTCTCTGTTAGGAAAGTTGGACTGGAGAAAGTCAAGTTGCAAAGAGAGGAAGTCAAAGAGCTCCAAGTGATTAGTGGAGTTGGGAGAATGGTAGAGACAACAGATGAATTTGACACAATGAGGTAGAAAGATTTTAAGCCAGAGAAGATCGAAAAGAGGAGATTCTAAATTACCAAGTCTCTGACAGGGAATATCAGAATGGACATAAGCACAAGTACCACCTTTGAGGCAAAAGGAATCATACAGAAAATAATTTGGGCATCTGAGATGAGCAGTAGTTGAATCAACCGATAACCGAGATTCTGTCAGAAAAAGTACATGGGGTTTGGCAGACCTAAAGTGGAAATGGACACCATTGAGATTAGAATTGAGACCACGTATATTTGTGAAATGAACTAGGAAGTGTTTGGGAGGTTTAAATCTTTTTGCAGATAAGCTTACTCTATTAGTTTGACAATTCAGGGTGTATTCAATGTATGAAGTAATGAAATTTTTGAATATGGCGTACACATGGTAAGTATATACCCAGATCCTTGACATAATGTGGCCTCGACAATGCCCCACCCTGCATCACTCTACTCGGACTCCCTCCAGTCACTATCTGGCAGAGTAGAGGTAGCAAGATTATACACTAGATGATCCGGAAGCCTCCTAAAGAGTTACCAATAGGTTTAGTCCAGTGTACTAACTAGTGGCTGGCCTGCGAACACTTTAGAACATTTTAGAGCTGTACCCTCGAGATGTTGGGAAGATTGGATCTCGCCATGATGTTCATCATAACCTCAAAAGTCATCAGTCATATTCCATGATGGAAGAGATGGGGAAGGGTTGACCGGAACTTAGCTCTGGTGACTAAACATGGGTTCCACCTCTTCAAACCTCCAATAAGCAAAGTGGTGGTATTGCACCGGTTGATGAGAGTCATATACCACCTAGTATTGCCTGGTAACACAGAGGGGGGGTGGCATTCCTCCATGTGGTGTGGGTGCCACACCTTGACACCTGCTTATGTTGGTTCACACCTGGTGATCACCCACAGTGTGCTTATGCACAGAGGTTATACTCAGGATTACTAACAGTCCCACCATTGGGAAAGTGAAAGCAGAGGATTTGGCTGTCACAGGCCATCTGGACTTCACCGAAATTGGGTCCACTTGACTTGAATGTCACCCAAATATCAGTTCCATCAGTGTTTTAGACTCCCAGGTAGCAAGTACAGCTTGTCTGGCATATCTGAGAGAATGTCCTGACACATGAGCTCCCACAGTCATGCTCTGTTGAAGCTGTTGTTATCTTTACTCTGTCCCATAACTGCTACTTTATCATTTGCTATGCTCAGTGATTAGAGAGTGTCGTACAACAAGAAGAGTTAGTTAGTTAGTTATTTGGTTTTTAGGAGCATTAGCAACTAAGGCCATATTGCTCAGGGATATGCGGTGGTCATTCCCTGACCTTTCCGCATCCTCCGTATTTGGTGGTGACAGGCTCGAACCCCAGTTAAATCAAGAAGCGTCTGCTACGCACTGCTGCTCCTTCCCACCTGGCTACGGAGGTGCCCACAACAAGAAGATAACAACAGGCAAAGTATAGAGGCCATGCTGATACAGCCTTATACTGGATTCAAAAAATGTTATATCCAGAAATCTGAAATGTAATTTTCCCAATTAAGAGTCCTTAATATCAAATTAGGAATAAAAAATACATTTTTAAAGGTTTTAGATAGGGTTGGTGATTGCTTTAATTATTTTTCCAGTTTTTCAAGTTATGCTATGCAAAACTTGAAGGGATTTTTATATGTATAAGAAAGTTAAGTTCAGACACCAGAGTGAAGGAACAATGCCCATGCTTGAAAAATGAGAAAAAGGAGAATGGATTGCTTCAGAGATGTGCACAACTTGTTTGGAAACAAGATGTCAGTTATGAATATATCATTGAATATATGTCTGGTTAATTTAAAAAATTAGGATATAATTTGAATTCTTTTTTTTTTTTTGTTCCATTTTATGCACTCCCAGTAGACATTTATTTTCTGTAAATTCTTGATTCTGTTGGCAATACTGTGTGAAGTATAAATAAGATGGAAAGAAGATGGAATTTCAATGTGATAGATTACTACTGGTCTCAAAAAAGACAGATGTCTACTGCAGTGCATAAAGAAAAACCACGATTGTTTATCAGAAACAAAAATGACGGAGAGTATTTATTCCAACAAATCTGGTGAATTCTATAATTGTTTACTCTTTTTTTTATCTTCAGTCATTAAAATCTTGCTGGCTAAAAGAGAACTTCCTTCCCTTTTAAGAGTAATTCAAATTCCTTACACCATGATAAATATTTTGTTGTTCAGGAGTAGATTAAAAAACCTTTACTGGAGCTTTAATACCTTGAATTAATCTCGATGGATAAATTACATGAAAATATGACTAGTTCAAAGTCGTAACTATTGTTCTAAATTCCTAGTTGTAATGTTGTTTAAACTGAAAATTTCACCTTCGTTCATTTTAATATTCCCATTTCAGAGCCTTAAAGACCTCAGTGAGATTCCCTCTAAAGTACCTAGTTACCAAACTCAGCAAACTACATATTCAAAGTCTTTCCGCAGTATAAGTTTCCTTTTGCTGATCTCACCAGGTGACCTTTTAAAGAAGCTTGATGTCTTCTTTTTTTTTTTTTTTTTTTTTTTAAGGCAGCCTATTCCAAGTTTAGTCCCACAGTTGCCTTATATGGTGGTATTGTAATCTCCAATCTCTACAAGCAAATGTTCAATAGGTCAACAACAAAAGACCATAGGTTCCTCCTTGCCACCTGTCTAAACTGAATGGAGAACTTCATGCCTGCCCATTTTGTAATTCCTCCTCACCAGAAACCTTTCTTTTTCTATCATTTTCAATTTAACCCCATCCTACAATTTACAAGTTATTTTAGGATTGTAATTTCCTTGAGAGAGGACCTTGCAATTTACAGAATTAAAACATAACTGCCACTCTTTTCTGGTCATTTTTTGAAGTCCATCTAAGTTGTTCCAAAGGAGCATTACCACTTGGTGCTGGTCGTTAACCACTCTCTCAATCTTGACAATTACACTGTGTCCTTTCAGTAATACCATTTAAGAAAATCAGAAACAACAGCATTCTAAGTATTGGTCCTAAGTGATCCCACTTCTAAACCCCTGACCAGTTTGAAAGTAGCCATTTAAAACCCTATGCTCCCTGTCCTGCAGCCATACTACTATTCATCTAATGATCTTGCCAGTGATACCACTGTGTACTGGCTTATACAGTAATCTCTTGTGTGGGACTGTCAGTTTCTTTATAAAAATAAACAATAGATAATTGTTTGAAATAATTTGTAGTATCCAATATTTTAAACAATTAAAAACAATTGAAAATTTTTCTAATAGACAGTGTTCAAATTATTTCCTGTATCCAACACAACTCTGTTGAAATAATCAACCAGTTTAGGTAAACAAGATTTTCCCATTACAGAAGCATACTGTTTCCTTCAGAATATCATTTTTATCTAGATGTGTCCATGTATTACATTCTTGATCACTTACGTATAATTAGATTCTTGATCATTTATATATAATTAGAAAGGCTTCCATGATTTTTTTCCTTCCACTGAGGCCAAGCTGACTGGTGTGTGGTTACACGCTTTACTCTTAGAAAACTGCCTTTATGTATTGGTGCTATGTTGGCTCCTCTAAGTCAAATAATGCTCTCTCAGTTAATCTTAATGCATTCTTAATGCAAATTCAGTGCATTCTCTCACTGCATCATAATTGTTGGATATATATCATTGACCCCAGTTTTGTTCTACTTTTGTTCAAAAGTTGAACAAAATTTCAACTGTTTAAAAATGAATTTAAAAAAAAATCTTATTTCATTTTTTGGCAGTAATTTCATTATAATGTTGAGCAGTCAGGTCAAAATAAGAAAAAAAAACTATTTAAATGTATTTAGCTACAAAGTTTTCATTTTTACAATCTATTAAAAATTCCATAAAAAAATTTGCTCCAGCGAATTGGCCACAGTAGAAACCTCACTACTACTGTGAACCTATATATGTTTATCAAACTCATGAATGAAATTGTTTCAAGAGCCATGGATCCATTTACATGAGATGAAAATGGTGGTAATATGGATTGACTTTTGTGGGTTTTCCTCATTCTACATTTTCATTGTATTGATTCTATAAATATCTTATAGCTATTCTTTTGCTCTTAATAGTTCACTTCCAGAAAAATTTTAGTATGCCCAGTGGTGTCCCATTTTTGAAACATTTCTTACCAGTACAGCAACAAAAATAAATGTTACTCTTTCAGATTTGTCACATGTGAAAGGCATAAAAAAAAATGTTGTATTATGCAAGAAGTTGAAAGGCAGTGGTAATGACACTTTAACTATCCAAAAATTTAATATGAACTTTTGTCGGCCATATCTTTATGATAAACAGCAGATTTAAAAAAATAAATAAATTCACAGAAGCAAAAATTCAACATAAGAATGCCTACCAGAAAAATATCAATGGATAAACCATGTTAAAGAAGGCATATAGACTACTACCTTTACCTCCTCATCAAATGATGGAAAACGTGGTCCATGATGAATTTAATGCAGATGGTCTTAGTGCTGCCACAGTGCTTATTTCCCTAGAGATAATAGTTTCATGATCACAGCTCTTTGTATTCCTGGTATCATCCTGATTCTGGTGTGTGATAGCAAGTATGCTTTTATTTATATTGTGAACAGCAGATGATGTGGAAAGTGGACAATGCTAGTTATCTGTAGTGACTGAAGTCTGTGTCTTGCATACATCATTAATGTGACCTGTATATGGAATTTCAGAAGCATGTGTTCAAGTAATACTAAGGATGCAACTCAAAACCTACCTTGTATGTGTGTGTTTTGCAATGCTCTCTATTTTCTGATTAATCTGTTTACTACTGCAAACACATTGCTAATATGGAATGTTAGTAATACGTTCATTATAAGTAAATGGTGTGTGTGTTGTGCTTTGAAAAGCTCTATACTTTCTGGTTAATATTACAGTAAACCCCCACTATTCGCGGTCGCTGATTTAATATAAAATGAAACCTAAAAAAATGTGAATTTTAAAGTGCCGTGAACATTTTCCGCCATAAAAAAAACATGGGCGTGGGCTAAAATTATCTTTCCCACTCAGTGGGTGGGGGAGAGGGATGACAAAATCGCAAGCGTGGATGTTGATCGCTAATCCTTGTTCAGTATGTGTTATGCGCTTGTCATGGAAGGTTTCGTTTGCTTTTAATTTATATGCTTAAAAATTGAATAAATTTATAAATTGATATGCTTACAAAAGTGATAAATCTACCGTTTTGCAGTGAAAAAACAGACTTTTTCGAGTGTGTTAACGGAAGAAAGTGACTTTATTGTGGACAAGTTCTTTCTAACCCGTACAAAAATATGGCTACGAATAACAAGGGAAATGTGAAAAGATCAAAGAAGGTGACATTAGCGAATAAAATTGAGTTATTAGATAAAATTTCTAATGGTGCAAGTGTCTCCTCAGTGGCAAATATTATAAAATCAATGAGTCAACGGTACGATCAATCAAGAAATCAGAAGAAAAAATCCGCCGTAGTGTCGGTGAAAACGCGCTAATTGCTTCGAAAATTTGCTCTGTAACTCGTGATGTTAAATTAGAAAAAATGGAAAAAGCTTTAAATCTGTGGATAGAAGACCGAACTCAAAATAAAATTCCATTAAGTTCACTCATCATTCTTGAAAAGGCAAAACTCCTTTATCAACACTTTAGCGAAACTGGTGATAGCACTGGCGGGATAAGTTTTTTAGCTAGCAAAGACGCTAGTTTGAAAGATTTGTTTCAAATTTCTAATAAATATTACATTTAATATTAAATTGTTTCTTATTTTCATTTCGATGCCTTATGCTTGCATTTCACTATGTACTGTCAATGTACATAGTCATATTATGAAGGTACATATAATACATACATAGACAAAATTTTAGACTAGTTTTTCTTATATATTTCATACTTTGGAATGGAACCCCTTTATTACTATGGGAGCCATAACTCAGTATTCGCGTTTTCGGTATTCGTGGCATTTCTCAGGAACGTTACTGTAATTCCAAAAACCTGTTCATAATATAGAATTTTAAATAGTCACAGAATTTTAATAATAAAGGAGTTCCTAAATTGTCATTTCATCTTACAACTTGATTTCACTCATATTCTTATTTTATTTTGTTGCAGGTATGGGCTTGAGCAGTTTTCTCTAGAAGTGAAATTTGGCACTTAGTTCAAGAATAAGCAGGAATGAAAGATTCCATTTTTTATTTGCTACTAAGAAGGAAGTATATACCTTTCATACATTTCGCAAATGTTTAAAACTGAAGGAATGTTTATGTATAATGATAACAAAGATAAGCTCGTATTTCACAAAAATTACTTCACAGATTCTAAATGATGGCCATTACTGCAAACTAACAGAATTTGTTATCACTGCTTTTCTATTTGAACACTGTCACCCTCCATATTTAAAATATTTAGAAAGCTTAAGGTTAAAATAATCTGAAAAGATTCTTGTTGCAAAAGTTATTTTCCCTTTGTTTAATTTAAGTTCTTAAAAACCTTTGAATATTTCAAAAGAATTATTTGAAAATCTATGAATAAAATTTTTATAAAATTATTTTAGAGCAAATAAGAATATGGATTCATTACATAAAGTGAGAATTGATATTTTTCCAAATAGTGATTTTTTAATATATCATGTGTGACTCTGGAAAATATACTGAATGAATTAGTTTATCCAGAAACTTGAATGGTTTATGGTTTAAGAAACTATGCATGCAGTGGACCACAGAGTAATCTGCCATGTGCTCTAGAGATTGATATGCAAGATTTAGCATCTAGGTGTGTATTTGTGTATGTGTACATACATACATACATACTCATATATATATATATATATATATATATATATTTATATATATATATTTATTTATATATATGTGTGTGTGTGTGTATATATATATAGTTAGTCAGATTATAGTAATATCAATAACTTATTAATATTTATTTCGTAAATATCATTCCTGGTCATGAATTTTATTATGCTGACAAGATATTGCTGTTCACATGTGACTGTTTATTTTATGTATGTCTTTATTATTTTAAAGTACTTTATAATGAAAACAGAGATCTATTTAAAGTTTATTTCTTATTTAATTTTAATAAGATTGGGTGGGTGGGATATGACAAAATGCAATTTTTACTTATTCAGAATGTAAATATTTTCTTTTTCACTTGTAAGTTATATTTGTTATAGATTATTGGACTTTCAGTAATTTTTTTGTATGATTGTGTAAATATTCTTTGAGGGAATTTGTTGTGTATATATATATATTGCAATGTTATTATTTTATTGTTCCCAAATACTTGTCATTTATTTGGATTGAGAAGCTAATTTTAGAATAATTTATTTATTAATGTGTTGTTCATTTTTACAATGCATAAGTAAATGTACAGAAGTATTTATGCAGTTAAAGATTATATCATCTCATTTTTCAGTATTTAGTGAAGTTTATTTATGTTAAATAATGTCTATTTAAAAAATAAACAAACAAACAAACGATGCTCTATGATTCTTCACATCCAGATGTATCCAAAACAAACATGCAAAAATATGTGTATTCACCAATTTTCTTTTTATTTAGCCAGTTGTCCCTCATACAAAAAAGTACTGAGGTTTGAGTTTCATCACAGTCCTGGTTGAGTTCCCTGTAAAGGCTTTTTTTTCCCTGTTTTTCATTCAGGGCTTGTAGTTACTGGTCTCAGGTGGTGATGTAGGATTTTCATCCTAAAAATTCTAATTTTAACTATATGTGTGTAAATACATGTAAACCTATTTGGAATATTTCAAATTCATAGACAGTATACTGATACCCTATAGCCTTAGTTTCTTCAGTGTTTAACTTAAACAACCCTTCTTTTGATTTATGTAGTTCTCCCTAAACATACACTTGGTAAATATATAGTGTCTTTGTAATGAATAAGAAATTACTGGATCTGTCAAGAAATAACTATATTTATTTCTGAAGGATTAACAACAGGATGTAGCTTATTAGTTGATATTACAAATAATGTTAAAATTGTTTTCAACACATTTTACAAGTTTTTAAATGATTGCAAGGTTGCAGGTAAGATTAACAGATATATGTAACACACATACACACAAGTAAACTCCTATTATAGCATTTTTGAAGGGACTGGGACCAAAAGAACCAGTCCCTTCAAAACACATATATATACTATAAGTAACAATGCCCACCTTTTTTGGAGGCTATTTTCAGCCAATATATTATTTTTTTCCCCCCAGTGTTTATGAAGCAATGGTTTATATGTTTGTTGAAAACCTGTTCACTTATGTTATACATTTGCTTTTTTTTTTGGCACCTTCATCCTTTTTTTTGCTAAAAAGAAAGAGGATTTTTAAAAAGATTTTAAGCTAAACTAAAAATACCTTGAGTATTACTGCATAAATGTAATAAGTGTAGTATTAACATAATAATAATGCTGTCATTAATGAAATTTATTGATGCCATATTGAACACATGTAAAAGTCACTAATTACTGTATTACCAGCAAGGAAAGCAGACTAATAATGTTGAATTTGAAGAAAGCTGGGAAGAATGTGTGTGTAAATGTAATGATTGAATAGCT
Organism: Mastigoproctus giganteus; assembly: GCF_048544385.1. Taxonomy (NCBI): domain Eukaryota; kingdom Metazoa; phylum Arthropoda; class Arachnida; order Uropygi; family Thelyphonidae; genus Mastigoproctus; species Mastigoproctus giganteus. Next base: position 169,446,149 of record NC_143581.1, on the reverse strand, counting down.
AGACACATTAGTTGCAAAGAGAGACCTATTTACCTTCAAAGGTTTGAGTTAAATAGCAAAATAAATGTCATTTGTACTGGGAATGATTTCTGTAAACAAATTGTACAATTAATGATTACCAGAGTTTAACCTGTATCATTCCTCTCTAAAAGCCAAAAATCAAGAGAAAGGATGATTATATTTGGTTTTATTCCTTCTTGGGACTCTAAAAAAAAATTATTGGCACTTTTTAGGAAGAAAGGAGTGTTAAAAACAGGATGTTATAACAAGAGCTTATTGTGTGTGTGTATGTGTGCACATTATTATTTTTGCTATTTTATTTCTTATTTTTTTTGTGCCCTTCAGCTTAAAAATATACAAAGCGTATATTTTTTGTATATTTTAATACAAATATCGAAAGCATTAAATCTTACAGATGGCCTAAACCTGTTAGGCAATGTATAAAGCAACTAACTCTGGATTCCTTTTTCAAGTGCTCAAGTGAGCAGTCAAGTAAACCTTTCACCTTTTGTAAAGCAGTTATTAATCAGTCCAAACTAGATTTTGAACAGGCTAAGAGTAGAAAACTTGCTTCTTGCCCTAATGGTAGCCGAGCATTCTGGTCTCTTGCCAAAGCTATTGGCTGCAACTTTTGCCCATCTCTGCTTCCACCTGTGGCAAAACCAGATGGTTCTGTTGTCACTTCAGCCAAGGATAAAACTGACCTGCTAGGATTCCATTTTTCTTCCAACTCGTGTATTAATGATTTTGGTAAAACACTTCCCACCATTCCCAACACGCTCCATTCAATGCCTCCTGCGGTCTTCCGTCAAAAGGATGTCAGAAGGATTTTGATGCTAAGAAAGCTATTGGTCCTGATGGTATTTCTCCACTTGTTCTCGAAACCTGTGCTCCTGAACTTACTCCTGTTCTTTGCTGCCTTTTTTCACTTTCTTATTCCAAAGGAGTTTTTCCTTCTGCTTGGAAATTTGCTCATATCCAGCCAGTTCCTAAAATGGGTGACAAATCCCTCCCATCCAGTTATCATCCCATTGCAATTACTTCTACTCTTTCTAAAGTAATGGAGAAATCAATTAACCGCCAACTCTTAAACTACTTTGAAACCTTCCGTTTGATCAACGATCGCCAGTATGGATTCCGTCAGTGTCAATCCACTGGTGATATTCTGGCTTATGTTACCCATTTATGTACAGATTCAATGAAAAAGTTCGGTGAAACACAAGCATTTACTCTTGACATCCCAAAGGTTTCGATTGTGTTTGGCATAAAGTTGTTCTAAACAAGCTTCCATCTTATGATTTGCTAACTGTTTTTTGTAATTGGTTATCCAGTTTTCTCTCTTATCGCTCACCGAGGCTGATGGTAGATGGCTCTCTGTCTTCTAACTTCTCCACTAATGCTGGTGTCACCCAAGATTCAGTTCTTTTCCTCTTGTATATATATATAGGTGCCTCTGTAGCCAGGTGCAGCAGTGCGTAGCACATGCTTCTTGATTAGACCGGGGTTCGAGCCCATGATCACCAAATACGGAGGATGCGGAAAAGTCAGGGAATGGCCACCGCATATCCCTGGAGCAATATGGCCTTAGTTGCTAATGTTCCTAAACAGCAAACAAACAAACTCTTGTATATTAACTACCTTCTTCCATTGACTGGAAATCCTATCCATAGTTTTGCCGATGATAGCACATTGCATTCCACTTTCCATTTTGAGAAACCTTCCCCTGCTCAATCAGCTTCAACTTCTTGAATATCCGCAACCAGTTCCTTAGCTGCTGATCTCCAGTGGGGCAAAGCCAACTTAGTTAATTTCAATCCTTCTAAAACTCAGTCTTGTCTTATGTCTCGCAAAAAAAGGATTCTTCTGCTCCTATGCTTATCTTTGGTGACACTCTGAGTTCTAGGTAAGATGATATAGCTATTTTGGGGATTACCCTGACTTCTAATCTGTCTTGCCACAAGCACATTACAAATATTGCTTCCTCTGCATCTAAAAAACTTGGTTTTCTCTTTAGTTCTCAGCATTACGTTTCTTCCAAACAGTTGTTCACTCTGTACAAATCGCAAATCTGCCCTACCATGGAATATTGTTCCTGCATCTGGGGCGATGCCCCCAAAACCTCTCTCAGGCTTTTAGATTCCATTCAGGAAAGGGCAGTTAGGTTAATTAATGACTCATCTCTAACGGAGTCTCTCTCCACTTGCTGTCTCATAGATGTGCTATTTCTTCTGAATGCCTTTTCTACAGATACTTCCATTGGCACTGTTCTTCTGAATTGGCTTCTATAATTCCTGCTCTCTCTGTCAAAACAGTCCGAACATGTGCCACCACCAGTCAACTACCATTTACTGTCCAACTTTTCATCTTCCTCATTTATTCATTCAACTACCGTTTTCTGGAGCAACCTTCCTTTATACATATTCCTGAAAATTACAGTCTACAGAAGTTCAAGTCTAATGTCAACAAATATCTTCTTTTGTATTCTCAACCTCCAACCCAAGCATGGTACTAAGTACTATAGGTTCCAATACCTCTTGTGTTTGGGGGTTTCATAAAAAAAAAAAAAAAAACCTCCCGGATTAGCGTTACACCCACACTTATCTGGTCTGAATCCAAGGGAATGGAATCTGACCATAACGATCCCTCTTATCTATCTGCCTAAGGCCCTCCTCTACCCCAATTCTCTTAATTGTTGTGTTTGTGTTCTGTATATGTTGGTTATAATGAACATACTTTTCTTACTGTACAAAAAAAAAAAAATAAATAAATCAATAAAGATGGATGAATCTCTTTGATTGCTCATCATTTTCTTCAGAGCGGTCTTCCAACCAAAGAAGACGAATGGTATGTACCAGTAGAGGTAACTTAGCTAGATGCAAGTTATTCTCATAGGCCTATTATTGCTTTTTTTTTCGTGATTATTTACATTACGTGTGAATTTAAATTGCGTGGGATGCTCTGGAATGCAACCCTCGCTTAGTATGTGAAATTTCTAGTAACTTTTAATTGAGCCCTAGGGCTTGCATATCTGTCAAATTTCATTTATATGAGTGTAAACTACCCATCAAACAAAGCCAGGCATATTCACTATTAAAGCTTGTTATTTTGTGAGCTTTAGATGTAGCCAGATACCAATATTCCTCATAAGTGATTTGTAATTCAGAACACTTTTTCTGCACAGAGATCTAATGGGAGGATGCGATGTTTTCATGTCTTTACAGTATAGGGGGCATTTATTTTATTCATACATTGTGCTTTACTGCATACAGTATATGCATTACAGCATGTATAACAAAGTACATACTGTAAGGCATGTACATGTATTATACTTGTAGTATAGTATTATATAAATGTGGTAGAAAAGGTGATAGTACTGCCAGTAAGCTTTCATTCTGAAATTTAACATTGGTTGTTACAGGATTTGGCATTTGTACTATAACTGTTTAATTAATTTAAATATTGTTTTGGAAACTTCCTGGTTGTAATAATGATGTGCTCTATGATAAAATATCAGGAAAAATAAAATTTTCTATATAAAGATTAACAAGAAAGTAACAAAAGTTTTTGGACATGCAAAGGGACTTTTAATTTAAAACTTAATATGTATTAATGCTATCTTTGGCCAGTATAACAACCTCAGCACTTTTCCCTGGCACACCCTGCCCCAACTTCCAGTAGGTGTCAATAAGAATTTGACTTGGTTCCTCCTGTAAGGCATCTTCTAGTGTTTATGGAAGAAAGCTAGTTTTACCATAGCGTAATCTGACAGTCCAGCTCATCCCATGGTGCCTCCTTAGCCAGGTGGGCAGGAGCAGCAGTGCGTAGCACACGCTTCTTGATTAGACTGGGGTTCGAGCCTGTGACTACCAAATACGGAGGATGCGGAAAGGTCAGGGAATGACCACCGCATATCCCTGGAGCAATATGGCCTTAGTTGCTAATGCTCCTAAAAACCAAATAACAACAACAGCTCATCCCACAAGTGCTTTGTGAGGTTGAAGTCAAGGCTCTCAGTTAGCCAATTCAACTTTTCAATATATTTGTCCACAGATCATTATGGCTATCACCGTATGTCACGGTGTATTATGCTGGCACTGACAAGACCCATTTCCACAATAGTGCATAACTATCTGAGTACAGGTCACAAACTTTATTATGCTTTTAGGTTTACTAATATGGAACAAGGCTAAAACAGCTTTATTCTATTAGCCCACCTCCATCAAACTTTGTGGTTGAGACAGTACACTCCGGAAAAATCTCTGCTTCCAAATACAGCCAGCGGAACAAGATGTATAGAGATATTCATCACATTGTAGCACTTTCTGCTACTGTTCTGATGATACAAATGTTGGGAATAACATAATTTTAAATGCTGTTTCAGATTGGTGAGTTTTGAATCCAATGCTGTGCATAACTCTGGCTGGTTGGCATACTGACGTGTCCTGTGGCCTGAGATCTGCTCACTGACATTTTCTGCATGTGACGTGCAAGAGATAAACTACTACTTATAGCTTTCTGAACACATTTCATGAGTTTTTGAGGCCATCCAGGTTTTTTCCCCCTTTAGGTATCATCTTTCATCTTTGAATAACCTAACAAAGTGGGTTTTGAGAAGTTCAGACAAGTTGCAGGCTGTTTATATGGCATCCGAACACCATTCCTTGTTGAAATTCTATGAAGGGCACCACGAAACCTGCAGGTTTCGTGGTGCCCTTCATAGAATCCCTTGGCAACTGCTACAAAAGCTATGGCAAGTCATTTGCTGGGGGGGGGGTGCAGTAAGATATGATTGGATAACATTTTATATGAATTTCATTTTTCAGCTGAGTTTGTGTTATTTTGCTACAAAGCAGCCAATTATATGCTAAAGGAAAGCTCAATATTTCATTGTTATATGTACTGTGTTGAGGCTCCTACTCTTTCCTCATCCATCAGAATGACACTCCCCACTGTTCGTTGCTAGTCTGCAGTTGCAAAGTTAGGGAAAACTATTAATAATATAAAACTATTAAGTTTTGAAAAAAGGAAAATCTTACTCACTAATCTTATACTACAAACATAATTTAACCTACTCTCATCTAGAAATAACTGGTATAGTTATGAAATACACTTTTGAATTTTAACTATGAATTCCTTCTGCTTCATTTTTTTTGTAGTTTACTTTTTTTAATTTAGATTTTTTTTAGAATTTAATTTCATTTTTTGTTTTAAACAAGCTAGCTTAAGAAGTACAAATTCAATTTTCTGATTAAAAAATTTAAAGATTGTATTTATTATTAATAAATTTTGTATTTAAACCAATATATTTATCGGTTTGAAAATAAACAAAGGATCTAACCTATTTCTTTTAGTTTTCTGTGCACCCACAATACTTCTCCAAATTCACAAATGTACTCCTACTTTGGTGTATGCACTTTGCTTAAAAGGTCAGGAATTCCCAGAAATTGCACAGGGATGTGATTTGAGCGGAGAGTGAATATTCTAGTGATAGCCATTTGTTTTTCTGCAATGTGCAGGCAATTTTCCTGCACGAGAAATGATGGCTTTTTTTAAAATCAGTCTTCCCCCACGATCACATCCCTCACGTGATGTTGCAGCACCTGCTCATTACCCGTCACTGTTTTAGTTATGGGGATATGCAGTATTACAGATCCATGTAACACATATATGCCAATTCATCTACCTAGGTAGATGAATTGGCAATGTTTTAATTATATCTCATATTGTGAATACCTCCACAATGCATTGCCATGGTGTTGCACTACATTGAATAAGTAACGCTTCCCCAATGGCACTGTTTTGTAGCTTAATGGCCTCTACGGTGTGTGGGCAGGTATCCTGGTGTTGTAACAGTGACAATTCAGTTATGAAGTATAACTCCACAACATGAGAGTGCATACCATCAGGCATCCCTGTGTTGCAGATAGATACCCTGTAATTTTAGTTTCTTGCAATTGTTGGTTATATACACCTGTGAGAAAAAATTCCATAATTATGCATTTGCTAGTTTGGGAATGCATGCCAATCAGTTGTTTTCTGGGTTACAATAGACTCAATTTTCCAGGATAGACAAAAAATAAAGTCCTGGATAATCAATTTCCCGGTTAATCGAAAAATGTTCAGCAACGTACCTAAAAAATTTGGTGATAGATAAAAAAAATGAAAAAAAACTTACCACGCTGTTTTCAAACTTTTGAATAAATTAAAGTTTTTATTCAATTGAAAAAAGCACAACTCTTTTTCATTTACCCATCATTTTTGCGATTTGTAAACAAAAAAAAAAAATATTTACTATAAAAAAAAATTGACACTCCTGACTTTGTCAGGAATGTCCCAGTAAATCGAGAGTGCTGTATCTGCTATATATTATAGCAGACTGGTAAATCCAGAGTCTGCTGTATTTCATTAGGAACTTTCAAATTCACACAAAATCTTCGGTGCATAATGGGAATGGTCACTTGGTAGACTGAGAAAACGTAAGACAAACATTTTAATTATAATTAATATTTATAGAGTAACAGCAATGAAAAAATTTTTCCTCCCTGTAGTATGGTTTTGACATATATATATATATATATATATATCATCACATTATAGTCCCATGACTTCTCAACTTATGAATCTTTGAATTTATGATCCTGCTCCAATAATATCCACATTTGAACTTAGGCCAAAATTAGCCACGAGTTCTCCTCCTCATCTCCATTATTACCATCTGTTGTGCAGCAGTCTCATTTTGCATTCACTGTGTTTGTCTGGAGACTTTTTTTTAATGATATTGGCTTATTTTCAGTAATTCAATTGCTTACTATTATGTTATTTGATGTCTCTTTCCCAAGCTGCAGACACTTTAGAAAAAAGTAATTTGATTGTAGGACAGCTAATTTAATTACGTTTCAGTTTTCCAAAGTACTACAGAAACCATTTTCATGGTTCTGGGATGATATCTGGCTAGGTTTCATCTTAACCAGATTTAACGTTTTTTTAATTATCCATTAAAAAAAATCACATTTAATAAGTTTTTTTCTGTAAAAAATGTTTTTTCCCCCCAATTTTTTATTTCTGTTGTTAGTATTACAGTAATAATAGGAGTAAAACATTGAAATCTCGACTCCCCAATAATCTTTTACGGACAGGTGGAAACAAAGGCAAAGCAACATTTACAGAATGTTCTACTGTAGGAATCGGTTTAACAGCTTCTTTAAAAAAAAAAAAAGTTTTATATTTATATAGGGTGACATGTAAGATTGGTCCACCTGTTACTATTGGCAAACTTTATTTCTTTTCTGATCGAGTGTCCCCACAATGGGGTCCTGCATGAGGTCAATCAGTTTGAAAAGAATAACATGAAATTTTAGCAACAGCAACATCTGGCCCCCACCTTATTTGTGCAATGAAATTTACTTGAATTTATCTGTAAAATGGTCATTTAAATTGTAGTAATTGATTTACAATTGTACTTATGCATAACTTATAAAAGTTTAGGCTTTAATTTATGCAAATGTTATTTTGAATTGTAATTGCTCGATAGAAGTAGCCCTATTCATTTTAGCAACCTACTTTGGGAGGTATGTCGTATTCAGGTAATAATTCTTTCATTTACCTGCCAGGGATGTATCAATTTTGTTATCCTAGCTACAAACCTCAGAACATACCGTCTTATAACCAAAGTTATAAGATGGTATGCTCTGCATAACTGGTTCTTTCTAGAAGCTAGCTAGTACTTATCAGTAAAGTTGTGGCATCATTTTATGCTATAATTTTAAGCCATTTTGAGATGTATTTTGTATATGCTGGTAGTATGGTTTTTCAAAAGATTTTAAAGACATAATGCTACAGGGATTTGCAGTGCTTAGTGTTCCTTTAAAGAATTTTATCAAAAAAGAAAACAGTAGACCCTGAAATTTTACCTATAAAGGCAGCAAGCTGTCCACCGCAGTTATTTCCAAGCATTAGTAAACTAATTTTTTTTTGTAATGTTAATGCCTGCCATTACATTTTTAAATTGATATGAATTTATGGCAAATTCAGACAATTGAGCTAATTATGAAAAAAAAAAAAAAAAATCAAAGAAAAAAAAGGTATTTTATTCTCCAATATAGTCCCTCCCCTCTTTCCAGGAATCAGAAGTATTTGCATCCTTATAGTAAATATTTATGATAGCCAATAAATCAACACCAAAAAATGCACTGACATATAAAATGACTAGTTTAATTTTTTGTAGTAATGTGTGGATTTGATTGTGCAATATGCACATTGGTATGGTATTGTGTGATGAAATAATTATCAAATGTTATTTGTTAAAAGATATTTATATAACAGACATGTAACTGGAAACCAGGGTGGTGATTAAGTGAGCAGTTGTAATTACTGTAATAATTATTTGTGACAAACCTTTGAATAATAATCACTGATTAATAAAAATCATTAAGACATTGCTTTGCTATATTTTCTGTTAGTTGAAATCTTGTAAGTTAAAATGTAAGTAATGCAGTGTTCTGCTGGTTTCCATCTGAAGATTGACTACACACTATAATCTCTAAAAATGTAGACAGGCTTCAAAATAAACAGATTCCTTCTTCATGTGTGGCTTTCCTAAAAGTTGTTGTTGTGATGGGGGTTTAATGGTGCATGAGCTGCTGGGGCTATAGTGTGCCTTTTCCTAAAAGTCTTGGTCAGTGCACCATGTACATCTTAAATACAGCTCATTCTGCTCTAGCATGCACATTTTCAAACTTATTTTTATTAAATATATATTATGCTATGACTGGTAAGTACGTTAAATCTCAAAGGTTACGACAAAAAACAATTACACTAAGCAAATTTTTTTAAGTGTAATTGTTCATATCTTGTTACGAGCATGAAAGTAAGTTTACTTTATAGATTTTGGGGTACTAAACATGGAAATAGTGCTTAAAATGGCAGATTCTCTTGTTTTTGAAAAAAGTAGTTTTTTATATTTATACAAAGTATTTTTTTTTTTTTTTATTTGTAAATATAAATAAAAAATTAAATAAGCTATGAACATACCTGTATCAAACACGGGACCTTTTTGTCTTTCACTTGTATTCGGCTTTGGGACCATCCCTTCTCACCATCCAACAATAATTGGCTAACATCTGTTACCCCCAATGTAGGTTGCTAAAACATGTTGCGCTCCATTTGCTTTTGTATTTTTGTTCCATTGCTGGGATGTCTTGATGGAAGCACTCATCATGTTTGTCACTGATGCCACCACAGTTTGGCGAGAAGAAATCCAGGTGTGAGTGCAAGAAATGCATCTTCAGTGACATATTGCACCCTAGTTTTTCATAAGAAGTAATGAGATCTTCCACCAGCTGCATGTAGTTGCCAGCTTTAACATTTTCTAGAAAACCAGTCGAAACATTTTGACAGACTTTCCACGCTGATTTCTCACTATTACTAAGGATACATTTGAACTGTTTGTCTTTGAAATGTTGCCTTATTTGTAGACAAATGCCTGCCTTAATCTTCACTGTGCTGAGTCTTGGGAATTTCTCTTACAAGTATGTGAATGCAGGCCCATTCACTTAAAAAGCTTTAATGAAATTTGTCATTAGCCCAAGTTTGATGTGGAGTGGTGGAAGCAAAATTTTATTTGGATCTAGCAGAGGCTCAATTGCCAAGTTCTTCACTCCATGTGTTAATGATTTTCATTGAGGCCAAATCCTCTTCTCATAATGAATATCCTTGGCACAACTATCCCACTTGCACAGAAAGCAACAATAGTGTACACCTAAGGATGTTCTTCATGTTTGCATGTTTCTTTTTTGTGGATAGCATACACAAGATGTATTGAAGGCAGCATATTTCTATTGTGTAATAACACAGCCTTAAGGCTAACCTTAGAGGCATCTATAAATAGTCTCCATTCTTTGGGAACATGCCTCATGTTCATTGGCGCCATTAGACTAACATTCTTACAAGCAGTGAGTTCATCTTCTGTTTCATAGAATTTATGATAGTCTATTTCACATACGAAATGCCACTTTCATAGGATGATCTAGAAGATTCCACTGTTGTAGCCTTGAGGTCAAAAGTTCTGCCTATTCTTTGGCAGCTTGGGATCCCTGATTAAGCTCACCCTGATCGTTAAGCTCACTTTCTGTGATGTATGTGGTGTTAAAGGTTTGGATCAAATGGTGGATCCCTTGATGTAGACGGCTGCTATACTTTTTCATGTATATCAAGTTGTTCATGATTGTCATCATAGCATACAGAAAAATGGCCGAGTGGTTCAGGAACAGGTGGTACTTCACTGTGAGGCATAGAACGAATTGCAGATGGTATATTTTTTGGGTACATTGCTGTCCACTTTTTCATTATCATCCCTTTTCTAATAGGAGGCACCATACAGAAGTAACGGCGTGATGTGATTTGTTGGATCCCTCCATATCGTGGGCACTGTGAAAGGCATAAAATATCCCTTTTGATTCAGTATTGATGAACAGGTAGTGCAGCATATGTGTGGAGTACAGTTCTTGTTCTGATTGCCTACTTTACACCCAAAGTACAAGAAGTAGGCCTTTTTATGGCTCGAGTTAAGGGATGCTTTCTTGAAGCTAATGTGACTTCTTCAAATACTTAACAGAAGTCATCCAGACTATTCATATAATTACTGGGCATATTAATCTTACACGACACAAATACTGCACAAAAAGTATGAATCTCACAGAAAAACTGTTAACTGAGAACAAATCACCTAGTACCTAGCCATATTCAAGCATTACTACAACAGAGTTGAAGACATTTGAGGTGATAACTTATCATGCGATAAGAGCATGGTGCTACTGAAACTGGGGTATTGCCATGCATTTTGCTGAGAATCATAGTTGATAATGGAGAGTAACTTGCCAATGAGACCCCAACTGTAATTCAAAAACAAGGGCCAATCGACAAATTTTAATGCGATTTTTGTGTTTGGCAACATAAAATTAGTCAAGACCGGGTATTTCCGTTTTTGTAAAATTTTACATGTTGACCAGTGTTACTAGGAAAGGCTTTATGTTTTGAAGTTATAACAATTCCTATAGAAATGAGCAAGGCTTAATTTTTCTCAAAAGTTTTCTTCCACCCACATTGAGTTAATTCATGAAAAGAAAATTAAAATCTTGGTATTTTTAAATCATCTAGAAAAAATAAATTTTTTTCCTCTTGGTTCATCAATATGTAAACTAAAAAAAACATCAACTAGGAAGGTATAAATAAGAACCAGTAGTCTTAACTCTAGACTTTTGTCATTCATCACCAGTTGGTTTCATTGAAAAGAAAACTTTGTTTTTAAAGGTTGACTATTTCCTAAGATCAAGTCTAAAATTTCTTGATGTGTGCATCAGGCATCAAAACCACTCATGTTGAGCTGTTCTGATATCTATGAAGCTGTAACTAATGAGGTTTTGCCAAAACTCAGGCCAACTTCTTCAATGTGAAGCTACCTGTTACTCTTTCACCCATATATCAGTTTTTTATAATATAAAACGTGTAAAATTTCTGATGCACACATTAAGTGTGCACTATGGGAACTAGAGACAGAGGCCACCTTTAAAACAAAGTTTCCTTCACATAATACCATGCGTCCATACATGACGTATGGTTGCATTTCATACCTGACTTGTACAGTATATGATAATACGCAACACATATCAACAGAGCCTTGTGGATTAACTCAAGACTTGAAGGAATCTGCAAGGCTTTAGGGGGTAAATTTCTATCAGCATGGCCCACACTTGTAGGTAGAAGGAATTTGTTTTGTAGAGACGGGATACACTTAAACAAAGGTGGTGCAAAAGTTTTTGCCAGTATTATTGAGGATACCTTAAAGGTTCAGGGAAACTGCTAGTTAGGGGGGATGTGGGTAATACTGACACGCGTTTATCTGATAATATTGGTCAATGTAACTCTTGCACATACCTTAAGGGTTCTTATCTGTTACCCCAACTGGACGTATTATCTAGATGTTCTGGGGGCAAAGACGTTTCACGTGAGCGGGTAGCTAATATCAGGGAAGAGAGCCTAAAAAACTTCAAGGGTTGTGTTAGGGTTGTTAAATATACAAGAACAGTAAATCTTAATTGTTTATACAGTAACGTTAGAAGTGTCGTCAATAAAATGAGCGAATTCGAACTGCTGGTTAAAACAAGTAACGCGGACATAATAGGGCTTACAGAGACGTGGTGCCACCCTGAAATTGGGGATGATGAGTTTCAGTACGGCTTGTATAATGTATTTAGGAAGGATAGGTTAGATAGAAGGGGTGGTGGGGTAATGCTTCTTATCAGAAGCAGCCTGAGTGCGACGATAGCTTTCCCGGATTCAGACGTTTCACATGCTAGTATAGAGTCTGTATGGTGTGAGATAGTTGGAAACAAAGGTATAATGCGAGTAGGAGTAATCTACAGACCAGGTGATTGTGAAGATTATGACAAAAGCCTCTACATGCAAATGGAATGGGCAAGTAAGCGTCAATGCCTTATTATGGGTGATTTCAATTTGCCTCTAATTGATTGGAATAAATGGGAAGGAAACTCGACATGGGGAACAAAATTTTTAAATCAACTAGATGACTGTTATTTGTATCAACATGTCAGGGAAAGTACTAGAGAAAAGAATATCCTAGACCTCATCATCACCCATGAATCGGATGACATAACAGGACTGACAGTAGAGGAACCAGTAGCAGGAAGTGATCACGGAGTTCTACGGTGGATGATGACGAGAGAGGTAGCAGAAGTAAAAGGCAAAGGAATGGGTTTTAATTTCAGAAAAGGAAATTACGATGCCTTAAGGTACTACATGGCCTCTATTACCTGGGGAGATATCGCGCAGAGAATGAATACAATTGAACTGTGGTACGCTTTTAAAACATTAATCACAGATGCCTTGAATGCGTATATACCATTAAAAAAATACTCCACGAGGAGGATTCCAAGCTGGATGACTAGTGAAGTTGCCGCATTACTTGAGCAGAAAAAGGTGGCATGGAAAGGTTACAGAACAATAAAAAGTACTGAAGCCTATAACAGCTACAAGGTGATCTGTAATAGAGCCACAGAAAAGGTTCGACAGGCAAAGGCAGTTTATGAAAAATCACTAGCAAACAGAGCAAAGAGGGGGGATAAAGAATTCTTCACATATATAAATGCCAAGAAGAGCAGGACAAACCAGATCGGACCTTTACGTAAGGGAAAGGGGATAGTAATAAATACACCAGCTGCCGTTGCAGATGAACTCAACAGTTATTTTGCATCGATATTTACAAATGAAAAGCCTTTTGTGGCAAAGGGAAATTGTGAGAGCGAAGTTAAAATATATGTAATTAATGATATTGAAATTTCGCAAGATTATTTAATGAAAAAACTTTCGAGCCTACAGACCAGTAAAGCTCCTGGAGTTGATGGAATATACCCTATAATCTTAAGAGAGGCGGCAAGCGAGTGCATTGAACCATTGAGGCTAATTATGCGAGCATCATTAGACTCTGGGGAGATTCCCTTGGATTGGAAAAGTGCAAATGTATCTCCCATACATAAGGGTGGCTCTAAAAGTGAAGTTTGAAATTATCGACCTGTCAGTCTGACTTCAGTAGTAGGGAAAATCATGGAGGCAATGATCAAGGGTGGAATTCAGGATCATTTGGATCGAATTGAAATTCTCAATGATACTCAGCATGGTTTTGTAAAGGGAAAATCATGTTTAACAAATCTGGTTCGCTATTTCGAAAGGGTCACTCACGAGCTGGATTTAGGGAATAATTTCGACATTGTTTATTTAGATTTCAGCAAAGCTTTTGACTCAGTCCCACATGAGCGGTTGCTTTATAAGCTGGAACAGGTTGGAATCACTGGGAAAATCCTTAGATGGATAGAAGGATGGCTTCAGGGCAGGAGGCAGAGGGTTGTGATAAATGGCTATTCCTCAGATTGGGTTGATGTAAGAAGTGGGGTTCCCCAAGGATCAGTATTAGGACCACTGTTGTTTTTAATTTTCATAAACGACATTGATGAAGGGATAGAGGGCGCGATGTCTAAATTTGCAGATGATGTTAAAATTGGGAGAGTAGTTAATGATCACTGTCAAGCTGAGCTTCTTCAGAGAGACCTAGATAGACTTCAGGAATGGTCAGAAAAATGGCAGCTGTGCTTTAATCCAACAAAGTGTAAGGTATTACACCTGGGAAACAGTAATCCCAAAAAAACGTATTCACTTGGTGGAGTTCAACTAAAGCCAGTACTGGAGGAAAGGGACTTGGGTGTTACGATACGGTCAGACATGAAATTCTCTGAGCATTGTAAACAGGTTGCAAGGAAGGCCCATGGTGTCCTATCGATGATCTATCGAACTTTTGCAAGTAGAGATAGGGACGTGATAATCCCATTATATAAGGCTTATGTTAGACCACACTTGGAATACTGTGTTCAAGTATGGAGACCGCACCTGAAGAAAGACATCGAGCTTCTTGAAAGGGTGCAAAGAAGGGTAACTCGCCTGGTGAGATCGGCAAAAGGGCGTCCTTATGAAGAAAGACTTCGAATATGTGGGTTGCAGAGTTTGGAAACTAGACACCTTAGAGGAGATTTGATTGAGGTGTTTAAGGCTCTGAGAGGCATCAGTAAAATGAATGAGGACAAAATTTTCAAGATTATAAATGATGCTAGAACTAGGGGACATAAATTCAAGTTACGGGGGGAAATGTTTAGATTGGACTGCAGGAAGTTCTATTTTAGCCAGCGAGTTATAAATTACTGGAATAAGTTACCTTCATGGGTGGTAGAGGCCGACAGTTTGGGGAAATCCAAAGGTCATCTGGATAGTACTTTCGGGTAAGGGAAGCGCATAGGATGATAGGTTTAATTTCCTTTTTATTTATTTTTTATTTTATTTTTTTTTATTTATTAATTATTATTATTTAGTTATTTATTTATTTTTTGTTTTTATCATTGTTTTGTTCGGATTTTTTTTTTGGCTGGTGCAGCATAAGCCATAGGCTTTCTTGCACCATGCGGCCGTTACTAATACTAACAGTAGCAAAGGAAAGATGGAATAAAGAGAGGGGAGAGAGAAAAGGAAGGGGGAACAAAGAAAAGAAATTTAATGTTTTTCTCAAAGGGCAAATGGGCAATTAGTGCCTGATCTCATGCTGTGCTAGCAGTCATGTGAAATAACAGGCTCTTTGATAGGATACATTTGGGTTTCACTGTGATCACTACTGGGACTAGGGCAGCCACATTATCATCCCAACAGACATCCTCGTTCAGACATCAATTGTTCTGCTCTCCAAGTTAACATAAAATAAACAAGTTCAAGTGTTTATGGCAATTTTATCAGATTTTTCCAAGTTAGGCTCATTCTGAATGTATTTATTCTAAGGTTCTTTTCAGGTTCATCCAGTTTCTTTTTGGAGTACATATTGGCTACCTGACACTTATATATATACAGCTAGCATATACAGTGTAGTCTTTCTGTGGGAATCACAGCAATTGCACAAATTTTCATGTCAAATATATCAACAGTTAATAAGCTTTAGGGTACCAATTAGTTAATGTTATGTTTAAGGTGTTTGCAGCCTCCATAGCCATGTGGGATTGCAGTAGCACATGCTCTTTGAGTAGACCAGGGTTCAACTCCCTGACTGCTAAATACGGTTGAGCTGCCAGCCCACACTGGACCAGCATGGCAGATTATGGTCCATTTCCCTCAACATGAATTTTTAAGGTTTCCATCATGCAGTGGATTGATAATGTTTTATTACTTATTGTGTACCCATATTAAAAATGCCCAAATAATTGGTATCATAACCAGAATGGTAGGGAAAAGAATACCCTTGTGTAAAAAGAAATAAAAGTAGCAAAGAGGTCAACATTATGCATATTGTTTATTGTGTAGATGAAATACTGAAGTATCAAATAAAGGAAAATGTGATGTTAAACACAATCTAACTGAAAAACATAAAACTGAATCAAAGAAATGATTTGCATAACAGAGACCTGTTTTTTAAGATGGAAATTAGTACTGAAGACAGAAGTTTTTACTGTTTAATAATGTAAATTGCATAATAGTTTAATATGTCTTTTGAGATAAAATTGTTTATTATGATGCAGAACTAGCTAAGAAAATATGCCAAGGAAAAATTAAAGGCAAGGTTTTATGTCAGTGTATTAGCACAATTTTTAGTTAATAAGCATATTAGTTATTTAAAAAAAAAAGTTTATTATTTATTCTCTTGCAACTGATGCTTTGAACAAAAGGGACAATTACAGGCTAAGCAACTGTTCTAAGAAGATATTTTAATTTTCAATCTGCTGTAGCACATTGCCTCTTGAATTTTTACCCTGATTGTGAAGCAAATTCAAGTCATTACAGATTAAATTTAAGAAAGCTGTGGTATTTACAGCTGATAACATTCGTGTCCTACTATGGTAAAAACAAGTATAGTAGGGCCACACTCATGTGGTGGGTTAGGGTTCCAGACCCCCGCCAAAAAGTGAAACAGCCTTTTTTTCACTTGTGAATGCATATGAAAACCTAATAACATGCCGTAAACAGACTGAATAACACAATAAAACGGCAACGTTCTTGGACTCTGTTGCTGAGAGCATCATGCCGAAAATAATGAACATGAATATAATTGGAAACTGCCGTATTAGCGGAATACCGAAAAGTGGGGACCTATTGTATATTTTAAAAAATTTAAAAGTGAAGTAAAAATACTTTATCTGCTGTCTCATGTAATTCATAATGCTTCTTGATATGATCTAGCAAATTTAAAGATAAATATCAAAAATTGTCTTGAAAGTTTTCAACTGCTTCATTAGTTCTGATAACAGGATAGCAGAATGAAAGAAATTCTCTGAATTTGTAGATGTTGAATATATCCAAATTTTATGTCATGTACCAAAGAGATGGCTAAGCTTGTTACCCGCAGTAGATAAGACTTTTGAAATGATGGGTTCTGCTCATAGGTTACTTTTAGACAGAAGTTTTGAATTTCAATTTTGAAAATTTATTTGTTTATAAGTCATGTAACAAAGATTTGTTGTAGCCATTGAGATTTAATAAAAAAAAAATTTCAGAAATGCAAATACACAATCTTATGGAGGACGTAAATATGAAACTAGAGAATGGAATAAAGGATGAATTTTTTGGGTACACAGTGCAAATGAAATGAAAAGTTTACCTTCCTGTAAAGAACAGTGTAAAACAGATTTTATATTTTTGTAATGTAAATAAATATTTAAATGAAAGGTAATGGGTTAGGTGACAAATACATTTAGCATTTTTTCAATTTTCCTTACAAACTGAAGTGCCTCCATTTAACTTAATGTCTTCAGCAGTTCAGTGACTAAATGTTGAAATTATTGATGAGGATGAATTATATGAAGAATACTCTTAACTAAAATATTTTCATTGCAAGAAATCTCAACTTGAATCAGATAAAGAAAAGTACTTAAATATTTTCGAAAAGGCCGCCACTAAATCAAATTTTAGAAATGATAAGTTGATTTCCTGTATATTTTCAATTTCAAACAGTAACGTTGAATCCTGCTGAATATCTTGCTGGCATACATTTTCCCACTGAGAGTGGGAAAATGGATGCCAGCTAGATATTTTTTCAAATTAGGAAACAGGTGAAAGTCCAATGGTGCTAGATCTGATGAATATGGATGTTGGTCCAAAATTTCAAAGCTGCAGCCATGGTAGTGATAGACTTGTGAGCAGCTGTGTTGCCCTGGTGGAACAAGGCTCCTGTGCTGAGTTTGCCTTTGATGTTTTCATGCAAATGCTTCACAAGGTCTGTGTAATATGTCCCTTTAACTGTCTGGCCTTTCTGAAGGTCATCCACTAGCAATACTCCATTAGCATTCCAAAAAACTTGGCAGCAGAAGGAATTGACTTGACTTTCTTTTTTGAGTGTGGAAAAGAGCTGTGTTTCCACTGTTTGGATTACTCCTTTGTCTTCAGCTGAAAGTGACAGACCCATGCCTCATCCATGGTTACCTTGCAAGGAAATTTGCTGGATCAGTGAATCACATGGCGTAGCATCTCTGGCAGTAATTTGAGTTCAGAGCTCAGCAACATTTGTAGGTAAGGGTGGTACATACACTAGATCTTTAACAAATCCCTATAAGAAAAAGTCCATAGGTGTAAGATCCAGGAAACGAGGTGGCCATGCTATCGGTGCCCATTGACCAATCCACCGACCTGGCAAACAGGTGTTGAGGTGCTCATGTACTTCTCCAAGGTAATGAGGGGGTGCGCAGTCTTGCTGGAAGTGAATGTGTCCTTGGTCATTTTTGTGAATTTGTGGAACGAGCAACTGTTGGAGCATGTCTAGATACATGGTACTGGTAATGGTCGTCTCCACGAAAAGAAGGGGGCATACACTTTTTCTTTGCCGAGGGTGCAAAACATGTTCACCTTTGGGCTGTCACAAACATGTTCCAGGGAGGCACTTGGATTTTCGGTGCCCAAAATCCTGCAGTTGTGGGTGTTGACCTTACCAGTGACATAAAACGTGCTCGCATTACTGAAAATTATGGAATCCAGAAATCCCTCATCTTTTATCTGATGCAACATTGCACACAGAATTCCTTACAAACCAGCTTATCTACATTTGTAAGATGTTTTACAATGGATAATTTGTACTTTTAAGTGTAAATGTTTTCATAACACTTGCACACAGTCACATGTGGAATTCCACTTTCCCGAGACGCACGTATTAGTATTGGCCGCATGGTGCAAGAAAGCCTATGGCTTATGCTGCACCAGCCAAAAAAAAAAAAATCCGAACAAAACAATGATAAAAACAAAAAATAAATAAATAATTAATAAAAAAAAAGTACACAAAAGTCAACATACCGTTGGCTTTTGTGTACTTCAACCGAAGCTATCCCTAACCTTTTCCATGACATCCTCAGGAACACGTGGCCGACCAGGTGACTTGGCATGGTGTGCAGAACATCCGGTCTCTACAAAATTCTTGTGCCACATGTACATTGTAGGCCTACTGGGAGGTTCCTTATGATAGTCTGTCCTCGTATAGCACGATAGTTGCGTTCCTAGAAACCCTCGTGCAATGCAAAATCGTGCAATATAAACAACAGGCCCTATGGGAAAAGTGGGGTTAGGTGCCGACCACCCAAGATTGAACACACATTTGGAACCAAAACATTACCAAACACAATAAATAATCGGGTAATTTTAATCGTTATAAAATACGTAAGTATTTTATAACGATTAAAATACGTAATAAAAATAATATAATAAAGTATTTTTAGTATTTTTTAATACTAAAAGTATTTTTAACGGATAAAATACGTATTTTATTCGTAAAAAAATTATTATATTAAATAAAATAGGCGTAATAAAATACTTACGTATTTTATAATACGTAAGTAGTTTTACGTATTTTATAATACGTAAGTATAAATTATAATACGTAAGTCGTAATAAAATATTGCTAATGCTTTTGCTTCTATCGTAAGCAAACTTGCTTTTTGTTTGATTTTCTATCCAAAGAGATGACAGCCGTTCCATCTCTTCCAATTCTTTGTGTCTTAATCTAATGGATTTTAATTACACTTTGAGTTGTTTCCGCTATGAAAGTTGTTTTTATTTTCTCTGCATTCTTTGTAATTCTCCGCGTTGCCTCATTTAGGTCTGTAGCACGTGCAATATCACATGGTCTTTCATTTCGCTCAAAGCGTTTCACAATTTCATATTTTTTTCTCTATTGACAGAAGCGGACTGGCCATAAGCCTTACGGGGGAAACCACGGTGGGCCGGAGGCCGGTGTGATTTTGGCCATAAACCGTAGTATGAGGATACTACAAATTTTCCCGGGTAAGAATTTTTGACCCAGTCCGCCTCTGTTTATCGATATTGCTTCTTTTTTTTTCTCTCTGAATCTGCAGTGTCTTACCCAGGACACTTCCTTTTCACGCCTTTTAAGTATTTTACTAATTTTTAGGGAATAAAGCACAATTACAAAACGAGGAGGCACGCTTGATACATACACATAAACAAAGCTGTGCGCGTATAGCAACTGAATAAACAACACCGTAAAGGCCGAGATACACTTTTAACACCCCACATTTTACTAAAGCACATTTCTGGGGTTACTACCATAAAACAATAAAAACAATTTCCAGTTGCGTTTCTTCTAGTGGAATCTGTTATAAACTGGTAGTAAACTCCATCTAATTGCATTTGCGATTATATCGATAGCTGGAATTGTTGGTTTTTACGTTATTATGGTGAAATGTGTTTCCCCTTCACTGATATAAAACACATAAATACATTTTCAGAATCTTCTTCGTTCCTATCGTGTTGCGTTCAGTTGGGGTGATTCCGCATTCGACTGCCATTTCTTGTAAACACAGAGGCGAATCGTGTACAGTATAAGCGAATTCGGTTCGTGTTATATAAGATAACGTTCCCCTATTTATAAATCGTGTATGATCGAATTGGTGTAATGCAAACACGTGTTATACGAGGACCGACTGTACTGAGTACAAAACTTCCTTTGAATTTGTGTAGCAGACTTCGTTTCTTCAAACCAAAACATAAGCCCCTGTTTTGCACCAGTGAAAGTCGCCATCTTGATCTCAACTGCCCGGGAGCACTTGCGGTGGTAGTATTGGGTACTACAATCGGCGTGCATTACACTTGAAGTGTATTGCTACATTCTGATATTTTAAAATATTATGTACATCCTCTAAATAAATTTATATACTCATTCAAAGTTGTAAAGCTGTTTTTGAAACATCCTGTATTTCTCTGAGCCAGGACCCCATTATGGGGTTGGGCTTTACACTCCCATCATGCATGAGTGCCCTTTTCTGGTTAGCACTGTACAGCTTTTCCTCCTACTTTCAGAGTCTGCATTTACTTCGTTCTCATTTTTATCAGTATTTGGGCTTCTTCCACTGCACTTCCAAAACCTAAGCTACACTTTTATATACTGTGGCATATTATACTACAATTTTCATAACTAATCGCAATCTAACATGAACTTATTTTCTTATCTTTTGTATATCATCAAATAAATATGTGATACATACTAGTGTTGGGACTCCTCTCTCTCTTTTTTTTAAAATTTGTACTATTTGCGATTTGCTAACAAATTATACTTTTTGGACTAGTGTGCATTAGTCTGGAGGTTCTAAATACAAGATGTTGCTAATAAATAATGACATTGTTGCAATTAAATAAATGAGTTTGAATAAATTTAAGGAAGGATTGGACAGTTGACATTGGAAAGGTGTTTTTTGGTTGATGCTGTATAAGCTTGCTTTCTTGCATCATTTTCCATTACTATAATTAAATTTTTCCAACCTTAAAAGTTATCCCCTTCAAAATAATTACCTTCAGCTTGCACACACTGTGCCATATCTTTCTTCCAAACACAGAAACATTTCTGGAAGTTACCTTCTGTAAGCCCTTTTACACTTCAGTCGTTTTTTTCTGAATGTCTTCAGTGGACTGAAAATGGGTTCCCTTAAGTACACTTTTCAGTTTAGGGAAGAGAATTGAAGGAAAATGTCACAAGGGGCTAGGTCTTGCAAATAGGGGCATGTTCACACACACATTTGTTTTTTTGGACAGAAACTGGCAAACAGAGAGTACATTGTGTGCTAGAGAATTGCCTTGATGGGGCATCCATCCTTCCACAATTCAGGTCTCTTCCTTCAAATGTTTTCATGGTCTTGTTAGAACTTCAGTATAGTATATTTGATTGGCAGTCTGACTTGGTGAAATGTATTCCGCCATAATAATGCCTTTAATATCGAAAAAATAAGAACCATAGTTTTCATTTTTGATTTTGACATCCTTGCTTTTTTTTTTATGGTCTGGGGGATTGTTTTGTCTCCCAATGCCTTGACTGTCTTTTAGTTTCTGAGTTCTACTGGAACAGCCAACTTTCATTGCATATAATTACAGTACTAAAAGTCTGAGTCATCAACTGTTTTCAAAATTATTTCATAAACTTGGAGTCTTCCCATTATTTGACCTTATTTTACTTTTCTTCAAAGTTTTTGGCATTATCTTGGCACACATTTCTCATGCCTAAATTTTCAGTTAAAATTTGTCTGTTTCTCTGTCCATATCGAGTTTTGATGCAACCATTCTAATTTGTGACTGATACAGCAAACGGCAAAAACACAAGGTAATGAAAGCCTATCTCACTGCAAATCAAACAAAAGCAAATGAGATTGTTGGAATGTGGCAGACAACTACAGAAGGATTCAAGGTCAATGCCTGCCTTTGTTTCACAGGTGGAACTTCGTGTGTAGTTACTGTGCTTGCAATCTCATTATTTAATAACCACACCTCATGTATTCTAACTACACTGGAAAACGTTGAACATTAAAAAATATTCTGATCCTGACAAAATGATGTGATTTCATACATTTATTTTCTTTTAACATGAAGCAAAAAAATGCATAACATGAAAAGATTTCACATCTCAGAAGAACAAAAAAAATATACAGGCTGCCACATCACTAAATTACCCATCGGCGGGCAAAACATTTCATTCACAGTCTTGAAGTGAGTGACGTACTGTATAAAGTGGTGAATTTTGTGTTTAATAAAAAATCTGTAAATTTATCATCTTCAACTGTACAATAGAAAAATCAGGGTGCAAAAAAATCGTTATTTCGCTTAAAGTTAAAATGGAGTTGCTTAAAGCAGTAGATTTAGGAGATTCTTCAAAAACAGACATTTGTAAAAAGTTTGAATTGCTAACTACGTCGTCGGCAATCATAGATAATAGAGACCAACTTACTGCAACGTTTGAGTGCAGTATGCTTGAGCCAGATAGGAATAGGATGAGAACGGCCAAACACGAAGATTTGGAGGCTGCATTGCTTGTTTGGTTCAAACAAGCTAGGTGTCAGAATGCTCCAATATCAGGACCTCTATTAATGGAAAAAGTGGATGTTTGCAATTCAAATGGGGATTGAATTCACTGCAAATCCAGGCTGGTTGGAAAGTTTGAAGAAAAGAAACGGTATCGTTTTTAAAAATGTTTGCGGTGAAGCAAATCAAGTTTCATCGAGTATGATATCGGATTGGCTGCAGTCTACATTCCCAACAGTGCTTATAGAATATAGCGTGAAAAATGTCTTTAACGCCGATGAAATGGGGTTATTCTATTGCTGCTGCTTACCCGATAAAACTTTTGATAAATCGTTTTTTCGATAAAGCAGTGTTCTGGCGGCAAAAAGTCCAAAGAGAGGATAAAGGTAAAATGGTGGCTTGCAATTCGGATGGATCTGAAAAGCTGCCCTTGTTCGTTATCGGGGAGAGCATGAATCTGCGCTGCTTTAAAAATGTAAAAAAAAAAAAAAAAATACTGGTTGAGTACACGGCGAACAAGAAGGTGTGGATGACTGCGACAACATTTACTGATTGGCTTTTGAATTTAGATAAGCACTTTTTATGCGAAAAGCAAAATGTTGCCATGATTGTTGATAATTGTCCAGCTCACTCTGAAGTGAGATTAAAAGCTATAAAGCTTATATTTTTGCCTCCAAACACTACGAGCATTTTACAGCCTTGTGATCAAGGCATAATACAGAATTTAAAATTTTATTACCTTAAACAATTGCTAAGAAAATATTTGGCTGCAACTGAAGCAAAAGATTTCTCTGTCAACTTATTGAATGCATTGCACATGTGCACTGCTTGGAATCTTGTAACACCAAAGACTATCGAAAATTGTTTTTGTCATGCGGGATTTTCCAAAATTTTAATACCTACTAAACCTAAAATTTTAATACCAAGATTTAATACCTACTCAACAGTCTCAAGACAATTAAGAAGCTAAAGCGACATTCAGTGAAATGTTTGGGCATCTTTCATCTCTTTTAGAAATTTCGGTATCTTTGGATGAATTTGTCGCAGTTGATAATGCTAATTTGTGTACAGCACCGATTTTAACAGATAGTGATATTTTGGACGTCGTACGGCCTATGGAAGTGGATCCCATGGGTGAAGACAGTGATGATAATGTAGACAATGACATTGATTTGTTAGTTCCTGTTCCTACTACATCAGAAATGTGAAAATTGATAAAAAGTATGTGCAGATATTTAGATGTACATAGGAGTGGTGAAATGAACCAAATGATGGACAATATTGAACAATCTGTATATAATAAGATGATAAATAACGCAGTACAAAAAAAAATATCAGATTTTTTTTAGAAAAAAAACATTTTTTAAAAATTTTTACATATTGTATGTTTTTTTATCTGACGAAGTCAATGAACATGTGTTAATAAATTGTGTCTGTAAAATGCCCCTTGTGTAGTGTTATATAGTGCATAAAATGTTAACTTGTTTAAACTTTCTATCCTAACTCTCTTGATTATTACGACATCAAAAACATTGGTGAGTTTTTTTTTGTTTACTTCTTTTAACACGAAAAAATATTTCTGTCTTCATGGTTTCATGTTAAACGATTTCCACTGTATATTAACACTGTTGCCTAACTCCTCTATTCTTTTATAATCACTATTGGTTCTCATTTATTTATTTCTTGTATTTACATTCATGGCTCAAAAAAATTGTTTACTTACCCTTGTACATTTTTATTCCTAACCCTACTAGCAATGGTACTAATATGTTATATATTTATTTAGTTATAATTTCTTAGTACTATTCATTCAATTACAGCCAGGCCTTGCATAACGTGAGTTCGATTAATGCATTTTTCAGTTACTGCTATTTCAAAAATTATACCACTTTTCACGATGCAAATTTCCAGTTAATGCGATCTTTTTTTTTTATATGATAATTGAAGAAGATTTGAACCACGCGTTGGACTGGCAATAAACAAGTGTTTGCCTGCCTCAGTGTGTCCCATCAACCATTGGAACAAGATGTGTTACTTTTCTCCCGCTAATAATTTTCTTGGCAGGGGGATGGTTACTCTGTACCCCCCTATCTTCATCTGGTGAGGCATGGGCCTGCCCCACTGACTTTTGGGGTTATCTTCACTATTAAACCCATATTTCTGTCTTTCACCCCCCCCCCCCAGTCTTCAGTCTTCCTTCCCTCTAGCTATCTTGCGACTAGCATTTGACCCTGTCAAAACTACACAAACCCCACACTAAAAAAAAAAAAAAAACTAACTCTACTCCGCATAACTTATATCTCTTTCGGCCTGACCCAATTTCTAGCATTTCTCCCCCACACTGTTTTTTTTTTTAGGTCCTAGCCACTGAAATCTCAGAAAATTAGGTGGCAAGAACTGCCAGAGTAAATAGTAAATCTCTAAAATACTGGTGTACCTGGTCTGCCTCCATGAGGTATAGTGTGGGCAACAGTGGGTCTCATTTGAGACCCAACGGCTAAAAGACCAGATGAACAACGGTACAAAACATTACACACCACAATATCCATACACTTTTAAACCTCTGGCCTCTAACAGTGCTCTGTATCACACCACAATGTATACTACGTGGAGATGGGGGAAACCCCTGGTGCCGTTAGACCCTAAACACACTATACACTATAATAATTTTCTTCCATCTGGTGGGGCATGGACATGCCTCACTGACCATCTGGGGTTGCCTTCTGTATTGACCCCACCTGTCTTACCCCCCCAGTCTTCAGTCTCCCCACCCTCTCTCTAACTTTGCGACTGCATCTAACGAAATCAAAATTTTCCAAACCCACACTCAAAAACTTAAGTCAATGATGCAACAACCCTATTACCGTTCGGCCTGCCCCCTTTCAGCATAAAATATAGTAACTTTTTTTTTTTTTAGGTCCTAGCCACTGAAATCTCAGGAAATTAGTTGGCAGGGCTTGCCAGAGTAAATAACTATACTGGGTTGTTGTTGTTTGGTTTTTAGGAGCATTAGCAACTAAGGCCATATTGCTCCGGGATATGCGGTGGTTATTCCCTGACCTTTCCGCATTCTCCGTATTTGGTGGTGACAGGCTCGAATCCTGGTCTAATCAAGAAGCGTGTGCTACGCACTGCTGCTCCTTCCCACCTGGCTACGGAGGCGCCAACTATACTGGGTGTACCTGGTCTGCCTCCATGAGGCCAAGTGTGGGCAACAGTGGGTCCCATTTGGGGACCCAATGGCTAAAAGGCCAGATGAACAACGGTACAAAACATTACATATATACAAGATCCACACACTTAAATCTCTGGCCTTTACAGTGTACTGTATCACACGACAATGTATACTACGCAGAGATGGGGGAAACCCCTGGTGCCGTCTGACCCAAAAACACTTTACAATAGAGTCACTTGCAGACTTGAATTTAAAAATTAAAATTTTTAAATGAGCCAGATGAAGATCCACTGAACATAGGGGTTAGTCATAAAAACATTGATAAAGACCTGAACTGTTGGCTTCATGCATTGTGGACTGCCAATTAACCCAGTTTAATAGTTTGCCAAAAATCCACAAACACAGAATTCCTCTGAGGCCAACTGTGGCACTGCAACCGATGGGCTTTCAAATATAGCCAAAATCCAATCCCCCTTTGCACAACCATTCAATATAGGGAGAACATATATTGTGTCTCCCAGTTGTTAAGCTTACAACGTTAATAATGATGTTATTCTAGGGTAAATAGTTATAAATATTCAGAATATTATTAATATAATAATAATATATAATTTACATAAACTACCCCAAAAATTGCCTCATATACAAAGTGAGATAAACTAGAAATTGAAATCATATTCTATGAAGCTGACCCACATGTAATGTATGAGTAAACATAAGGATACTGCCAGATCTGAGATGAGAAATGGCAATTTCACATTAACAAATATTGCACATGGGTAGGAGTAATCTCAGATTAATATACTGTGTGGTATTACACTCAGTGTAGTGGAAAATGAAAAAGACCTGGGGGTAATTGTGCGGTCAGATATGAAATTCTCCAAGCAGTGCAAGGGGTTTTGTTAATGATGTACAAGAACTTTACTAGCAGGGATAAAGAGGTGATTCTCATTGTACAACAATGGTTAGGCTGCATACTGGTCTGGGGGTCTCACTTTAGGAAGGAAGTAGGTATGTTGGAAAAGGTGCAGAGAAGAGCAGTGAGATCGGTGAAGGGAACAAAAAGGTGGTCTTACTAAAAAATGTTTCAGTTTTACAAGTTGCAGCAGCTGGAGACTAGGCACCTGAGATGTGATCTGACTGAAGTGTTTAAGGCTTTGAACACATTGAGCAAGTTCAATGCTGATAGCATTCTTCTTGTTCAGACTACATGGGGGGGGATGGAGGTATAAATTGAAATTTAGGAAGGATGGATGGTTGCAGGATAGATATACAGAAGTTTGCCTTCAGCCAGTGGGTGGTTGATTGTTGGAACAAACTTCCACCTGTTATTGTGGAAGTGGATAGTTTGAATAAATTTAAGAAAGAACTAGACAAATTACTGGAGGGGATGAATAGGTGATGTGGGAGTTTTTTTTTTTTTTTTTTTTTGCTGATACATCATACGCTTGCTGTTTTGTATTATTTGCAACTAATACTAATTTTCCCAAGAGTTCTACATGTGTATGCTTGCTAGATTTAGAGCAGTATAAGAAACACAGTTCTTGGTATTAATTAAGTAATCTCAGTTGTGTGTTAGAATACAATACATGTTGTTCGGCCATGGCGCAAGAGAAAAATAAAGTTGCCATTGCATTATGTGAATGTATTGAGAACTTTGCATGTTAGTAAAATAATGTCTAAAGAAACTTATGTGTGAATGTTACTGTTAAATCAAACAAGAAAGAACAATTTTTTAACAATATCCAATGGGATGAATTCCACTATACCCAAAGTAAAAACTACTGATATATGAATTCATAGGTCCAAATGTATTTTACTTTTATATATTAAAAATATGCATTTAATTATTCTGATTAAAAAAAACAAAAATTCTTAAGAATTAAGATTTTTTCATGATTATATTACTGTCATTTAACAACAACATGGAAAATACTTTATCAATAATATTCCCCACACATGGCAAAAAATTAGAGAAGGATATATACAAATACAGGTTTATTACTTTTTTTAAACATGATAATGGGAAATGAATCATACAGCATATGGGATGAATTATAGATATCAGTTTTTCAAAATAATTTTGGCTGCAAATTAAAGAATTCACTGCTTATAGGTAGTTAAAACTTAATCATCACTAGAAAACTTGGTCCTCAGAGGCATAATAGAAGAACTATAATCTTGGCTACTTGGACCTCGTAAGGCACTAGCAGCATGTGTGAGCTGCAGTGCAGCATCTGGGTGAGCTGAGCCAGGCAATAATGTACACTCTCGGTCTAATATAGTAGCCATTCCCTCCAACAATTCATAAAATCCAAATGATAAAGCTGCTCGCCGTAATCTGTTTAATTCCTGGAAAATAGTTAAATAAATTAAACAACAGGATATTTCTCTTTCTTTTCCTATAGTGAGATCAAGGTTTTTTAATTTACTACATACACTTTGTTTTCTCTGAAATTCAATTAATGTGACAGAATTTCAGTTCAAAATTTCAATCAATTTGGCCCTGGAGAGATTGTGCAAGGCTCGTGTGGTAGAATTTTTCACAGCATGGTCTGTGCTTATTAAAAGGAGAGATTGTTTCTACATGGATGGGATATGCTTAAATAAAAAGGATGCAAGAATATTTTCTGATGCTATCAAGGCAGTGTGTTAGGTGGGTTGGAAACTGCTAGCTTTGGGGGATTTATAGACAGTAGCCGCAAGCAGAGGTGAAAGTGATTCTTCACTGCTTCTCTTGGAATGAGCAGCATGAAAAAGCAGCCTGGAAAGCGAGGTGCTCGGGATTTCAAGGACTGCTGGGAGTCACGGAACAAGTAAATATACATGGGCTGTGTTAGGGTAACTAAGAGTAAGAACAGGTGCATGTATGCTTGCATGTACACCAATGCCAGGAGTATAGTAAATAAATTTGAGGTGCTGGTAAAGACATCAAAGGCAGATATTGGAGTGTCATGTCACACAGATATAAGGAATGCAGAATTGGAATTTGGGGAGTACAATGTTTATGGAAAGGATAGAAATGGAGGAGGGATTATGCTGTAGGTTATGAGAATAGGAGTGTGTTATAGGCCTAATGACTCTGATTAGTACAACAAACAATTGTACAGAGAAATAGAGTGGGCCAGTAAATCAGAATGTCTGACAATGAGGGATTTTAACTTCCCAGATATTGACTGGAACTTGTGGATTGGTCACTTTCACATTAGCAAGACTTTTTTGGATTTATTGGATGATTGTTTTCTACAGTAGCATGTTTGAGAGGCAACCAGAGGGATTAACACTCTTGATCTGATTATCAGCAGTAATTATTCATGCATTAAGAATCTGCAGATAAAGGAACCATTAGTGGCAGTGATTACAGAGTACAGATGTAGGATTTACTCAAAGATGTCTCTACCATTAGGGGTAAAGGGAACGGTTTTTGCTTTCATAGAGGTGACTTCTCTTTGCTTTCATAGAGGTCTCAGACAGTTTTTAAATTCTATACAGTGGGACCAACTGATGATGTTACCAACAGCAAATTCTAAATGGGAAGTAATCTTGGAAGCTACTAGGCTTTTTTTTTCCAACTAAGAAATACTGTTCAAGGTTTAGGCCTAAATGAATGTCAGATGAACTAATGAGATTCGTGGCAGAGAAGAAAAAATCATGGGATGCAAATAAATTACCAGAAGACACAGAAGCATATGGTAGATATAAGTGAGTCTGTAATCAAGTCAGAAAGGAGGTTAGGCAAGTGAGGGCACATTATGAGAAATCTTGGGCAAAGAATGCAAATAAACACAACAAAGACTTCTTTACTTATATAAACGCTAGAAGGAAGGGGATGAATTCGGTTGGCCCACTTGATATAGATTCAGGGAAACAAGGTTAGTGATTGGAACAAAGGGTTGCTCTTACGAAGAAAGGCTTAAGTTTTGCAAATTACAGTGTCTGGAGACTAGGCACCTGCAAGGTGATCTGATAGAGGTGTATAAAAGCCTTGAATGGTTTGAGCATGCTCAATGCTGATGGGATTCTGCCTCTTGCTCAGAATAATCACCTGAGAGGGAATAAATTCAAATTGAGGAAAGACAGATGTAGGATAGATGTCTGGAAATTTGCCTTTAGCCAGCGGGTAGTTGGTTTGTGGAACAGACTTCCATCCCTTGTTGTGGAAGTTGATAGCCTAAATAAATTTAAGGCTCAGCTGGACAGGTATTTCGAACAAACGGAGGGGTGAAATGGGAGTGTTTTTTTTTTTTTGTTTCTGGCTGATGCTGCATAAGCTTGCTTTCTTGCATCATATGCCTCTACTAATGCTAATGCTTGACTGTTGATGATCCTGCTCAGATACCTTACAAACTGAAGGAGTATTTTGCATCTACATTCACACATGAGGAATTCTGAAGGGAAAATGGTGACCAGAACTTATCAAACTAACAGGGAGCTAAACTATTTTGTTATAACTGAGAGAAAAGTGGAGGAGATATTGTTGAAGTTAAACATAAGAAAGGTACCTGGGGTGGATGGGATCTATCCAGTTATATTAGAGGATGCAGCAAAGGAAGTAAGCTAAGCCTTAGTCATGATTATGAGAGCATCCTTGGACTCAGGGGAGGTCCCCATGAACTGAAGATGTGCAAATGTATCCCCAGTTCACAGAGGGGGATCAAACGGTGATGCAAGTTAAACTAACACCTGTTAGTTTAACTTCTGTTCCAGGGAAAATAATGGAGTCACTGGTTAAAGAAGAACTGCAGGATCATCTAGACAGCACTGCAGTTATAGTTCAGACAGAGCATGGGCTTGTTAAGGGAAAGTCTTGTCTGATGAATTTTATTGGATACTATGATGTGGTCACAAAGGAACTGGATTAAAAAAATAATTTTGATATCATCTACTTCGATTTTAGGAAAGCTTTTGATACTTTTGCACGTGTTTACTGTTCAAATTGGAGCAGTACAGCATTAAGGGCAAGTTGCTGCTATGGATAAAGGAATGGTTGGGTGGGTAAAGACAGAGTGCTAATCAATGTACAACACTCTTCGTGGACTAATGATATTAATGGAGTTCCCCAGGGTTTGGTGCTGGGCCATTGTTATTTTCTGTATATATCAATGATATTGACGAAGGTACATCAGGCCTAATGTCCAAGTTTGCAGAACGATATGAAGGTTGGTAGGGTTGTTAATGACAGTATGCTACTGCAACAGGATCTAGAAAAGTTGAGCGAACAGGCTGAGAGGTGGCAACTGAAGTTTAACATTGACAAATGCAAAGAACCACATATGAGCAGCAGTAACCCCAGAGTTACGTAACAACTGTGTGGTACTACACTCAGGGTAGTGGAGAAGGAAAAAGACCTGGGAATAATTGTGCAGTCAGATATGAAGCTTACTGAGTAGTGCAGATGGACTGCAAGAGTAGTTCAAGGGATCTTGTTAATGATTTGTTTGTTTGTTTAGGGATTTATTAGGTGCATCGGCAACTATGGCCATAGTGCTTTATCATGTTAATGATATACAGGAATTTTGCTAGCAGAGATAAGGAGGTGATCATCCTCTTGTATAAGGCAATGGTCAAGCCACACCTTGAGTACTGCATACAGGTCTGGAGGCTTATTTTAGGAAAGATGTAGAGCTGCTGGAATGAGTACAGAGGAGGACAATGAGATTGATGAGTGGAACAAAGGGTTTCTCTTACCAAGAAAGGCTTCAATTCTGCAAACTGCAGCATCTGGAGACTAGGCACTTGCTAGGTGATCTGATTGAGGTGTATAAGGGCTTGAATCTTTTGAGCAAGATCAATATTGATGGCATTCTTCTTATTGCTCAGATTATGCACCTCAGGGGACAAATTCAAACTGAGGAAAGACAGTTGTAGAATAGATGTGCAGAAATTTGGCTTTAGCCAGCGGGTGGTTGATTGCTGGAACAAAACTTGCATCTGTCTTTGTGGAAGTTGACAGCTTAAATAAATTCAAATCAGGACTAGACAAGCTTTTGGAGTAAATGGGAATTTTTTTTTTTTTTTTTTTTTAGTTGATGCTGTGTAAGCTTGCTTTCTTGCATCGTATGCCTCTACTAATGCTAATTTTTCTGGAATTTTAGCCATGAATAATTTCAGAATTAAGAAATGAAGATTGTGCATTTTGGAGTGATTGTACAGTGTAGTAAGATTAATTTACACACACAAAAAAAGAAAGAGTAATTAATATATACAGTAATATTTGTGTATACAGTACGCATATACATATATATCAAGGCCTAACCACAAACAGGGGAAGTGGTTTCAGACTTTAAAATAATGTGTCAAAATGCAGTTTCATTGGCAGAGAATTACAAACATGCATGATGGCAGTTAATTCACTTTCAGTTAGGCTTACTTGGGAGAGAGAGATAAAAAAAAAAAAAAAAATACAAGTTCTAATACTTGATTTATATCCTTCAATGAAACTTTTTGCTATACATTGCTCTTCTTCAGCATTACAGATTTCACATCCCATTTTGCCTCATTCATGCAATGTCTATATCCACTTCAGAATAGTCTTCAAAGCATATTTCCCTATACGTTTAGGCAACGATACACATCACTACAAATGTCTTCACTATTATTAGCTATTCTTCATGATTAATAGAGAAAGAAGCATACAAAGCTTCATTTGTTGCAACATTCAGGGCAACAAATCTAATTTTAAATTGTTTGAAGCAGCTGGCTATCACTTTTTGTCAAGCTCATTCTATGGTAAAACACAAACACATTGACTACAGTACATTGATTTAGCATCATGTTTTGCTTTTAAGACAAAACAATTTTGTTTAATAGAATTATTTGATAGCTTAACATATTTATTACACATTAATCAAGTGGCTGAAAAATTGATGTTATATCAGCTGGCAGTTGTTTGCAGTTTGGTTTTTAGGAGCATTAGCAACTAAGGCCATATTGCTCTGGGAATATGCGGTGGTCATTCCCTGACCTTTCCGCATCCTCCGTATTTGGTGGTGACGGGCTCGAACCCCAGTCTAATCAAGAAGCGTGTGCTATGCACTGTTGCTCCTTCCCACCTGGCTACGGAGGCGCCTATCAGCTGGCAGGTACTCAACAGTGATGATATGAAGGGTGCAGTTATCCACAAACAGCAAAGTTTTTCTATTCTCCCAGCTCATTTTGAAATTGAAGTCGCTCATTCATTCTTCTTATACTTTTGATGACATCCAAGCCTTTTGGCCTGTCTGATATATAGTCGACAATATCTTCAAATCTTTAAAACATCAGAGCTTTTAGGCTTTCCCAATGATTAGCATTCCCATTTCCCAATGATTACAAAGGTTGGCAGGGTTGTTAATAACAGAAAAGACAGTATGCTTCTACAACAGGATTTAGAAAAGTTAGGCAGATGGACTGAGAAGTGGCAACTGAAGTTTAACAAATGTGTGGTACTAAACTCAGGGAGGTGGAGAATGAAAAAGACCCAGGGGTAATTGTGCAGTCAGATATGAAGTTCTATGAGCAGTGCAGATGGGCTGCCAGAGCAGGTCATGTCGTCTTGTCAATGATATATCAGAATTTTGCTAGCAGAGACAAGGAGGTGATTATCTCCTTGTATAAGGCAATGGTCAGGCCACACTTTGAGTACTGCGTACAGAGAGGCTTAAGTACTGCGTACAGAGACGAAAGGCTTAAGGTCTACACGGTGCAGCATCCGGAGACTAGGCACCTGCAAGGTGATCTGATTGAAGTGTATAAGGCCCTGAATGGTTTGACCAGGCTAAACGATGATGAGATTCTTCTGATTGCTCAGATTACGAACCTGAGGGGACATATATTCAAATTGAGGAAAGACAGTTGCTGAATAGATGTGAGGAAGTTTACCTTTAGCCAGCGGGTAGTTGATTGCTGGAACAGACTTCCATCTGTTGTTGTGGAAGTTGAGCTTAAATAAATTTAAGGAAGAACTGGACAGTTTTGGAGATAATGGTTTTTTTTTTTTTTTTTTTTTTTTGGCTGATGCTGTATACGCTTGCTTTCTTGCATCATATGCCTTAATTAATGCTAATTAAGGGAGAAAATTTCTCTGTGCCAGACATGCTGTTTTACCTCTTTTTTGTGCCACTAAATTTCTCTTTTAAATGTGCTTTACCTGGTAACAACTTAAAAAAAGGTCCAATTTTTTTTGGCATTGAAGATTGTGGTTGTACACCAACTAAACAGCTTTAAATGATTCTCCTTCCATTCATAACATGCTGGGATGCTTTAGTGTTGCAATTTCACAGCGCACGTTTTTTTTTTGAAAAGCTGCTCATGATGAGTCTTAAATTTCTGGAACCATCCATTGGAAAGTTGATATCTTCAATATTCTTCCATTGTGGAAATGATTTGGCCTCAGTTGTTAAAAGATTTCTGTTTATGGTAACATTTTTAGCATGCTTCATCATTATCGATTCCAAAGAGTACCTTTTTGAGATCCGGATCTTTTGCCTTTTATGCTTTGATCTTATCTAGTGCAGTAGATTTCTCTAAGCATTCAATCTTTCAAAATGGTGTTTGGCATTCTCAGGAATGCCAAACCTTTTAGCAAAGCTTGTAAAATCTTAATTTTGTCTGCAAATGGCATATTAATAAATATACAGTTTATATATACTGTATAATGAAATGAACTTGTAGTTACTGAGTGGTTTCTTAAAGTCAGCCTGTATTTTAGTCATTAGCTTAAACAAATTAGCATTCTTTCATTTTGATAATACAATACAAATACTGTAATAAAAAAAGTATAAAACAAGATAGTGTGGTGAAAATTTTTTGGTTGTTAAAGACAACCCGTTCAGCTTTTGAGATCATTATAACAAATATGAAATAGTATTAGGTTTAAGAGAAATCTGCTAGGACCTATTACATGGTTATTATAACATGCTGGGATATTAAAAAGAGAGCTGCTATAAAGAGCTTCAACTGCAGTTATAAATTATAATAATAATTTAATAACGGTTGAATAACTGAGCACTTCATTATATTAATTAGATATCTTATGGCAGAAGATTATTAAAAATTCTAGGGGCTGAAACCATATTTTAGAACCCTTTTCTGTGGGCCTTTGTCAGTAGTTGAGGATTCAAACAAGTTAGAATTTTTTTTTGACATAAAAGAGAGTTGATCTGCATGGTGAGGTGTAGGGATTCTGGAAATTTTTTCTGAACAGCACTATTGAGTAGGGAGATGGAGATCACTGATTTTCATTTATGCTCATGGAATTTTTTTGTAAGAAAAATGCTTCTAGAAATTCTTGCTTCTTCTTGTGGTGGACTTTTGCTAGTACTTGAGATGCTTTCAGAGGTTAAAGATTTTGTTTCTTTACAGTTGGAACATGCTATTTCACTTACACCAATGTTTTCAGTTTGTATGTTTGGGTTAGGTATAATTGGCAGTTATTGAATTTAATTTCTGATAAGACTGCACTACATCAGCTGTTACATTTGCATGTAACTTTGTAATTCTTTCCCCCTCCCCTCATCCTCCAAGTTTCCACGTCAATGGACAGCTAATCAACAGAACCAACTTGTCTTGTTAACAAGTACACATGTCAAATTGGAAGTGTCCAAGGAAGTAGACATGGAGGCTAAGCTTTAATATCAACTGAGATATTAAAAGTAAAAGTTTAATATCAACTGAGATATTAAAAGTGGTATCACACTCTAGGTAGTGGAGAATTTGTCAATATACAGGAATTTTGCGAGAAGGGACAAAAAGATGATTATCCTGTTACATAAGACAGTGGTTAGGATGCATCTTGAGTACTGCATTCAGCTTTGGAAGCCTCATTTTAGGAAAGATATAGATTTGTAAATTGCAGTATTCTGGAAACTAGGTATCTGTAAAAAGACTTGATTGAAGTGTTTAAAGCTTTCAATTGGTTGGATAAACTTAATGTTGAATGGCATTCTTAATCTTTCTTTTAATAAATTTAAATTGGTAAAGGAGAGTTGCCGGATAGATATGTGAAAATTTGATTTCAGTCAGAAAATAATTGACTGTTGTAACAAACCTCTATCTGGTGTTGTGGAACCGGATAGTTTAAATAAATTTAAAGAAGTGCTGAACAAGTTATTAGAAGTGAATGAACAAATTATTAATTAGAAGGAAGAATGGAAAGTGAACTGGATAGTGTTTTTATTTTATTTTTTTTGGGTGATGCCGTACAAGCTTGCTTCCTTGCATTGGTTTGTCACTTTTAATACTAATCATAATCATTGATGTAAATCAAGGGGTGACACATTTTGACCCTCTGCATTACCTACAGACAAACAGACTGAGCACCATGCAAACATTTTCAAACGAGGCCATGAAAATATACTGAATTAATTCACTGTATGTATTTTCACTTTCTTTAGACAACTGACCTTTAAATGCCTGTGAAATTTCAGTAGCAAGGAAAAATAATATTCAATCACAATGGATTTATCTTTTGTAGGTAATTAACGATTGCCTCTTCTTTGTTCCAAAATGCTAATGTCATCACACTGGTAAAAGTAAAGTAAATTGCAGTCATTATCAACCCACTGCAGGATGGAAGCCTCCTCAACAATTCATGCTGAGGGAAATGGACCATAATCTGCCACGCTGGTCCAGTGTGGGTTGGCAGATTGACCGTATTTAGCAGTCAGGGGCTTGAACC
Source organism: Mastigoproctus giganteus (assembly GCF_048544385.1). Lineage (NCBI taxonomy): Eukaryota > Metazoa > Arthropoda > Arachnida > Uropygi > Thelyphonidae > Mastigoproctus > Mastigoproctus giganteus. The sequence continues at coordinate 169,409,436 of NC_143581.1, read as the reverse complement.
CCGGTCTATTCAAAGAGCGTGTGCCACTGCACTCCCACTCCTGACTACTCGGCTATGGAGGCCTGGTAGCACCCTTGAAATTCCTTGTGGCAAGGAAATCCTTTACAATGCTATTCCATTGATTGTTGTTTGGTTTCCATACCATGGTAATGAATCCAGAAACCAGTTTCATCTATTGTAAACAACTTGCTGACATCAAGTGTGAACTTTGCCTACAATTCAAACTTGTTGAATCCTAGGAAAATTTCACAAATAAAAAAAAAAAAAAAAAAAAAAAAAAAAAGAATTTTTTTTATGGCTATACTTTTCCAATTATAGAATAATTAATGATATGTATTGAAAGTAAAGACTACACTTAAAGAATACTAAAATTCATTTGATGTAATTCTAATACAGTCAGACCTCTATATAACAAAATCGACCGTTCCCTTGAAAAAATTCATTATACAGAAATTTCATTATAAAGAAATATGACCTTTTCAACAATGAAAAATACCGTAAATTCAGAAATATAGTAAAAGATGGGAAATAAATCAGAAATAAGTGGAAATGGTTACATTTTCTAACATTTTAAAACAATTTATCAATACATACATATTAAGAAATGACTACGTACATACATGATGCACAAAATATATTAGTACACTTTTATGTCATAAAATATTTGGTTATTTTTTATTGTACACTGGATTCTACTGTGCACCTTTCATAAAAATGTTCGAATTTGTTTAAACTTTAACCACTGAGATATATTTTCTGTTACATTTCCTTTCCACTGACGGCCTCAATACAAAGTTTCAAATACTGCCAACGTTTCTTGATTGGAGTGTTTAATATTGCCCTCATTTTCATCCAACGCATCATTGATATTGTCACTAGTTCTTTAAATACGCTACAAAATGTTGGAGTCACTCGGATATTCAGCTACTATGACATCATTATCGACTCCTAAAAATTTGCCAAGAACAATTTTTCCACTGATCAACCCTCGCTTGGAACTCTTCCTAAGATTGTTCAATGTCTTCTAGTAGTTCATCCCTCTCATCTCTGTTAATTAGCATTTTAGCAAAACCTGCTTTTGTGAAACAATTCTTAATTGTTGTTTCAGTCACATCTCGACTCCACACTTTTGCAAACTCTGATATGCACATCCACAAATCTATAACAGAATCTATAGGTTGGTTGGCTTCTATTCTTAGTACAATTTTTTTCAGTATGAGCCTTCGGTAGTGCATTTTCAAATTCTTGATAATGCCTTGGTCCATGCACTGCAGTCATGGCCAGATTTAAACTTGCTGTGGTCCTAAGCTATAACATGTATGAGGCCCTTCTCCCTTACTGTTCACCTGTGACAATATTAAAAAAGGATTTTTTAAGATGGAGCAAGGCCCCTTGGAATGTGAGGCCCTAGGCAGTAGCTTGTTTAGCTTATATGTAAATCCGGCACTGGCTGCAGTTAAGATGAATTATTCAGAAGGAAGAAAACAAGCTTCACACTTGTAAGTTTCAAAATTACCAAGTGAAGGTGGGCAAGGAAGTTGTCGACAATCAACATGATTTTTCTGTTTTCTTTGGTCATCTTTCTATCGAAATTTAAAATCCACTGCTCAAAAATTTCACTTGTCATTCAAGATTTTTTGTTGTAGTTGTAGTCCACTAACAATTTTATTCCTTTGAAATATAGGGGTTGTTTACTTTTGCCTATTGCCAAAAGCTTCAGTTTTTTGTTACCAGCCATATTTGCAACCAAGAGTGTAATTCTCTTCTTACTATTTTTACCACCTACACATTTATCAACTTTAAAAGTCAGTGTCTTGTTTGGCAAACATTTAAAAAATAGACCTGTTTCATCAATGTTGAATATGTCTTTGGCCAAGTAATCCTCTATACTTTTTTTCAAAACTGTTTCTTTCCAATGGATATGGTCTTCTTCGATTGTAACTCCACTTTCATCAGAAATAACTTTTTCGAGAAAGCATGACGTTCTTTAAATTTGTTCAGCCAACCAGAACTGGCTTGAAATGTTTTGTGCCCCAGAAAAAATGCATACTCAATAACCTTTTTTTTTATTAATAGCCCTGATATCGGCATGTTTTGGCCTCGAATCAACTTCGTCCACTTAAAAACTGCTTCATTTACTTCTTCCCAAAGGCATAATTTTGCACGCTTCCTGTTTCCTCAAACAGTTTGAAAATCGAAACACGGTTTTTCAGAATGGCTGACACACTTACTGGCAGGGATACAAATTTTAAAGCAATTTCTTTTTCTAATGCTCTGATCTATACTATTAAGCACTTCCACTTTTTCACACTACACTAAAGGATTTCCTCTTAGACACTGTTAAGGTTACTTGCACAGCAGTTAAACAAAGCTGAAATTAGGGACCACTTGTAGCTACCATGTAAACAGAGACAGGTGAAATTTAGTGAAAGTGTGGATGATTCATTTCTTCAAAACAACAGATGAATTTCCGAGATAAAGAAAAATCACTTTCTCCTAATTCTCTAATAGGATGCTTATGGTAGAAAATACGTTGACCAGAGTCAATGCCCGCATTGGGAATATGCTTTAATATTTGCCAATGGTTGTGGACAGCTGACCAGCAGGACTTCTTGGTACAGTAGTATATAAGTTGTATAGGTTTTACTTCTTTTTAGCCATTGCTGACCCTCTGCTGGGCAAAGGCCTCTCCCAGAACTTTCCATCTTTTTATATCCCATGATGTGGTTGGCCAGTTTCCTCCTGCTCTGTTTTACAGACACCATTAAATTGTAAAATGTTTTAGCTCTTAATTCACGGAATTAACGCCTTTAGCTATTAAAGCTAACACGGGATTGATTCCTAATCCTTTTAGCTCTTAATTTATGCTTTCTACAGTATTAGCTCTATTGCCTAAAGGCCAGAGGTGCAAACGATGTGTACCCAGGTCTCTCAAAATCAGTTCATTATATAGAAACTATTTTCAATGTAATGACCAAGAGGTCTGACTGTATATGTTTAAGTGTTAAGTTTTTCTGTTCCGCAAAACACACCCACAAGAAGGTTAAAGAATAGCTACATCAAGCCATGCCTCTCAACAGTCATATTTTGAAATAAATTTCTTTAAGTGATCATAGTACAGATGAACAACTTACTTTATAGAAATTCTGTGTCTTTTCTGGCAATTTTCTTGCATGCCTCAATATTTTTTGAATATCTGCCTGAAAGATATAAAAGGAAAAACTGAAGTAGTGACACAGCACTCTGAATAAAATAAATCTTCTACAATAGTAAAAATAGTAATTTTTTACATATACTAAAAAGTTCATAATGTTCAGGTTTCCCATGTTTTTAGCATAACATATGCTGAAGTCAGCAAACAATAATTAGGATAATTAATTCATAAAGAAATCAAAAATAAATGAACGATAATACAATATATGAATGAAAAACCATGAAATTAGTTACAAGTTAATCTAACAAAGTGAACCAGTAGGAATGAAAAAAAATTATAATTTGATTAGACAAATTAATTAAAAAGGTTAATTAGAAACTATCTATGTATATGGAGGAAGTTGAAAAGGTGTATACTGCCAAACTTACCAAGAATAATTTTGTATAAATGGAATCAAATGATAACTAAACAATATAATACATCAATAAACTGTAACCTGACTATTGTTTAGTCAGGTTACAAACTAACTAACTAACAGGCTAACAAACTAACTGAAAAGGCTAATTAGGAATCATGGAACTTGGATAAGAAGCTTTTTGTGCATATGAGAGAAGTCACAGTCCAAAATAAATACAATAAAAGCATGCATATTTACAAATATACAAGCCACTCTGAAGTTCAACCATTACTTTTCTCATCACCCAGGAAGCAGTAAGTTTGAATGGGATAAGATGCTATTACATTGTTAGTGAAAGCAACCATTATAGTGGTTTAATATGATATATAGGCTGTGTTCATAGGATTTGGTTGAATTGCTTCTGAAATAAATAGCTTTGCTTGAGGTGATCAGTGGTCAACAACAGGCAAATGAGTTTTTTGCAAAAAAAGCAGGAGTTTGTCACAAAGAACAGGAAGAAAATAAGAGATTTTTCAGAAAAAGCACAAGGTTTTTGTAACATCCACACTGCACTAAAAATTAAATTTCACTGGCAATACACATTTTATATTAAAATATACACAGTGGATTATATATCAGTATGATATAATTTTAAACATTAGTTTACCTAGGAGTTCTCTCTTTAGAATTCTGTTTGGATATTCAATTAGACATCAACTGATGGTGCAAAGTTTGTCCCTTTCAGAAATATTTGTCAAAGTTTTGTTCATAACAAAACTGTCTAGACTTGGCTGTTTGGAAAATTTCCAAAAGTTCACTAGTAAGAGAATTACGCTTGATATCTTGACCAGCAAGTTGTATGCACTTTTTCTTCTTACCAAAACCAAGAAAAAAAAAAACAAGTTGTAGTCAACTAGCCAAAAGGCCAGGTTCTCCTCTCACACAAGACCTATTTGCCTCACCAGATTCTCTATCATTGAATTTATTTGTTTTTGTATAAAACTTATACTGCTTAAAAAGTTTGTAATTAGTCATAGACATAGGCTGAGATTCAGTGTATGTCACCATTCATGATATCAACAACTGATTCAGGTTTTAATTCAACTATATTCATTTCCATCCAAATATATAAAATCAGTCATGTTAAAATCTCTGCCTTTTAAATAATAACTTTCCAAAATAATCATAATGGAAAATTCATACAAACAACATATTCTTGTTTCGGTGTAATCTTAGTTGAAGTCAGCATTTTCCTTTTTGTTATTTTATACCTTCATATGCAACTTAAAACAAATGAGTTATGTTTTCCTTCGGAAAAATTCATTCCAGCAATGACCATTAAATCTTCCTTCCATTTGTCTCATCTTTTATCATTTTACAAAAGCAAAAATTATTAAGGAAAATCTCTTATTCAGTTCAGCATAAGACTTTAAGAATAACATGAAAACTAACACTGCTCGAATGCAATTGACAAAATGCAATGCTTTATAAATGTAAATATCTTGTTTTCATTAAGAAAATGAAATGGGAAATTTAACAGAGTTTATTAGTTTTACCATTTTTATAATGAAAAACTATTTTGCATTTCATAAAACTTCATCTTAATAAAGTAAACCTTCTTTTAACAGATAAGCATATACAATTGTGCATACTCATTTTCACTTTCATTTTTTATACTAATGCTTTCGCAAGCACTCCAGCTTTGGCTAACTTTTACTCCTAACAGTTTTTCCAAATAACAGTCTCTCTTCAATTGATGCAATTTATGTAGGTGTCATATGATCGCTAATGATCATATGACTGCTAATGTGTTGTTTCTGCACTAACACATTGTTGTAAGAGATAATGTGAATATGTTACTCAACCTGAAAGAGCCTTACCAAGTTACCAGCTAATTCATACAGATTAAAGTAATTAGTATTTTTTAAATCATAACAATTTACTTAAGGAATTTCTACAATGAGAGATAAGTACTACAGATTAATAGTTTCCTTTTTTCTTCTTTATACCATCTGCTTTCGCTATGTTTACAATAGTATGCAGTTTATAGTTTCCATAGTTCTTTTTGTATGAGCTTCTCAGATTGCAGTTCTGCATCAAAAATTACAAATTTCTCCCAACAGCAACAACATGTAATAGTACATATTTTGAAGTTAAAGTCCTTTGGCTTTTTTATCAATTACTGCTCCAATTAGCCTTTCATTTAAAATAAGTATATCTGCACAACTGAAAACTAGCATATATAAACAGCATAAATGAATGCAAAATATAATTCTTTCTAAAAAGTCGTAAATAGTGATGTTGAAAGGAAAATTAAAATGAAATTAGGGCATCCTTCTTGACAGGTTCACTACTATGCACTATGTGAAGTACTTGAAAAACGAAGTAAAAACAATACATGCAAAGTTAAGGAGATTGTAAGAATAGATCCCACTGATAAGAACAGCTGACTATCTAATGTATGACACTACATTTGCACCCATTATGGAGCAAATTTAACATCATATATTAGATGGAAATGATACTTTTAATGAGGTGAATTTTAATGGGATTTTAATTGAAAAAAAAAAAAAAAAAAATGTTACATAGAGGCCTTCTTCCCTGTGGCAAGAATGTGAACCCTGATAAAGTAAACTGATCTATATCAGATTACTTTATCATGGGCTAAATGATCATAACACAGGATGATACCATCAACTATTTTGCATATTGTGGATATTTCTCCTCAGTGGGTGGTTAAGTTGTTCATTCATGGTGCCTACTTCCTTAATGATGAGGTGCTATATAAAGTACTTAAACTGTTGTATGGGGAACAGCATACATTTTAAATAAATAGCAATATTCTTTTCCATTGGAGCAATGTTTTTTATTTAAATTGTGTAGTGCAATACTGAAACAACTCATGGTAAAGTACCTCCACAGAATGACACTGACACATTTATTAAGGTATTAGTAATATTATTGCCATAATATTGTATTGCCCTAAACTATACATATAATGAAAACCAAATCTTACCTGAAGACCTGCTTGTTTTATCCATACCACACAATTTTGTGCATAACTTCTCTTTTCAGAAGGCTTAATGGGAAATGTGGGTGGGGTAATATCTTCCTCAATTCCATCTCCAACCTGACCAGCAAGAGCAGTAGAGCCAATTGCAGTGAAATTACCTAACCACGGAATTACTTCCAAACCTGAAAGTTTGACAAAAAGTTGCACTAATCACAAAAAGTACCTTAAAAATATGGGATTTGAGAATTGGTAATAACTAACCCCCAACATAGAGTATCTTGAATATATGCTATCTTCCAATGTGTGGCTTATCAAGTTTTTGAAATATTGGTCCATTATAGTCTCAGATACTGGTTTATTTAAACACACACACACACACACACACACACACACACACACACACACACACACACACACACACACACACACACACACACACACAGTAAAATCATAAATGGTTAATGCAAGAAAAGTAATCACTAGGTTTTTTTTTTTTTTTAATGTAAACCCCCAAACAACAACAAAAGTATTAGAATTTATAGTACTTAGTACTATGCATGGATTGAAGGTTGAGAAAACAAAAGATACTTGTTGACATTAGACTTGAATTTCTGTAGATTGTAATTTTCAGGAAATACATGTGAAGGGAGGTTCTTCCAGAAAACGAGAGTTGAAGGGAAAAATGAGGAAGAAGAAAAGTTGGTTTGAAGTAGGACTTAAATGTTGACTGGTTGCAGCAAGTGTTCGGACTGGTCTGTAAGAGAAAGAGGGGGAAATTATGGAAGCCAATTCAGAAGAACAATGCTCATGAAAGTGTCTATAGAAAGGGCATGTAGCAGAAACAGAACATCTACGAGATAGGGAGTGGAAAGATTTTAAAGTAACGTCGAGAGTGGAAGAGAAAGATTAGAAGTAAGGGTAATCCTTAATAGAGACATATGATTGTGTCTAGAAATCTCGGTATCATTGAATATACGTATAGGAACGGAAGAACTCTTTTTGTGAGATATAAGACAGGACTGAGTTTTAGTAGGATTGAAATTAACTAAGTTATTTCTGCGACATTGGAGAATTACCTGGAGATTGCATTTAAGGAATTAATGGTGGACAATTGATCCTCTTTATGCAGGACAAGGTTTTTCAAAGTAGAAAGTTCAATGCATGTGCTATCATCAGCAAAACTATGGATAGGATTTATCACGGGATAAGTGACCATAAAATAGTAATAAGAGGTATTTTAGATGATGATACCATCGCTTATCTTGCACATTTGATAGGATCTTTGGCCAATAGAAAGTCATTAATATACAAGAAGGGAAAAGGGTGGGAGAAAGAACTGAACCTTGGGGATCATCAGCATTAGTGGAAGTTGAGAGCCATCTACCATTTAGAGCTAAGAGTCAGAGAGAAAACTATATGCCCAATTACAAAAAACACTCAGAAATCCATAAGATTATTTAGAAGACCTTTATGCCAAACATGATCGATAAGCTTTTGAAATGCCAAGAGCAACTGCTTGAATTTCACCAAATTTTCCACTGAATTTTTCCACAGATGGGTAAGATAAGCCCATATATCACCAGTGGATTGACAGAATCCATAATGGTAATCATTAATCAGATGAGAAATGTTTCAAGATAGTTCAGGAGTTTGTGGTTAACGGATTTCTCCATTACTTTAGAAAGAATAGAAGTGCAATGAGATGACAACTGAATGAGAGGGATTTGTCACCATTTTTAGGAACTGGCTGGATATGAACAAATTTATAAATGGAAGGAAAAACACTAGTGGAAAAAAAAAACATAAAAAGGAGACACAGGAAAGGAGTTAGTTCAGGAGCATAGGTTTTGAAAACAAGTGGAGAAATACCATCAGGACCAGAAGCGTTCTTGGCATCAAGACTATTCAAAATTCTTCTGACATCCTTTTGATGGAAGACCACAAGGAAGCACTAACTGGAGTGTACTGGGAATGGTAGGAGGTGGTTTACCAAAATCATCATTACAAGAAAAGTAGGAGAAAGAAGAGTTAGAAGAAAAGTAGGATGCTAGCAGGTCAGCTTTATCTTTAGCTGAGAAGGCAATGAAACCATTAGGTTTTAAGAGAAGTGGGAGTACAGATGACCAAAAGTTGTGGCCAATAGCTTTGGCATGAGACCAGAATGCTCAACAACCATTTGGCCAAGAAGCATGTTTCCTACACTTAGCCTGTTCAAAATCTAGCTTGAACTAATGGACAACTGCTTTAAAATTTTTGTGAGTTTTGGTGAAGGCAGAAAACGAACCATAAAAGTTTTTTATTTTCTCTGCATTCTTTTTAATTCTTGGCATTGCCTTATTTAGGCCTGTAGCACGTGCAATATCACATGGTCTTTCATTTTGCTCAAAGCGTTTCACAATTTCATATTTTTTCTCTATCGAAATTTTTGAACCAGTCCGCCTCTGTTTATCGATATTGCTTTTCTTTTTCTTTCTGAATCTGCAGTGTCTTCACCAGGACACTTCCTTTTCACACCTTTTAAGTATTTTACTTATTTTTAGAAAATAAAGCACAATTACAAAACGAGGAGGCACACTTGATACACATAAACAAAGCTGTGCGCGTGTAGCAACTGAATAAACAACGCCGTAAAAGCAGAGATACACTATTAACACCTCACATTTTACTAACGCACATTTCTAGGGGTTACTACCATAAAACAATAAAAACAATTTCCAGTTGCGTTTCTGCTAGTGGAATCTGTTATAAACTGGTAGTAAACTCGATCTAATTGCATTTGCGATTATACCGATAGCTGGAATTGTGTTAGTTTTTACGTTATTATGGTGAAATGTGTTTCCCCCTCACTGATATAAAAAACATAAATACATTTTCAGAATCTATTGTGTTGTGTTCAGTTGGGGTGATTCTGCGTTCGACCGCCATTTCTTGTAAACACAAAGGCGAATCGTGCATAAGCGACGGTTCGTGTTATATAAGATATCGTTCCCCTATTTATAAATTGTGTATGATCGAATTTGTGTAGTGTAAACATGTGTTATACGAGGACTGACTGTATTCTTATCTTGAACAGCCCTATCACAATTATTGGAAACCAAGGTTTAGATAAAGAACAAGATAGTGTGGAATAAAGGATTTGATCCCTGCAAGAATAATTTCACTGACACAATCTGAGCAAACACTGACATCAGAAGATTTAAAACAGTAATCAAACCAAGAAAAAGAAGATAGAAATCTTTTGCAGATCATCCCATTTTTCATTTTTTTTAATGCCAAACTACATGAGGCTGAAATTGGCCACCAGAGAAAGACTCCATTGGAGAAGAGACCACCATCAAGTTCTGATCTGAGGTGCCTAGAGGGCCACTCACTTCAACTGTGCACTTGGAAGGGTTGTTCATGAGGAAAAAGATCAAAGGTGTTGGTTAGGAATGTCTGGTTTTCTAGTAGGTAAATGGGCAATCTGTGTGAGTCATTAGTAATTGCCTCAGCATCTTGACCAGCTGGGTTAAAATTTCCAAGGAATATAACTTCACTGTTAGAAATATTGGATGGAGAAAGTAGAATTTCTAAGAAAGAAAGTCAAAGAGTTCCAGGCGATTAGTGGATTTTGGATATCGATAAGGCAACATGTGAATTTGACAGAATGGGGTAGAGAGATTTTAAGTCAGAGAAGATCGAAAAGAGGAGATTCCAAGTTACTAAATCTTTGATAGGGAATATCAAAGTGGACATATGCACAAGTTTTGTCTGTGGTGTTTGAAACTCAATCTAGAATGCCCTTCAAAGTGCAGAGCATGTATTAAAAATACAGTTAAGGATTAAATACAGTTAAAGACTAAATAAAGAAATTCAAAAATATTCATTCGAAGAAAAAATTTAATTCTTGAAAATGTGTGGAAAAACAATTTAATATCATACCCTCCTTTATAGCTGAACAGTAGAGCAAGATTACTGTCAAAAATAAAAACTCATTATTACTTTTTTTTTTTTTTTTTTTTTTGAGTGCAGTAATATCTAGATTTATAATGCATTATTTTATTCAGTTTTGCCTTACTTTGATTTTTCAAGCTGTCACAAATATAAAAATTACCACTATTACAATTGTACACAGAATTAATAGATAGTAGCACATTGCTCTAAAGCTTCTAAACAATCTGTGCATATACAAATGTAATTTGTTGATACTTTGTTGAAACAACCTTCAAAATATATGTATGTATATTCACATTCCCCAAGGCCTGAATATGAAAAAACATATGTGCCTACTCGTGAAATGGTTAAATTTGTATTAATTTACTATAAAATTCTAGTCAATAAGATCATTTTAAGTAACAAATCTCAAAACTTACACAAGTTTTATTAAAATTTTATTTAAACCCTGTTTTCTTATAAGGTTTCAAAATGAAGTACACATGAAGTAAAAGAAAAAGTGATAAAGACTGTGATGAAAATATGATGAAATGAAAAGTTAAGGTCAACTCAAGCTCTCTAAATGCAGGTTCAGGCTAGAAAGACAAAAAAAAAAAAAAAAAAAAAAAATCAAAGAAAGCTTATATACAGATCAAATGTTGGAAATATCAAATAGGATATTTTCAACAACTTTTCATTCCACAAACCAGGATGCAAGATTTGTTATAGTATTCCAAAATCTTACCACAGGGGTTTTTAGCTTGCAAACAAGGAGTATGCTAATGTGAGTTTGGTATGGAAACTGCACATTGTTGTATGTGTGTGTGTGCGTGTTTGTGCACTCACATACAAAACACTAGAAACCAGCAATGGTGCTAATAATACTAGACAAAATATTAGTATTAGCATTAGTAGAGGCATACGATGCAAGAAAGCAAGCTTATGCAGCATTAGCCAAAAAAAAAAAAAAAACCTTCCGATTTCACCCCTCCATTCGTTCCAAATGCCTGTCCAGCTCAGCCTTAAATTTATTTAGGCAATTAGCTTCCACAACAAAAGATGGAAGCCTGTTCCACCAATCAACTACCCACTGGCTAAAGGCAAATTTCTGCACATCTATTCTACAACTATCTTTCCTCAATTTGAAACTGTGGCCCCTCAGGTTCTAGTCGGAGCAAGAGGAAGAATCCAATTAGCATTCAGTTTGCTCAACCCATTCAAGGCCTTATACACCTCAATCAGATCATCTCGCATTTTAAGTTGCCTACTCTCCACGAGCTGTAATTTTCAGAACTTCAGCCTTTCTTGGTAAGAGCACCCCTTTGTTCCCTTCACCAACCTTGTTGCCCTTCTCTGTACTCGTTCTCGCAACTCTACATCCTTCCTAAAATGAGGCCTCCAGACCTGTACCCAGTACTCTAGGTGTGGCCTGACCATTGCCTCGTATAATGGGATAATCACCTTCCTGTCCCTGTTAGCAAGATTCGTATATATCATTGACAAGACTCCACGACCTGCCCTGGCAGACTGTCTGCACTGCTCAGAGAACTTCATATTCGACTGCACAATTACCCCCAGGTCTTTTTAACTTTCCACTTCCTTAAGTGTGTACCATATAGTGGGTACATTTCTCTTTGGTTATCGTACCCATATGCAGTACTTTGCATTTGTCAATGTTAAACTTCAGTTGCCACTTCTCAGCCCATTTTCCCAACTTATCTAGATCCAGTTAGAGTAGCATACTGTCTTTACTGTCATTAACAACCCTGCCAACCTTTGTATTATCTGCAAACTTGGACATTAAACCTGATATACCTTCATCAATATCATTGATAAATATACAAAACAACAATGGGCCCAACACCGAATCCTGGGGAACTCCAATAATAATATTTGTCCATGAAGAGCAGTGTCCATTGATTACCACTCTCTGTCGTCTCCCACTCAACCATCCTTTTATCCATTGTAGCAACTTACCCTTAATGCCATACCTCTCCAATTTGTACAGCAGTCTTCCATGTGCAACAGTATCAAAAGCTCTCCTGAAATCCAAGTATATGATATCAAAATTATTTTTGGCATTCAGTTCCTTTGTGACCACATCATAGTGTCCAATCAAACTGGTCAGACAAGACCTCCCTTTAACAAACCCATGCTGTGTCTTAACTATTACAGCAGTCTTGCCTAGATGATCCTGCAATGCTTCTTTAACCATTGATTCCATTATTTTTCCCGGAACACAAGTTAAACTAACATGCCTGTAGTTATGTGTCACCTTTTGAACCCCCTTTGTGAATTGGTGATACATTTGCACACCTCCAGTCCATGGGGACCTGAGTCCAAGGAAGCTCTCATAAAGGGTTTGCTTACTTCCTTTGCTGCCTCCTTTAATATAACTGGATAGATCCCATCCACCCCAGGTGCCAGATGCAAAATACTCATTCAGTTTATCAGCTACCTGAGCATGATCATCAATAGTCAACCCATCTATATTAAGTAGTTCAATCTAATTCATCTCTTTCCTTCTAGAGTTTACATAAGTAAAGAACTCTTTGCTGTTTTTCATTGAATCCTGTGCCAAAGATTTCTCATAATCTGCCTTCTCCTGCCTAACCTCCTTTGTGACTTGATTAGACTAGTTTATACCTGCCATAGGCTTGTGTGTCACCTGATACTTTACATGCATCTCATACATTCTTCTTCTCTGCCACGAGCCTCATTAATTCAGGCCTGACATCCATTTAGGCCTAAACCTTGAACAGCATTTCTTAGTTGGAATGAAAAGCCTAGTAGCCTCCAAAATTAAGTCCCTGAAGGCTTCCCATTTAGAATTCAACATTAGTAACATCATCAGTTGATCCCACTGTACAGAATTTAAAAACTGTCTGAGACCTCTATAGTCACCTTTACGAAAGCAAAAGCCCTTCCCTTTAGCCTTGATGGTAGTTACATCTTTAAGTAATTTTCACATCAGTACATTGTGATCGCTGTCACCCAGTGGTTCCTTTATCTGCAAATTTTTAATGCATGAATAATCACTGCTGATAATCAGATCAAGAGTATTACTCCCCCTAGTTGCCTCTTGAACATGTTGCTATAGAAAACAGTCATCCAATAAATGCACAAATGCGAGTGACCAACTCACAAATTCCAGTCAATATCTGGAAAATTAAAATCACCCATAAGACATTCTGATTTACTGGCCCACTATTTATCTGCACAATTGCTCATTATACTCATCAGATTCATTAGGCCTATAACATGCACCTACTCTCATTTTTCCTTTCCCAGTGCTTATTTCACACTAACCTGATATACCTTCTGATATACCTAAACGGACTCAAGCATTGTCCACCAACATCAATTGGATGCACTTCCTTAGATTTGATGTGTTTCTAAACTAATAGCAGAACCCCTCCTCCCTTCCTGTACATATTGTACTCCCCAAATTCCAATTCTGCATTCCTTATATTTGTGTGACACCACGTCTCTGATATCCTAACAATATCTGCCTTTGATGTCTTGACTAGCACTTCAAGCTCGATCAAATTTATTAACTATACTCCTAGCATTGGTGTACATGCACCTGTTCCTACTCTTATTTACTCTAACACAGCCCATGTATTTACTTGTTCCACTATGACTTCCAGCAGTCCTGGAAATCTCCATTACCTTGCTTTCCAGGCTGCTGCTCATTCTAATAGAAGCAGTGCAAGAATCCCTTTTGCCTCTGCTTGCGGCCACTGTTAACCTTTTAGTCTGTGTATCCGCCTCCTCCCCCAAGCTAGCAGTTTTCCGACCCACCTAACACTGCCTCGATAGCATCAGCAAATATTCTTGCACCCTTTCTATTTAAGTGTATCCCATCCCTGTAGAAGCAGTCTTTACTGTCAACAAGCACAGACCAGGCTGAAAAAAATTCTACACCTTGCACAATCTCTCCAGGGCTGAATTGATTGACAAGGCTCTCATCATATACTCCCTCCTATCATGTCTGGGCAGAATTGCAGACACTTTTGAATTCAACCCTAACTCACGACTTTTTTTCAACATTGACCTGTACTTGTTGATTAAATCTGCAGATCTCTTACTCTTAATGTCATTAGTTCCAACATGTACAACAACATCACCTTTTGTGCCCTTAAAAGATGATATCTGCTCTGCAATATCATCAACTTTTACCCCTGGCAGACATACCCTGGTCCTGTTCCACCTAACCTTCTTGCATAGTATATTCCCTGTCTCCCTGACAATAGAGTCACCAACAATAACTAGTTCCTTTGGAACCAGTGCCTTCTGCCTTGGAAATTGCCTCTGTTTTGAATTATGCACTGTCGTGAGCTCTGTCGCTGAGCTGGGCAGCTGAGAGCTCGATGGGCCCCTATATTTTAAGCTTTTGATTTTTCCAAGAATATGGTATATCTCAAGGATTTTGATGAGCTGAATCAAAATTTCCAGACAGATACTGTCTAGCACCCACAGATTTAGAGAGGAATACAAGTTATGCTTACTGGAATTTTTAATTAAATTTTAGCATTAGAATAAATGTCATAAAAATATAGTCAACTTTTTTTTTATATGTAATGATCAGGAACCTCTATGATCAATGCCTAACAACAGTATACTGGCATACTGGGTATCCACCTTCCTTAGTAATGTTTCTCCATGGTAGCAATATATTTAAGAAAATGTTCACCACATTCATCACTAATATGTTCAAGGTTATTTTGAAAAAAAGTCTAAATGGAAACGGAGGAAGAGCATTAGCATTAGTAGAGGCATATGATACAAGAAAGCAAGCTTATTCAGAACCAGCCAAAAAAAAAAACAAAAAAAAACAAAAACACACCACTCCCATTTCACTCCTCCGTTCATTCGAAATGCCTGTCCAGCTGGGCCTTAAATTTGTTTAGGCTATCGACTTCAACAAAAAGTGATGGAAGTCTGTTCTACCAACCAACTAATCGCTGGCTAAAGGCAAATTTCCTCACATCTATCCTACATCTGTCTTTCCTCAATTTGAATTTATGCCCTCTCAGATGATTATTCTGAGCAAGAGGAATAATCCCATTGGCATTGAGCATGCTCAAACCATTCAAGGTCTTATACACCTCTATCAGATAACCTCGCCGGTGTCTAGTCTCCAGACTCTGTAATTTGCAAAACTTAAGCCTTTCTTCGTAAGAGCAACCCTTTGTTCCATTCACTAATCTTGTTGCCCTTCTTTGTACTTGTTCCAGCAGCTCTACATCCTTCTTGAAATGACGCCTCCAGACCTGTACACAGTACTCAAGGTGTGGCCTGACCATTGCCTTATACAAGGTAATAATCAGCTCCTTATCCCTGCTAGAGAAATTCCTGTATATCATTGACAAGACACCATGAGCTACTCTTGTAGCTCGTCTGCACTGCTCAGAGAACTTCATATCTGCCTGCACAATTACCCCCAGGTCCTTTTCGTTCTCTACCACTGTCAGTGTAGTACCAGAGTTGATATGTTGCTCTGGGGTTGCTGTTTCCCATATGTAGTACTTTACATTTGTCAATGTTAAACTTCATTTACCACCTCTCAGCCCATCTGCTCAACCTTTCCAGATCCTGTTGCAGTAGCATAGTGTCAGTAGTGTCCTTAACAACCCTGCCAACTTTGTATCGTCTGCAAACTTGGACATTAAGCTTGATATACCATCGTCAATATCATTTATAAATACAGAAAACAACAATGGACCCAACACTGAACCCTGAGGAACTCCACTAATAACATTAGTCCATGTTAAGCAGTGTCCATTGATTACCACTCTTTGTCTTCTGCCACTCAACCATCCCTTTATCCATAGCAGCAATTTGCCTCCAATGCCACACTGCTCCAATTTGTGCAGCAGTCTTCCATGTGCAACAGTATCAAAAGCCTTTCTAAGATCCAAATATATAATATCAAAGTTATTCCCTGCATCCAGTTCTTTTGTGACTACATCATAGTATCCAATCAAATTGGTCAGGCAAGACCTTCCCTTAACAAAACCATGCTGTGTCTGAGCTATAACTGAATTCTTGTCTAGATGATCCTGCGGTGCTTCTTTAACCAGTGCCTCCATTAATTTTCCTGGAACAGAAGTTAAACTAACAGGTCTATAATTACTTGTGTCAGCCTTTGATCCTCCTTTGTGAATTGGGGTTATATTTGCTCATCTCCAGTCTATGGGTACCTCCCCTGAGTCTCAAGAATCTCTCATAATTATGGCTAGGGGTTTGCTTACTTCCTTTGCTGCCTCCTTTAATATAACTGTATAGATCCCATCCACCCCGGATGCCTTTTTTATGTTTATCCTCAACAATTTCTCCTTCACTTTCCTCTCAGTTATTACAAAATCATCTAGCTCACTGCCAATGCAAATCAGTGGACCAGTCTGATTCATCCCTTTCCTTCTTGAGTTTAAATAGGTGAAGAACTCTTTTCTGTTTTTCTTTGCATCCTTTGCCAAGGATTTCTCATAATCTGCCTTTGCCTGCCTAATCTCCTTTGTGATTTGGTTACAGACCAACTTACATCTATCATAGGCTTCCATGTCACACATTAATTTGTATGTATCCCATGCATTTTTCTTCTCTGCCATATGTCTCATTAGTTCATCTGACATCCATTTAGGCCTGAACTTTGAACAATATTTCTTAGTTGGTATGTAAAGCCTAGTAGCTTCCAAGATTAGTTCTTTGAATGGTTCCCATTGTGAATTTGCTGTTGGTAACATCATTAGTTGGTCCTACTGTATAGAATTTAAATACTGTCTCAGACTATCATAGTCGCCTTTACTAAAGCAAAAACCCATCCCTTTACCTCTGACGGTAGTTACCTTCTTGAGTAAATCCCACTTCAGCACACTGTGATCACTGCCACCTAGTGGTTCCTTTATCTGCAGATTCTTAATGCATGAAGAATCACTGCTGATAATCAGATCAAGAGTATTGCTCCCTCTAGTTGCCTCCCGAACATGCTGATGTAGAAAACAATCATCCAATAAATCCACAAAAGCCTTGCTAGTGTGTGAGTGACCAACCCACAAATTCCAGTCAATATCTTGGAAATTAAAATCCCCCATTATAACTCTCTGATTTACTGGCCCACTCTATTTCCCTGTACAGCAGCTTATTATACTCATCAGAGTCATTAGGCCTATAGCACACTCCTACTCTCAATTTTGATTTCCCTATGCTTATGTCACACCAAACTGACTCGACACTGCCCTGTCGATCGACGTCGACTGGCTTCACTTCCTTGGATTTTATGTGTTTCTTAACTAATAGCATAACCCCTCCTCCCCTCCTGTCCTGTCTATCCTTTCTATACACATTGTATTCCCCAAATTCCAGTTCTGCATTCCTTATATCTGTGTGACACCATGTCTCTGATATCCCAACAATATCTGCCTTTGATGTTGTGAGCAATACCTCAAATTCATCAAATTTATTTACCAAACTCCTAGCATTGGTGTACATGCAAGTATACATGCACTTGTTCTTATTCTTAGCTGCCCTAATACAACCCTTGTGTTTACTTGTTCTGCGATGACTCCCAGCAGTCTCTGAAATATCCTGCATCTTGTTTTCCAGGCTGCTGCTCATTTCAATAAAAGCAGTGCAAGAATCACTTTCACCTCTTCCTGTGGCTACTGTTAATCTATTAGTCCTTGTATCCCCCCCAAACTAGCAGTTTTCCAACCCACCTAACACTGCCTCGACAGCATCAGCTGATATTCTTGCACCCTTTCTATTTAAGTGTATCCCATCCTTGTAGAAACAGTCTCTCCTATTAACAAGTACAGACCAGGCTGAAAAAAATTCTACCCCTTGAGCCTTGCACAAACTTTCCAGGGCCAAATCGATCAACAAGGCTCTCATCATATACTCCCTCCTATTGTGTCTGGGCAGAATTGCAGACACTTTCAAATTCAACCCTACTTCACGGCTTTTTTTCAACAGTGACCTGTACTTGTTAAGTAATTCTGCCGGTCTCCTACTCTTAATATCATTAGTGCCAACGTGTACTACTATATCACCTTTTGTGCCCTTAAAAGATGATATCTGCTCTACAATGTCATCAACCTTTGCCCCTGGGCAGAAATACCCTGGTCCTGTTCCACCTATCCTTTTTACATAGCATGTTTCCCGTTTCCCTGACAATAGAGTCACCAACAATATTTTTTTAGAGTATTTTTAGAGATATACTGCAAACAAGATTTTGATAGGTTTGTAATAAATTCTCAATCAAGACTTTATAGTTGTTTACTGTTGCCCAAAAAATGTTCAACTTTCTTGAAGGATTTCTATGCTTCCAGCTCCAAAAGATTTAATACTCAAAATTTTCATCTTTTAGTAACTCCGATATGTAGATTGATGAATGCACCTTTGTTTTTGGAATCACTAATATGTGGAAGCAATTTAATTTTAAATACTGTCCTATTTTTAATCTAGCATAACTAGACAGGTCACAGAAGTTTATAACTAATCATTTTGATATGAATACAATCATTAACTGTACAGGAAGTTCTCACTTTACGAGTTTTCGTTTTACGAATTCCCGGGTTACGAGTTTTTTTTTTTTTTTTTTTCAAAGTATCAAATATCAACAAAATTGAAAATATGAACATTAATTGTAAAAAATAAATGTTAAACATTCATAAATACCACATTTCAAACCACGCGCGTAGCTATACAATACAGTGTACCCAGCTTTATGATATTAATCCGTTCCAGAGATACCATTGTATCGTGAAAATATCGTAATGTGAACACAATAACACATTGTTTTTTT
Source organism: Mastigoproctus giganteus (assembly GCF_048544385.1). NCBI lineage: Eukaryota > Metazoa > Arthropoda > Arachnida > Uropygi > Thelyphonidae > Mastigoproctus > Mastigoproctus giganteus. Next base: position 169,390,151 of record NC_143581.1, on the reverse strand, counting down.
GGCAATTCATTCCACGACCTCAGAAGTTAAAATTTTCGCTATATAACTCTCTAAAAGGAAGTTTTTATAGTGTAAATTGTATTAGTTAACAATTCAAATCAATAAAATGCACTACACTTTCATCGTTATATGTTATAAGAACCAATTTCGAATGCCTTTGTGACATTTTTCTAAAGCACATTTCTGGAGGTCATGACCATAAAACAATAAAAAACAATTTGCACTTTCCGGTTTATTGGGCTTTTCTGTTACTGCAAGTGATTATAAACAGGTAGTAAATTCGATGTTATTGCATTTGAAAAAATACTGATAGCTGGAATTGTGTGGTTTTTTGCATTATTATGGTGAAATGTGTTTCCCCTTTACCAAAATCTTCAATCGTATAAAAAACATAAATAAAATTTCAGAATCTTCTCTTCATTCCTTTTTTTTTAAGCTTCTTAAACTTGTAACTCAGTGCAAATCGTGTTAGTTGCAATTTGTGTGTTCTGTTAAAAAATGCTTATGCATCTATTGAAATTTATAAAGAAAATAGAATATTATCTTGGAAACAAACACCTCTTGAAGCATTTCTGAAGAAGACAACTCCTTGTGCAACAAACCAACAAGTGCCAAGCCAATAATAAGTGATCAGTGAGTGTGCATTTAGTCGATGATGAAGAATAAACATTCTTTAAAATTTGTAAGTCATAAATAATTTCTTTATTATTATAATTTGCTCGATTTTACTGGCTACGTTTTAATTTCTTTGGATAAATCAATCATTGTTTAAACAAATTAATTAGCTAACTAATTTCATTGTTGAGAACGTAACCCATATTTTTAACATTATGTCTATGTGATTTAATTCCCACTTTATGAGCACGCCCTAGTAATGAATTAACTCGTAAAGTCGAGAACTACCTGTATTTAGCAGTCAACAGAGGCTTGAACCATGGTCAACTCAAATGCGTGTGGTATCGCACTCCTGTTTTATCACTTGGCTGTGTAAAATTGTCTCCAGCCATATTCATAGCTTTTATGATATTAAATTCTTCATTATTCCTAATTTTATGTGAAGTGGTAGTAAAAATATCAATTAGTGGCTTACAGATGACATTTTTCTTTCCAGGTACAATATTAATGGGGGGCAAATCTTAGTTTTATATTGAATGGTTTCAGCTCTTCCACTTACATAAAAAGCAACAATATTTTTGCAGAGCCACAATGTAGATCTAAACAGACTTTGAAATCTCCATGGATGTGCCACTTGTACTTAGAACACTACTCTTCTTAAGAAAGATTCCATTTAAAAATTTATATGCATAAGATGTCACTGGAAATAGAAGACTACAAAAATCATTGTGGATACAGAATATCCAAATTTTTAACTTTCTTGGGTTAACAGCGCAAACTGCTCAGATACAAATTTTACTGCACTGCAGGCTCTTTGCCATTTATTCAATATAATGAAGCACATCCTGCACTGAGACTATCAATACCTGAAATATCATCAGAGTTAACTGATATCTTAAGTGCTTTAATATTATCTAAAATAAATTCTGTCTATATGCATTGCTTATTTTAAGAGGAAACTCCTTTCACTTTGATAGAGTTTCATTTTGTTAGGTTGATGCTGACAGAGGAGATAGGTAATATAAAAAAACATATAAACCAGTATATGCAGTTTGGGCTTAAAGCATAATGTATTAGTAATAAGTCATGAGTTTATCAAATGGCCACCAGCATCAACAGGTTTAACACAAAAATGGATACTTTCATATTAAATTTGCTGATTCTATCAAGGTAATGTCACCTTGGTCAAAAAACTGTTAGTTTGGGAGAGAAAGAATACACAGACAAATAGTTTGATGATAGCCACAAGCTGTGATGCAATTGGTTCTTGCACTGGTTCTCTTATAGAGACTACTAAGTAACTTATACCAACTAAGACATATTGTTTGATGTTTAGACCAAATGGATGTAAGATGAACTGATGAGCTTAGCCACAGGGAAGAAAAATGTATGGGATAATTATAAATTTTCAGGGGATACAGAGTCCTATAGTAAGTATAAACTAGTCAGTAATAAAGTTAATTGGGGGGTTAGGCAAACTAAGGCAGATTACGAGAATTTTTTTTATGAGAATGCAAAGAAATGTAGCAAGGAATTCTTTGTGTATGTTAACACTTTAAGGAAAGAGTTAAACCACATTGGTTTACTAGATATAAATTGCATTAATATTGATGGTCCTCTACAGACTGCTGATAAACTGAATATTTTGTATCTACGTTTAGTCAAGAAGTTTTTAGAGATAGGGTTAGCAGAAGTCTAATATGGATTGGAAGTTAAATGAAATGGAAACAAAGGTAGAAGAGAAATGTCACAGCTAAAAGTGAACGAAGTATATGGGGCTGATGGAACCTATCAATTATATTAAAAGAAGATGCAAAACAGATAGTTAAACCTTTAATCATGATAATGAGCATCCTTAGATTCAGGAAAATTACTTATAGATTGGTGATGTGCAAATGTATCTCTTATTCACATGGAGTGAAGTGGGTAACTACAGACCTACAAGTTTAACCTCTGTGCAGGAAAAATAATGGAATAATTATTTAAAGAAATAATGCAAGGTAAATCATTCCTGACCAATCTGATTACTACTACGAGGATGTCACAAAGGAACTTACTGTAAACCTGGGATTGTAGACATGCTAATAAAAATGTTGGTCCCCTTACTGATTTTAATAATTATTGATAATACAGATGTAGGTATTTTAAGTTTGGTGCCTAAATTTGCTGATGATACAAAGGTGAGCACAGTGGTTAATGAGAGTAATCAGGGTATTATATTTCAAGATCTACAGATACTAAGTGGATGGGCCCAAAAGTGGCAACTGAGGTACTGGATTTGGGTGGCAGTAATCCCAGAATAAATGTACCATTTGGATAACACCAAATTCAAGGTAATTGATAAGAGAAAAGACCTAGAAGTAATCGTACAGTTTGATATGCAATTCTCTGAGCATTTGCATAAAGGCTACTAGAACCAGGGCTGGTGATAGCATTTGTGGCACCTGGGGCAAACCCTTGTAATGGTACCTAATTCATACTGTATCTTAACACACATATATATGCAGTAGTGCATCTAGCAGTGCCTATTTTAGGCGGCGCCCGTGGCAAGTGTTGTTCATTTATGCATCCCCAGTGCCGGCCCTGACTAGAACAGCACATGGGTTTTGTTAATGGAACTTTGCTAGCAGGGATAAAGAAGTGATTATCTCACTATATAAGGCAGTTATGCCACGTCTGAAATATTTTATACAGGTTAAGAAACCTCATTTTAGGAAAGACAAGATCTCTTGGAAAGGGTGCAGAGAAGAGTAACAAGATTAGCTTGGGACACAAAAGAATATTTGTACTAAGAAACTTCTGTTCTATAAATTGCAATCTCTGGAAACACTAGGTACCTGCATAGCAACCTAATTGAAGGATGTAGGACTTTAACACTTTTGAGGCGCCTCAGCCAGGTGGGAAGGAGCAGCAGTGAGTAGCACACGCTTCTTGATTAGACCGGGGTTCGAGCCCATCACCACCAAATACGGAGGATGCGGAAAGGTCAGGGAATGACCACCACATATCCCGGAGCAATATGGCCTTAGTTGCTAATCCTCCTAAAAACCAAAAAATAACAACAACACTTTTGCTACCAACTTTCTGATGATCTTTTTGACCAGGATTGAAAACCACAATATCGAGTCAATCTGGATTGGAGAGGGCAGAGACATATTTTGGGGTTTTTTTCTCACTATTAATCAGCCGAATAGCCGACCGGGCAAAGTACCTGCCTGGCAACCCAAAGGTCGCGGGTTCGATTCCCGCCTCGGGCTTGGATCAAAGTACTGCAAAAACCTTGGGAGGTGCAATATGGCCACAGAAGCCGATGCGCCAACAACTACCAAATCAAAAAAAAAAAAAAAAAAAAATCAGCCGAATTAATCAGCCTCCAGTGAAGGATGCTTGACAAAAATATCTGGTTTTTCTATCAAATTGGAAGAAAAAGTTCTAAAATTAGGGTTTTTCCTCCAAATGAATTAAAGACTTGATGCTGCATAATTGTGTAAGGAAGTAGTGAATGTGTTAAAAGGATTAAGTAAAGTAAATGCTGATGGCATCTTTACTCTTTCTCAATTGACATACAAACTAATGGCAGGAATAAGGCTTGCTTCCTTGCATTATGTTGATGCATGTTAAAATTTTCTGTTAATATGTATAGACAGTTGCAGACATATCATACAGCCACAATGCTCCCTCAATTTAATGCTCCCACCCAGGACTTTTTGGGAGCATTACCACAGTGTATTACTGTAAACCTGGGATTGTAGACATGCTAATAAAAATAAATAATGATGAGTTTTCAAAAGTAATGTAGTGTGATATGAAAAATATTTGTGTTGAGTCTAACTGCCTCTATTTTGAGCACTATACTAATTCTGAATATTTAAAAAAAAAAAAAAATTTTTTTTCACTATATTATCACATATAGAGATATATATGTAATTATTTTATGCATTCAACTGAATTGTTGTCCAGATATTAAAAATTATCTTGCTACTTGTAGCCAAACCTCTGTGCTCACACACGTGTTTATGCACATGTATATGTTGAAAATTTTCAAAAAATAATAAATTTTGTTTTCTAAATGCAACAAAGAAGACAACAATACTCTTAAATAGTGCAAATAAATTTATAGGAAGCAACTGGTGTTAGCAGTTCAAGTTTACTGAACTGCTAACAGTATAAGTGCAGCAGTACAGAAAACTTACAAGGTTCAAATGTAAACATGAAATTTGATTTTTTCTTACATCTGCTCATTAGTATTGAAGTGACCAAATGATGCAATCATTCATACTTTTATTAAAAAATAGTAGCTATAAGAATATTTTTATAACTAACTTGCATGTTGATCATCATAAATGAAATACTTGATTTTGTTAAATTTTAAACTTAAAACATTACTTGAAAATGGAATGAAACAAATAAAAGAAATAGAACATTATCAATTTTAAGCTATGCATTTGGTTCATCAGGAAATAATTATCTATAAAATCACATTAAAAATTGTATTTATTTAAAAATAAATACAAAAGTTTCAATTTCATGCATAACTTACAATTTAGTCTTTACTTACATTGGAATATATGGATGGAGTGAGAGTACTATAGCTCCTTAGAATTATGGTAATACTTTTTTTTTTTTTAATACCTCCTCATTTGGACAAAACTGAAACACACGAACCTTTAGTTCATTATTACAGTTACTCTACTCAACATTTATTTAGCATACTGACGTGGTGATAATCCAAACCACTTAGGAGGCAAAATAAAACAAAGACAATGCCAACTGTGCGGCTACTTTGTGAATAAAACTGCGTATGCACTTTGGTTGTGACGCTGATAGCCTCCACATGATTAAGCCAACATATAATGTGGAAGGAGTGCTGGAGCTTTTCTATATCTAAATGGCATTGGTATTAAACTATGGTTGATAGGACACTGAAATGAACTATCTCTATATTGGTTTGATATTTTTCATTATCTTATAATGCAAAATATCAAACTGTGTAGAGAAGAGCTGAATAAAACAAAACAAAATATATTTATCAATATTTGATGAGCACAGGAGTAACAATATGGTAAGAAATTTTTATGAGATGAAAGATTAGATATTTAAAATTTGCATATTTTTGTATATTCATGCTAATGGAAATAAATTATTCAAATTATGCAGAGAAAAAACAAACACATAACTTACCAGGTTCAAATGTAGACAACATGAGGTTTGATTTTTTTTTACTATCTGCCCAAGAGTATAACATACCATACCATTCACCACTAAATGAACACAAAAGGCAAAAACATTTTAGCTTTTATATTAGTTTCATATCACATTTATACAAAAAAAATAACTGCAAAGCTGAATTAAATTGCAGAAATATATATTTAGTAGAACTATACAAATCTCCAACGTTCAAGCTCAATTCAAGAAACAGAGAAAAATGATTTTTAGTTTTAAGTCATATTATATTTATAATTCATCAAACATTACATTAAGCTGACTCTTGATTTTTTAAGGAGTCCTTATGTGCTGTAATGTAATAACTAGATCGTATGTATAGCTTAGCTTAATTTTCTATGTATAGCTAAGCTATACATACGATCAAGACATGAATGACATCAAGTTGTTTTTACACCATTTTTTCTTCTTCTGAATATGGCTTGTAAAATATCAGAAATTATCAACAAAGTTAGTTTGTATGAACAGCAAAATCATTAATATTCATAATAAAAGGTTTGTGCATGGCATCTCATTTTTGAAACTCTTGTCAGCATTAGCATTACTAGAGGCATATGATGCAAGAAAGCAAGCTTATACAGCATCATCCAAAAAAAAAAAAAAAAAACACCCTCATTTTATCCATTAGCTCCAAAACTTTGTCTAGGTCTTCCTTAAATTTATTTAAGCTATTAACTTCCACAACAGATGGAAGTTTGTTACAGCAATCAACTACTTGCTGGCTAAAGGCAAATTTCCAAACATCTATTCAACATCCGTCCTTCCTCAATTTGAATTTATGCCACCCCAGGTTTGTAATCTCTGAGCACAAGGAAGAATCCCATCAGCATTGAGCCTGCTCAAACCTTTCAAGGCCTTATACACCTCAATCAGATCACTTTGTAGGTGCCTAGACTTCAGACACCGCAATTTGCAGAATTATAAGGGGCACCCCTTTGTTCCCCTCAACAATCTTGTTGCCCTTCTTTGTACTCGTTCCAGCAACTCTACATCTTTCTTAAAATGAGGCCTACACACCTGTATGTAGTACTAAAGGCGTGGCCTGACCACTGCCTTGTACAAAGGAATAATCACCTCCTTCTCCCTACCAGCAAAATCTCTGTATATCATGCCAAGACCCCATGAACTGCTCAGGCAGCTTGTCTGCACTGCTCAGAAAACATCATATCTGACTGAACAATTATCCCCAGGCCTTTTTAATTCTTTACCAACCTGATTGCAGTACCATACAGTTGGTACATTTCTCTGGGATTACTTCTACCCATATGCAGTACTTTGCATTTGACAATGTTAACTGTGGCGACTGAAATTTGACAATGTTAAATTTCAGTTGCCACTTTTCAGCCAATCTGTCAAACGTTTATAGATCCTGCTGCAGTAGCATACTCTCATTACTGTCATTAACAACCCTGCCAACCATCTGTAAATTTGGACATTAAGCCTGATATATCTTCATCAATATCATTGATAAATATACAAAATAACAAAGGACCACACACCTGAGGAACTCCACTAATAACATTAGTCCACGAAGAGCAGTGTTCATTAATTACTATAAGATAGTCTGTAATCAAGTCACAAAGGAGATTAGGCAAGCGAAGGCAGATTATGGCAGATCTTTGGCAAAGGATGCTAAGAAAAACAGCAAGGACTTCTTTACTTATATAAACTCTAAATTGGGGATACATTTGCACATTTCCAGTACATGGGGAAGTCCCCATGTACTGGAGATGTGCAAATGAATCCCCAATTCACAAAGGGGGATTGAAAGGTGTACACGAGTAATTACAGACCAGTTAGGTTAACTTCTGTTCTGGGTAAAATAATGGAGTCACTGGTTAAAGATGCATTTCAGGTCCATCTAGACAAGACTGCAGCAATAATTCAGACACAGCATGGGTTTGTTAAGAGAAAGTCTTGTCTGACAAATTTGATTGGATTCTATGATGTGGTTACAAAGGAATTGTATGCAAAAAATAATTTTAATATCATATACTTGGATTTCAGGAAAGCTTTTGACTGTTGCGCAACAAAGACTACTGTACAAATTGGAGCAGAATGGTATTAAGGGTAAGTTGCCATAATGGATAAAGGATGGCTGAGTGGGAGAAGACAGAGGGTGATAATTAATGGGTGCTGCTCTTCGTGGACTAATGTTATTAGTGGAGTCCCACAGGGTTCGGTGTTGGGCCCTCTGTTGTTTTGTATATTTATCAATGATATTGATGAAGGTATATCAGGCTTAGTGTTGAAGTTTGCAGATGATACAAAGGTTGGCAGGGTTGTCGTTTTTTGTTTTCTTTTTTAGGAGCATTAGCAACTAAGGCCATATTGCTCCGGGGATATGCGGTGGTCATTCCCTGACCTATAAGCATCCTCCGTATTTGGTGGTCACGGGCTCGAACCCCGGTCTAATCAAGTTGGCAGGGTTGTTAATGACAGTAATGGCAGTGTGCTACTGCAACAGGATCTAGAAAATTTGGGCAGATGGGCTGAGAAGTGGCAATTGAAGTATAACATTGACAAATGCAAAGTACTGCATATGGGTAGAAGTAACCCAAGAGGAACTGTGTGGTACTACACTTAGGGTGGTAGAAAATGAAAAAGACCTGGGAGTAATTGTGCAGTTAGATATGAAGTTTTCTGAGCAATGTAGACAGGCTGCCAGAGCAGGTCATGGGGTTTTGTCAATGATATACAGGAATTTTCCTAGCAGGGAAAAGGAGTTGATTATCCCTTTGTATAAGGCAATGGTCAGGTCACGGCTTGAGTACTGCGTACAGGTCTGCAGGCCTCATTTTAGGAAGGATGTAGATTTAATTGAGCATGTACAGAGAAGGGCAACAAGATTGGTGAGGGGAATGAAGGGATTCTCTTACCAAGAGAGGCTTAAGTCCTGCAAATTGCAGCGACTGGAGACTAGGCACTGGCGAGGTGATCTGATTGAGGTGTATAAGGCCTTGAATGGGTTGAGCCCGCTGAATTCTGATTGGTTCCTTCCGCTTGCTCAGATTATGAACCTAAGGGGGCATAAATTCAATTGAGGAAAGACAGCTGTAGAACAGATTGTGCGGAAATTTGCCTTTAGCCAGCAGGTGGTTAATTGCTGGAACAAACTTCCATCTGTCGTTGTGGAAGATGATAGCTTAAATAAAATCAATGGGGAACTGGATAAACTTTTAGAGGGAATGGCTGTGCGAATTTTTTTTTTTTTTCAGCTGATGCTACTTAAGCTGATACGCTTGCTTTCTTGCATCACATGACTCTATTACTCTTACTACTCTTTGTCTTCTCCCATTCAGCCACACTTTATCCATTGTAGCAACTTGCCCTTAATGCCATACTGCTCCAATTTGTTGTTTGTTTGTTATTTGGTTTTTAGGAGCATTAGAAACTAAGGCCATATTGCTCCGGGGATATGCGGTGGTCATTCCCTGACCTTTCTGCATTCTCCGTATTTGGTGGTCACGGGCTCGAACCCAGGTCTAATCAAGAAGCGTGTGCTACGCACTGCTGCTCCTGCCCACCTGGCTATGGAGGCAGCCACTCCAATTTGCACGGTAGTCTTCCATGTGGAACAGTATCAAAAGCATCCCCGAAATCCAAGTATATGATATCAAAATTATTTTTTGCATCCAGTTCCCTTGTAACCACATTATAGTATCCAATCATATTTGTCAGACAAGACTTTCCCTTAAGAAACCCATGCTGTGTCTCAATTAATACTGCAGTCTTGTCTAGTTGATCCTGCAATGCTTCTTTAATCAGTGATTAAAGAAGCATTGCAGGATCCCCTATACAGTTATTAGTGTCCTCTCATAATATACATGGTGGCCACTGCAAAACTGAAGGGTTTGGAAAAGTCATAACTTGTTCATTTTTAATCTTTTTATTTTCTTTTTTTTACAGGTTATAGAGCATCCCTTGGAGATTAAAATGGCTAGGTATGGTGTCCAGCAACGAGTAAAACTAGTTTGGTTTTCTATTCCAGTGAAAGATCAATTATTGAAACTCAGAGAAAATACTGGCAACATTTTAAAGTCCTCCTAGCGATAACATATGATTCGGAACCTAATCGCCCAGTTTGAAAGAACTGGATGAGTCGGTGATCTTCCAGGAAGAGGTCCTAAGCGCACTGTGCGCACTGACGTAGCAGTGGAAGCTGTACGGCAGAGTGTCCTTGAGGATCTATCTGGCTCTACTTGTCATCGCTCTGCTCAACTAGGCATCACCAGAACATCGCTTCAGAAGATTCTGGTGGTCTTCATCGCTTCAGGTGGTCAGTCTTTCAGTAGCCACATTTTAATCTCCAAGGGATGCTCTATAACCTGTAAAAAAAGAAAATAAAAAATATTAAAAATGAACAAGTTATGACTTTTTCAAATCCTTCAGTCTTTCAGTGGCCACTCTATATAAAAAAAAAAAAAAAAAAAAATCAAATAGAGTCAGATACAAGGTTGATCTCACATGTGAAAAAATTTGTGGCATTGAATTGAAAGAAGTTGCAGGTTCTAAGAATCTTGAAAGTGGTGCTAAGGAGTCTGATCTCACTGTTGCTACAGAGACCAATAAGTCTGCAAATTTCAAATGTAGATTAAGAAAGAACTGGATTCTTCGTGTAAGCTAGAATTTCAGGATCCATCAAGGTATATATCAAGGTAAATTGTCACTGAGTCAAAGCAAAGAATCTTTTGAGATCTCTATCTCTGGAGATGTAGGTGAGAAGATGTTGGAATGGGAGGAGGTTCTCTCGGGTAAAGCTATCATGTTAGCAGAATTGGATAGTGAGGATAACAGGGAAAGGACATGGCACTTTTGACACCACGTAGATCTCCTGATATTCCATCAAAACACATCATCAAAGGCAGTTATGCTACGGTGGGGAAGAAAATTCAGTTGGATCACTGTGTTCATCATGCAGTAGGTCTCCCATTTTAAGACGAAATAATAAGAGGAAAGTCAAGGTCAGTGTGCCTAAAAATGATTGGGATAAGGAATTACGTAAAGTTAAGAAAAATGTTCAGAGTGATATGGATTTGGCTGAGAAAAATGAAAATTCTTCAGCTAAAATTGAGATAGGGAAAGACACTGAAGCGAGTATCTTGTCACAGTGTTCAAAAGAAATTAGGAACGAAAATATGAATTTTAATCCTGTTGTCCAAAAACATGACTTCTTCTGGGGAGAGAAACTGCCTCGTGCAGATGGTGATGTCGGAGGAGATAATACTGATAGCTTTACAGAAATAACATTTAAATTACGTAAAGATCTGGATGATTTCCTTTTTTGCCAAGGAGAGTGGTATCAGTCGGAGTTCAATCAGAGGGATACTGTCTAGATGGGATCTTCTTGAAGCCATGGTTTTGTAACTTGGAATACAGAATGAGAATTTAAGGAATGGATACTATGTATGCATGAATCCACTCAGAATTATAGGCAAGATACGGATAACCGAAAAAATCTGAAACTTTATAGTGATGTAGTTAAGAGTGACGTAACTTCTGTTGCAAAGGATGTTGGCTTGAAAGTGAGTTCCTCAGACGATGAAGCGGCTAGATCATATGATGATGAGCATGTTTTATTAATTCAAGCTAATGATGACTCTGGATGAGTAAAGTTTGTGCATTTTACTCTGATCCAAGCCTGAGGCAGGATTCGAACCTGTGACCTTTGGGTTGCCAGGCAGGCACTTTGGCGCCTCCGTAGCCAGGTGGGCAGGAGCAGCAATGCGTAGCACACGCTTCTTGATTAGACCGAGTTCGAACCCGTGACCACCAAATACGGAGGATGTGGAAAGGTCAGGGAATGACTACCGCATATCCCCGGAGCAAATATGGCCTTAGTTGCTAATGCCATATTTGCTCCTAAAAACCAAATAACAAACAAACAAACAGCAGGCACTTTACCCACCTGGCTGGCCCAGTCGGCTGTTTTAGAGATGTAAACTAAAAAAGACAGAAGAAATAAAAAAGTGTGGACAATTGATACGGCTTGGATTAGCTTTTGGATTTCCCTAAAGACCTGGAATGAAGTTAATTGTGTATGATGTTAGTAAGAAAGTTCAGAAGGGTGATCTTCTATGTAACATGTACGAGAAAAATCTTTTGCATTTGGGATTGAAGAAAGAGGAGACGGTTGCTGAGGTCACTGTTCGCTTCATAAGTAGAAACAGGAGTGATTCTGGGAATAATTGGATTTTGGAGGTTTCACAAAGAATTAGAATGTTTCTAATGCAACAACAGCACTTGTTTGTTGGACTGATGTCATACAGGTTAAACGATTTCTATCTTGTGACTGTATGTTACAATTGTCAGGGTTTTGGGCATACTACCAAAACATGTAGACGAGAGATCCTATATGTAGCCATCGTGCTGGGAAAGGCCATACATATAAAATTTGCAAAGACATTAACAAAGAGGCTGTGGGTTCAAACTGTATTGCTAGAAATCATGTGGGAGACCATTCTGTTCGTAACAAAAAGTGTCCAGAATATCAAAGAGTACTTAAACTAATTAAACTGCATACAGCGGATTCCTTTCGTAACTATGGCTAATAGTCCGAATTACTGTAACTCAAATCAGTACACTCACAATATAAGTTCGTTTAAAGGTTTGAAAATAATGCAGCTGAATGTGCAGTATTCTCGATCTGTTGCGGATGAAATAAAAATTGTATGTCAATGAGCAAATATTAATGTTGCTTGCATCCAAGAACCTTATTATGTGAATGATAAGATAGTTGGTTATTCCCTTTCCTGTAGGGTCATATATAATTCTTGTCCAGAAGTGAGAGCTGTAATAATTGTTTTCAATTCTGATTTAGTATTAACAAAAATTGAATCCTTATGTAGCAGTCATGTGGTTTGTGTTAACATTCAATCAACTGTGTTGGTGCATTTGTATTTGTTTCAATATATTTTAAATACAACTCTGACAATTGGCAATATTTATTTTATATGGATAGTGTTCTTGATAAGCTAGGAGATTTGCCTGTATTGTTTGCAATTGATTCTAATGCCAAGAGTTCACTTTGGTTCAGTGGCACTACTGATGATAGAGGGAAGGCTTTAGAGGATATGATAGTGGAGCAGAAGCGTAGGGTTCACAATGAACCTGGGGAGGAGTCCACCTTTTGGACAGTAAATGGTGAATCAAACATATACGTAACTCTTACAAACTCAATTGGTGCTAGATTTATCTGTGGATGGAAAGTCAAATCTGACTGGGAATCGAGTGATCATCGTGCGATATTTTATGAAATCAATACACACAGGGAAACAATGTTGGCTTGAATCAATTATGGTACTTTTCTGTTAGGCATGCAAGCTGGGATAACTTTGAGATAAGTCTGCGGTGGGCCATGATTGTGATCTCTGAGTTATCCAACATGACAGGTGAGAACTCTGTGGGGTTTTGCAAAAACTTATCTATGATGCATGTGTAGCTGCTATGAAACAGATAAAACATAGACCAGTTAAGTGGTGGACACCTCAGCTTACTCTATTGAAAAAACAAGTTAAAGGCTAGGAAGCAATTTCAGAAGAGCAAACGTAGGGAAAGTGCCTTGGAAGTTATTTGATTAAAGAAAGACTATCAAAGTTTTCGTAATAAGTATGTCCATGCTATCGCTAAACAGAAATATGACTGCTGGAAAACGGTGAAAACAGCAAGAAATAATGACCCATGAGGATTGGTTTATAAAATTTGTATTGGAAAATTCAGAGCAGCTGCTGATATTATATCTTCTATTGGCAAGGGCACCACTGAGACGTGTAGTTGGGAAGATTCCATGAGTGCAATCTTAGATCACCTTATAGGTAATGATAACATGGCTGATAACCCATGTGTTAATCTAGAACATCGTCATATGCAGGCGTTGAATGAGTCGTATGGTAACGACATTGAAGAATTACCCTTTACCCATAATGAACTTCTCACCGTTGTTAAGTCCATTAAAAATAACCATCGTCATATGCAGGCGTTGAATGAGTCGTATGGTAACGACATTGAAGAATTACCCTTTACCCATAATGAACTTCTCACCGTTGTTAAGTCCATTAAAAATAACCAATGTCCAGGTGTGGACCTACTGGAGGGAGAGGTAATCAAAAAGTTCTCTAATCTTTATTTGAACAAATTGTTACAAAGATTTTAATAACTGTCTAAGAAATGGTGTATTTCCATCTTTGAGATAAGTCTGCGGTGGGCCATCTATGAATGGTGTATTTCCATCTCCTTGGAAGGATACACTGCTCAAGATTATCCTAAAATCTCCAACCAAGCCAACCAGTTCACCTGCTTCATATAGATGTATTGCATTGCTTCCTGGTCTTGGTAAAGTTTATGAGAAGCTTTTAACCATGCAGATTGTTATCTACCAAAGCAGTAATATCGGCATTTCTAAGAAACAATATGGTTTCACTCCTGGTGTAGGTACTGAGGATGCGCTTCACTTTTTAGTTTGCAATGTTCGGAAATTGAATTATAAATATATTTTGGGAATTTTTGTAGACTTTGCAGGTACCTTTGATTCCATTAGTTGGAACAGTTTACTGATGAAGTTACACATGGTTCTTTTAATATTTTCTCTATAATTAAGGATTACTTTAGGGATTCACAGTAACAATTAAGTCAAATTTTGGATCAATTACGTGTTGTGTGACTCGAGGCTGTCCGTAGGTGTCTATCTTTGGTCCTTTAATGTGGAACTTGGTTTTGGAACATTGGCTCAAGAGAGAATTTGACCACTCTCACACAATAGCCTATGCAGATGATATGGTAATACTTGTGCACGGAAACACCAGAAAGGAGCTTGAAATGAGGTCGGATTGCCTATTGAAAGAATTATGCAAATGGTGTAATTTACATAGGTTGACAATCTCTACATCCAAAACTAAAATCATGAAGTGTAAATTGGCTCTTAGTAAACCTCCCCTCGTAAAGTTGAATGGTATTTCCTTACAGCAGGTGTTAATGATTAAATACTTGGAAATATGTACTGCTAGTGGCTTGAACTTTATATTAATTATTAATTATATATCAGAGAAAGTGAAGAAATTTATTGTAATGATCTCAAGAATAATGATGTTTGTTTGTTAGTTGCTTTTTAGGAGCATTAGCAACTAAGGCCATATTGCTCCGGGATATGCGGTGGTCATTCCCTGACCTTTCCGCATCCTCCGTATTTGGTGGTGACGGGCTCGAACCCCGGTCTAATCAAGAAGCGTGTGCTACGCGCTGCTGCTCCTTCCCACCTGGCTACGGAGGCGCCTCAAGAATAATGCGGGTGGAATGGGGGATAAAGGGGAAAGCACCCCATTTGATCTATGATTGCATTTTTCTGCTGATTGTTACATATGGTGCATCAATCTGGGTTGGCCATGCAATCAAAGTAAGCAACAGCAGAAAGCTCTATTCTATACATCGAATTATGTTACTCAAAATGGTTATGGCCTGCAGAATGGTTTCCACAGAAGCTTTGCAAGTGTTAGTTGGCAAAATGCCACTTGATTTGCAGTTAGTGTTTAGAAGCCTATCTTTTATTTGAGAAGAGGTATAAAATCCGAGTTGCTGGACATCGAAATTAACACTTTAAATGACTTGAGAAACGAAAAGAAGAGGATTTGGGAGCTCCTTTTACAAAAATGGCAAAACAGATGGAATTGTTTGGAAAAAGGTAGAATAACATTCAAATTTTTCCCTTATGTTAATGGTGGAAATTATATTAAACCAATCTGGTTAGTACCAAATCTACGTTGTACATTCTTACTAACAGGTCACGGATCATTTTTTGCTAAACTGAATAGTCTTGGAATCATAGCAAGATGTAACTGTACGTGGTGATCTGGAAACATGGGAACATGTTGTGTTTAATTGTTTGGAATATGCTGATTTGCGTTTGGATTTACTGAATAATGTTGATAGTGTAACTCGTCTGGTGGATGGAATTGAGCCATTACTTATTAAAACAAGGGAAAATTTTATTGCCTTTCAAAATTTCGCAAATTCAGTTTTCGTGAGAAGGAATATACTTTTGCAATTGGAAGAGTTAAGGTTGAATAATGGATGAATTGGTGGACTGTACCCTCTTCTTTATATGGAACAGTATGTTATTTTTTATATAGGAACAGAGAAAATTCTTTGCAGAGGTGGACAGGATGTTGGTACTCTGTTTCCTTAATGGGTGGGTGTTCACTTCTGCTCCTGCCAATACAGTTGGCAAGAAGCCTTAGTTGTTTTTCTTGGATTTGATTCCTGCAATAATGTTTTCTTCAGGCTTGATTTTGCTGGTTAATATGAGTAACTTCTGTTGAGCTCTCTGGCTGCTGGTAGATGGCTGTTCGTTGAACTCTGTGTGTTTTGGAGAATACCAGCAATGATCAATCTCTAGGATGTGATGCTTGTACTTATTGTGAAAGTGTCTCTTCATCGGTTTCTGTTGTAGCCTACTTGTCTAGCTGGTTGTGATGATCAGTGTCTAGGATGTGGTGCTAGTGCTCATCTGTGGACAGTGTCTCTTCATTGGTTTCTGCTGTAGCCTACTTGCCAGGTTGTTGTGCTGTAGCGTAGGGGATGACCATTGCACAGTACAGTTGATTTGTAATGTGAATGTGAAATTTGCATTGTTAATAATTGTGTACTGTACTATATTATTTCTATATGTATGGCGGATTTGCAAGATTTTTTTTTTTTTTTGGCTAGGGGCCACTTTACTCAATAAATGAATGAAATACCCCATGTGCCTTTCTTATATTTAACTTCAACAATTTCTCCTCCACTTTGCTCTCAATTACAAAATCATTAAGCTCCCTGTTAGAGTTTAATAAGCTTCTGTCCTCCACTTAGTGGAGGACAGAAGTTAATTATTAGTGGAGTCCCACAGGGTTCGGTCTTGGGTCCTCTGTTGTTTTGTATATTTATCAATGATAATGATATTTATCAATGATGAAGGTATATCAGGCTTAGTGTCAAAGTTTGCAGATGATACAAAGGTTGGCACGGTTGTTAATGACAGTAATGGCAGTGTGCTACTGCAACAGGATCTAGATAATTTGGGCAGATGGGCTAAGAAGTGGCAACTGAAGTTTAACCTTGATAAATGCAAAGTACTGCATATGGGTAGAAGTAACCCCAGAGAAACGTACCAACTGTGTGGTACTACACTTAAGTGGTAGAAAATGAAAAAGACCTGGGAGTAATGTAATTGTGCAGTCAGATATGAAGCTTTTTGAGCGATGCAGACAGGCTGCCAGGGCAGGTCATGGGTTTTGTCAATGATATATAGGAATTTTGCTAGCAGGGAGAAGGAGGTGATTGTCCCTCTGTATAAGGCAATGGTCAGGCCGCGCCTTGAGTACTGCGTACAGGTCTGGAGGCCTCACTTTAGGAAGGATGTAGATTCACTTGAGCGTGTACAGAGAAGAGCAACAAGATTGTTGAGGGGAATGAAGGGATCCTCTTACCAAGAGAGGCTTAAGTTCTGCAAATTGCAGTGGCTGGAGACTAGGCACCTGCGTGGTGATCTGATTGAGGTGTATGAGGCCTTGAATGGGTTGAGCATGCTGAATTCTGATGGGATCCTTCCACTTGTTCAGATTACGAACCTAAAGGGGCATAAATTCAAATTAAGAAAAGACAGATGTAGAATAGATGTGCGGAAATTTGCCTTTAGCCAGCGGGTGGTTAATTGCTGGAACAAACTTCCATCTGTCGTTGTGGAAGTTGATAGGTTAAATAAATTTAAGGAGGAACTGGACAGGCATTTAGAGGGAATGGTGTGATTTTTTTTTTTTTGGCTGATGCTGCATAAGCTCATACACATGCTTTCTTGCATCACATGCCACTACTACTACTACTTCCCTACAGAATTCCTCATGTGTGAATGTACATGCAAAATACTCATTCACGTTGTCAGCTATCTCAGCAGGATCATCATCAACAGTCAAACCATCGATATCAAGTGGACCAACTTGATTCATCCCCTTCCTTGTAGACTTAATATAAGTAAAGCAGTCTTTAATGTTTTTCTTTGCATCCTTTGCCAAAGATTTTTCATAATCTGCCTTTGCTTGCCTAACCCTTTTGTGACTTGATTACAAACTAGCTTATATTTACCATAGCCTTCTGTCTCGCCAGATAATTTTTATGTATCCCATGCATTTTTCTTCTCTGCCACAAGTTTCATTAGTTCATCTGACATCTGTTTAGACCTAAACCTTGAACAGTATTGTATAGAATTTAAAAACTGTCTGAGACCACTGTAGTCACCTTTATGAAAGCAAAAACACTTCCCTTTACCCCTGATGGTAGTTACATCTTTAAGTAAATCCCACATCAGTACACTATGATCACTGATACTTAGTGGTTCCTTTATCTGAAAATTCTTAATGCACAAATAATTAGTGCTGATAATCAGATCAAGAGTATTACTCTCTCTTTGGTTGCCTCTTCAACATGCTGCTGTAGAAAACAATCATCCAATAAATCCGCAAAAGTTTTGCTACAGTACGAGTGACCAACCCAATATCTGGAAAATTAAAATCCCCCATGAAAGACATTCTGATTCACAGGCTCACTATTTCTCTGCACAATTGTTTGTTGTACTCATCAGAGTCATTAGGCCTATAACACACTCCTACTCTCATTTTTGCTTTCCCAGTGCTTGTATCATACCAGACATTGCATTGTCCATCTATGTAAACTGGATGCACTTTCTTAGATTCTTAACTAACAGCATAACCCTTCTTCCCTTTCTATTCTTTCTATACACATAGTGCTCCCTATATTGCAATTCTGCACTGCTTATATCTGCGTGACACCATGTCTCTGATATCCCAACAATATCCGCCTTTGATGTCCTGACTAGCATTTCAAATTCATCAAATTTATTTACTATACTCGTGGCATTGGTGTACATGCAAGTATACATGCACTTGTTCTTACTCTTAGTTATCCTAACACAGCCCATGCATTTACTTGCTCCATGATGACTCCCCTAAGTCCCTGAAATCCTCAGCACCTTGCTTACCAAGATGCTGCCCAATCTAATAGAAGCGGTGCAAGAATCATTTTCACCACCACTGCCTGCAAAGTATTGTTGAAGTATTTCTTTGCCTGCTGCTGTTGTTACTGTGTGGTTTGTGCAAAAGCCACTTTGGCTATGACATGTCAATGTACTGTATCTATAATCTGTGCGTATTATTGCCAATTTGTTGGTTTTGCTGGATGAATAACCTAACTTTCTGAAAGGGACTATGGAAACTTACTATGGAACCCATGGCTAAAGTGTAAAAATAACTCATAAATTCCTTGTCTTGACAAGATTGAATGTGGACCACTTTTTTTCACATGGTGTGGAAGCACAGTTATTATAACCACTTTGCTCTCTGTGAGTGTACAGCTCTGTATTCAGTATGAAAATTGATAGTTGCTCCCATATGTCCCCCCAGATGTCTGGCAAATTCTTTGAAAACTTTGGGGATGGTTTTCCCAGAATCTATGATCATCTATTCAGAGATTTCTTATTAAAATATTAGCATCAGCCATTTGGAAGTCCCAGGCTTTTGTTACACCAGCCACAAATAAATAAATGAAATAAACTATCTATGTGACTCTCTCCTCGCATAGGTACTTATCTATTTGACCTTTGAATTCCCTCAAGATGCCAGCCACAACCACCCATGGAGGAAACTTATTCCAGTAGTTAACAATTCACTGGCTAAAAGAACACTTCCTATAATCCAGTGTAAATCTCTTACCCCCATAATTTGAATTTATGGTCCCTAGTTCTGGAATCATTTATAACCATTAAAATTTTGCCTTCGAAGTTTTTATAATGAATCTTTTGTAATTTTAATATCACTAATTTCATGCCACTTAGCTTCACTCACACAGCCTTTCCTCCCTCTGAATCCTCTTTTGTCTGTAAAGATCATTGTGAAGTATACCTGTTCAATTCATCAGCAACATCACCTAAGTTATTTACACTCTTAGATAACCCAACATTAGCTTTGTTATCTAAGACATTCCCACACTCATAGCTAAAGGATCCAATCTTGTTTTTTTTTGTATTCACACACATGCCACTGGTTCTAGCAAGTTTATTAGTTTCAGAATGAATGATGTCCACGTTAAATTTTGAGATTTTTCATCTCACAAACAGAAAAGCCAATCACAGAATGCATGCAATTTGAGGATATAAAACAATTATTCTGTAAGGATTACAATGGCCATTTAGGGCTAAGAGAGTTAACCATAAAGGTGTTAAGGAGTAATGTTCTAGTCCTGAAAATCTGGTTGATTAAAAATAATTTAACTGACAGTAGATAGTCAAAAACTACCAATTTGTAGTCATAATAATAACACTAATAACTTGTGTGTTTGGGTTAAGTAATGTTGACAGCACATTACATTTCCGGCACTTTCAATTTTTTAATTGAATTTTCATTTTCTGTGATTAATAGAAGTGAAAAGTAAATAACTATTTAACTCATTGCCAGTTAATTAATAATTAACTAATAATATAAAAAAGTTATTATTTTCACTTCACATACTTCAAAGTAGCATTCACTCAACTTTTTATAATGTACCTTACTTCATTCTGTATTTTGATAGAAATTGAATTGAAATAGGTATTTCATGCTCTGTGATTTAATAAATTAAAATAGCAAAACATACCTCAGATTGTAGTATGTTGTCAACACTCTGTAATGTACTTACATACTTCTTCCTGGATTTTAATAACAGTTGAAATAACATGCTTAAACATGTATTTCAGTTTTCTGGTGTGATTAATATGTTCTTTTTATACTCTGGAATGACTACCAGGTCAGAAGAGTTTACAATAAATCATGAATACAATCACTAATTATATATATCAGTCATACAGGCTTGAACCCCAGCCCACTCAAACAGCGTATGCTACTGCACTTATGCCCCTGACCACTCGGCTATGATTTATATGTTTAGTAAACTAATAACAAAAAAAAAATAATAACAAAATAAAATAAAAACAAGCACTGAAAAAAAAAAAAAAAAAAACGACTTATGTGCATCCTCCATATTGCTCATTCATTCCTCCAATCAGTGCAGCAAAACAAAAAAAAATTCTGTACTTCAGCTACAACATACAGTATAAGGCCAGTTTATGTGATATACACTGTGCTGCCACTTTATTAGGTACACCTATCTAGTAGCGTGTTGAGCCTCCTTTAACCTTCAAAACAGCCTGAATTCATCTAGGCATGAATTGAACAAGATGCTGAAAATGTTGTGCAGGAATGGAGTACCATGCAGACATGAGTGTGTCACGCAGTTCCTTGAGATTCGATGGAGGTGTAGGCCTGTAGCGAACAGCCCTTTCCAGCTCATCCCAAAGATGTTCAATAGGATTGAGATCCACGGACTGAGCGGGCCACTGCAGCAAAGAAAAGTCATTGTCATGTTCCTGGAACCATTCCGTAGTGATTCGGGCTTTGTGCACCGGTGCATTATCCTGCTGGAAGTAACCATCTGAATGAGGATAAACTGTCAACATGAACAGATGCACTTGGTCAGCAACAATGTTTAAGTATGATGTGGCATTCAGATGTGAATCTATGGGTATCAATGGACCCAACATGTGCCAAGCAAACATTCCCCACACCATAACACTGCCTCCACCACCTTGCACAGTAGTCATCAGACATGACGGGTCCATGATTCATGTTGTTTTCACCAAATTCTGAGCCTTCCATCAACATGATGCACCAGGAACTTCGACCCGTCAGACTAAGCAACTGTTTTCCAATCTTTGATAGTCCAGTGCTGGTGTTGCTGTGTCCACAGGAGGCGTGCTCTCTTGTTTTTCATTGATAACAAAGGTACGTGACATGGCTGTCGGCTGTTGTAGCCCATTTGCAACAAAGTGCAACTAGTGGTCTGTTGCAATATTTTGTTCTGTACACCAAGGTTATATTCTGACGTGATGTGTGACATTGTGGCCCATCTATTTGCTTGCACAATTCTAGCCATCCTCCTCTGACCTCTCTCATCAACAAGCGATTTTCTTCCACAGGAGTGCTGTTGAGAGGATGTTTTATGTTCATTGCACCATTCTCGATACACCCTTGAAACTGTGGTACGTGAAAAGTTCGGGAGAATTGCCGCTTCAGAGATGCTTTGTCCAGCATGTCTTGCACCTACTACAGCAAAGAAAAGGCCGTTCGAAGTCCGTTAGATCACTCCTTTTCTCCATTCTTGTCACGGTTTGTACGCTTAACTGATACTAGAAAGGTTGTTCTGCTGCATTTATATCCACAACTGTGGTCATGTGACTTGCAATGTTGTGGGACAAACCATTTGTGTGCGCAGGGGTGTACCTAATAAAGTGGCAGCACAGTGTATATGAAAAAAAAATAATAATAACTATTTAATAGTTATTAAATATAACTATTTAATAATAATAACTTTTAATAATAAGCATTTCTGTTTGTCAGATATTAATGAAATTTGGTACAGCTCGACAAATCTTTCTAAAAGAGCTAAACAGCAAATTTCACAAAAATCCATCCTTTGGAAGTTGAGTTGCTATGAGTAGACAGACATATGGACTGACAGACAGACATGGTGAAACCAATAGGCACCTTATGCATATATATGCAAATGTGCCTAAAAAAGCAAGAAATAAAATGCTATATATTGTATTTCTAAACACATTTAGTACAGTACATATGTTTTAATTTTCACATAAATAATACTGTACTTAATACAAATTGTATGACTATAATAATGTTAACTAGGCACATTGATAACAAAATGACTAGTATGGATCCTAATGCAACATTGAAAATATATGTATATAATATATATGAAGCCTTTAAATGACTTAAGAAGTAACATAAATATGCAGTACACTGAATACATATAAAATTAATGCACTGGCATTTCGAGAATTGTAATAAAAATTATTGTCACAAGAACTGAATGGAGTTAGTTTATCTGTTATAAAGGGTTTTGTAAGTGATGTTAACAGGCCTCTAAATGACCATATGATTGAAATCATTAGGAGAAATATGGCTATTTCACCTGTCTGGCATTGAGTTGAGACAAGTACCCTAAGCCTTGGTTGGGTAGAGACTAGAGAAAATAGCAATTCTGCTATGCTGTGTTTGATAGCTGGTAACTCTTTTAGAGTGTGTAAATGCTATCTGCTGTTTGGATTGCTTTTTGAGAGCTGCTAAGTGAATTTTTTTTCACTTACTTAAAAAAACATCTGTTTTTATTTAAAATCAGAATTGCAGTTATTATTTGTGCTTACCTGGTGAAGTTGGTGAACTGTTCTTTTCCTGGCCTTTGGAAACTGCTTAATAATTTTTAATACTGGATAATTAAATATTATCCTTTAACAAAAGGTACATCCAAGAGACTAAAATGTTGGTGGAATGATACTTTGGTCCCACTTATGAATGAAGTGGACTGAATTTTGGCAAAGTCCAATCATTATGTAACAATCAAATCCTCTGCTTACATCTTCATGATGGCAGTACTGTTAGTATTGTATTGGTATTGGAGTTTAAGGGCACAAGGGCAGCTAAGGCCAAAATGTGCCAGATCCTATATTATTATCCTAAAGTAACATAATGTGTTCCATTTTGGCATTAGAGGAATTCATATATATGTATTTGCTTCAGAAAGGTATAGAGTGTAGCTAGGTTAGCACTATTGCCAATCATGTGGTTAAGAGATAACGGTTCTTGCTGTTGTTGTTGTTGTTGTTGGAGTGGGTTTATTGGCGCAAGGGCTGCTATGACCATATTGCGCCTATACCGTTACTTTGGAGTGTTTGTCAATATAGGAAAGGAGACTATTCTAGAAGTGATTGTATGCGTTAATCATTTTTAGAAAGGTGAACAGTTCTGATAAAGTGGCATCATTTCCAAGTATGTGGCTTAGTTGCAGAGGTTTTTGTGAGCTAATTAAAGATCTGAAGCATGCGATTCTAGCTGAATGATAATGTGCACATTCAATGATAATATGTTTTACAGTAAGTATAGAACTACAATGCGGGCAAAGTGGAGGATCTTCTCCTAGCAGTAGAAATAGGTGTGTAAGATGTGTATGGCCAATTCGTGCTCTTGCCAGCACGACCTCTTCCTGCCTGTTTGATCGGGAACTGGATCTCCACAGCTGTGGATTGTGTTTTATTTCAAGAAGTTTGTTACCGGTTTGATTATGCCACATTTCAGACCACATCTCAATACATATCCGCCGTATGATTGGTTTGTAATCAGAAAAAGGAACAGGGGTGGAATCGAAGCAAGTGGGGTGTTTTGCTGCTTCGTCTGCACGCTCATTTCCTGGAATTCCAACGTGGCTCGGTATCCAGCAAAACGTAACAGTCCGATTATTTTTGTTGAGTTGGCATAACTGTGACCTGATTTGTGAGAGGAATGGATGCAAATGTTGTGATTTATTCTGCAGAGCATTCACCGCACTTAAAGAGTCTGTATATATTATTACTTGGGTGTTTGGAACATCGTTAAGGAGTTTTAAAGCCATTTTGATGGCGTATAGTTCGGCCGTAAAAACACTGCATTCAAGTGGTAATTGGACAGAGACAGTGCATGCAGGACTCATTACTGCAGCTCCCACGGATACATCAGTTTTGGAGCCGTCCGTGTATATCTGAAGACTGTGAGCATTGGTCAATGCGTGATTCGCATGTAGTTGTCTAAGATTGTGGTTCGATAAGGAGTGTTTTCCCCACTGAAGAAAATAGTCGTCGCAATGAGGTATATACATTGCCCATGGTGCCTGTACTGCGTCCGTAGCTTGAAAGATATTTCCAAGATAGATGTTCCAATTTTGAGTTAACTCTTGTAGCCGAATACCAGCAGGTTTGTTTTCGTTGGGTTTATTTCTATATAAGTTTTCCCACTGCGGTTCAAAAAGATATGTCCAGATGGGATGAGACGGGTGACTACGTAATTTGACTGCATAACTAAGAAGCAATACTTTTCTCCTAAGATGTAGTGGAGGTTCATTGGCATCTATATACATACTTTGCACTGGGGATGTCTTAAAGGCCCCTAAGGCAATCCTGAGAGCACTATGCTGGACCGGATTGAGCCAAGCCAATGCTGACTTTCGTGCAGAATCATAAACTGGGGCTCCATAATCTAGACGAGATCTTATTAAGGTTCGATACAGATGTAGAAGAGTGAAGCGATCGGCTCCCCATGTCATGGAAGATATAACTTTGAGGATATTAATCTTTTTCATGCACTGAGTTCTTATTTGTCGTATATGTGCCTGAAAGGTAAGTTTGGTGTCAAGTGTAAGGCCCAAGAACCGGATACTTTTGCTAAGTGGTATTTTTTGGGTTCCTAATATTAGCTCGGGATCTGGATGGAGCTGACGCTTTTTGCAAAAATGGATAGCAGTTGTTTTTGTTGCAGAGAGACGATAGCCATTGCGGGATGCCCATGATTCTATTTTATTTATCGAGAGCTGCAATTGTCGCTCAATGGACCGCATGCTTTGTGAATGATAGGATATAGTAAGGTCATCTGCATATAAATAGGTGTCAACATTAGCCGGAATATTTTCTGTTGCATTATTTAGCCTAACCGCAAAGAGCGTTGCACTTAGAACTGATCCTTGTGGGACCCCTTCTTCTTGGACAAATGTACGGGAGAGTGAATTGCAGTAACGCACTTGAAAGGTCCTGTTTTCTAGAAAACTCTGTATGATAAGGGGTAGTTGACCCCGGAGCCCTGTGGCATACAGATTTTGAAGTATGCCATACCGCCAGGTGGTATCAAAGGCTTTTTCGATATCCAAGCAAATCATGACTAGATGTTCTTTACGGATAAAAGCATTGCGTATGTTGGATTCTGCCTTGACCATAAGGTCTAGAGTTGACCGATTTTTCCGAAATCCGTACTGATTCTTATTCATCACCGAATGAGATTCTAGATACCATACTAAACGGGCGTGGATCATTTTTTCTAGTGTCTTACCAAGGCAACTGCTGAGAGATATTGGCCGATAGTTTCGTGGATCTGATTGATCCTTTCCAGGTTTAGCAAACGCTAGAACTATTGAGTGACGCCAAGAAAGAGGAAAGTAGCCATCTGAGAATATCCGGTTGAAGTATATTAGCAATGAATTCAAAGCTTGTTTGTTTAAATGTTTAAGCATTATATAGTATATCCCATCAGGCCCTGGTGCACTATCACCCGACCTATTTAGACAGCTCTCTAGTTCAAATGATGTAAAAGGTCGATTATATGGAGGAGATGCCCTTGTATTGAAGTTCA
The DNA here is from genome assembly GCF_048544385.1 of Mastigoproctus giganteus. Classification (NCBI taxonomy): domain Eukaryota; kingdom Metazoa; phylum Arthropoda; class Arachnida; order Uropygi; family Thelyphonidae; genus Mastigoproctus; species Mastigoproctus giganteus. The sequence continues at coordinate 169,364,016 of NC_143581.1, read as the reverse complement.
GGTTATGCTTTTCTGCTTTAGCTTTTAGCTGTTTAAAAGTAGACTCATATGCTGATGCTGCGGAGATTTGGAAAAAGCAATCTGCCAGGGCATTTGCAATTTCTGTTGGAGTGGAGAAGTCTTTACCTTTCCAGCTTATAATCGGCATTGATTCGGGGAACAGTTTACCATTCAGTTTTTTGATTTTATTCCAGATTTTTCTAATCTCTGTATTTTTAGTAATAGTGGAAGCGAACCGGATCCAAGAGTCTTTTTTCGCTTTTTTCTGCACATAACGTGCCTTTGCTTTAAGTTTCTTAAAATTAATCAAGTTTTCAGTTGTTGGATACTTGCGAAATCGATTCCATGCCTTATTCTTTTCTCTTTTAGCATCACGGCATGCATCATTCCACCAGATATTGGCATGTCTGCGAGGACTGGCTGTGGTTTTTGGTATAGCACAGGTTGCAGCTGTTATTAACTGTGCAGTAATGTGGTCGGTAACTTTATCTATGGACTGGCTTTTGATGACTTCATTATCAAAGGAAATTGAATCTGTGAACTTGTTCCAGTCTGCTTTTGAAAATTTCCATTTTATGCGGCTGGCTATATGTGTGGTTCTGTTTGTTTGCAATTTGCAAATAATTGGGTAATGGTCACTGTTTAGTGGGTTACTTGAAACTATCCACTGAATGATTGGGAATAGTTTTGGGGAACATATTGATAAGTCTATGGCAGTAGATACTCCGGTGGGAAAATGAATATAAGTGTCAGCACCAGTGTTTAATAATGTGAGATTCTGGCTCTCAAGAACTGTTTCAATAAGTTTTCCTCGTTTGTCTATCTGGGGAGATCCCCACATAGTGTGGTGCCCATTGAAATCTCCTAGTAGAATGAAAGGAGATGGAAGCTGCTTTATAAGGTCCTCCAGTTCTTTCACAGTGAATTCTTTGTTTGGGGAAAGGTATACAGAGACAATGGTTAAAGTAAAATTTAAAACAATACGTATGGCTACAGCTTCTAATGTGGTCTGCAGGGAGATCTGTTTTGTAGGAACTTTGTTGTCAACTAGTATGGCTACACCTCCTCTGGTTGAGTTAGTATTGCTTCTGTCTTGTTGATAGATACTATAATTTTTAATCACTGGAGTCACCTGCGGAGTTAGATTGGTTTCTTGCAAGCAGAGGCTGATTGGACTGTGCTGTTTGATTAGGTCATAAATATCAAATATATTGCTTCGTAGACCTCTACAGTTCCACTGTATAATATTCTGCATTATTTAGTTTTTGGGATTGAGTATGGTTCTGTCTGTTTTTTATATCCAACCTGCTTGTGTCGTTCTGGTTTCATCTTTTCTTTTTTTGGGAAGCTAGGACGCCCAAGGTCCATATCATCTTCTGCATGTAAATCTAATATTGTCTCATCATGCGGGGTACCAGCATCTGTGTCCATATTTCCTGAGTATGGTTGTTGTGCAATATTTGGGGATGATGCTTTCAATTTCACAGTTTCTGGTAGAGTATCAGTTGCAGTTGGTGGGACTGTTAGCGGAGTATTGTTAGCACAAGTCACTTTACATTGTTCTGTAGGTGGCTGCTGTGGGACCGACAGCACTGATCGGGCCCAATCAGCAATTGAGATGGATGGAGGTACTGTGACTGCCGTTTGTGTTGCAGCTGACTGGTATTTTTTGGCTGCCGCAGCATAGGTAATTTTTGGCATACTGAGCATAACTTTTTTCCTAGCTTCCTGGTAGGTGACCTTTTGCTCAACTTTGTATTTCTGGATCTCTTTTCCTACCCTCCAGAGTTCACATGATTTTGAGTATGCTGGATGCTGGCCTTTACAATTTGGGCATTGTGGCGTTTCTGCATTGCAGTCCGTTTGTGCATGAGCTTTAGAACCACAGTTTGGGCAGATGGCGTCTCCTCGACATACTGTTTGCGAGTGTCCAAATTTTTGACACTTGAAGCATCTGATTGGGTTCGGAATGTAGGGACGTATTCGGCAATTAAGGTATCCGGCTTTGACACATGATGGTAAGGTTGGTGTACTAAATGTGAGGATAATATTCCTAGTGGGAACAAGTTCACCATCTTTTTTAATTATTATCCGCTTTGCTTGAACTACCTTTTGTTCTTTTAGTTCTTCTACTATCTCGTCTTCAGTGACATTCATCAGGTCCCACTCTGCTATTACTCCTTTGGAGCTATTTAAAGTGGCATGAGGGGTGACCTGTACTGGTATTCCGCCGAAAGTGGATAATTTCAGTAGAGACTGAGAATGCTGGTGCTTAGTTGTTTCGACTAGAAGATCTCCAGATCGGAGTCTTTTCACCATTTTCGGTGAACCAGCCACACTTTCCAAACATTTCTGGATTAGAAATGGTGAAAGTGAACTCACAGGTTTGGCAGAAAGAGAATGTAATATGAGGAACGCTGGATATTCCTGCTGATTCTCATTTTTGCGTAGTCTCTTAGATTGTGATTCGTCACGTTCGGGTTCATTTGAGTCATGACATGAGCGTCTAGGCTCAAGTACTGGAAAGTTGTCATAATCCATGGTTGCTCCTTTTAGCCCCAGAGGATAACTTTTCCTCCAGGTTACCGGCCCCGCCACGTGGAGGCAGGAGCGGTGCCACCAGTGACCAAGCGATTAGAGATTAGTGGTTAGTGTGTTATGTGTTATTTCTATATACAAGAAGAAGAAAGGTACCTTTCCTTTCTTTTGAAAAGCTTACTTCTTTATTTAGAAGAGCTGAAAATAAATAACTTAGCAAATGAAACACTTGAAATTTCTCTGAAATCTATTAACTCTAGAGAAGTCGCTTTGAAATTCACTTGTAGATTCGCTTTGATCACTCGCTTGGCACTCGGGGCCAGTACTGTTAGTAACCCTAGGTATATCTCCATGTGCAGCCCAAAGTAAGTAGGTTTGGTGTCCACATCAGACAGAGGAATGACTGCTCTAATGTGTAACTAGGCAACACTAGTTAGCGGATGACTTTCACTGCCCAGTGCAATACTATCACTTTGCTTATTGGAAGCTTGAAGTGGTGAAACCAATGTTTAGTCAAAGCTCTACAATCCTCCATCTCTTCCATCATTCACTGTGAGTTGTCTTTTGAGGTTATGATGAGTATTATAGCAAGATCCAATATTCCTTATATTTTAAGAGTATAGCTTTAAAATAGGTTTCACAGGTTGGCAGTTAGATAGTTTACTGGACTAAACCTATTGGTAACTCTCTAGGAGGCATCTGGGTCAGCTAATGTATAATTTTGCTGCCTCTACTCTACTCTACCACTTAGTGATTGGATGGAGTCAGGTAGTGTGTGTGTGTATGTGGGAGGCATTGTTGAGGCCATGTTATGTCAAGAAGCTTAGTACATTCCTGCTGTGTATACTCCGTATCCAAAAAATTCATTAATTCATACAACACATTTCATCTTATCTACTCAATGCATCACGACTAGTCAAACTAATAGAACAAACTTATCCACATAAATATCTGAACCTCTCAAAACGTTCCTCATTTATTTCAAGAATATACAATCTCAATTACATCCATTTCCACCTTCAATCTATTAAGCCCCACTTACTTTTTCTGACAGAAACTCAGTTATCAGTTGTCAAAATCACTAATCATCTCAGTTACCATAAGCATTCACTCTATGATTCCTCTCACTTTAAAGGTAATATATGTGCATATTAATGCTCTGATATTCCTTATCAGAACCTTTCTAATCTGGAATCTCTTCTGGCTTAAAATCTTTTTACCCCATTTTGTCAAATTCACCTGTTGCACCTATCGCTCTCCCAACTCTACAAATCACTCTAAATTACTTGAGTTCCTTTCTCTGAACCTTGACTTTTTCTAATCTAACTTGGTCAACAGTGAGGTAATTTACCTTTGTGATTGTAGTGTTACATGGACCCAGCCGGTCAAGGTGCTGAGAATTTTGCAATTATTAATGACCTTACACAACTTGCTCATTCACCTAACAGAACACCAGACAATCCTAATAAAACCAACACTTTTCCTTGCTAACAATCTTTCAAAGCACACAATCAATGTTAGTAGTCCCTTTGTGATGGTCTTATTTTCTGTAGGATTTCTATTCCTTTTTTTCCTTGGTTGGATTTACTGTTTTAAATATTCTGCTCCTAATCTTTGCACAGATAGTGTCAGCAAAATTATTCTTATAAGGATGAAATTCTATATTACATATTCTATCCTAAAATTTTGTCCTTTATCTAAACCTTGGTTTTTCACAAATATGTTAAGGATGTTCATGAAAAGAATGTAACATATCACAGATGGCCTGTATCTAAATCTCCACATTCATTTTCTGCCGGCAATAAAACCTACAACGATTGTAAAACAATTATTAATCAATCCATACTCAATTCTGAATGTGCTAAAGGTAGAAAGCTTGCTTCTTGTCCAAATGGTAATTGAGCCTTCTAGTCTTTTGCCAAAGATATTGGCAAAACTCCTGTCTATTTCCACCTCTATTACAACCTGGTGGTTTTGTTGCATCCTCAGCTAAAGATAAAGTTGAGTTATTAGCATCATACTTTTCTTCTAACTCTTGGATAGGATAGATGATCTAGGTAAATCACCTGCTACCATTCTGAACACACTCCAGTTGACGTCTCCTATGGTCTTTCAACAGAAGAGCATTAGAAGAATTTAGAGCAACCTTAATGCCAAGAAAGCTCCCGCTCCTGATGGCATTTCCCCACTTGTTCTCAAAACCTGTTCTCCTGGGCTTGTTCCTTCTTGTATTGCCTTTTTACACTTTCTTATTCTACTGGTGTTTTTATCTTCTGTATGCAAATTTGCACATATCAACCTAGTTACTAAATAGCCCATAAATTGTCAACTTTTAAGCTATCTCGAAATCTTCCAGCTGATCAGTGATCCCCAATATGGATTTTATCAATGTATTGATCCACTGGTGATATAGTGGCCTACATTACTCATATTTGGACAAATTCAGAAAAATTTGGTGAAATTCTAACAGTTATTCTGGACACTTCTAAGGCTTTGGCATAAAGGTCTTCTAAACAAGCTCCTATCTTGGAGCATGAGTGTTTTTTGCAATTGGTATCCAATTTTCTCTCTGGATGCTCACTCAAAGTGATAGTAGATGGCATTCTGTGTTCTAGCTTTTCAATTAATGCTTGTGCTCCACAAGTTTCAGTTATTTTTCCTGCTCTTTCCCAAAATCACGTATATTAATGATCTTCCACTGACAGGAAATCCTATCCACAGTTTTGCTCATGATAGCACTTTACATTCCACCTTCCAGTTTGAGAAATCTGTCCTGCACAAACAGTTTCAACTTGTTGAATATCCATCAGTGGGGCAAGAAAAACTTAGTTAACTTCAATCCTAAAACTTGAGACTGTTTTATTTCTCATATAAAGGCTAGTTTACCACTCTTACGCTCATCTTTGATGACACAGATTTCTAGACAAGATCACATTTATCTTTTGGGGATTATCCTGGCTTCTAATCTCTTGGCATAAGCAAATCACAAACATTTCTTCCTGTGCATTGAAAAAAATTGTTTTCTTTTTTTGTTGCTGGATTTTCTTTTCTTCTAAACAGCCACTGAACTCTGTACAAATCTCAGATCTGCCCTAACATGGAATACTGCTCCCGCATCTGGGATGGTATTTCCAAATCCTCTCTCAAACTCCTAGACTAATCAAAAGAGGCAGTCAGGTTAATTAATGATCCATCTGTTAAGAGTCTCTCCTCTGTCTCGCAGACATTCAATTTCTGCTGCATGCCTTTTCTATAGATACTTCCATAGGCCTAGTTCTGAACTGGCATCTGCAACTTCAACCCTCTCTTCCAAACCAGTCTGAACACGTGCCTCAACCAGACAGCATCCATTGGGGGAACCCTGGGAGCTGCGTTACAATTAACGCTATGTCCAATTCCAAATTCACAGAACTAACTTTTCCCTGGCCTCATTTATCCCTTCTACAGCTGTTTTCTGGAACAACCTCCCTTTACAGAAATTCATGTCTAATGTCCACAAGCATCTTCTGTCTTTTCAACCTTCAACTTGTGTACAGTACTTAATTTTTGTTTTTGGGATTTCATTAAAAAAAATATAATTGTCAAAAAAACCTCCACACACTCTTCAGTTGTTTTCTTCAATATAAACATTTACAACTGGGTATGACTCCATTATTCATAACTTTTATGAGTACTATGATACATGGAGGCAAGAAAGGGCACTTGATATAGCTGTCATGTTTGATAAAATTTCACTGGAAGGATGTGCAGGGACAGTATTGAATTATCAGACTGCCAAAATGTTTTAAATTGCATTTAATTTCTCCTTTAAATGAGTTTACTCTTTTACAAAGTGAATGTGAAATCATTCTAAATCTTCCTAGCCAATCTAAAAAAATTTCAAAATTGTATCATTAAATTTTTGTTTAGGAACAAATGCTGTTCCTGCATAAATAAAATATAAAAAAGAAGGTAATACAAATTATAGATCTGGATTAGCGAGGCTTTTCTGTAATATCAATGTGTGTTTTTCTTTTTTGCACTGATACTTTGTGAAGGAAAAAAAAATTAATTTGGCTAGAACTGGGATGTTTGCTTTTGTCATTTTAATATTGCAAAATATAACAAAAAATATTGCATTTTAGTTTTTCCTCCATGTGTAGTTATCACTACCTCTACATTACAATGATTTTTGCAAGAAAAATTGGTGGATAACAGCAATTCAAAAATGAAAATTCCTCTTTGTGAATCATTCTAGGTGAACAGATATTTCCAATTTATTGGATATTATTAGTTCAGAAGAAGAGGAGGAAGATAATGTTAGTGCAATTAGACAATTTTGTATTGAAAATATATATTTGCTTCTCTAAGGCACAAGAAACTCTATACATATTTTGGGGAGTCTGCTGACGAGGCTACTAGAGACGGTCGTGTTCAAAGCCGCTAAGTGGATTTTTCTTATTTATTGATTTGAAATTGTTTTTCTAAAACTTTTGATTTAAATTTAGTAGTATAACATTATTTTTTGACTTTCTGATTAATTTGGTGTATTTATTCTTTACTCGGCCTTCTAATTGCATAAAAGTATCGGTAAAGGTTTCCACGTGTTTCAACTTCGCTACGTTCGTAATTTTCCCGCCTTTGTGATACGATAGTTATTTACCGTACTAGATAGCGTTAGTTGAACTTCGTTAGCAGTTAAATTGTACGTTTAAATAAATACATATGACTTAGATTACAAACGTAATATAATTAATTATATTTAACATAATTAATAACATAATTATAATTAATAGAATCATGACTCAGACCAGAGCAGCAAAGCAAAAGGCTCAAGCTAATGGAAGTGCTGTGGCTCAGAGCAGAACTGAGGGGGGCAGTTGTCCTCTGACTCACAGCCTTATAAAATGCACTGTTTGCTTGATGTTTGCAGAGCAATCGGGTACGGGACATGATACTGCCAAGGGGGATGTCTTTGTGTGTGCGCGATGCAAGGAGTGTATCGATATCAGGCAACAACTCGGCGTTCTTGTGGGCCTATATGAAAGCTTGAAGGACAGGGTGGATGCCTCGAAGAAACTAAATTGAGGGGCCCATCAAGCTCTCAGCTGCCCACATCAACGCCACAGCTTGCACTTGGGCATCGCGTGACACAGAGACAACCCCCAAGGCAGAATGCGCTGGTCCCGAAGGAACTAGTAGTTGTTGGTGACTCTATTGTCAGGGAAACGGGGAACATGCTTTGTAAAAAAGATAGGTGGAACAGGACCAGGGTATGTCTGCCAGGGGCAAAGGTTGATGACGTTGTAGAGCGAATATCATCTTTTAAGGGCACAAAAGGTGATATAGTTGTACACGTTGGCACTAATAATATTAACAGTAGGAGACCGGCAGAATTACTTAACAAGTACAGGTCACTGTTGAACAAAAGCCGAGAATTAGGGTTGAATTTGAAAGTGTCTGCAATTCTGCCCAGACACGATAGGAGGGAGTATATGATGGGAGCATTGTCGATCAATTCGGCCCTGGAAAGATTGTGCAAGGCTCAAGGGGTAGAATTTTTTTCAGCCTGGACTGTACTTGTTAACAGGAGGGACTGCTTCTACAGGGATGGGATACACTTAAATAGAAAGGGTGCAAGAATATTTGCTGATGCTATCGAGGCAGTGTTAGGTGGGTCGGAAAACTGCTAGCTTGGGGGGAGACAAAGACCAATAGATTGACAGTAGCCACTGGCAGAGGTGAAAGAGATTCTTGCACTGCTTCTATTAGAATGAGCAGAAGACTGAAAAACAAGATGCATGGTATTTCAGAGACTGCTGGGAGCCATTGCGGTACAAATAAACACATGGGTTGTGTTAGGGTAGCTAAGAATAGAAACAGGTGCAGGTATACTTGCGTGTACACCAATGCTAGGAGTTTAGTAAATAAATTTTATGAATTTGAGGTATTGCTCAAAACATCAAAGGCAGATATTGTTGGGATATCAGAGACGTGGTGTCACACAGATATAAGGGATGCAGAACTGCAATTTGGGGAGTACAATGTCTACAGAAAGGATAGACAGGATAGGAAGGGGGGAGGGGTTATGCTATTAGTTAAGAAACACATAAAAACCAAGGAAGTGAAGCCAGTCGACATCGCCGGACAGTGCAGTGTTGAGTCAGTTTGGTGTGACATAAGCATTGGGAGATCAAAATTGAGAGTAGGAGTGTGCTATAGGCCTAATGACTCTGATGAGTATAATAAGGAACTGTACAGGGAAATAGAGTGGGCCAGTAAATCAGGGAGTCTTATAATGGGAGATTTTAATTTCCCAGATATTGACTGGAATTTGGGGGCTGGTTACTCACACACTAGCAGGGCTTTTGTGGATTTATTGGATGATTGTTTTCTACATCAGCATGTTCGGGAGGCAACTAGAGGGAGTAATACTCTTGATTTGATTATCAGCAGTGATTCTTCATGCATTAAGAATCTGCAGATAAATGAACCACTAGGTGGCAGTGATCACAGTGTGCTGAAGTGGGATTTACTCAAAGAGGTAACTACCATTAGGGGTAAAGGGAAGGGTTATTGCTTCCGTAAAGGCGACTACGATGGACTGAGACAGTATTTAAATTCTATACAGTGGGACCAACTGATGATGTTACCAACAGCAAATTCAAAATGGGAAGCATTCAAAGAACTTCTCTTGGAAGCTACTAGGCTTTACATACCAACTAAGAAATATTGTTCAAGGTTTAGGCCAAAATGGATGTCAGATGAACTAATGAGGCATATGGCAGAGAAGAAAAATGCATGGGATACTTACAAATTAACACATGACACAGAAGCCTATGATAGATACAAGTTGATATGCAACCAAGTTACAAAGGAGGTTAGGCAGGCGAAGGGAGATTACAAGAAATCTTTGGCAAGGGATGCAAAGAAAAACAGCAAAGAGTTCTTTACTTATGTAAACTCTAGAAGGAAGGGGATGAATCAGATTGGTCCACTTGATATTGATGGGTCAACTGTTGATGATCCTGCTCAGGTAGCTAACAAACTAAATGAATATTTTGCATCGACATTCACACATGAGGAGTTATTCAGCAAGGGGAATGCCAGAGGTGTATTCAACTCTAGCAGTAAGCTACAGAATCTTGAAATAACTGGGAGTAAAGTGGAGGAGAAACTGTTGAAGATAAACACAAGAAAGGCACCCGGGGTGGATGGGATCTATCCAGTTATATTAAAGGAGGCAGCAAAGGAAGTAAGCAAACCCTTAGCTATAATTATGAGAGCTTCCTTGGACTCAGGGGAGGTACCCATAGACTGGAAATGTGCAAATGTGACCCCAATTCACAAAGGAGGATCAAAGGCTGACACAAGTAATTATAGACCTGTGAGCTTAACTTCTGTTCCAGGAAAATTAATGGAGGCACTGGTTAAAGAAGCACTGCAGGATCATTTAGACAAGACTTCAGTTATAGCTCAGACACAGCATGGTTTTGTTAAGGGGAAGTCTTGCCTGACCAACTTGATTGGATACTATGATGCAGTCACAAAAGAACTGGATGCAGGGAATAACTTTGATATTATATACTTGGATCTTAGAAAGGCTTTTGATACTGTTGCACATGGAAGACTGCTACACAAATTGGAGCAGTGTGACATTGGAGGGAAATTGCTGCTATGGATAAAGGGGTGGTTGAGCGGGAGAAGACAGAGAGTGGTAATCAATGGACACTGCTCATCGTGGACTAATGTTATTAGTGGAGTCCCTCAGGGCTCAGTGTTGGGTCCATTATTGTTTTCTGTATTTATAAATGATATTGATGATGGTATATCAAGCTTAACGTCCAAGTTTGCAGATGATACAAAGGTTGGCAGGGTTGTCAAGGACACTACTGACACTATGCTGCTGCAACAGGATCTGGAAAGGTTGAGCAGATGGGCTGAGAGGTGGCAAATGAAGTTTAACATTGACAAATGTAAAGTACTACACATGGGAAACAGCAACCCCAGAGCAACGTATCAACTCTGTGGTACTACACTGACAGTGGTAGAGAATGAAAGGGACTTGGGGGTGGTTGTGCAGGCAGATATGAAGTTCTCTGAGCAGTGCAGATGGGCTGCAAGAGTAGCTCATGGAGTATTGTCAATGATATACAGGAATTTTTCCAGCAGGGATAAGGAGGTGATTATTCCATTGTATAAGGCAATGGTCAGGCCACACCTAGAGTACTGTATACAGGTCTGGAGGCCTCATTTCAAGAAGGATGTAGAGCTGCTGGAACGAGTACAGAGAAGGGCAACAAGATTAGTGAATGGAACAAAGGGGTGCTCTTACGAAGAAAGGCTTAAAGTTTGCAAATTACAGTGTCTGGAGACTAGGCACCAGCGAGGTGATCTGATAGAGGTGTATAAAGCCTTGAATGGTTTAAGCATGCTCAATGCTGATGGGATTCTTCCTCTAGCTCAGAAAAATCACCTGAGAGGGCATAAATTCAAATTGAGGAAAGACAGATGTAGGATAGATGTGCGGAAATTTGCCTTTAGCCAGCGGGTGGTTGGTTGGTGGAACAGACTCCCATGCCTTGTGGTGGAGGTTGATAGCCTAAATAAGTTTAAGGCTCAGCTGGACAGGTATTTTGAACGAACAGAGGGGTGAAGTGGAAGTGGGTTTTTTTTTTTTTTTTTTTTTTTTTGGCTGATGCTGCATAAGCTTGCTTTCTTGCATCAAATGCCTCTACTAATGCTAAATGCTAATGCTATATTATACTTTATTTTATGCTTTGTTACATTTCTTGTTAAAAAAAAAAAAAAAAAATACTGATTTAATCTTGTTGTAATAATCATCATTTGTAGACTTCACCTTGAAAACAAACTGTCACAACTCACACAGTATTTACTATTATATGTATGTATAAAATATATTTTAAATTTTATTTCCAAAAAGTCCTTACCCCAGGTGGCAAATTGCTACCATTCCTTCAACTTTTAAACTCCCATGTAGTAGTACACAAAATGATGGTTGCTTCCCTTCTTCGCTACCTGGAACATCCTCATCTGAAGCATCCACATCTTGTTTCACTGTTGACTTGTTGTCATCTACAAAATAAAACAGCACCAACAAAATAAGTAGCGGAATAATATGAAAAAAAAAAAAAAATAATAAAAAAAAAAAAAAAAATCACACTTCCTCCATATCTTAAGCTATATCATAACTATATCAATTTGAATATTAAAAAGGCTGTTTAAGCATGAGTAATGCATCTCCATTATTTCTACTACCAAGGTAGTATTGCATGCATCGTTTTATTATATCTCATATTACGAATACCTTCACAACGAGTTGCCTTCATATTGCACTACTTCGAATAAGTAACGTTTCTCTGGTGGCCTTCTCTACAAGAGGAACATTATTTATTCGAAGTAGTGCAATACCTAGGCAACTGGTTGTGAAGATATTCGCAACATGAGATAAAATAAAACAATGCATACATACTACCTGGGTAGTAGAAATGATGGAGATGCATTACCCATGCTTAAACAGCCTTTTTCATACTCTGACATTTTGTCAAGAAATATATTTAATATACACGGGAAGTTAGTTATAAACCAGTTATAGATTAACAAAAATCAGTAGCTTTCGGGACGCGTGTCCCTTTGTCAACTGACATATTAAATACAAAATTAAATACAATACAACGAGCTGAGTGAGGCACGTTAATCATGCGTCATTGTTGTTGCGCGGACGTGCTGCTTTCTACGCCACTGATCATCCATCAATAAAACGGTTGTCTCTAGGATGGGATGTAGACGTATGCCTTTCGGGCGATTTAATGCCTTTGGATTGTTTTAATCTAAAACAATGTTTTAGATTAAAAAAAACAGTGTTTTAGATTAAAAAAAACAGTGTTTTAGATTAAAACAATCCCGTACTTTAGCTTGCCTAAAGTACAGAAGTACTTTAGGCAAGCTAAAGTACGACTGTACAAGCTAAAGAAATAATTACAAACTAAGTTTGCAAAAAGGCATCATTATTTGTACACCTCTTATTGTGAATCACTTCACAACATACTTCAAATAAGTAACTCTTCCTAAGCAGAGAAGCCTATTTTTACTCATTCTCAAGTATAACCAAAATAAAACAGCAGAACATTATGCTATTTTTTTAAAAAAAATGCTACTTCGACACTCTCAGTTGTATCCAGAAAAGTCTTCTGACTTTTCTCCCAAAATATAGTAAGAGATTATGCCTAATGCAAAGCATAAAAGCACAAAATTCCTTTTTTATTTTTCTCATGGAAGAAATATATCTTAAATCACCAGTGACATCACATGCATCTCAAATTGGTAGTAGTAGTAGTGGCATGTGATGCAAGAAAGCAAGTGTATGAGCTTATGCAGCATCAGGCCAAAAAAAAAAAAAAAAAAAATCACACCATTCCCTCCAAATGCCTGTCCAGTTCCTCCTTAAATTTATTCAACCTATCAACTTCCACAACGACAGATGGAAGTTTGTTCCAGCAATTAACCACTCGCTGGCTAAAGGCAAATTTCCGCACATCTATTCTACATCTGTCCTTTATTAATTTGAATTTATGCCCCCTTAGGTTTGTAATATGAACAAGTGGAAGGATCCCATCAGAATTCAGCATGCTCAACCCATTCAAGGCTTCATACACCTCAATCAGATCACCGTGCAGGTGCCTAGTCTCCGGCCACTGCAATTTGCAGAACTTAAGCCTCTCTTGTTAAGAGGATCCCTTCATTCCCCTCACCAATCTTGTTGCCCTTCTCTGTACACGCTCAAGTAAATCTACATCCTTCCTAAAATGAGGCCTCCAGACCTGTACGTAGTACTCAAGGCGTGGCCTGACCATTGCCTTATACAGAGGGACAATCACCTCCTTCTCCGTGCTAGGGAGAAGGAGGTGATTCAGCATAGTTGGTGGATCAGCATAGTTGGCAAAAAGAAGACAACTGAAATTACGAACATTAAAGTCACTAAGGAATGTTGGCCCGGAGAAAATTAAGATTTAGGGAAATAAAGTTAGAAGTTCAAAGTGATTTACAGAATTTTCAGAGCGACAAACAGAAAATGAATATAAGTAAGTGGAGTATAGAAATTTTGAGTCAAAAAAATTACAAAGAAAAGATTCCAAGCTCATGCAGTATGTGGCAATGAATACACTACAATAATTTGCTCTTTCAAGTAATATTAGGAGTTTCAGTGTGTGTGTATGTGTTTTAATAAAATTATGAAAATGGAACAGAAATCTTTCTACTGTACACTGTTTTCATGAAAAATCATATTTACAATTCCTTAAAAAAATCATCACGGCTTCGTAGCTGCCATCAAGTCACCCAGTCTAAAAAATCCCCAAAATCCACTGTTGAATGCTGTACCACTTCAGCATTCAACAGTGGATTTAGGGGGAGGTTAGGAGAGGGGGAGGGAGTTTAAGCATACTTTAATGTTTTTCTATTTCAGATTTTACTGATTTTATTTAGTTTACTATTATTTGCTGTATGTCAAAAAGCAGCAAACGCCATTTGATAGATTATTCCTAATTCATGTGAATTGTAATCACACATGAAAAAGCAATGAAAATCACTAACGCTGTATAATTATTTGGCCCAAAGAATGCCAGGCATGCAGCCAATCAACAGAAAAAGTAATGTGGGGTAAAGTGTCTCACTTTTATCCCCCCCTTACTTTATTTGTACAGGCAGTTATGAGTACAGGCTTTGTGAGTTCCTGGGTTTACGTGTTTTTTTTTTTTTTTTTTAAGTATCAAGTATCAAGAAAATCAAAAATATGAACATTAATTGCAAAAAATGAATGTTAAACATTCATAAATACCACATTTCAAACCACGTGCGTAGCTATACAATACAATGTACCCCGCTTTACGATATTAATCCGTTACCATCGTATCGGGAAAATATCGTAATGTGAACCCGATAACACTGTTTTTTGGAAATCCATTCCACGACCTCGGAATTCAAATTTTCGCTATATAACTCCATAAAATGTTGTTTTTATAGTGTAAATTGTATTAATTATCAATTCAAATCATTAAATGCAATACACTTTCATCGTTATCACATGTTATAAGAACCAATTTTGAATGGCTTTGTGGCGTTTTTCTAAAGCACATTTCTGGAAGTCACGACCATAAAACAATAAAAACAATTTGTACTTTCTGGTTTATTGGGCTTTTCTGTTACTGCAAGCAATTATAAACGAATAGTGAACTCGATGTTATTGCATTTGTGAAAATACCTATAGCTGGGATTGTGTGGGTTTTTATGTTATTATGGTGAAATGTGTTTGCCCTTTACTGAAATCTTTAATCTTATAAAAAACAAATAAAATTTCAGAATCTTCTCTTCATTCCGTTTTTTTTTTAAAGCTTTGTAAACTTGTTACTCTGTGCAAATCGTGTTAGTTGCAATTTGTGCGTTCCATTAAAAAATGCTTATGCATGCTATTGAAATTTATAAAGAAAACAGAAGATTATCTTGGAAATAAATGCCTCTTGAAGCATTTCTGAAGAAGACGACTCCTTGTGCAACAAACCAAGCCAATAATGAGTGACCAACGAGTGTGATTTAGTCGATGATGATGAAGAATAAACATTCTTTAACATTTGTAAGTCATAAATAATTTCTCTATTATTATAATTTGCTTGATTTTACAGGCTATGTTTTCATTTCTTTGGATAAATCAATCATTTTTTAAACAAACTAATTAGCTAACTAATTTCATTGTTGATAATGTAACCCCTATTTTTAACATTATGTCTATGGGAAATAAATTCCTGCTTTGTGAGTTCACTTTACGAGCGCGCGCTAGGAACGAATTAACTCGTAAAGTCAAGAACTACCTGTATTTCTATTTTAGAGTTTACTGATATTTATTTAGTTTACTATTATCTGCTGTATGTCAAAAAGTGGGAAATGCCATTTGCCAGTGCACATGTAAATGCCATTGGCTATGAGAATGCCATGTTATTCCATAACTGGCTGTCTCATGGTAAGTTATGTGCTAACTTAGTTATTCTCTTGAATGCTATAATTTTTGAACTGGTCACGTATGGGTTGACTCATTGATATAATCACAGTCAATGGATAAGGTTTTGTGTTGACCACACCAAGATAATCATGCACTTCAAATTTATTGAATACAGTAAACCCTCACTAATCCAGATCAAAATATGAAAAATTCTGCACACAGTTGAGCTTTGAAAGACACAGGATTTAGGAAGCAGATGAGTCACTCTGACTGTGGAGAGAGAGAGAGAGAGAGAGAGAGAGAGAGAGAGAGAGAGAGAGAGAGGTAACATACATTACATTGTCTTGTAGGTTGTTTAATATTGTTGTTGACTCTGAGTCGGATGGATAAATGCTTATATCACTTCATTTACATACTTATTTATACATATATATGTACATAAGTTGACATATTTTATATAATTATGGGTTCTGTTCTAAAGAACTGAAAGGCGGAATAAAAAGAAAACTGTGCTAATACTGTGTTAGATATTAAAAAACAAAAAGAATCTATAAAGATGTTTTCTTTAAAATTCAATGTGGGAAGTGATAAAAGCAGTGTATCAAAGAGACAGACATTAAAAAACCAAAAGAAGTGTTGCTGGAAGAAGCTGTATTTAAGTGGTATTCACAGCAACAATCAAGCGGTGTGGCGACAGTGCCACATGATAAATGATAATAAAAAGACGATACATTTATCCATTGATAGATTGATAAATGTATTGTCTTTTTATAGTTTTTAAATAAAGGCTCTACTGTGATATATATACATATATATATAATTATATTTAAATAATGTTGGAAAAGAAGTATTACTTAATAAAAATAAAAAGGAGGGTATTCGTATAATTAGATTTTCTAAATTAATTTAGAGTTTCCATTGCAATATATTTTATTCTTGCTTCCTCTCTCTTCCCTCCCTGTTTAGATTTGAATTTAGGTTTAATTTTGTTTTTTCGCTCTTGTCTTGCCGTAGTGCTGGTATTATTTTGTTTTATTTTAAACTTTATTCTAATTTATATGAATACATATATATATATATATATATATTTTTTTTTTTTTTTCCATTAGGACTACCTATATTTTATTTATTAAATTTTCCATTTATTTGTGTGCTACGTTTTTGTTCTTTTAAGGCTATCTTTTGCTTCACTAATCCAGATTATTGCTTAATCTGGATGACCTCTCCCCCCAAGTGATCCAGATTAGCGAGGATTTACTGTATTTGCATTGGATCTGAGTTGAATTCATTGAAAATGAGAGTGAATAACAATATTAAAACTACCTCTTGAATATTGATTGGTTTCTTCTGTCCCATTTTGTTTCATTTTGAATGACCACCACCATGCAGATTCTTCATTATCCTAAAAGTTTGTCTAGTTCTTCTTTGACTAAATTCAAGGAAGAACTAGACAAACTAGACTACCCACTTCTACAACACCAGATGGCAGTTTCCAACAACCTGCTGGCTGAAGGCAAACTTCTGCATGTCTATTCTGTAGCCATCTTTCCTCAATTTGAATTTATGCCATCTCGTGTGTGTGTGTAGCCTGATTAAGGGAAGGATTCCATTAACATTCAGATTACTCAATCTATTTAGAGTCTTAAACATCTCAATCAGATCTTGCATGTACCCAGTCTCCAAACCCTACAAATTGCAAAATTGAAGCCTTTCCTTGCAAGAGCACCCTTCTGTTTCCCCTCACTAATCTTACTACTCTTCTCTGCATCTAACAGATCCATGTCTTTCTTAAAATAACGCTTCCAGACCAGTATGCAATACTTAAGATGTAACATAACCAGTCTTATAAAACAGGATAATCCCCTCCTTATCCCTGCTGGCAAAATTCCTGTATATCATTAACAAAACCCATGTGTTGTCCTGGAAGCCTGACTACACTGCTAAGAAAACTTCAGATCTCACTACACAATTATCCCCCTTGTCTTTTTTTCACTCTCCACTACCCTGAGTGTGGTACTATACAATTGTTATGCTATTCTAGGATTATGCTACCCACATGCAGTATTAGTAGTATTAGTAATGGACATGTGGTGCAAGGAAGCCTAAGCTTATGGTGCACCAGAAAAAAGAAAGAAAAAGAAAGAAAGAGAGAAAGAGTAAAATAATAATAATAAACCCTGTATTTGTCATGTTCAAGTTGAAATACCTTCAGCTCACCTGTCTAATTTTTCTATACCTTGTTACTATTATTTGCTGTACGTCAAAAAGCAGCAAAAGCCTGATGAAATCATATCAAACTTAATATCTAAGTTTTTAGGTGATATGAAAGTTTGCAGGGTAATTACTGCCAATAACTACCCTGCCTTCATATCACCCGAAAACTATATTAAGTCTGATATGCTTTCATCAATAACTTTATTTTGAAATAGGAATGGAGCAAATTGGCATCTTTTATTACCTATAACCCAACATTCATTTGCTACATTTATTTTGTGGTTTGAGCATCCTCTATATGTTTTTAATAGATTTAGTGATATAATCACAATTTTTCATCACAGTAAGAGTAAATAGCAGCCATATTCTTCATAGTATTCAGGATTGGATACATTACTTTCTAGACACATGGCCTAAAATCTTGAAACTATCAGTTGGTATAGGAAATTTAGAAACATGAAAGTAAGGTTTGCTTTGCCCACTAAGAAAACACTGGAAATTACATATTTTTGTTATTCATGCAATTACACAATCTTTAAGAGAAGAAGGATAATATCGAAGACCGCACTGAAGACTTAAAAGTGTATAAAGTGTGGCCTCAACTGTATCATTTGCAATTTTTTGTACTGTACCAAATAAGTTTCACTTCCCCAATCACTGACATCAGTTGCACCTCACTTAATTCCAGAAGCACAATTCCTTTAATGACCTTGTTGGGCGAGCTGGATCTCTAAATTCAAAACTGAGCACTAAGCATCAGAAATCTTATGAAAAGTGATATCAAAATTTCTTGCTTTGTTATCAGATAGAGCAATTTTACATTTTTTTTTATGTAAATTCAGTAATTTGCAATGATATAAGAGGGCTACTAGTATTTCTTAATCAAGAAAACAATCTAGACAGATGGTGAGTGAACATTTGCTCAGACTTAATATCATACTGTTCTGATTACAGATGCTTTTCTTATGTGGGAAATTTTAATGAATTTGAAAAACTATAATAGATAGTTATGAAATACCTGTGGTAACCGAAACATAACAGAATTTCTTCTTGAGGTGCAGCTGTGGTATATAAAGCACTGCTGTTTTTTTATGTGAATAGGACAGCCAAACAAAAGACATCAATTATATTGTTGTTTGTTATTTTGATTTTTAGGAGCATTAGCGACTAAGGCCATATTTCTCCGGGAATATGCGGTGGTTATGCCCTGATCTTTCCGCATCCTCCGTATTTGATGGTGACGGGCTTGAACCCCGGTCTAATCAAGAAGTGTATGCTACGCACTGCTGCTCCTTCCCACCTGGCTACGGAGGCACTTCATCAATTATATTAATTAATGATGACCTCCTTGGTAGTGTTTAGTTCCAGGATAAAGAAGTCTCTCACAAAAACCCTCTCATAATCCCAGAAAAAGTTTTCTTGTCACTCCACCTCACAGTTAGATTAAAGAAAAATTCTCATTAAACAATAAGAACCGAGCTGGATCTCTTTACTTAAAGAAGAAATTTCCAAGAGTTAGTAAAATGAAGATCAAAGAAAGCATTTTTCTTGGCCTGCAAATCAGAAGATTTGGCCTCCATGCAGGCCAAATCCTTGGCCTGCATGGAGGATAGTGAATGCAATGAGGGTTTAAACAATCTCGAAAAGCAACACTGGGTTCTTATAAAGCAGTGATTATCAATTCAACAATAAAGATATATGCAATAATGATATTGCTATAATGATATATGTACCAACATTGAGCCATGATGAAGAGGTTGAAGAAATGTACACCGAAATTGAGAGACTTCTAGATGAACAGAAAACTCAGTAAACTATCATTACGAGGGACTTCAATGCCAAGGCTGGAAAAAGACAAAACAGCATAGAAAGGGGAACTATAGGAAATTTTGGAATTGGTGAAAGAAATGAAAGAGGTGAAAGACTTGTGGAATTCGCAGAATTTCAATAAATGTCAGTAATGAACATTTTTTTCAAGAAAAGGGTGAACAGAAAGTGGACATGGAAGAGCCCAAATGGATTAACAACTAATGAAATTGACTTTATCCTCACTAACAGAAGATATATTGTGAATGATGTTACCATCCTGAACAAGGTAAATGTTGGAAGTGGTCATAGAATGGTAAGATTCACACTTGATATAGATGTAAGAAAGGAAATGAAAGGAAAAACTGACTCAAGTAAATAATACGAAGGTCTTTCAGATAACAGAAGAGGAGAAAATGCAGTATGTATTGGAAATTAGGAGCAAGTTTGAGCTTCTGCAGACCTTTTAGAACCAAGATATCGACGAGGAATACAAAAACTTACTGGAAGTGATAAAGCCCAAGAAACCTATAGGTAAAAAGAAATCCAAAGAAGAAAAAAATTAGTCAGTCAAGAAACACTTGTCATGATGAACCGAAGACAACAAATGAAGAGCAAGATAAACATTGACAAGAACAGAATTGAGTATATTGAGTTATGCAAATTCATTAGAAAGAGACTCAGAGAGGACATAAGAAGATTTAACACAAGAAAAGTATAACAAGCATTAAGGGAAAACAAAGGACTTAAATCAGCAGTCATGAGCAGTAATACAGAAAGACAAATGATACTGAATCTGAAAAATAGTGATGGTGTACTTATAAATAGCAGAGAAGGCATAATTCAAATAGCAGAAGACTACTATAAAGTATTATGAAAGGAGCAAGGGAATGAAGCCAGTAGTGGGGAAGATGGATCACAAATTAGCAACACATACGACATACCCGATATCCTTCCTTATGAGGTAGAACATGCATTGAAGAAAATGAAGAATCAGAAAGCCCCGGGGGAAGATTAAGTTACTATACAATTGTTAAAATTAGGAGGAAGAGATATGACACAGAAACCAGCATGACTGTTCACAAAATAAATTAGGAAAGGCATGATGCCAAAAGAGTGTAATAATGTAATCATAATTTTGCTGCATAAGAAAGGAGATAAATCAGATATTATAGACCAATTAGCTTGTTGTCCCACATCTACAAGTTGTTCACAATGGTCATTACTAACAGATTAGAAAGAATACTCAATGAGAATCAACCAAAAGAGCAAGCTGGCTTTAGCACAGATTTCTCAACTATGGATCACCTTCATGTAATACAACAGCTAACGGAGAAAGCAAATGAATATAAAACACCATCATGTCTGGCATTTGTGGATTATGAAAAGGTATTTGACTCCATACAGCATAAGGCAATGTTTCAGGCACTGGAAAGACAAGGAACAGACATCCCATACATTATGATTTTGAAGAAAATTATGAGAAAGCTACCTCCTTTATTAGAATAGACAAAGACAGTAGCAAATTTAAAACTGAGAAAAAGAGTTCAACAAGGAGACATAATATCTCTGAAGTTGTTTACTGCTGCCCTTGAAGAAGCTTTCAGAAGATTGGACTGGTCAATGTGAACGGAGAGTACCTAAACCATTTGCGATTTGCAAATGACATTGTGATCATAAGCAATGATCCCGAAGAATTCTTAATCAGTTATGCAGAGTAAGTAAGGATTTCGGACTAAAGATGAATACAGTCAGTCCTCGAATAACATGTGTTTACACTACACGAATTCGATCATACACGATTTATAAATAGGGGAACGATATTTTATATGACACGAACCGAATTCGCTTATGCACGATTCGCCTTTGAGTTTACAAGAAATGGCAGTCGAATGCGGAATCACCCCAACCAAATGAAACACGATAGGAATGAAGAGAAGATTCTGAAAATGTATTTATGTTTTTTATATCAGTGAAGGCGAAACACATTTCACCATAATAACGTAAAAACCCAAGCAATTCCAGCTATCGGTATAACCGCAAATGCCATTAGATTGAGTTTACTACCAGTTTATAACAGATTCCACAAGCAGAAACGCAACTGGAAATTGTTTTTATTGTTTTATGGTAGTAACCCCTAGAGATGTGCTTTAGTAAAATGTGAGGTGTTAATAGCGTATCTCTGTCTTTACGGTATTTTTTATTCAGTTGCTACACACACGCAGCTTTGTTTATGTGTATCAAGCATGCCTCCTCGTTTTGTAATTGTGCTTTATTCCCTAAAAATGAGTAAAATACTTAAAAGGTGTGAAAAGGAAGCATCCTGGTGAAGATACTACAGATTCAGAGAGAAAAGGAAAAGTAATATCGATAAACCGAGGCGGACTGGGTCAAAAATTCTTACCAGGGAAAATTTATAGTGGCCTCATACTATGGTTTATGGCCACAATCACACCAGCCTCCAACCCAACGGGGTTTTGGCTGGTGTGGTGTGACTGAAAAGTCACACCACACCAGCCAAAATCACATGTGGTGTGACTGGCCATAAGCCCCTGGGGTTTCCCCGGTAAGGCTTATGGCCAGACCGCCTCTGTCGATAGAGAAAAAATATGGAATTGTGAAACGCTTTGAGCGAAATGAAAGACCATGTGATATTGCATGTGCTACAGACCTAAATGAAGCAATGCCAAGAATTACAAAGAATGCAGAGAAAATAAAAACAACTTTCATGGCAGGAACAACTCAAAGTGTAATTAAAATCCATTAGATTAAGACAAAGAATTGGAAGAAATGGAACGGCTGTCATCTGTTTGGACAGAAAATCAAACAAAAAACAAGTTTGCTTACGATAGAGGTAAAAGCATTAGCAATATTTTATTACGTAATAGTCATAATAAAATAAGTAAGTATTTTATTATCATGATTATTTATTGTGTTCGGTAATGTTTTGGTTACAAATGTGTTTTCAATCTTGGGTGGTCGGCACCTAACCCTATTTTTCCCATAGGGCCTGTTCATATTGCACGAGAGTTTCTAGGAACACAACTATTGTGCTATTCGAG
Organism: Mastigoproctus giganteus; assembly: GCF_048544385.1. Classification (NCBI taxonomy): domain Eukaryota; kingdom Metazoa; phylum Arthropoda; class Arachnida; order Uropygi; family Thelyphonidae; genus Mastigoproctus; species Mastigoproctus giganteus. The sequence continues at coordinate 169,341,405 of NC_143581.1, read as the reverse complement.
GACTGACTGTACAGTTAAAACAAAAGTAATGGTGAACAAATATGCTACAGGAAGGGATATAATCATTGAAGGAGCAGAAATTGAAAAGGTAGATTCATATACTTATCTTGGACAAGTCATTAGCTGTAATAATGATAAATGGCTTGAAGTCAAGAGAAGAATAAATCTCTGATAGCATTCAGGAAATATAGTCACATACTGAGGAGCAATATCCCAATTTGTGTGAAACATAAAATAATAAACCAACATATGCTCCCCACCACAACTCAGTGGTTTTAAACTGGGGTGCCACAACAACATTCTAGGGGTGCCGTGTAATTTGGGTTTAAGTTACTTAAAGTTATTATTACTTTTTAATTTGTATATTTATTTCATTATAAAAAGGTGTACGGTATCCATTGTACCATATCTTTTTAATTTTGTGGTGATCTATAATTGATCTTTATTTAGTACATCTATATAAAGAAAAAAATATTATATTTTTTTCTTTATATATATATATATATATATATATATATATATATATATATATCTATCTTTTAATATATATATATATATATATATATATATATATCTATCTTTTAATATATATATATATATATTAAAAGGTCGAAAACCACTGTGTTAGGTATTTCTTTTGGCCTAGGGATGCTGTGAAAAAATTACTGGGACACTAAGGACACCGTGAACCGAGAAAGTTTGGGAACATCTGCCACAACTAATATAAGTGAAACTTGGGCACTCTTCAAAAGAATGGAAGAGAAGCTGAAAACTACACAGCAAAGAATGGAATGAATTATATTAGGAATCAGGCTGTTGGATAAGAAGAGAAACACATGGATTAGACAGAAAACTCAAGTAAAGGACATTCTTATCAAAGCTAAAGAACTGAAATGGACTTGGGCATGACACATAGCTTGAATGGTACCCAAGAGGAGCTAAAAGAAAACCTGGAAGACAGCAACTGAGATGGACAGATTAAATTCAAGAGTTTGTGGGCAGTAAATGGATGAACATTGCACAAAACAGAAGGAACTGGAAAGGCCTTCATCCTGCAGTGGATTGAGAATGGCTGATGATGATAACGATGATAATGACTGTCAATTTTTATACAATATTAAAGCTTAAAATTTACATGGAAATAGGTCCTCTACTTTTTCTCATTACATGTGGATGATGTTAATTATTGGTGTGAGGAAAGGTTCAATCAAGATGAATTTGATAAATGAGTATATTTCCACTTAAATGGATTGGATATATTTGATAGGAAAAAAGTTTGCCGGGGAAGATGGAGTGAAAGAATGGTCAATGAATGATCAATTTGATCAATGGATGAAAATTAGGAAGTTCCAGATATCAGTTAAAAATGAAAATCACCAACAAAAGTTTAAAGTGTTCAATCAAGATATATCTGATATAGTAAAGCTTTAGCACAGAAGATGGAATCCAAATAGGCTGATTACAGTTAGATGCTAATTAGGGATTAAGAAGGAAGGCATTTCTCTGCATGTGCTTGATAGAAATGCAGTTAACTCATTTGACCCTCTATAATCAGAACTACCTTAATTTTGATGTATGTATTTTATTTATGCAGAACAGAGATTTTTCCTAAACAAGAATTTAATGATATAATTCCAAATTTCTTTAGAACTGTTTCATAATTATTTTGTAAAAAAAATAAAATTGTTCAAAAGGAAAAGTGAAATGTAAATGAAAACACTGAAATTTAACATTCCATCTTTTCTTTCCTTCTCCTCCTGAATATCATCCCACACTCTCTTTCCAGCTCTCCCACAGTAGCTGCTACCGCCAGAAACACCTGTCAAGCAGCAGTCACTGAGGGTTGTTTGAGTGTTCATTTGTTAAAGAGTTTTAGGTGTATCAGTGACTTAGGTCATATTGATGATTTTTATCTATATATTATGTCTCTAAATGGCATGTGTTCTGTAGTGAATTTGCCTGTTTGCTGGATGAAAAACCCAAGTTTCGGGGGGGGGTGAGAAAACCATGCTACTGAGACCAACTGACTCAGCCATGTTGTGAAAAAGGTCCATAAGATTTCATCATGCCATTGATGAAATTCCAACTCCTGTCTTTTCTATCTCGTGTGGGGAGATTTTTGTTGTAGTGGGGTTTTAGGAGCATCAGCAACTAAGGCCATATTGCTGTCTTCTGTGGTCAATTTTCTGTTTGCTGGATGAACAACCTGAGCTTCTGGGAGATAAAACAAGGTGTGGGGAAGATGGCAATTCTAACAACTATGTTACCTGTGAGGGCAGTCGCTGGGAAACCAGTCCCAGTGACTGCCCTCACTGCTTTCGTGACCATCTGGAAAACCAGCTGATCATGAAGAATGGCACTGCCCCATCAGTGCCAGCAAATAGCAGGGTTGAGCACACAGAGCAGGTGACCAATAAGCATTAGTCCAGATCTATTGTCAGGGCAACAAAAATACCCTGGTTGCATTTTGGATATATCATAAAGAATTGAGAAGAGCCTTAACCCAAAATGGGTTACTAAACATGAAGAATTTTTGAGGTGATAGGTGTTTTTTTGCCTTCGGATGAAACAAAAAACGTATTACTATATCCTTAGGCAAGTAGCTTATGGCAGAGGGGAGTGGTCACTTGAGAACATTCTTAATGAGATCACCACATGCTTGATGCAGAAAGCAACTGGCATATATCAGCTAGTGCTAAGTAGTTTAATGATGATTGAAAAACCATCATTAGCTGTTTATGAAGTGTTAGCAAATGTGCTGCACTGGTTCCCACATGGTCTATATGGTACAGCAGCAATAAAACACTATCTGCTCTCCAAAAACAAAGACTACCAGACTGCCTGCCTACCTACCTACCTCGATCCTGGCTAGGATGGGGGGAGGCAATATGCAGCCTTGGAGACAGGCAACATGAATTTCCAACTCAATGGTAGCATAACTTTATTAGTTGAGGAATTTGATTGGCTGAATGTGTTGGGATTTTGATACACTGATTACAATGGTCATAGTGCACAAGCACAAGTTCATATGGTTGTTGTTATTTGGTTTTTAGGAGCATTAGCAACTAAGGCCATATTGCTCCGGGATATGCGATGGTCATTCCCTGACCTTTCCGCATCCTCCGTATTTGGTGGTGACGGGCTCGAACCCCGGTCTAATCAAGAAACGTGTACTACGCACTGCTGCTCCTTCCCACCTGGCTACGGAGGCGCAAGTTCATATGGTTTATTGTATGTATATGAGTGTGTGTGCTCACATACAGACAAATCTGCTGAAAACCTAAACAACTCATGGGGAAGAAATTCTAGTTCCTCCACCTGAGATCTATTAAATTATGCAGCATTGATTGAAAGGGCCTTAAGGATTCTTCCAGTTTTGACAGGATCTGAACCCAAACAACTCTTCAAATCAGTGACAAGTGGTGAACCCAAATACCATCAAGGAGGAGAGTTTGGGAAGTAGCACATCATGTTCATTCAGAAGTACATTCATCTCACAGTTGCAAGTTGTAACTTCAACTTCAGTATTTCTGTAAATTACGATTCTCAGTGTAAACAGTGATACCACACTTTCCAAATAATATAGCATGCACTTCTTACAATATTTTTTATCTCTGCTGATGCATTGGGTAATCATGTATTGAGATGTATTGTATTGGGTAACTGAGATATAACATGTATAAAGTGCCAACTGTTCTTTAATAAAACGAAATGCATATTGTGGTTTATTTAAGTTATTTAATTCCACTTTAATGTCTTTCAGAATTTAAATTACTCCTTAATAACTTTAAAAAAAAATCCACATTTACCTTTAGGTGTTGGCAAAGGAAGAACCAAATGACGTGACCATGCAGGAGGGCTTGCAACATCAACAATATCTAGAAAGCCACATATAGTTATATCTTCAATCATTTCTGATTTTATCCATTCAAAATCATGGGCTTTATTATAAGTTTCAGGAGGTGGTGATAGTGAAATATGAGACATCAGGTTTCCACAGCGAAGTGTACCTTGGAAAGGTTTATAGTATATATCTGCTACTTTTTGAAACATCTGTTGTACTGTTTTGAAACTTAATACTCCATCAGGAACAAATACTTGTCCTCCACCACCATTTAAGTCTATAAGTTTCTGATATAAAGAAAGGGATGCTTGAAGGCTTGAATCAGTTGGACTGTTTACACAAATAACATGTAATTTGGAAGGAAATGGTAATGGTAATGGAAAAGATGAGTCATCAGAGTCCTTAATTCTAAGGTGTTTCTCCAGAGAATGCTTCAAGGAGGTTGGGCCAATACCAGAACTTCCATCAGTTATCAGCAAAACCTAAGATAAAAACAGCATTTACATTATAATAATAACAATACTAACACCCAGTTAAAAAAAGCAATTACTGTTTTTTATTTATTTAACTTATTTTCAAAACATCTCTTTAAAAGCTATTAAACTAATTGTATAGAAATATTTGATTATTTTTATGAACTGTTTACTTATTCTAAACATTTAACAGTAAATCTAAAAGATATTTCTTGGCTAAATGCCTAAGAGCATGAAGCAGCTTACTTATGCATGGGTAATGCACACATCATTTCTACTACCAAGGTAGTTTTAATGCATCATTTTCATTATATAACATTTTAATTAAATAATTATTAAAATATAATTAAAATTTAATTTTAATTAAAATAATTATTAAAATCACGGAGCCAATGATCAAGGGTGGAATTCAGGATCATTTGGATCGAACTGAAATTCTCAAGGATACTCAGCATGGTTTTGTAAAGGGGAAATCATGTTTAACAAATCTGGTTTGCTATTTTCAAAGGGTCTCTCACGAGCTGGATTTAGGGAATAATTTCGACATTGTTTATTTAGATTTCAGCAAAGCTTTTGACTCAGTCCCACATGAGCGGTTGCTTTATAAGCTGAAACAGGTTGGAATCACTGGGAAAATCCTTAGATGAATAGCAGGATGGCTTCAGGGCAGAAGGCAGAGGGTTGTGATAAATGGCTATTCCTCAGATTGGATTGATGTAAGAAGTGGGGTTCTCCAATGATCAGTATTAGGACCACCATTGTTTTTAATTTTCATAAACATCGATGAAGGGATAGAGGGCGTAATGTCTAAATTTTCAGATGATGTTAAAATTGGTAGAGTAGTTAGTGATCACTGTCAAGCTGAGCTTCTTCAGAGAGACCTAGAGAGACTTCAGGAATGGTCAGAAAAATGGCAGCTATGCTTTAATCCAACAAAGTGTAAGGTATTACACCTGGGAAACAGTAATCCCAAAATAACTTATTCACTTGGTGAAGTTTACCTAAACCCAGTACTGGAGGAAAGGGACTTGGGTGTTACGATAAGGTCAGACATGAAATTCTCTGAGCATTGTAAACAGGTTGCAAGGAAGGCCCATGGTGTCCTATCGATGATCTATCGAAACTTTTGCAAGTAGAGATAGGGACGTGATAATCCCATTATATAAGGCTTTTGTTAGACCACACTTGGAATACTGTGTTCAAGTATGGAGACTGCACCTAAAGAAAGACATCGAGCTTCTTGAAAGGGTGCAAAGACAGGTAACTCGCCTGGTGAGATCGGCAAAAGGGCGTCCTTATGAAGAAAGACTTCAAATATGTGGGTTGCAGCGTTTGAAAACTAGACACCTTAGAGATTTGATTGAGGTGTTTAAGGCTCTGAGAGGCATCAGAATTTTCAAGATTATAACTGATGCTAGAACTAGGGGACATAAATTCAAGTTACGGGAGGAAATGTTTAGATTGGACTGCAGGAAGTTTTATTTTAGCCAGAGAGTTATAAATTATTGGAATAAGATGCCTACATGGGTGGTAGAGGCTGACAGTTGGGAGAAATTCAAAGGTCATTTGGATTATACCTTCGGGTCAGGGAAGCGCATAGGATGATAGGTTTAATTTCTTTCTTTTTATTTTATTAATTATTTATTTATTTATTTTATTATTATTATTTTTTTTATCATTGTTCTATTCGGTTTTTTTTTTGGTTTTTTTTTCTGGCTGGTGCAGCATAAGCCATAGGCTTTCTAGCACCATGCGGCCATTACTAATACTAATACTAATATAATTAAAATTTAATTTTAATTAAAATAATTATTAAAATATAATTATTTTATTTAAAATTAAATTTTAATTATATTTTAATTATTGTCACTTCACAATGAGTGGCAACTTGTTAAGGTATTCACAACGAGATATCATTAAAACGATGCATTAAAACTACCTTGATAGTAGAAATGATGTGTGTGCACTACCCATGCATAAGTAAACTCCTTCAGTTAACAGTAAATATAATAAACAAGTAAACAGTTAATAAAAATAATAAGTAACAATTTACTTATTCTTACTTATTTTTATTAACTGTTTACTTGCCCTGAAGAAACTCCATCCATGAGTCATACGGGGCTAACAGTAATTAAATTCACACTAAATACTTCAATAGGCACGAGTACACGGTTTTCTTTTACAGTAGAGTACATCCTTGATTTAACGGACTAATAGGGGAGAAGGGGTGTCCATTAATGCCAAACGTCCGTTAAATCGAGTGTAACCTGGGAGGGCGGCTTTTTTTTTATTCTTAATGTAAAAATAAAAATGCTTGAATACAATATACAGTACTGTACAATATAAAATTATTAAATTATAATGAAGAATATTTAATATAAGTTTTTATCTTGCACAAATTTCATATGTTTTCCCCTCTGTAGAACCACATTTAGAGCAATCAACACTTTATTTTAAAGAAACATGTTGCAATTTGGCCTTTGATTTACGGATATCAGAAACAATGTCAGGGAAACGGGGAACATGCTATGTAAAAAGGATAGGTGGAAAAGGACCAGGGTATGTCTGCCCGGGGCAAAGGTTGATGATATTGAAGAGCGGATATCATCTTTTAAGGGCACAAAAGGTGGTATTGTTGTACATGTTGCACTAATGATATTAAGAGTAGGAGACCTCTGAAATTACTTAACAAGTACAGGTCACTGTTGAAAAAAAGCCACGAATTAGGGTTGAATTTGAAAGTTTGCGCAATTCTGCTCATACACCATAGGAGGGAGTATATATGATGAGAGCCTTGACGATCAATTCAGCCCTGGAAAGATTGTGCAAGGCTCAAGGGGTAGAATTTTTTTCAGACTGGTCTGTACTTGTTAACAGGAGAGACTGCTTCTACGGGTACAAGAATATTTGTTGATGATATCGAGGGTACAAGAATATTTGTTGATGATAATAGAAATGGTACAAGAATATTTGTTGATGATATCGAGGCAGTGTTAGGTGGGTCGGAACACTGCTAGCCTGGGGGGATACAAGGACTAAGAGATTAACAAAAGTCACTGGCAGAGGTGAAAGTAATTCTTGCACTGCTTCTATTGGAATTAGCAGCAGCCTGGAAAACAAGATGCAGGGTATTTCAGAGACTGCTGGGAGTCATTGTGGTACAAGTAAACACATGTGTCATGTTAGGGTAGCTAAGAATAGGAACAGGTGCATGTACACCAATACTAGGAGTTGGGTAAATAAATTTGATGAATTTGAGGTATTGCTCAGAACATCAAAGGCAGATATTGTTGGGATATCAGAGGCGTGGTGTCACACAGATATAAGGAATGCAGAACTGGAATTTGAGGAGTACAATGTGTACAGCAAGGGTAGACAGGATAGGAAGGGAGGAGGGGTTATACTATTAGTTAAGAAACACAAAATTCAAGGAAGTGAAGTCAGTCGACATCCAATAAATCCACAAAAGCCTTGGTTGGTCACTCACACACTACCAAGGCTTTTGTGGATTTATTGGATGATTGTTTTCTACATCAGCATGTTCGGGACGCAAACTAGAGGAAGTAATACTCTTGATCTGATTATCAGTAGTGATTCTTCATGCATTAAGAATCGGCAGATAAAGGAACCACAAGGTGACAGTGAATCACAGTGTGCTGAAGTTGGATTTACTCAAAGAGGTAACTACCATCAGGGATAAAGGGAAGGGTTTTTGCTTTCGTAAAGGTGACTACGGTGGTCTGAGACAGTATTTAAATTCTATACGGTGGGACCAACTGATGATGTTACCAAAAGCAAATTCAAAATGGGAAGCAGTCAAAGAATTTATCTTGGAAGCTACTAGGCTTTACATACTAACTAAGAAATATTGTTCAAGGTTTAGGCCTAAATGGACGTCAGATGAACTAATGAGACATAGGGCAGAGAAGAAAAAGCATGGGATACATATAAATTAATGGGTGACATGGAAGCCTACAATAGATATAACCTGGTCTGTAACCAAATCACAAAGGAGATTAGGCGGGCAAAGGCAGATTATGAGAAATCCTTGGCAAAGGATGCAAAGAAAAACAGAAAAGATTTCTTTACCTATGTAAACTCTAGAAGGAAAGGGATGAATCAGATTGGTCCACTGGATATTGATGGTTCAACTGTTGATGATCCTGCTCAGGTGGCTAACAAACTAAATGAGTATTTTGCATCTACATTCACCCATGGAGAGTTATTCAGGGAGGGGAATGCCAGAGGTGAAGTAAACTCTGGCAGTGAGCTAGATGATTTTGTAATAATTGAAAGGAAAGTGGGGGAGAAATCGTTGAAGATATACATAAAAAAGACACCCGGTGTGGACGAGATCTGTCCAGTTATATTAAAAGAGGCAGCAAAGGAAGTAAGCAAACCCTTAACCATAATTATGAGAGCTTCTTTGGACTCAGGGGAGGTACCCATGAATTGGAGATGTGCAAATGTGACCCCAATTCACAAAGGAGGATCAAAGGGCGGCACAAGTAATTATAGACCTGTTAGTTTAATTTCTCTTCCAAGAAAATTAATGGAGGTACTGGTTAAAGAAGCACTGCAGGATCATCTAGACATAGATGATCCTGCAGTGTTATAGCTCGGACACAGCATGGTTTTGTTAAGGGAAAGTCTTGCCTTACCAATTTCATTGGATACTATGATGTGGTCACAAAGGAACTGGATGCATGGAATAACTTTGATATCATATATTTGGATCTTAGAAAGGCTTTTGATACTGTTGCACATGGATTTTTTTTTTTTTTTTTTTTTTTTTTTTTGATTTGGTAGTTGTTGGCGCATCGGCTTCTATGGCCATATTGCACCTCCCAAGGTTTTTGCAGTACTTTGATCCAAGCCCGAGGCGGGAATCGAACCCGCGACCTTTGGGTTGCCGGGTAAGTACTTACCCACTCGGCTAGCCCGGTCGGCTGTTGCACATGGAAGACTGCTGCACAAATTGGAGCAGTGTGGCATTGGTGGCAAATTGTTGCTATGGATAAAGGGATGGCTGAGTTGCAGAAGACAGAGAGTGGTAATTAATGGACACTGCTCATCGTGGACTAATGTTATTAGTGGAATCCCTCAGGGTTCAGTGTTGGGTCCATTGTTGTTTGCTGTATTTATAAATGATATTGATGATGGTATATCAAACTTAATGTCCAAGTTTGCAGACAATACGAAGGTTGGCGGGTTTGTTAAGGACACTAATGAGAGTACGCTGCTGCAGCAGGATCTAGAAAAGTTGAAAAGTTGAGCAGATGGGCTGAGAGGTGGCAAATGAAGTTTAACATTGACAAATGTAAAGTACTACATATGGGAAGTAGTAACCCCAGAGTAACATATCAACTCTGTGGTACTACACTGACAGTGGTAGAGAATGAAAAGGACCTGGGGGTAATTGTGCAGGCAGATATGAAATTTTCTGAGCAGTGCAAATGGGCTGCAAGAGCATGGTGTGTTGTTAATGATATACAGGAATTTTTTTAGCAGGGATAAGGAGGTGATTATCCCCTTGTATAAGGCAATGGTTAGGCCACACCTTGAGTACTGTATACAGCTCTGGAGGCCTCATTTTAACAAAGATTTAGAGCTGTTGGAATGAGTACAGAGAAGGGCAACAAGATTAGTGAATGGAGGAAAGACTTGCTCTTGTGAAGAAAGGCTTAAATTTTGTAAATTACAGTGTCTTTGGACTAGGCACCTGCAAGGTTGTTGTTGTTGTTGTTATTGTTATTTTTGGCGCAAGGGCTGCTCAGGCCATATTGCGCCGATCAGCGATGTGAACGATACTCATGATGACTGTTTTGCAAACAGTCAGAACTGATCGTATAAGTTTATCCGTTTGATAAATGAGAAAAATTCTGTGAGATTGGCATTATTACCTATGATATGACAGAGGTTCAAAGATTCTTTAAGATTAGGAAGAAAACTGAATGAGAGTTGCCGGGCATGCGAGTATAAGGTGCATTCAACAAGAATGTGCTTCACTGTGAGTTGAGAATTGCAGTGTGTACACTGAGGAGGATCATTGCCTGTGAGGAGGATTAGGTGGGTAATGTGACTGTGACCAATTCTTGCTCTGGCTAGGATTACTTCTTCCTTTCTGTTTTCCCGGAAGCTAGAGGCCCATAATTGTGGATCTGGTTTTATTTGAAAGAGCTTATTATCTGGTTTATTTTGCCATATAAGTGTCCATTGTTCCTTACATATTCTTTGTATATTAGATTTGTAGTCAGCATATGGAACGAGAGCACATGATGAATCTGAATTAGAAGGATGTTTGGCGGCATAATCTGCACATTCATTTCCAGATATCCCAGTGTGGCCTGGGATCCAGCAAAAGATAACTACAAGCTGGCGTTCCTGAGTGTGTATCAACATATCTCTTATAGTTTTTAGTAAAGGATTCTTTGGTGAGGAGGTGTTTTGTAGGGATATAAGTGCACTCTGCGAGTCCGTATATATTATACTCTTTTTGATGGACAGATGGAGAATATTTTGTAGGGCAAGCTTGATGGCAAATAACTCAGCTGTATAACTGCTGCATTCTGTGGGAAGTGATAGAGAGATGGTGTTAAAAGGGAATACTGCTGCAGCACCTACTGCGCTATCAGACTTTGATCCATCGGTATATATTTTTGTAAAAAGAGGATAATTCTCTGTGTGAGCAGTATGGAGTTGTTGTATATTGATATTTGCCAGGGAATGCTTCCCCCAGTTTACGAAGTAATTGTCGCAAGATGGTATAGTATAGGCCCATGGGGCAACTGGACAGGTTGGATCTTGGAGGACTTTTTCGAGATGGACATTCCAAGTTTCTGATAGTGCTTGTAATCTGATACCAGTAGGCTGAACAGCACTGGGTTTATTTCGATAAAAGCTTTTAAACTGTGGGTCACTAAGTATAGGCCAAATTGGATGGGTAGGCATGCTTCGAATTTTAGCTGCATAATTCAGAAGTAACACCTTTCTTCTGAGACAGAGTGGAACTTCATTGGCTTCAATATAAAGGCTTTGTACTGGCGATGTCCTAAAAGCTCCTGTAGCAATCCTGAGGGCAGAATGTTGAATAGGCGCAAGGCGTGTAAGTACGCTTTCCCTGGCAGAGTCATAAACTGGGGCACCATAATCAAGACGAGACCTAATTAGAGTTCTATACAATTGAAGCAGGGTATAGCGATCTGCACCCCATGTTGTCGAAGAAAGAACTCTGAGTATATTCATTTTTTTCTGGCAAGTAGTCCGCAGATATTTGATATGTTCCAAGAAATTAAGCTTACTATCAAAAATGAGGCCCAGGAGAGAAATACTTTTCATGACTAATATAGAATGATTCGTTAAGTGAAGCTCTGGTTCAGGATGCATCTTTCGTTTGTTGCAAAAATGAATGACACTGGATTTCTGATGTGATAGTCGGTATCCATTCTGTGTCATCCATAATTCAATATTGTTAAGAGAGGTTTGTAGTTGCCTTTCGATGAAGTTCATATTCTGTGAACTGCAGGAAACAGTCAGGTCATCGGCATAGAGATATGTGTTTACAGGGACTGGTATGCATTTGGTTATATTATTTATTCTTATTGCAAATAAGGTAGAACTCAGAACTGAGCCTTGTGGGACTCCTTCCTGTTGTATATAGATTTGCGAGAGGACTTGCCGATAGCGGACTTGAAAAGTTCTATTCTGAAGGAAGTTTTGTATGAAATATGGTAAGTGGCCTCTGAGGTCAAGAGAATGTAGATCTTTCAAGATACCAAAACGCCAAGTGGTGTCAAAGGCCTTTTCTATGTCAAGGCATACCATAACGAGATGCTCGTTTCGGATAAACGCATTCCTGATGTTTGTTTCAGCTTTGACCATGAGATCCAGGGATGATCGATTTTTCCTGAATCCAAATTGGCTATCAGATATTAAATGTTTGGAGTCAAGATACCAGGTTAGTCGGCGGTGTATCATTTTTTCCAGGGTTTTGCCCAAGCAGCTGGTAAGAGAAATAGGTCTATAGTGGTGAGGGACAGAGTGATCTTTCCCTGGTTTGGGAATTGCCAGTACATAGGAGTGATGCCAGCATGTGGGGAATGAATGTTCAGTGAAAATACGATTGTAGAAAGTTAACAGCAAGGATAATGCTTTGTTATCTAAGTGTTTAAGCATTGTATAATACACTCCATCTGGACCAGGAGCACTGTTCTTTGAGGTATGTATAGCTTCTTGAAGTTCAATCATAGTGAGGGGCCGATTATATGATAGACACGATTTGGTTTTGAAGTTCAATCGAGATTTTTCAGCTGAAGCTTTAATCTTCTGAAATGACTGGTCATATGCGGTCGATGCAGACAGCTGTGAGAATACAGAGCCTAAAGCATTTGCAATTTCTGCAGGAGTACACAGTTCCTGTCCATTCCAGTTGAAAATTGGGGAGGATGGAGGAGGAAATTTGCCATTTAATTGTTTTATTTTTCTCCATATTATTCTAGAATCTGTATTTTTATTAATTGAATTTGCAAATCGGATCCAGGAGTCTCTTTTTGCTTTTTTCCTGATATGGCGAGCCTTGGCTCTGAGTTTTTTATAATTTATAAGATTATTGGTAGTAGGATGTTTGCGGAATATATTCCAGGCTCGGTTTTTTTCTTTTTTGGCACTTCTACAGTCTTCATTCCACCAATAATTTGTGGATCTACGAGAGCTTGACTGTGACTGTGGAATGGCAATAGACGCAGCTGCTAGGATTTGTTTAGTGATATGGCTGGTGACTATGTCAATTGGACAAGATTCAATTATCTGATTATCAAATTATACATGATAAGTATATTTTGCCCAATCAGCCTTGGAAAATTTCCATTTCATGCAGTTTTCTGAAGTCACGGAGTGTGAAGTTTGAATTTTACAGATTAGTGGATAGTGATCACTGTTCAGTGGATCATCCAAAGCTGTCCACTCAATACAAGGAAAAAGGATTGGAGAGCATATAGATAGATCTATTGAGGACACAGTTCCTGTTTGGAGATGAATGTAAGTTGGTGAACCAGTATTTAGGATGGATAAATTCTGCCTGTCAATGAGCATTTCAATAAGGTGTCCCCGTCCATCTGCATTGGGAGAGCCCCACAATGGATGGTGTCCATTGAAGTCGCCCAATAAACAGAAAGGGGTTGGCAACTGCAGTATTAGATCTTCAAGTTCATGAATAGTGCAAGGCTGAGTGGGCGGTAGATAGATAGAGACAACTGTTATAGTGACTCCAATTGCTATTCGCGCAGCAACCGCTTCAATGGAGGTTTGCAAAGGAATACGCCTGCAAGGGACTCGTGAATCTATGAGAATAGCAACCCCACCGTGAGCTTTATTTGTAACTGGTCTATCTTCTCTGAAAAGAGAATAATTTTTGATCGAGAGAGATACCTTAGGAGTTAAATATGTCTCCTGTAAACAGATGCCAACTGGATTATGACGTTTAATTATTTCTTGGATGTCATCAATATTGCTACGCAAGCCTCTGCAATTCCACTGGACTATATTATTCATTGTTTAGATTTAGATGAGGGAGCTGAGTCTGTCTGCTTTTTAAAAGTCTGTTTACCGCGGTCAATTTTGATTTTATCTCTTTTTGAGAAAACTGGTCTCTTGTCTATTTCATCTTCCGGATGGATCTCCAGAATCGTTTCTGTTTCTTCCTGACTGGGGATTTCATTGGTATCCATAAGGATGGAGTCAACTGGCTGTTTGCTAACGGTATCTGGTTTCTCTGTTTGAACAGATATTACAGGGGCTGCATGGACAGCAGGTGGTATGGTGATTGGCGTGTTGTTAGCCCTGCTTGATATATGTTGCTTTGATGATTGTGGTGCAGAAGAGAGCAGGGATCGAGCCCATTCAGCAATAGAGATGTTTGGTGGAATTGATGTGTCAGTTTGGATGGATACTGAATGAAATTTTTTAGAGGCTTCGGCATATGTACGTCTAGGCATCTGTATTTGCAGTTGCTTTCGTGCTTCTGGGAACGAGACTTTGTTTTCTATTTTATATTTCTGGATTTTTTTCTCATATTTCCACTGTTCACAATTTTTGGAGAAGGCTGGATGGTTGCCTTTACAGTTGGGACAAAGAGAAGACTGGGCATTACAATCAGTTTGGGTATGCTCTTTCGATCCACAGTTTGGGCAGACTGGGTCACCTCGACAGACTGTTTGTGAGTGTCCAAATTTCTGACACTTATAACATCTTATTGGGTTTGGAATGTATGGCCGTATGCGACAATGCAAATACCCTGCTTTCACTGACGAAGGTAGGTTTGGTGAGCTGAATGTTAGTATGATGCTCCGAGTTGGAGTTAGCTCGCCATCTTTTTTCATCATGATTCTTTTGGCCTGTGTGACTTTCTGTTCCTGCAATTCCTGTACAATTTCCTCCTCTGAAACATTCATTAGGTCCCATTCTGAAATTACGCCTTTGGATGTGTTTAGTGTGGCATGTGGGGACACCTTGACTTGAATTCCACCAAATGAATTGAGTCTAAGTAGAGACTCAGAGTGTTTAGAGCTTGTGGTCTCTACAAGCAAGTCGCCAGATTTTAGTCGCCTCACCATTTTCGGGGAACCAGCTACATTCTCAAGACATTTTTGAATTAGAAATGGCGATAGATTGCCTAAGGGTTGGTTTGTCAGTGAATGGAGAATCAGAAAACTCGGATGTTCAATTCGATGAGTATCCGTTTTCAGTCTCTTCGGATTGGTAGAGTCGATATCAGGTTGATGCAAATCCGTATTATTCAGATTTGCAGTCTTAATCGGGGGGAAGTTGTCATATTCCATGTTTTGCTCCTTTTGGCCCTGGGGGTTTGCTTTACCTCCCAGGTTTCCGGCCCCGCCACGGGGAGGCAGGAGCAGTGCCACTAGGTGACCAAGCGGCTGAGTTAATTGGTTAGTACTGTTAGAAATAGAAACAGAAAGGTGGCTTCCCTTTCTGGGCCTTTGCCTACTTCTTGTAGTGCGAAAGTGCTGCAGTAATTTATAAATAAAGAAAACGGTAGTTGGAACGAAATATAATTTGTTCAAAGGCTCTTTGGATATAACGCTTTTTGGAACGCACAAAAAAAATCACTTGGTCACGGAACGCTTGGCACCCGGGGCCACCTGCAAGGTGATCTGATTGAGGTGTATAAAGCTTTGAATGGTTTGAGCATGCTCAATGCTGATGGGATTCTTCCTCTTGGTCAGAATAATCACCTGAGAGGGCATAAATTCAAATTGAGGAAAGACAGATGTAGGATAGATGTGCAGAAGTTTGCCTTTAGCCAGCGGGTAGTTGGCTGATGGACCAGACTTCCATCCTTTGTTGTGGAAGTTGATAGCCTAAATAAATTTAAGGCTGAGCTGGACAGGTATTTGGAATGAACAAGGGAGTGAAACGGGAGCGTTTTTTTTTTGGCTGATGCTGCATAAGCTTGCTTTCTTGCATCATATTTCTCTGCTAATGCTAGTTTGTTTTTTTATGCCATAAATTTCACAAATACATGATAATGAGACACCTTGTTCTAATTTCTGTGCCACATATAAGTTCACACACTTTCTTTTAATTCCTCTATCACTTGATGCCATTTTAAATTGTAAGGATTGCAAAATTATTTAATAAATAAAGTCACAATTCAGAAATCACAGAAACACTTTGTGTACAACCTGACCACACGATAGCTTGTTGCTACATGAGACCGAAACAAATTGATTCAGTAGACCTGCAGTTTAGTGTTCCGAGTCACGTTCAGCTCGCTGTTGTTGTTTGGTTTTTAGGAGCATTAGCAACTAAGACCATATTGCTCCAGGGATATGCGGTGGTCATTCCCTGACCTTTCCGCATCCTCCGTATTTGGTGGGCACGGGCTCGAACCCCGGTCTAATTAAGAAGCGTGTGCTACGCACTGCTGCTCCTGCCCACCTGGCTACGGAGGCACCCTGAAATATACAACACTCATCTATAATACCGATACAGTCAAGGAAATTAGGATTGTCTTGACAAAGTCTTTGCACGATGCACTTTTCACTGCTTCTGGTCATCCATAGGGATGTGTGGTGGCAGCCCTATGGATGACCAGACCCTAAATCTTCATGCAGAATCCTTTCCCCTAAATCTTCATGCAAAATTTGACAAACCATCTCCTTATTTATATCTAACTCATCAGCCATCATTCTGAGGGTAAATGATGATCTCTTGCCACATTTTCCCAACTCTATCCTCATTTTGAGGATGCTCACGTCTTGGGTCATCATAAACATCCTTGCATCCATCTTTGAACCACTTATACCATTCAAACATGCTGGTACGATTTAGTGTTTCATCACAAACAGTTTTAAACATTTCATACTGTTCTGTTATAAATTTTCCCATTTTAAGGCAAAATTTGATATTCATTCATTTCTCCATTGCTAAATCGTGACATGCAACATTAACACTACTAACAAAACTGGTTGTTACCTTCAACTTATCAGTCTATTGGACCGTCTCTGTACCACCATCTGTTGGAGTAAGTTTGAACTATCACATACCACTTATGTTTATTTTCGATCTCATAGAACATGAATGCAATAGCATCAGTCTGGAAACTTTATTGCCGCAACTCGTACAAATGCATTATAATTCACGTATATGAATTTATAATTACACCAGCACATTGCCAATTTTAGTATTCACTGTAATTATTTCTGACTAAATGCATTTGCTGTTTGACCAAATGACCAAATGCTTGTCTCAATGCTTTAAAATGCTTGTTTCAATGAATTCCAATTAGAATATGGCTGGGAGATAAATTTAATTTCTTCCAAGACTAATGACCTTCCTTTGTAGCAGAAACAGTTGGATTATTTTTCAGGATATTTTAAATATTAAAAATTCTAACAGGAAAATGACAAACTGTTGTGTTCAATTAACCATTTCAGGAATACAAATGTATATGTTTTGTATACATATGTTTTCTGTGTGTGGGCTCTGGGGAGTACATATATAAATTTACATTTTCCACAGTAATTTCATATATAATTCAAATAAGGCATCTGTTAACATTTTAAAATCTTCCATTATGTGCTGATACATCATTTGTGTTTTTGATTAATAGTCATAGATTAATAAGATATGGCAGCATGAAAATAGCTTTGCAAATCAAAGGAGGAGAAGATCATACCCATTGGCTGTTGCTGTCTGACTGAGGTATAAAAGAGAAGAAATTCTATGGAATTCATATTAATAAATTGATGAAATTGAAATAAATGATAAATAAATAGATAAAAAAGATATTGCTGCAGTAAAAATTAATAATAACCACAAGTTTTTTTTTTTTTTTTACATTTTTCAATGATTTTTTCATATACAGTTGATTCCGGTTATTTGGGACATATCGGGACTAGTGCATTTTGGACTGATTAAGCGACTGTCCTAATTATGCAAAGTTTCATGTAAATAGTTAAAAATACAGTGGACCCCCCCACTTTATGATTGATTCTCTGTACACTCAAATCACGTTACAATGGACTCACCATAGTAAAGTACCATGCACTATACAATATGTAGTAAGCACCAGTCATTGTGTCTTGTGAATTGAATTTTAATTCTATTAAACAGCGATTTTAATAAGGGAAAATAGGAGGAATATTATCCACAGGCTATAAAAGTAAAGATATATTAAGTACAAATTTACACTTTATTACCTTACCAATTAAAAAATATGTGAAAATTGGAAGAATATTTTCCACAGGTTAGCAAAATAAAAATAATTTGCACTTGCGTGCCTAGCTTAATTAATGCATACTGTAATATGTACATACTAACCAGTTGATATTTCTGTTCACTGACATTTGGGGGATTGATATTGATATTTATTACTTAAAGTGGTCCTGGACAACCAATGGCAACCCCGCTGTCAGTTACACAATTTAGCAGTACTCTTTTATACTCCTCCTGTTTGCCCAAGTATAGGGAGGGTAAAAAACCTGCCATGACCAAAAAAGATTGATATGAAAAAATTGAAAAATAATCAAATTACATTAAAAATAAAATATATATATAATTAAATTTCAGGCAAAGTCCAAACTTCATTGGAAAGATCTGCATCTGTTCACAGTCTGTTGGAAAGCCAGCAGCATTAGGAGCTGCCGAGAAGAGAAATACCAGTGCCAGGAGCTGCAGAGAACAGAAATGCCAGCACAAGGAGCTGGAGTTGCAGTGGATATAGCAGACTCAAGCCTCCACAATTTCACAGAATTCTAGGTAATTTGGCATACACCAAATCCAAGGCTTCCAGATGCAGAGTCTTCTGCCTAAGAAATATTGCAGTTGCAAAGGCTTGGAAAGCCAAGAAGTTCTCCTGTTTATTAACTAGAATTGTCTCGCAGCCTTCTGCCATAAGATTGAGATTACTTACCCGAGATACCAATTCAATTCATAGATTGCAGTACTCCTCACAGTTGTACATAACATGTTCCCATGATTCCCTTTCGCCACAGTGGCAACTAGATCTTTCATTAATTCCTAAATCCTGCAACTTTGCATTAATCGAACCATGACCAGTTAATAAGAACATAGCTTGTAAGTTTGGGGCAAACCATTTGAATTTTATCGAGGCGGCATTTCTTAAATCTGGGAAAAATTTTTGTGTAATCTGCCCTTTATCACAAACACTCCAACGTTCTTGCCAGACTTTTACCAAAGCATCTCAGATTCTTGTCTTTCCCTTCCTGGGATCTGCCAAAATGTCCACCTGTATATTCAGAAAAGAACAGGGAATGCCACGGCGGATGAAGTAAGCCAATGCACAATACAATAAATGCAGATCAATAGGCAATTTTCCAGTCACAAACTGCAAAGCTGGGGTCGACACATTTCTGCCTGCCATGCACATCCTAAGGAGCATTACTCTTTGAATGGTACCGAGCTTTCTAGTAAATACTTTTCCACTTACATGTTCAAACCAAATTGGTGCACCATACGTTACCATGGGGATAAATACACATTCATATAGCAAGTTCAGCGCCTTACCTTTTATTCCCCAGCCAACTCTAGTGATTCGAGTAATCATCCCAATAAATTTCCTCACCTTTTCTGATAGATAAGTAACATGTGAGTTGAAAGTCAAAGATCCGTCAAACATAATGCCTAGATATTTTAATTGCTTTGCCGATTTTAGGCTCGACCCATTCATTTTAACAACTGGGATCTTCTACTCGAAAATTGATCCTTAAATACCATTGTCCTTGTTTTGGTTCCTGATACAGTCAGTTTATGTAACCTACACCAGTTATTAAGTTCAAACAAAACCTGCTGTGACCTGGTTTCTAGTTGCATCAGTGTATTTCCTTCAATAAGCAACACAAGATCATCGGCATATGCCACCATCTCTGTATGCTCAAAGTCCCTACGCAATCAGTCCTCCAAAACTAGGTTCCACATTAGTGGTCCAAAAACCGATCCCTGAGGGCATACACTGGTCACCTCTCGTACGACAGAATCAACCGATGACTTAACAGTCACTGTACAGTGCATGAAGTAGTCCTTTACCACCCTAAAGATCTTAGTTGAACAGCCTGCAAGTCTCAACATCATAAGAATGCTGCTCAATTGAATGGAGTCAAAAGCTCTCTAAAAGTCAATAAAGATTCCAAGGACATACTTACTGTTCGAGCCTATAGTTTCGCAACGCCCAAAGCGCATCTTCTGTTCCATGACCTGGAGTAAAACCATATTGTCTGCCAGCCCAGCCTAAGTTTTTTTCAGTATAGTCAGTAATCCGTCTCGCCAGCATCCTTCCAAACACCTTTCCTAATCCAGGGAGGAGGGCAATAGGTCGATAAGATCGTGGATCATTCTTTGGCCTAGATGGTCCCTTCTAGTATCAGCTTTAATAGGCCATCCTTCCATGGTGATGGAAAGGCCCCGTCATGCAGGCAGCTATTAAAAGCTTCAAGAAGGATCCTTGGTATCAGTCGATGAGCCCATTTAATGACCTCTCCCTTCAATGAGGTCCATCCCTGGGCATTTATTGTTCCTTATGCATTGTACTGCATCACAGAGTTCAAATTTAAAATAGTAAAAAAGATAAGCAATCAATAACAAAGAATACGGCCCGCACAAATTGCAACTAACACAATATGCACAAGTGAGAATGGAGTAACAAGTTACGAAGCTTAAAAAAATAGGAAGAAGAGAAGATTCTGAAAATTTATGTTTTTTATATGATTGAAGATTTCATGGAAGGGGAAACACATTTTTCCATAATAATGTAAAAACCCACAGAATTCCAGCTGTCGGTTTTATCACAAATTCAATAAGATCGAGTTTACTATCTGTTTATAATAGATTGCACTAACAGAAAAGCCCGATAAACCGGAAACTGCTAATTGTTTTATGATTGTGACCTCCAGAAATCCGACTGGACCAAGTGGTATGGTCGGAGACAATCGTAGGGTAATCTTGAGTGCTGTGGTCTCCTGCCCAGATTAAACAGCATGTTGCCCTAATTAAGTTCAGAAAATCCTGGCTACTTTCTCGATTAGACTCTGTTTTTTAACTTTAAGTTTTGGCTCAAATAAACGGCTGCCCAAAATACATCATCAATAACAGCATCATTTATGCGTTAGGTATCAATTAATTTGATCTACATTTATAACAATGATTTAACTTTGCTTGTGTGTATTTTTTTTTATTATTATTCTCTTGATAACTGCTCATTTATGTTAAGATTTTTACAGGGGCAGAATACTGCAGGTATTGGATGGTTTATTCCATCTAATTTGGAATTTAGCTAACTACTTTTGGAACTGAAATTCTGAGGAACGTATTTTTCTCAGCACAGCACTTGCAGCTACTAATCAGATTATTATCTCATATGATAGTGTGGAATATACACTTTTCAGCACATGCAGTTATCAGTCTAGTGGTGGGTTTTACTCCTAGTGTTTCCTCATATAGTCATATGGTTTTATAACTTTTTTGATGTGTTAAAAAAGTGCTTTATACATGTGAGATTATTATCATATATAATTCATAGTCTGTTCTTTGTGGATTTGGTAATAGAATTCCCAACTCAATTTCATTATTAACAACTATAATGAATTAAAAAAAAAACAAGAAATTTTAAAATGGAAACAGATGCATGTTTTTCTGAATATATAGTATATATACTAGCAGTACCCATTGCGAAAATTCTGCAATTGGTAGCAGAGTTTTTCTCTAGTTGTTCTAAAGAAATGTGGTCTGTGTTTTGTCGTGAGCAGGTAAGCCAGTACGTGCCAAATAGCTGTACCTGTTGCGAAAATTTCACAATTGGTAGCACAGTTTTTATCACCTAATATTTTCCCGAAAATTTTGGACAATTTATTGTCATCTCCATAAAATACTATTGAAAAGGAGTGAATATTAAAAAGTACACTAAAAATTCACCTTTCACTTTAAAAACTCGGTCAAACTTTCATGTTTAGTGTTTTGTTTTCTTGCAGATGCTTCTATTGTACAGTATCTCTTCAGTATCCAGCAAATATGTAGTGCTATTAATTGCGAAAATTTCACAACTGGTTGAAGAGTTTTTGTCTAGTTATCCTAAAGAAATGTAGTGCATGTTTTGTCATAAGCAAGTAAGCGTCGAACCCTGTATCTGAGGAAACTTATAAATTTTCTTTGATTTCACCATTTCAGATTGATCCTGAATATATTTGCAGAAACACAAAAAGGTGTGTATCCTCTTCGCCGCAAGGTACGTTCAACACAACATATCTTCCTGACTGTAACAAATTATTATTATTACTCATCCTTAAAAAACAAATAAACTCAAAATTGCTGACTTCTGAACATTTTAAACGTATTAAACATAACAAATGGCAATGAGTGTATGAGCTCGCTTGTGCAACGTGAGCTGTTTGTTTATCAGTTAATGATAAACAAACAGTGCAATGGAATACTAATGATTACTTCTTTCTTTTAAGGTAGGCAATATTGCAATTGGTAGCAGAGTTTTATTATTATTTTATTTTATTTTTCGAAAAAAGGACACGATTGTGTGAATGCGCAAATTGTTAAT
The DNA here is from genome assembly GCF_048544385.1 of Mastigoproctus giganteus. Lineage (NCBI taxonomy): Eukaryota > Metazoa > Arthropoda > Arachnida > Uropygi > Thelyphonidae > Mastigoproctus > Mastigoproctus giganteus. The sequence continues at coordinate 169,319,009 of NC_143581.1, read as the reverse complement.
CATTTAAATAGTTAAAGTGCAAATTGTTAATCAGAAAAAATATCTTATCAACTTAGACAACTGTTTAACCAACTGTACAGGGAAACAGAGTGGGCCAGTAAATCAGATAGTCTTATAATGGGGGATTTTGATTTCCCAGATACTGACTGGAATTTGTGAGTTGGTCACTTACACACTAGCAAGGCTTTTGTGGAATTAGTGGATGATTGTTTTCTACATCAGCATGTTCGGGAGGCAACTAGAGGGAGTAATACTCTTAATCTGATTATCAGTAGTGATTCTTCATGCATTAAGAATCTGCAGATAAAGGAACCACTAGGTGGCAGTGATCACAGTGTGCTGAAGTGGGATTTACTCAAAGAGGTAACTACCATCAGGGGTAAAGGGAAGGATTTTTGCTTTTGTAAAGGCGATATAATGGTCTGAGACAGTATTTAAATTCTATATGGTGGGACCAATTGATGATGCTACCAACAGCATATTCAAAATGGGAAGCATTCAAAGAATTAATCTTGGAAGCTATTAGACTTTTTATACCAACTAAGATTTGATTTGATTTGGATTTTATTGGTGCATTAGCAACTAAGGCTATAATGTGCCAAAACCAGGTCTACCAACTAAGAAATATTGTTCAATGTTTAGGCCTAAATGGACATCAGATGAACTAATGAGACATATGGCAGAAAAGAAAAATGCATGGGATACATATAAATTAATGGGTGACATGGAAGTCTATGATAGATATAAGTTGGTCTGTAACCAAGTCACAAAGGAGATTAGGCAGGCAAAGGCAGATTATGAGAAATCCTTGGCAAAGGATGCAAAGAAAAACAGAAAAGAGTTCTTTACCTATATAAACTCTAGAAGGAAAGGGATGAATCGGATTGGTCTACTGGATATTGATGGTTCAACTATTGATGATTCTGCTCAGGTGGCTAACAAACTAAACGAGTATTTTGCATCTACATTCACACATGAGGAGTTATTCAGGAAGGGGAATGCCAGAGGTGAAGTAAACTCTGGCAGTGAGCTAGATGATTTTGTAATAACTGAGAGGAAAGTGGAGGAGAAATCATTAAAGATATACATAAAAAAGGTACCCGGTGTGGACGAGATCTGTCCAGTTATATTAAAAGAGGCAGCAAAGGAAGTAAGCAAACCCTTAGCCATAATTATGAGAGCTTCTTTGGACTCAGGGGAGGTACCCATAGACTGGAGATGGCCAAATGTGACCCCAATTCACAAAGGAGGATCAAAGGCTGACACAAATAATTATAGACCTGTGAGTTTAACTTCTGTTCCAGGAAAATTAATGGAGGCACTGGTTAAAGAAGCACTGCAGGATCATCTAGATAAGACTTCAGTTATAGCTCGAACACAGCATGGTTTTTTGTTAAGGGGAAGTCTTGCCTGACCAATTTGATTGGATACTATGATGCAGTCACAAAAGAACTGGATGCAGGGAATAACTTTGATATTATATATTTGGATCTTAGAAAGGCTTTTGATACATGGAAGACTGCAGCACAAATTGGAGCAGTATGGCATTGGAGGCAAATTGCTGCTATGGATAAAGGTGATGGTTGAGTGCGAGAAGACAGAGTGGTAATCAGTGGACCCTGCTCATTGTGGACTAATGTTATTAGTGGAGTCCCTCAGGGTTCAGTGTTAGGTCCATTGTTGTTTTCTGTATTTATAAATGATATTGATGATGGTATATTAAACTTAATGCCCAAGTTTGCAGACGATACAAAGGTTGGCAGGGTTGTTAAGGACACTACTGACAGTATGCTGCTGCAACAGGATCTGGAAAGGTTGAGTAGATGGGCTGAGAGGTGGCAAATTAAGTTTAATATTGACAAATATAAAGTACTACATATGGGAAACAGTAACCCCAGAGTAGCATATCAACTCTGTGGTACTACACTGACAGTGGTAGAGAATGAAAAGGACCTGGGGGTAATTGTGCAGGCAGATATGAAATTTTCTGAGCAGTGCAAATGGGCTGCAAGAGCATGGTGTGTTGTTAATGATATACAGGAATTTTTTTAGCAGGGATAAGGAGGTGATTATCCCCTTGTATAAGGCAATGGTAAGGCCACATCTTGAGTACTGTATACAGGTCTGGAGGCCTCATTTCAAGAAGGATGTAGAGCTGCTGGAACGGGTACAGAGAAGGGCAACAAGATTAGTAAATGGAACAAAGGGTTGCTCTTACGAAGAAAGGCTTAAGTTTTGCAAATTACAGAGTCTGGAGACTAGGCACCGGCGAGGTGATCTGATAGAGGTGTATAAGGCTTTGAATGGTTTGAGCATGCTCAATGCTGATGGGATTCTTCCTCTTGGTCAGAATAATCACCTGAGAGGGCATAAATTCAAATTGAGGAAAGACAGATGTAGGATAAATGTGAAGAAATTTGCCTTTAGCCCGCGGGTAGTTGGTTGGTGGAACAGACTTCCATCCCATGTTGTGGAAGTTGATAGCCTAATTAAGGCTCAGCTGGAGTGGTATATGGAATGAATGGAGGGGTGAAATGGGAGTGGTTTTTTTTGGCTAATGCTGCATTAGCTTGCTTTCTTGCATCATATGCCTCTTCTAATGCTAATATCTTTTGTGGCTCCATCTATGAAGTGAACATTGAACTACTCTCGTCTGTTCTACAAAATTGGTCCATTCCGTAAAAAAAACTATTTGTAATTTTTAAATTTTAACAGCTTTGTGCACACCTAGAAAGAAATAGCTTCAATTTAAGACCACTTTCAGACGATTGGTTAGGCCTATCGTTCACACTGACTGTCGAAAGAAAAGCCTTCCGTATTAAATATATAGATAGGCCTAATAATTTCAAAGACTATAATAGCTTCTGCTTGTTTTCGATTTTGTTTTGCTTTTTAAACTGTTCTGTTTGAGGTGGAAATTTACATAACATATCTAATATCATCTGCATAAATCATAATACTAGGGAATGGTACTAAACTGGTTTTTTCAAGGATACTGAACAAATGTAGGCTGGGTAGAATTAAACCATTTTCCTCTTCCTCACCCCAACCAAAGCTGGATTCAACAGTCTGGGCACTATAATGCAAACTAATCATTTAACTCAGAAGATTCCAATTGCAACAGAAGGAACATAGGTTTGTCTGTATGGTCTATTACTTAAAACTTATTACTTCAATGCTAAGTGAAAGTAATGGGATTAAGCTGACTACCAATCTTTAAACACATTTCATAAATGCAAAGTAAACTGCATTTAAAAATTTCCTCACATAAGTAAAGCTTTCACTCCTTTTCAAGGCAATGAATTACTAGAATAAACTCATTCTGATTACATGGTTACTGCACATTTATTGTCCAGTGCCACAACTGCTGAATCTACCTAGCATACATCTGCCACGTTTAAGGATCTTCATAGTATACCTCTGGAGACAAAAAAAAATTATAAAATTAAACTGAAGCAAAGGAATGAAAAATAAAGAATCAATAGTATTACATTCCAAATTTTTCTTTTAAGGAATTTATACAAACTTTAAGTATAAATTTTTTTACTGGCTGCTCAAATGTTACTACAAACAGAACATTAATTCCACCACAATCAATGTGGCAGAATTAATTAACACAACTATAATACACAATTCTTTTCATACTAATAACTCATCGAAATGCTAAATCTATTAACAGAGGAGAGGGGGAACTAGAAATATAAGATTATGAAATATCACAGACTAACAGACAGCAGGAATTAAGTGCAATAACTTTTAACAGCAGCTCAAAGTTCATAATTTAAAAGCAGAATTAACATAAAATAGAAGAATACAACAAATTTTAGAATGATGTATACACAAAGCAAAACTTTTATTTAAATTCTTTTAATTTCTAAAGTGTTGCCATATTTGAACTTGCTATGTAACAAGTAAAATTTTGATCAAACATTATTTTTTCCTTGCTAGAATGAGTAAAATGACAGAAATCACTTTTATACAGCACTCTAAGATATTAAGTACATTTTGGAAAAGCCTTGAGGTATTTTAACACATTATGAACTTCTCTGACCATAGTAGCATTCTGAGTATCAAACTCTAAAAGGAAGGGGATGAATCAGATTAGTCCACTTGACATCGATGGTTCGACTGTTGATGATCCTGCTCAGATAGCAAACAAACTGAATGACTATTTTGCATCTACATTCACACATGAGGAATTATTAAGGTTTGAAAATGGCAGACGGTTATCAAATTGTAGCAGGATACTTAATGATTTTGTAATAACTGAAAGCAAAGTGGAGGAGAAATTGTTGAAGTTAAACATAAGAAAAGCACCTGGGGTGGATGGGATCTATCCAGTTATATTAAAGGAGGTGGCAAAGCAACTAAGCAAACCCTTAGCCATAATTATGAGAGCATCCTTGGACTCAGGGGAGTTTCCCACAGACTGGAGATGTGCAAATGTATCCCCAATTAACAAAGGGAGATCGAAGGGTGATACGAGTAATTACAGACCAGTTAGTTTAACTTCTGTTCTGGGTAAAATAATGGAGTCACTGGTTAAAGATGCATTGCAGGATCATCTCGACAAGACTGCAACAATAATTCAGACACAGCATGGGTTTGTTAAGGGAAAGTCTTGTCTGACAAATTTGATAGGATATTATGATGTGGTTACACAGGAACTGGATGCAAAAAATAATTTTGCTATCATATATTTGGATTTCAGGAAAGCTTTTGACACTGTTGCGCATGGAAGACTATTGTACAAATTGGAGCAGAATGGTATTAAGGGTAAGTTGCTACAATGGATAAAAGGATGGTTAAGTGGGAGAAGACAGAGGGTGGTAATCAATGGGTGGTGCTGCTCTTCATGGACTAATGTTATTAGTGGAGTCCCACAGGGTTCGGTGTTAGGTCCACCGTTGTTTTGTATATTTATCAATGATATTGATGAAGGTATATCAGGCTTAATGTCGAAGTTTGCAGATGATATCAAGGTTGGCAGGGTTGTTAATGACAGTAATGGCAGTGTGCTACTGCAATAGGATCTAGATAATTTGGGCAGAGGGGCTAAGAAGTGGCAACTCAAGTTTAACCTTGACAAATGCAACTCAAGTTTAACCTTGACAGATGGGTAGAAGTAACCCCAGAGAAACGTATCAACTGTGTGGTACTACACTTAAGGTGGTAGAAAATGAAAAAGACCTGGGAGTAATTGTACAGTCAGATATGAAGTTTTCTGAGCAATGCAGACAGGCTGCCAGGGCAGGTCATGGGGTTTTGTCAATGATATATAGGAATTTTGCTAGCAGGGAGAAGGAGGTGATTGTCCCTCTGTATAAGGCAATGGTCAGGCCATGCCTTGAGTACTGCATACAGGTCTGAAGGCCTCATTTTAGGAAGGATGTAGATTTGCTTGAGCGTGTACAGAGAAGGGCAACAAGATTGGTGAGGGAAATGAAGGGATCCTCTTACCAAGAGAGACTTAAGTTCTGCAAATTGCATTGGCTGGAGACTAGGCACCTGCCTGGTGATCTGATTGAGGTGTATACGGCCTTGAATGGGTTGAGCACGCTGAATTCTGATGGGATCCTTCCACTTGTTCAGATTATGAACCTAAGAGTGCATAAATTCAAATTAAGAAAAGACAGATGTAGAATAGATGTGCGGAAATTTGCCTTTAGCCAGCAGGTGATTAATTGCTGGAACAAACTTCCATCTGTCATTGTGGAAGTTGACAGGTTAAATAAATTTAAGGAGGAACTGGACAGGTTGGTTGGTTGGTTATTTGATGTTTAATGGCGCATCAGCATCAAGGCTATCATGCGCCAAGTCTAAGGTAATAAAATGTAAATATTTACTGGACAGGCATTTGGAGGGAATGGTGTGATTTTTTTTTGGCTGATGCTGCATACATACACTTGCTTTCTTGCATCACATGCCACTACTACTACTACTACTACTACTAACAGATTTCTAAATTAATTTACTGTCTTCAACAAGATGATTTTTTTTTTTTTATTAAATTACATTAATTTTTTTTTTATCATTTATAGTTTTTAGATATGTGTATAAATTTAATGCAAATAGCTTATATGTTCAAAGTAACATGTGAACCTTAAATTCCAGAAAAACTAAAGGCTTGTTTCAGTGAATGTTGCATTGATCAACTGTTGTAATTGATCAATTTAGGCATGACATAATGCTGCCATTCCAACTAAAACATATTATGGTGTTCAAATACAAAACAGTGGGCGATACAAGCAGTGTTTCATAAATGGTACATACAAATACACAAAATAATCACTTAAGGAAAAAATCTGTGCTTCACTGTGTTATCATTATAACTTTTTTGATTTTAAAACAGGCTTGGAGCTAGTGTGTGTACATATTTTGCAAATTTAATATTTTGTAAATTTAACAATAGTTGTTACTAGGTCCACACTGAATACTTTGTCCAACAGTATTATGACTCAGACGTTGCTAATCATAGCTCAAGTGATAAATTTTTCATTGATCCCAATACAAGAAGTGTACCAATCTTTAATTAAAATTTGTTGTATTACTAGAAGAATTTGAGTCACAGAAGAAATAGGTGCTTGGTCTAGAGACAAATAAAATTGGAATTTCATCAGGAATTTTTTGTAATGACATGTGGACTAGAATCAGGGTGTGTCTTTCAGGAGCAACAATTAACAATGTCACCAATAGAATTTCAGATTTCAAGGAGGGGGGGAATAAAAGGAATATTATTATTCATGTGGGGACTAATGACATTAAATGAATGTGACCTGCCAATCTGTTGAATAAATATAGGACCATGCTGAAAAAATGTTGCAAGTTGGGTAAAAATGTGTGTGTGTATCTGCAATTATGCTCAGACATGATAGTATGGACTATATACTGAAAGCTTTGTGAATTAATTTAAGACTTGGGAACTCTACAGGGCTTTTGTGGGGAAATTTTTATCCCCTAAAATTTGAAATTAGAAGGAATCTATTTTGATATGGGATACATTTGAACAAAGGTAGTGCATGGGTTTTTTTCATTATCATTCAGGATACTTTACGAGTTCAGGGAACTTGTTATTTGGTGGCCGATGGGAAGCAGGGTAATATAGATTTGCATTTATCTGATGATATGGATCAAAGTAAAGATTGCACATATCAAGGGTTCTCATTTGTTGTTAGTTAGTTAGTGATTTGGTTTTTAGGAGCATTAGCAACTAAGGCCATATTGCTCCGGGATATGCGGTGGTCATTCCCTGACCTTTCCGCATCCTCCATATTTGGTGGTGACGGGCTCGAACCCCGGTCTAATCAAGAAGAGTGTGCTACGCACTGCTGCTCCTTCCCACCTGGCTACGGAGGCGCCCTCATTTGTTGTGGCAACAGCTGACATTGGCAAGATGTTCTGAGACTAGTGACATTTCAAATGAGTGCGAGGTGTAATAATGCTAGGGAAGCAAGCTTAAATAACTTCAAGAAGTGTGTCATTGTAGTAAACTACACAAAAACATTTAGTTTTAACTGTTTTTCCAGTAATGTCAGGACTGAAATCAATAAAATGAGCATATTCAAACTTCTGTTTAAGACAACTAATGCTGACATAACAGGGCTAATGGAAATGTGGTGTCACCTGGAAATAGTGGGATGATAAGTTTCACTATGACATGTACAGTGTATTTAGAAGGATAGAGACAATAGAAGGTGTGGTGGGGGGGGGGTCATGTTTCTTATCAAATGCAGTCTGAGCAAGACAAAAGCTATCCCAAATACAGAAGTTATGTATGCTAATACAGAATTTGTGTGGTGTGAGATACTTGGAAACAAAGGTGCAATGAGAATGGGAGTAATCTACAGACCAGAGGATTGTGAGGATTATGATGAGAGTCTTTACATGCAAATGGCATGTGCTAGCAAATGTAAGTGTCTTATTATGGGTGATTACAATTTTTCCATAACTGACTGGAGCAACTGGGAAGGAAACTCACCTTGCAGAAAAATGTTTAAATCAACTAGATAGTAGTAGTAGTAGTAGTGGCATGTGATGTAAGAAAGCAAATGAATGAGCTTATGCAGCATCAGCCAAAAAAAAAAAAAAAAAAAAACGCACCATTCCCTCCAAATGCCTGTCCAGTTCCTCCTTAAATTTATTCAACCTATTATCTTCCACAACGACAGATGGAAGTTTGTTCCAGCAATTAACCACCCGCTGGCTAAAGGCAAATTTCCGCACATCTATTCTACATCTGTCTTTTCTTAATTTGAATTTATGCCCCCTTAGGTTCGTAATCTGAACAAGTGGAAGGATCCCATCAGAATTCAGCGTGCTCAACCCATTCAAGGCCTTATATACCTCAAATAAGATAAATGTTATTTGTATCAGCAAATAACATAGAGAAAGTATTAGGGGCAAGAATATTCTAAACCTCATCATTACCCATGAGCAAGATGACATCTTAGGGCTGACAGTACAAGAAACATTAGCAGGAGTTATTATGGAGTTCTACGCTGGATAATGAGGCAAGAGGTAGAAGTTGTTAAAGGCAAAGGAATGGGTTTTAATTTCAGGAAAGAAGATTATCACAGTTTAAGGTTCTACATGGCCTCTATTAACTAGGGAGATAGCTCACAGAGAGAAAATATTAGAATTATGTTATACCTTTAAAGCTATAGTCACAGAGGACTTGAATGCTTATATACCATTAAGAAACAATAGAATAAGAGGAATTACTCCTATATTGACTGTAGGATGCTTGGATGCAAACACTCTCCAAAATTCAAATGAATATAAAAACTAACTTGAATGAATTCTCCACACCCGAAGAAATATTAATGATCCAACGCACTCAGAATAGAAGGTCTAGAAGCTCCAACCCGAGCCCAAAATACATCAAACCACCAAAAAATATTCACAAGCGAAAAAAGACATTTTGCCCATTAATAAAATGAATGAGAAAACAATTGCAAAATGATATAAAATAACTTAAAATAATTTTTCACTTTCCTGAAGAGGACAGGGCTTTTTGACGTAGGTCTCGATCACAGGATAGTAAAGTGCAGAATGAATGACAGAATTTAAAGTAGAGAAATTAGTTGTTATCTTGGGGCATGCATATGAAGGACCAAAAGTCTTTAGTAGGATAGGGGCAATTCACATTTATCAAATTTTGGTGCAATTTAATTTCAAGTGTTTCTGCTATTAATAATTGTGTATAGTTATGTTGAATGTTGAGGATTTTCGCTTCATTGGAGATGAGAGGTAATTCAATAAGAGGTAATTCTTCTTATTCTATTGTAAACTGATATAATATATATATATATATATATATATTTATATATATATGTAGAACTTATTGAGTCTTGTTGCTTTGACATATATAAAATACCATTAAGTACAGCATGAGGAGGATTCCAGGATGGACAAATAAACTAGCCAGTTCAATACAGCAAAATAGGATAACATGGAAAGTTACAGAGCAATAAAAAGTACTGAAGCATATAACAGTTACAAATTGATCTGTAATAATACCAAAGATTAGGCTGGCAAAGGCAGACTAAGAAATCACTGGCTAAGCGAGCAGGGACAAGGAGTTTTTTTATGTTTGTGAATACAAAAAGGAGAAGAACAAATCACATCAGACCCTTGAGTGGGATATCTTAGATAACCCGGCTGATGTAGTTGAATTGAACAGGTTACTTTGCATTGATATTTACAAATGAAAGGCCCTCCATGGTGAGGAGAAACTGTATGAGCGAAGCTGGAAAGAAATTAAAATTAACGATACCAAATTGTCAGATTATTCAAGCCTAAAGGCGGGTAAGGCTCCTGAAGTTGACAGCATATACCCAGATTTGAAGGAGGCAGCAAAAGCGCACATTGAACCGTTAGGGTTAATTATTAGTTGTTGTTTTGTTTTTAGGAGCATTAGCAACTAAGGCCATATTGCTCCGGGGATATGCAGTAGTCATTCCCTGAGCTTTCCGCATCCTCCGTATTTGGTGGTCATGGGCTTGAACCCCAGTCTAATCAAGAAGCATGTGCTATGTACTGCTGCTCCTGCCCACCTGGCTACAGAGGCGCCAAGGGTTAATTTTTTTTTTTTATGAGAACCACAAACACGAAAGGTATCAAAACCTATAGTACTTAGTACCGTGCATGGGTTGAAGGAGAAGTATGGGAAGAGGGGGATGCTGGAAACTTTGCTCTAGAGACTAAACATGGGTTTCACCACTTCAAGCCTCCAAATAAGCAAAGTGGTTATGAGGATGTTATTGTAGAGAGAGTCTCTTGGATTGAAGAAATGCTAATGTATTGTCAATATATAAAAGGTGGTTCTAAGAGTGAAGTGGTTAAAAACTAACTGGCCAGTCTGACTTTAGTGGCAGGGAAAATCAGAGAATCAATGATAAATAATGCATTACATGATTATTTAGATAGAAATGGAATTCTGAATGATATACAGCATTATTTTGTAAAAAAGAAAATCATGTTTAACTAATCTGGTTAGCTACATTGACTAAGTCACTCATGAGCTGGATGCAGGAAATTATTTTGACATTTTGTGTGCTTGGATTTCAGAAAAGCATTTTACTTGATCCAGTATGAGAAGTTACGTGCTAGAAGGAACATATTGAAAAATCAGAGGGAAACTTCTTAGATGGACTGCAGGATGGTTGCAGGGTAGAAAACAGCTGGTTGTGATTAATGGCTACTCTTCATACTGAGCTACCATAAGAAGTGGGGTTTCCTGGGGATACTGGGACCACTGTTGATTTTGAGTTTCTTAAATGACATAGCCAAAGGAATAGAGGGCATGATGTCAAAATTTGCAGATAATATCAAGAATAGTATAGTTGATGATCACCACCAAGCAGTGCTTTTTAAGACAACTTAGACTTCAGGGATGATCAAAAAAGTGGCCGCTATGTTTTAATGCAGCAAAATGCAAGGTCTTACACTTGACAAACGGCATCCTCAAAATAACTTATACACTTGGTGAGGTTAAGTTAAAAATGATAAAAGTCATAAGGGATATGAGAGTAACAATACAGTAAAACATGAAGTACTCCGAGTAGTGTAGATGGCATATGAGATAGGAATATCATGATCCCACTGTATAAGATAATTATAAAACTTGAACACACACAGTACCATGTTCAAGTATGGAGACGGAACCCAAAGAAAGATATTGAGCTTCTTGAAAAGGTTCAAAGATGGGCAATTTTCCTAGTGAGATTGGCAAAAGGATGTCCATACGAGGAATGACTAAGGTCCATTAATTCAAATTACAGGGAAAGAGCTTTAGACTGGATCACAGGAAGTTTTCTTTTAGCCAGCAATTTATTAATTACTGGAATAAGTTATCTCCATGGATAGTTGAGGCTAACAGCTTGGAAAAAATTCAAAGGTGAACTAGATCGACATGTATGCAAGGAAGAAGTCAAATAGTTAGTTTGTATTTTATATTTTATTTTATTATTTATTTTATATTATTTTGAATTATTATTATATGGCTAATACTAATATACATTACTTAACTCTCTTCAGTGTTATCTACATAATTAAAACTTTCATTTAATATCTTCCATAAAAAAAAAGCAGCTGTACCAAATGCTCAGAAATAAAGGATATAAGATTTCATCTTTCCTATTAACATATAAATGTGTGCTTGGAAAAAAGTAGATGAAAAGAACTTAATTCAAATATATATATCTCAGAAAACCTGTTTAATAAAAACAATAAAAATTACAACACAAAAAGATTATCACAAAAAAACAAAAGATTTACCTGGCACGGTGTGGACCCACCCCATTCTTCAATGACTACATTTTTCACACCTTCCAAGGCTGCCATTATGCATGTTTTATCAAAACATTCTAATTTAATAAGTACTTCTTTTATGCTGTCAAAATCACGAGTAAACTGCACAGTTAATTCCCAGAGAGAAGAAAAAGCCATCTAAAAAAAAAAAAAAAAAAATTCAGGTTAAATTAAAGGATGAAAATGGCAGTTTTAATAAGCATTATATTCTAATCTCAGCATGTTTACATAGAAAAAGGCACTCTTCAAAAACTATAACTATTGATAAGTTCACTTATACATTACCCAGCCATGTTATTAGGACTATATAGATTTGGGGTTCATGCAATAATTTATGTAAAAATATAATTTTCTCCATATGTTGAGTAAGGTGCTTATATCTGGAACAGATTATCAAATGATTATGAGGCTTGTACTGTTTGCCAGAACCATCCTATTGTGTGCAAACAGTACAAGCCACTGGAAGTGGAAATAAACAAGCCTTGCACCACTTAATGGTGCAAGACATGTTTCTATGGAATACCCTTGGTCTACTAATTCTACTGCGAGAACTGTGAATGCTATACTATATCAAAACAATGTTGCGGATCAGGGAAATCTAGCAATTTTACATGTTTATTCCTATAAATAGGATACTTTCAAGGTGACAATGTAGCCCAGAAAATTTTGCTAGACAGGCTGCATTATGAAGTAGTTGGGTGGGGAAGTGTGTAATAATTCACTTATAATATTATTATAAAATTTTCTGTTATTTATAAATGTGACTTAAGTGATCCAGATCAATAATTTAATATTATATGCTCCTGTCGCATTGATCTCGATTGCATAGTATGTTTGAATTAATATTGATCGAGATCAGTGAGCAGTACCATATGGTACTGCGAGAATCGCTTAAAATTTAGCTCGGCAGTCAGTTAAATTCATTGGTTGGTGTGCCCATTCGATAGGTCCTGGGAAGAACACTGTACAAGTAACCATATCTGGATGTTACAAGAAAAAGACATTAATAATTCATTCGTGCTATTCTGTAATATATTAAAATACAGAATAAATGAATAACATTCATTTTATATTTCGTTTACTAAAAAAACTTTTACCTTTTACTAACTGACAATATACAAATTCTGCAAGATGTTTTCAATTTAAATTTGTTTTGATCCTTAATAAAAAAAAATAACATTATGGTTATTATGCAAGGATACACTTTATAGAGAATGGAACACTGGGTTTATAATCCAAAAATACGTGATGTATTTGATTCCATTTGGATAACTAAGGAGATATAAGGAGTTACGTATCATTTTCGGAAGGATATAGATCTGCTGGAATGGGTGCCATGAAAGGAATGAAAGGGTGGCATTACAAAAACAGTTCTGAAAATGCAGTAATAGTTAAGACACAGCATGGGTTTGTTAAAGGGAGGTCTTGTCTGACCAATTTGATTGGATACTATGATGTGGTCACAAAGAAACTGAATACTAAAAATAATTTTTATATCATATACTTGGATTTCAGGAAAGCTTTTGATACTGTTGCACATGGAAGACAGCTGTACAAATTGGAGAGGTATGGCATGAAGGGTAAATTGCTACAATGGATAAAGGGATGGTTGAATGGGAGACAACAGAGAGTGGTAATCAATGGACACTACTCTTCGTGGACAAATGTTATTAGTGGAGTTCCCCAGGGTTCGGTGTTGGACCCATTGTCGTTTTGTATATTTATCAATGATATTGATGAAGGTATATCAGAATTAATGTCCAAGTTTGCAGATGATACAAAGGTTGGCAGGTTTGTTAACGACAGTAAAGCCATTATGCTACTCCAACTGAATCTAGATAAGTTGGGAAAATGGGCTGAGAAGTGGCAACTGAAGTTTAACACTGACAAATGCAAAGTACTGCATATGGGTAGCAATAACCGAAGAGAAACATGCCAACTGTGTGGTACTACACTCAGGGAAGTATAAAGTGAAAAAGACCTGGGGGGTAATTGTGCAGTCAATTATGTAGTTCGCTGAGCAGTGCAGGTCATGGAGTCTTGTGAATGATATATAGGAATTTTGCTAGCTGGGACAGGGAGGTGATTATCCCGTTATACAAGGCAGTGGTCAGGCCACACCTAGAGTACTGTGTACAGGTCTGGAGGCCTCATTTTAGGAAGGATGTAGAGTTGCTAGAACGAGAACAAAGAAAGGCAACAAGATTGGTGATAGGAACAAAGGGGGTGCTCTTACAAAGAAAGGCTTAAGTTCTGCAAAGTGTAGCACCTGCGAGGTGATCTGAATGGGTGTACAAGGCCTTGAATGGGTTGAGCAAGCTAAATCCGGATGAGATTCTTCCTCTTGCTGGGACTAAGGACCTGATGGGGCACAGTTTCAAATTGAGGAAAGATAGTTGTAGAATAAATGTGCAGAAATTTGTCTTTAGCCAGCAGATAGTTGATTGGTGGAACAGGCTTCCATCTTTTGTTGTGGAAGCTAATAGACTAAATAAATTTAAGGCTGAGCTGAACAGGCATTTGGAATGAATGGAGGGATGAAATGGGAGTTTTTTGTTTTTTTTTTTGCTGATGCTGCATAAGCTTGTTTTCTTGCATCGTATGCCTCTACTAATGCTAATGACTGCTGATTTAAGTCCTTTGTTTCCCTTAATGCTTGTTCTGTGTTAAATCTTCTTTATACCTTTTTTATTATACTTTTTTAATCTTTTTACTTTTATCGATCTGTTCAATCTAAACTGTTTTATTCCTGGTAGACTTATACTGAGAGGACAAAAGTTTTCTTTATGGGTGAAAAACTTCCATTCAGAGGCTTGCAGGTCACAAAGGTAACACCACATTTCACCTCCTGTCACTATTGATTTTAGAAATTTTGGATCTCAATCACAAATTTCAACCAGTTTCTTTGAAGTTCTACTCTTGTTTGCACCTGATCTGTTATTAAAAATTTGGGAACAAAGTGACAATCTATTCATATTAAAAATATCAGATGCGATGGCTTAGCAACTACACATAATTTTCCAACTTCAGAAGCTGACTTCAATTTTTAATTTTCAGCCTGAATAATCTTTCTGAAGCAGGTAACAAGTTTAGCATATGTCCGAGTGCTGGTATCTCACTCCTTGCTTCATCTTCAGTGATATCACATCCATCCTTGAAGCATTTGTACCATTCAAGTATAACACCCCTTGAAAAAGCTTTTTCACAATATGCTTTATTAATAACTTCAGTCTCTGATGCTGATTTCTTCAACAACAACAAGCAAAATGTTTTAGAACATTATGTTTAAAAAGCAAAAAACTAAGGATGATACAAGATTATTGTCTGTAACAGATAAAAATAAAAATTTAGTGCATGTACATCTAAAATGCCATCTACTACAAAAAATTTACACTTTAGGAAAAAAATAAAATTATATAATATAAAAAATTTCTCATTTGATATTCAGGTATTTTTAATAAATTCAGTCTGGGAATTTTTTTTAACCTTACCTTATACAAAGAATTTAACAATGTCCATAAATTAACCACTTAGAGTGTACCATGATAATAGTTTTCATTTTTTGGCTAACATCTCATGGCCCGAACCATTTGTACCAAAGTGACATGTACTCATTAATTGATATGTACTTCAGCATAATTAAAATAGATCTTTTAATTATACTGAAGAGTAAAACAATTTAATTGTACTGACCTAAGCAATTAATCATGCTAATGTTTTTAATAGGAAATATAATCTTACAAGTGCTACGAATTCCAGCCTGCAGTGGGTATTCATGTAATCCAAAATGAAATTCAGCCCATGTACTGTAAGGTGACGTAGCTGAAAAGGCTCTGTACTATCCGGCATTTGTGCTGGTCGGCACATTGATAGGGACACATCCAAAAGTATTATGGTTGGCATAATTATTTTCTTTAAGAGTAATATCTAAGAAATAAAAGAAAACACAATAAGAAAAAATTTCATAAAAATTTCTGTATTTATTATTTGCATAATAAATACAGAATTATAAATGCAAATAATAAATACAGAATTATAAATGCAAATAATAAATACAGAATTATAAATGCAAATAATAAATACAGAACATCAATTTCCTGGATAAAAAAAAAAAAAACACAAGAATTCCTGATATTACAGTTGATCAAAATTCTTCTGGTCTCTTGACTGTTTAATAGGGATAGAATACACTCAAATGGAAGTAGCGCAAAAATATTTTCTGATGTTATCAAGGTAGTATTATTTGTTGGATTGGAAAATTGTTAGTTTGGGGGAATAAACAGACTAATAGATTAACTACAGCCAGATGCAGAGGTGAAATTGATTGTTGCATTGCTTCTGTTGGAACATGCAGCAGCCTGTGGGGTATTAAAAGGCCTGCTGGGACAAGCAATTACATGGGCTATGTTAGAATTATTAGGAGAAAAAAACAGGTGCATGTGTACTTGCTTGTACACTAATTACAGGAGTACAGCAAATAAATTTGAGGATTTTGAAATATTGGTTAGTGCATCAAATGTGGACATCGAAAGAATATTAGAAACATGGTGCCATTCAGACATAGTGGATGCAGAATTTGAAAATGATGAGTGCAATGTTTATAGAAAGGATGTGTATGCACATGTATTTCTGTACAGGCAGTTCCCCTGGATGTCATCTGCAACACAGATGACATCCACTGATGTCATCTGTGTTGCAGCAATCTCTGTATAGCCAGCTGTGCTTGTTGTGTAGGTCTCTGTGTTTAGTGTTGTGTTGTTTGGCTTGCACTTAACTAGCCAGCAGAAAATCACATGAAATTCAATGGCTAGCTCCCGTCCTGTGCCATAAGGAGGTGGGTCATCTGTGGCATTCATTGATACTCTGCTAGGCTGCCCTCTGAGATGCTGAGGATCCAGAGGGTAAGCCCTGTAAAAATAAATAAGTAAATAAAAAAAGTAATAAATAAAATAAATTAATAATAATGAATAACTAACTATTGTTGGTCATTCTACTTTGTAGCATGAAGCCTTTGCCCTTAAATATTTTATAGTCTAATAATGAATAAATAAATAACAATAAGTAAAAAAAAAAAAAAAAAAAAAAAGAAGAGTTTCACTGATTGGAGGAGAGGATTATTATAGTTAGGAATTAGATTAGGGTTAAGACAGAGAAGGTAAGCTGTGAAGGAACGTGGGATTTGGGTTGGCCAACAGCCCATTAGGGGTTATCTTACAGCCTTTGCATCCTGTGTGCAGCTTCTGTTTATCAGCTGCAAATAGAACAACAGACAGAGGAATCATAGTACTAGAGTACTAAATGCTACTCTGTGGTGCCAGCAGTTAGACAGCATGCATGTGCTATGTAATAACCTCTGATAGGCAAGTGGGGCCAGGCTCATCTTCCTTGGGATCATGTTGCATTTGGGTATAAGGCCGAGTTCCTGCCAGGACTGTCTGGGTCCCTGATCTCTATGCTTCAGATATTAAGTTTTGTGTTCCAAATCTGTTTTCTTTTATCTTGCCTTCAGTTGTCTATATTCTGAATACTGCTTATTGAAAAATAAAGGTCTTTCATTCATACAATTCATTCCTATTTCTGTGCTCACTCTCATACTCATTCATCTTGTCACTCCTTTATGCATATGATTTGTACATTTTCTCATTCGTCATTTATTATATTTTTGTATTTATTTTATTACAGAAAGAACATGCATATATATATATATGAGGTGTAACTACTGAATAACAAGACTGTATACACACAGCCACTACACACCATGTGCCACTTGCAAAACGAAGGCACAGGAGCTGACCTTGAACATTTCCCTAGTTGTCTGCCAAGTTATGTTCCAAAACACTCGTTTGCTTTGCAGTGAGATAGTTTCATTACCTAGTTTGCCAGAAAAATGATAGACAAAAGAATCAAACAACGAATCGACCTCAATTTTTTAACAAAACTAAAGAAAATACCAACTGAAAGTTGAGTTGTTATATCAAGTTTATAGTGAAGGTACTATGTCAAGGGCTTGCATGTTTGAATGTCTTATCTATTAATAGATAATGTTAATAAACAGATAACTTGTAAGGTATGGAATATTTCATTAAATTATTTTATTTCAACAGATTCATTATTTAATAGACACACTTGTATATACATGTATAGCTTTGTTACAGCAGTTCCAAAGGGTTTCCTCAAACCTGCCTCAAGTCTCTGTGCTGAGCATCTCTGCAAAGTTGTCGTGTGCACTGTGTTAATCTGGATGTGATGTTTTGTGGTTGTATGACTGGCCTCTTGGCAACCACTCAGCAAAAGTCATTTGGAAATTTGTTGGTTGACTTCCATCCTTGCCACACAAGAAGGTGAGCCATCTTCTGTACACACTGTAAATTTTTGAACTGCTCACCACAACCCTGGTATTGCAATGAGAATGTCCACTAAAGCAAAGGAGGGAGGGTAGATAGGTACACTAAAAATAAAATAAAATAGCAAAATGAACAAAATAAGATAAACCAATAAAATAAAAAATAAATAAAACATAAAAATTGCATAAGATGCAATACATAAGGAAAGCCTTGGATAGGAAAGATATACTCAGGAGTAAAAATTACATTTAATGCTATCAGGGGATACAGTGTTGGGGGATGATAAAGGAGCCATTTCCCACAGGGGATGGATTATAAGGCAAGTGTTGGAGCAAGCACCATGCTCCACACATACTGTTTGACAGTATCACATGGTTACTGTCACTGTTATGCAGATATAAGCAGTGCAATACTGCTTAGTGTATGCCAAGCATCATGTACATTATCTGGATTGCTAGATCAAGCTCATTTATAGCATGGAGCCATGCTATGTTCAGGAAATACTGTAGCCCAGCCCAGGTGGCCAAAGCTTAGACAGTTCCTGTATTCTGTTCAATCCAAACCACATCTGGGGTTGTAGCCAGGGGAGTGATCTGACAGGAGAGGAAGTAACAGAAAGAGGGACGGGATTATATGTTATTATTTTTATTATTATTACTTGATTTATTTTTTAATTTACTTTTATTTATTTTTAGATGAGAGATACTGTTACTGCATAGGATGGTGTAGGATATTGGTTTAGGGTGTTTTGCTCAAGGGATTCTAGTTTCAGGATTTAACTAGAAACACCTCACCTTGTAGTAACACATTAGTAGACAGTGAGAAGGCATAGTCCATAGTTCTAACCAGGGTCAGCCAAGGAAACTGATGGTTCTGCTCATGCCAGCCTTGTAAAATTAGGTTGCATGCATGAAAAACATAAGGGGTTGCTATGGGATTGTTTCACAAGTAGTCAGGATAGTGCAGAATACAGCATGGCATCAAGAGCTGCATCTGTAGGCATATGGTTCTGGTGCATACAGGCTGCAACCTTAGCGACAAACCCAGAAAGGTAATCACAGGGAGAGGGGAGAGACAGCAGTGGCACAGAGCAGAGTGGGACAGCTATGCCAACCAAGGGAAAGAGCAAGTCCCTGCCAGGCTAGGGCTGTTTAGGTGGAGGACCACTATGGGGAGAAGAATTTACTAGTGAAGGGACGAGTTAAAACATGGGGGGGGGATCAAACATGATGCAAGGAACAAAAAAATGCATTCAGAGTGAAGCAGTGGTACTGGATGGGCAACAGCCTGTGGGAAGGGGAATTCATCAGAACAAGGAGATATATTAGTTTGGATCAGCTGGATATTGTGGTGACAGTGGGACCAGTATTATTTTGATTGCTCTGGTTGCCCCAGAACTGTGCCTGTTGCCTATTGTTTTGTGATTATTAAATATGGCATTGGCAAATATTTGGAATGTGTTGAATGCCTTTTTTGTTTCAACAAGTTTTTCTTCCTGATCAGCAGCAAGTTTGCCAAGTTGTTAATGTGAATTATTAGTTGTTGCCTGTATACTGCATATAGGAGGCAGGAGTATGGAATGTGAGACCAAGTCTCAGGTTAGAGACCTACATTGGGTAGGGTAGGGCAAACACGGAAACCCAGGGATTATCTGCAATGCAGTTTGGGTGCTGTTTCAGTTTTTAAATGTAAATAATTTAATATGATAACATCAAAATTAATATATTAACTCATAAATAATGGCTTTCATTAGTTTTCTTTAAGTAATATTGTAATTTGCAAATGATGACATGCAGAGATTATCCATATGTTAATTATGTACTGAAACCTCCTTATATTATGTGAATAATTCAAAGTTAGTTTATTAAGTACTTAATAAACTAACCTTGAACTGTTCACATGGTATAACACTATTTCACAATATAATTAATCTAAGTTAACATTATTCTTAAAAGTGTATATTCATATAATTAAGAAAAAATTAGTACTTATTATCTTATGCACTTTTGTCAGATGATGTTCTTGAATGGAAAGCACTAAGTGTGTGGGGACATTGTCATGATGCACGCACCAATTCCTTGAAGCTCACTTTGGGTGCCATGTTCTCTGAACAGCATCAGGGGCTCACATCTGGTGAGTATGAGTTTGGCACGCCCAAGGTCCTGTGCTGGATATCATTCTTCTCTTTCTTGGTGATTCCTTTCTACTTCTGACTCTTGCTCTCTCTCAGGGTAACTCGGGAATTTTTTTTTGGCTGGTGCAGCATAAGCCTCAGGCTTCCTTGCACCCTATGGTTAATAATAATAATAAATTGTCATGGAACAGTTCTGTAGTATTCTTCATGCACTTCACATGATCATCAAGATTGCTTTGCTTTTTTGGGCCTTGGAGAGAGCAGTCTTCCATCAAGAGAACTGGGTCTTTGTTTTCAGGTCATGGCCACACATTCAAGGTTCATCACCAGTAATGACAGAAGAAACAAAGTGTGCAAAGCATTTTAAGCAGCAACGTGTTGACAGATTCATGAAATATGAAAACTTACTGCTCTGCGTAATTATCAGTGAGGATGCAAGGCACGAACTTGACCAAAATGTGGCACACCCCAAATTATGTTAAAACTGATTGGCGCATCCCAAGAGAAACATCAATTTTTAACAGTTTCATGGATAGTTAAACATCAATCACTCCTGATATCAGATCAACAGAAACTGAATCATCAGGTTCTGAAGCTGAAGGACAGCCAGGGTGATGATTATCCCTGACAGACTTTGCCAAAGATGATCTATCAAGTTAAACCTGGAAACAACTGAACCCTTCAAATGACACATAGTATCTTCTCCAAAAGCTGTTTTTAACATTTGGTGCATTTCCATTGAATTTCTTCCTTAATTGGAAACAAAATCTGATGCAAATTCTCTGCTACGTAAAATGGCTCATTTTAAAATGTGACGAAACAAAAAATGTCTTCTGTTCAACACACACGAACTCAGACCGACTGTAGATAAAGAGGCAATTCATGCAATGCTATGTCTAGATGAGTAACTGAACATGCTACAACAACAATTCAACTTACTATGATTTTTATTAATATTTTTTTTAGGAGAACCCCAAATACGAGAGGTATTAGAACCTATAGTACTTAGTACCGTGCTTGGGTTGGAGGTTGACAAGATGAAAGAAGATTGTTCCAGAAAACGGCAGTTGAATGAATAAACGAGGAAGAAGAAAAGTTGGTTCTGTGGGTTTGAAGTTAGACAGTAAATGGATGTTGGCTGGTGGCGGAACGTGTTCAGACTGTTTTGAAAGAGAGAGCGGGAATTATAGAAGCCAATTCAGAAGAACAGTGCCCATGGAAGTATTTGTAAAAAAGGCATGCAGCAGAAACAGTATGTCTATGAGACAGCGAGGTGAGAGACTCTGTTAGAGATGAGTCATTAATTAACCTAACTGCCCTCTTCTGAATGGAATCTAGAAGCCTGAGAGAGGTTTTGGGGGCACTGACCCAGATGTGGGAACAATATTCCATGGCAGGGCGGACTTGCGATTTTTATAGAGTGAACAGCTGTTTGGAAGAAAAGTAATGCCGAGAGTGAAAAAGAAAACTAAGTTTTTTAGATGCAGAGGAAGCAATATTTATAATGTGCTTGTGTCAAGAGAGATTAGAAGTCAGGGTAATCCCAAAAGAGGGATATCATGATATCATCTTGCCTAGAAATTGGAGTGTCACCAAAGATAAGCATAAGAGCAGAAGAATCCTTTTTGTGAGATATAAGACAAGACTGAGTTTTAGAAGGGTTGAAATCAACTAAGTTGTCTTTGCTCCACTGGAGATCGGCATTTAAGGAATTGGTAGCAGATATTTGAGAAGTTGAAGCTGTTTGAGCAGGGTAAGGTTTCTCGAACCAGAAAGTGGAATGCAATGTACTATCATCAGCAAAACTATGGATAGGATTTCCAGTCAATGGAAGGTCATTAATATATAAGAGGAAAAGAGTGGGGGAAAGAAATGAACCTTGGGGGACACTAGCATTAGTGGAGAAGTTAGAAGACAGAGAGCCATCTACCATCACCCTCAGTGAGCGATATGAGAGAAAACTGGATAACCAATTACAAAAAACAGTTAGCAAACCATAAGATGGAAGTTTGTTTAGAACACCTTTATGTCAAACACAATTGAAAGCCTTTGAGATGTCAAGAGCAACTGCTTGTGTTTCACTGAACTTTTCCATTGAATTTGTCCATAAATGGGTAACATAAGCCAGAATATCACCAGCAGATCGAACTGACGGAATCCATACTGGTGATCACTGATCAGACGGAAGGTTTCTAGGTAGTTTAAGAGTTGGTGGTTAATTGAATTCTCCATTACTTTAGAAAGGGTAGAAGTAATTGCAATGGGACGATAATTGGATGGGAAGGATTTGTTACTCTTTTCAGGAACTGGTTAGATATGAACAAATTTCCAAGCAGAAGGAAAAACACCTTTGGAATAAGAAAGGGAAAAAAGGTGGCAAAGAACAGGAGTAAGTTCAGGAGCACAGGCTCTGAGAACAAGTGGAGAAATACCATCAATATTATATATAATATTGATGGTATTTACCATTTATATTATATATAATGTTTTTGGAAATTCTAGAATTTGAATTTCTGAGTTCACAACACCAGCAAGTAGCTCACCAAAATAGTAAGCTTTAGAGGCTTGAATAATGCCCTGATCCACTGTCTGAATTAGTGAAATGCAACTCTGATCTTGCCATCTTTTTATTTCAGGACATCAACTGAAGGATAAGTTGGGCAATGGTCCAACAGTAACACAGCGTTTTCTTCAAGTTTTTTTTTGTTTTTTGAAAAGCAAGTGGCATCTCATTGACGGTAAAAACTCATTTTCAAACCATGAAGAAAAAATATCACTTGTCATCCAAGCACTGGAGCGATTTTTATAAATCACAGGTTTTTTTTTTTGTTTTTTGAAAAGCAAGTGGCATTTCATTGACGGTAAAAACTCATTTTCAAACCATGAAGAAAAAATATCACTTGTCATTCAAGCACTGGAGCGATTTTTATAAATCACAGGTAGAGATTACATGAAATGTTGGACAGACAACTTGTGTAATTGAGACCCACTAATATTGGTAAAATTGGACAAATGCTAACTTATTGTGATTTTCTCTTGTAGAGAATCTGTGTCCTCATTTTGAATTGAATTTTTTTTTTTTTTTTTTCCAATACTATTTCCATCTATTCTAATTATATCTTACCTGGATACAGTTGTTCCTGAAAAACTTGAAAAAAAAAAAAAAAATCTCAGGTAAGAGAATTCCTGACCTATAATTTCTAAAATATCTATATTCCTATAATATTTCTTAATATCCTATATATTCTATTTAATATTTTATTTTTATTTGATTTAAAATCATATCATTGAATTATAAATCAAATTCAAAATGAGGACACTGATCCTCCAAGATAAAATCACAATAAGTTAGCATTTTTCTGCTTTTTACGAATACTAGCGGGTCTCGATTACACAAGTTGTCTGTCCAACATGCCTTAGTATCATGTTTCGAGACAATAGGATTCCCATAATGTTTTTTTATACATTGTAGAGATTTCATGTTGATGTGCTTAAAACACTGGGGGTTCACTAATGCATAATGGCTTTAGCTTGTAATTTCCAGTCTTGTTTGTGCACAGTAACACAGTAATACTCCCTTTGCTAGTTTTCATTGCTTCTTTGTTGGGTAACTTTTTAATATCCAGTGACTTGCTGGGGAGAAGTTTGTAGTAAAGCACTGTTTTGTCACAGTTGTACAACTGTTCATTTCTGAATTTGCCATCCTGAATCACATTAGGCAGAAATTCAAGAAGTACTTCTGCTGCTATAATGTTACCAAATGCAGATTTGCCTGAAAGACTAACCTGGGATATCCCATGACAAGTCTTCCATGTCCAAAGCCATCCTTCATAAGCTTTAAATGTGTCATCATCTCCACCAAGTAGCGTATGAAATTTAAATGCCTGTTTTTTTTTCCAAATTAGCCCATTGATTGGAATTCCTTCACTACACTTCTGTAGAAACTACTTGTATAAGCATTGGTGTGAACTGTTTTTACAAAGTCTACTTTCCTTTCTTTAGGTGCTTACTAGGGCTTGCGGCGCATTATAGTCTTAGTTGCTAATGCACCAATAAAACCCAACCAACCAATTAGGGCTTGCATAAAACCGAGAAATTTCAAAACCGAGTTTAACCGAAGTTTACTCTTAAAACCGGTTTTAAAACCAATTTTCTCAGACTTAGGGAAAATAATTAAAATCTTATAACACAGGTATTTATTTTATCTTGGGTAGATTGTACAAATCATAATCAAATCTTTTAAACAAAATCCATCACCTCTTATAGTAAAAAAATTTAAAAAAAATGCTCCAAAAAAGTAACTGGCTTGAGATTATACAAAATTACAAATTGTATTCAAATCCTTTGAATAAAAACTATCTTCTTGTATAGTAAACAAAAAAAATAACAAGCCCTATAATAATAATAATAAATAAATAAAAATAATGTGAAAAAAAACAGCTTTGGGAAATTACTATTTATTGCTCAGCTTTTTTCTGAAAATTATCCTTTAAAAAACACAGTATATTAAGCATTTTTCCTAATAGACTTGACCATATTTTTGTGTTAAAGAGACCAGTGATCGAAAACACTTTCTCAGATTGGACACTTGTTGGTTTAATGGTCAGCAGTGCTCTATAAACTTTCTCCAGCTTTTCACTTCTACTGCTAGTTGCCTCCAAAAGTTTAAATTCTTTGCTGATTTCCAATTCACTCGGATATTTTGAAGGCTCTTCAGTTAATCTCTTTATTACACTATCATACTCTTGCATGAGTGTATCTCCAACATCGGAACTAGACGAGTCTTTGTTTTCTTCTAAAAGAACAGTTCGTTTATTTTCAGTTTCTTCATTCAATGCTAAGACTCCTTCGGAATGTTTTGCAAATAATCTCTGATAAATCTCTTCAGCATGCTTTTTCAAAACTTGCTTACTTGGAAAATCAAAAGTTCTTGAACCTGAATCTTCTTTCCTAAACTTTTTGGTGTTGTGTAGATAGCTCAGCAAAGCCACAGTTTGGCAATTTCATTTTGCTTTGTAATGCTGCAAAAGGCTTTGGTGAAACTTTAAAGCAATGGGTTTTCTGCTGTATCAAGCTTAGCAAGCAAAAATTCTATTAAAGACTGCTTTAAGTAAGTTTGTATCTTCCGAGGTTATAGCCTTCAGAATCATTTCAACTGGTCGCAAAGTTTCACGTAGCAATTCAAGTGTTTTCCAGTTATCGTCAGACATGGCTTCAGTTGACAATACTGCACATAAGAGCATTTGGGATGCAATTTTTCAATTTCAAAAATCTCTCAATCATATAGAATGTGCTATCCCATCTAGTCTTGCAATCTAATATAAGTTTATCCCATCTAGTCTTGCAATCTAATATAAGTTCTTTCCCATTAAATTTTGCTTTAACAAAATTTTGTAATATGTCATTTTTGGTAGGCAATTTTCAAAAAATTGCAAATTTTTCTGACTTTGTTAATAGTTTGTGCAATATTGGCCATTGGATTAAAGAAATAAATGAGCTCATCGGTAAAGTCGGTTTGATAAAGCATGCCTTTCTGTCTTTCTTCAACTTCTTCATCATCACTACTTTCTTCATTATTTTCATTTTCTTCATTGTCTTTGGAAACTCAGAGACTGTGGCACCATAATTGATTGCTTTTTCATAAAGTACATCTATAACTGACAGATGTATACAATGAGCTATACATTGTTGATGATTAGGTTTGGTTTGGTTTGTTTTGATTTTATTGGTGCATTAACTACTAAGGCTATAATGCGCCAAGACGAGATGATTAGGTGTAATTTGATTGCCAAACTTAATCATCATTGCTGCTCCGTCGGTGGTGCAGGCAATAATATCCTCATCCAAGTTCAAACCAAATTCCTTTAAGTGTCCCTTCACAATTTGCTCGGTTCTTCTGCTATCAAGTGAACCATTAATCTCAATAAGACCTAATGACCAATGATTGTCTTTTGAATGCACATTTATATTCATATACCTTTTATTTTGTATAGACATATATTCGTCTAGAGTCAATGAATACCGTGCACCCAAAACCAATGAATTTTTGAAATGCTGAATGAGTTTTTCTTTCTTAGTTTTATAATAATTCAGAACCATATTTTTAATTCCATTCACTGAGGCTGGTGGTAATTTATGGTACTTATTTCTCTGAAGGTGAAGGCTTGATTGTATAAACTCACTCTTGGCAATTGAATTAAAAGAAAATCCATCTAAAGCAGCTAATTTTTAAATCTCTTCTTCCATAGATTTTTTAACGATAAAGTTTTCTAATGTTCTTACCATTTTTACGGGAGGTTCACTGTTATCTTGTTTAATGTCAATCTGATGCATTTTCTTTAAATGCAACATCAAAGATGATGTAGATCCTCCAGACGACTTCATTATCTTCTGACATTTCGAACATTGTGCTTTATCTTTGCTTTTTCGAGCAAAATAATTCCATACATTTGATTTCATCTTAGACATATTAAGAGTAATAAATATTAATTAGTAGGAATTTATATCACCGACAATTTTAAATAAAAATACTGAAGATTGAAGATAAGGCACAATACTATGTGTCACTCCCGCAAGCACTGAATGAAGAGTCTAAACGAGGCAAGTTTCAAAATTTTCACGAAAGAATTTTTTTTATTTATTTACTTGCAATTTCCCCCCCCCCCCCAATTCAATCTATTGTATTTTCAAAATTACATAGAAGCTAAATTTGGTGAAGCTACTTTTTTGGAGAACATTTGATCGCAAATTTAATAGGAATAAAGAAGCAAAAAACTTTCTACGATTGAAATTTGATGCAATATTCAGCGAATCTGTTCTAGTGGGTAACCATCAATAAGGCGCGTTCCATAACTTGCCTGGCGAACAAGATAGATGGAACAGAGAAATGTTGAGCATTTTCTTTTACGCTATCGCTCCGACTCACTCAGTGTCTGACGAAAGAACACCACAAGTTAAACTATACAAGACCATAAAATACTACCCAATGGAGTTACTACAGAGAAAAACCTTGAGACAATGTAAAACACAAGGACGGGGCTTACCCCATGAGCGACTGGACTGAAATCGACTCAACACTGAAGAAAAGAGACAACGCAGCACAGCTACCAAACGCCATTTGGCGACTTGAAGAGGGCACCCTAGCCACCTTCATCTTTAATACCCATATCCCTGGTGGGGCATGGGCATGCCCCACTGTGACTTGGGGTTGCCTCCTCTCTCGACTCCATACTTCTGTCTTTTCCCCACAGACTTCAGTCTCCCCACCCACTCTACCTGCACATACGCAAGCGAATGCCCTACATGTCAGAATTGATTTAATCATCTCCAAAAAATGAATAGCAAATGCTTAGAAAACGGTACTCACCTTGTATAAATCTGCAATAAAATTTTTTGGTAGATGGTGGTTAAATTTAGGTTGAAAGGAGCATTAAATAGAACTAAATGGGATGAAAATATTTTAAACAGATTTTAGAATGAGTGCAAGGAAGTAGAAATGCAGATCTCCAATCCTTGGTTGTCATAAAGAGGTTAAAAGACGTAAATAAAAAATGAAAAAAAGAGAGAAGACCGGTGGTGCCAATAGTCATTACGATGGACTTTCGTGAGTAAACCATCATCAGTCGGCAAATGGAAGAGAAGTGAGCACGTGTTGTATTTTAAAGTTTATCTAAATTCCCATGATGCTCTTTTTGACAGGTGGGAACTTTAGCATTAATAATGTTGAGATCAGAATGGTGTCGGTACCATTCAATGGTGAGGGCTTCATATTGAAGAATTCTGTAGCTCGATCTAAGTTTAATAATAGTGATGGCAGAGTCAACAAGGGGGGTGTGGTTGTGGGTTTGAGCATGGGTTGTTAACTCAGTGCAGGAATGACTTGTCTTGAAACTGTTGAAGTGGTAGTATGTGTGGGTATTGGAAGTTGTGGAGGAACCGAATTTGGTGGTTGTGCTGCCGATGTAACAGGTGTCGCAGTTCGGTTGGCATTTTATGAGATATATTATGAGATGATCTCATGATCTCAATAACTTAATATATCTCAAAATGCCAACCAAACTGCGACACCTGTTACATAGGCAGCACAACCACCAAATTCGGTTCCTCCACAACTTCCAATTCCCGCGCATACTACCACTTCAACAGTTTCAAGACAAGTCAATCCTGCACTGAGTTAACAACCCATGCTCAAACCCACAACCACACCCCCCCCCTTGTTGACTGCCATCACTATTATTAAACTTAGATCGAGCTACAGAATTCTTCAATATGAAGCCCTCACCATCGAATGGTACCGACACCATTCTGATCTCAACATTATTAACGCTAAACTTCCCTTCAACCTTTCACTGGCTTGGAACCTCTCGCGGCTAAAGTTCCCACGTGTCAAAAAGAGCATCATGGGAATTTAGATAAACTTTAAAATACAACACGCGCTCACTTCTCTTCCATTTGCCGACTGATGACGGTTTACTCACGAAAGTCCATCGTAACGACTATTGGCACCACCGGTCTTCTCTCTTTTTTTCATTTTTCATTTACGTCTTTTAACCTCTTTATGACAACCAAGGATTGGAGATCTGCATTTCCACTTCCTTGCGCTCATTTTAAAATCTGTTTAAAATATTTTCATCCCATTCCCCGCCTTAGTTCTATTTAATGCTCCTTTCAACCTAAATTTAACCACCATCTACTAAAAAATTTTATTGCAGATTTATACAAGGTGAGTACCGTTTTCTAAGCATTTGCTATTCATTTTTTAGTCAGATTTATCACGGTATTATAAGGATACTATAATTTCACTATTGTCATCTCCAAATTACGTTTTTCGCCCATACACTCGGCCTTTCAAAAATTTGAAAGCGTTATTCCTCATCGAATTTACCAAAAATAAATAAATATATATATATATATATATATATTTTTTTTTTTTTTTTTTTTTAGGTCCTAGCCGCCGAAATCTCAGGAAATTAAGCGGCAGGACCTGCCAGAGTAAATCTTAATCTACTGGTGTTTCCTGGTCTGCCTCCACGGGGCAAAAGTGGGGCAACGTTGGGCCTCAGTAGGGGTCCAGCAGCTAAACAACCAGATGAACAACGGTACATGACACTACAGATATACAATATCCATACACTTTTAAATCTCTGGCATTTCCCAGCGAACTGGTTCACCCACAATGAAAGCAACACGGAGATGGGGGAAACCCCTGGTGCCATCTGACACTAAATACACTTACACCTCAGTCGTAAATGAGTACACCTGCATCGTGCCATGATACAGGTGGGAAGATAACAGGTACCCCTCCTAGATTTGGGCCACTTGCCCATGAGATATGTACCTAATCATAACATAAAATAAAAAACATGTTTAAAACATAAAGCAGTTGAACGATCCAGACAAACGAACAAACAAAAGAAGATGTGCGTAACAAAAAACTATATTCGAGGGCTACCTAAGAAAATATTCAAATCCGATTTTAGAAACTTGGTTTCGGTTTTAACAACTCAATATGAAAACTGATTTATCCGGTTTTATAAAACCGGTTTGCAAGCCCTAGTGCTTACTTTATCTTCTACGGAGTGTATGAATAAATGCAATTTTTCTTTCATTTTCATCCAACCATGGATCATTGTTTCTGTAATTCCGCACTCACAAAATATACTATATTTAGTTTTGCCACTTTAACTCATTCGATAATCTTTAACTTTTCTTCGACTATATAATTGTTTCTTTTGGTGGCTATTAACTTCAGTCATACTGATTTGGCTGTGTATTTATTACTGATGCTCTAGAATTTATTGCATTTTGAAAAAAACTAAATCAAAACCAAATTATCCAGCCTATCATAGTGCTGAAGTGAAGTAATGTGATTTCTCCATAAATCACTTGTCAGTTTGTGTACTTTTTTGTCTAGTTCAGCCCGTAGCAGTTTTTGCTATCCTAAGTGTAACTTTTATTCCAAGAAAGGATGTCATGTGTTGTTTACAAAAATTGATTTTGCAACTAATGTAATGCGCTTAATATACTCTTTTATTGCATCTCTAGCTGAGGTGAGAAACTGGATGTCTACAGTAATTAGTCTCTGATGAGTCCTGTTGTTTACAAACTGAATTATATCATAGTGAATATATAGCCAATCTTTAATTTACCCTCTTGGAAATACAGTACTAGGATGTTGAGTAAATACAAGTATATACAGTATTCTTTTTCCAGTTTCCAATATTAAATTGCTAGTTCTTTGAACACACTACTTCTTTTTCATAATTTGTTTTGGGGAACATGACCATACCCATGATATATCTGAAACCATGGTGTGAAGAGGCATATTATATCGAGGTTGCACTGTATCATTTCTGTGTGAGTTGAAAAGGCATGATGCTAGCATGCCTCCTTTCTGACCTTAGTTTCTACTGTTGCGTAATCTCCAATTGTAATGATTATAACTACAGTTTGGTTGCAGAGAATTTTAGCAACTAACCACAGGTCTTTTCTATACATTCCTGTATATATCTCTTGAAGACTATCAGTTTGTATGATTGACTTTGTCAAAGTTTTTCCTAGTCCATGAAGTACATCAGAACATCCTTTTTCTTTCTGTACATATCTTGCAAATGATTCTTATATTATTTCTTTTCTTGTTTCTTTTCTAAAAACACTGTTTTTTAACAAATACTTGTTAAATTTTACTCAATATCTTGTATGTAATTAGCTGTTTATGCAGGAACAAAACACTTTTACAGTAATGAGATACACTTAATTAGGAATGGAATAGAATTCACTGATGCTAGAGACAGTGTTAGGTGGGTTGGGAAACTGCTAGCTTTGAAGGTTGGGGAGATACACAGACTAAAATATTAACAGCAGCCACAGCAAAGGTGTACAGATTCTTGCACTGATTCTATTTGGACATGCAGCACCTTAGAAGTCAAGGGGATTACAAGGCCTGCTAGGGATCCTCACATAAGAAGCAAATACATGGGCTGTGTCGGGGTTACTAAGAGTAAAAACAGGTGCATATATATAATTGGGCATACACTAATGCTAAGTTTTTTTTAATGAAAACCCCAAACCTGAAACTGTGCACGGGTTGAAAGTTGAGAAGATGAAGATACTCTTTAACATTAGGCTTGAATTTCTGTAGGTTGTAATTTTCAAGAAATACATATAAAGGAAAGTTGCTCCAGGAAACAGAAGTTGAAGGAATAATAGGGAAGAAAATTTAGTTCTGTGAGTTTGAAGTTAGACAGTAAAAGGATGCTGCCTGGTTGTGGCATGTGTTTGGACAAGTTTGGAAGGGGGTAATTATAGAAGCCAATTCAGAAGGACAGTGCCCATGGAAGGTATCTATAGAGAAGGCGTGCAGCACAAACAGAACATCTATGAGATAGAGAGACTTCATAAGAACTGGGTCATTAATTAACCTAATTGCCCTCTTTTGAATTGAGTCTAGAAGCCCGAGAGAGAAGTTATGGAGGTACTCTCCCAAATATGGGACAGTGCCCCCATAACCTCTCATGTGGGAACAATATTCCATTGTAGAGCAGATTTGAGATGTGTACAGAGTGGATAGCTGTACAGAAGAAAATAACATCAAGAGCAAAAGAGAAAACCCAGTTTTTAGAAGCAGAGGAAGCAATATTTGTGTTGTGCTCAAGATGAAAGGGATTGGAAGTCAGGATAATTCCTAATAGAGATATGTGATCTTGTCTAGAAATCTGAGTGTTGTTGAAGATAGGCAGAGGAGCAGAAGAATCCATTTTCCAAGATATAAAACAGGATTGAGTTTCAGAAGGATTGAAATTAACTAAGTTATCTTTGCTCCATTCGAGAATTACCTGGTGATCAGCATTTAAGAAATAGGTAGTGGATATTCGATATGTGGAAGCTGTTTGTGCAGGGCAAGGTTTTTCAAACTGGAAGGTGGAATGCAATGTGCTATCATCAGTAAAACCATGAATACGATTTCCAGTTAATGAAAGAAGGTCATTAATATACAAGAGGAAAAGAGTGGGAAAAAGAATTGAACCTTGAGGAACACCAGCATTAGTGATGAAGTTAGAAGACAGAGAGCCATTTATCTGGAGTGAGTCAGAGAGAAAACTGGATACCCAATTACCAAAACACAATTTGCAAACCATAAGATGGAACTTTATTCAGAAGATCTTTATGCAAAACACAATCAAAAGCCTTTGAAATGTCAATAGCAACTGCTTGAGTATCACCAAACTTTCTCCACTGAATTTGTCCATAGATGGGTAATATAAGCCAGTATATCACCAGTGGATCCACGCTGATGGAACCCATACTGGTGGTCACTGACCAGTTGGAAGGTTTCTATAGAGTTTACGAGTTGGCAGTTAATGGATTTCTCCATTGGTTTAGAAAGAGTAGAAGTAAGTATAATGGGATGATAACTGGAGGGAGGGATCTGTCACCCCTTTTTTAGGAAGTGGCTGGATGTAAGCAAATTTCCAAGCAGAAGGAAAAACACCGTTGGAATAAGAAAGTGTAAAAAGGCAACACAGAAAAGGAGTTATGTGCAGTTTTTGAGAAGACGTGGAGAAATACAATCAGGGCCTAGCACTTTCTTGGCAACCAGACTGTTCAAAATTTTTCTGACATCCTTTTCACAGAAAACCACAGGAGGCATTGAATGGAGTGAAATGGGAATGGTAGGAGGTGGTTTACCAAGGTCATCAACACGAGTTAGAAGAAAAGTAGAATGCTAGCAAGTCAGCTTTATCTTTAGCTTAGGTGGCAGTTAATGGATTTCTCCATTAGTTTAGAAAGAGTAGAAGTAAGTATAATGCGATGATAACATTGGGTTTTAACAAAAGTGGGAGTAGAGTAGGACAAAAGTTGCAGCCAATAGCTTTGGCAAGAGACCAGAATGCTCGAGTACTGTTTAGCAAGAAGCAAGACTGTACAGTAACTGAATCAGACTTCAGACTCACGGTTCATAGAACAACCAGTTCTAGCGTTCAACTCATGGTGAATCAAAATGCAGCATTTGCACGCATCACAGTATATCTCATTCTTTGGATCTCTTTATCTAACACATCGTACTTGAGTAAGAAACATTCAAGTTTCATTGCGAAATTTATATTTTTGTTTTTAAATAAATTTTTAAAGAAATCTATTAATTTTAAAGATTACTATTAATATATATTTTAGTAGTAATGGGTAAAATAGATATTTCTCCCTCCCCTTTGATTACCATTGTTTCATAATATTAGGTGTATAAATTTAATGATTTTCTATTATGACATTTAGGAAAAAGTACCGGAACGTTGTTCCGGTGAGTTCCGGCCCGAATACACCACTGGTCTCCACTGTGTAGGACTGTAATTCCTAAATAGTTCTTTAAGTCCTTTATATTACTGCAAAAAAAAAAAAAGCATAGAATCATCCTCAGAAAAGTAGTGGCCTAGTTCTCTTTCTCTGTGTCTGTACCATGAGAAAAACAACATGTGCTAGATTTTAACTTAAGTCTAGAGGAAAGGAGTTCTCCAGATTCCTTTGGTAAATTTAAATCCCTTGCCTGATCACTGAGTTCATGCTGGGAAAACAGTTGAGGGCTGGACTCAATGTCTCCAGGTGTACAGACTTCAGTTTCAGCACTCTCCACTACTATATTCTCCAATATAAAGGAAAGGCATGGAACCGACAGGTTATCTCCATGTGGGACTGGACTAATGGCAGAGGGAATATTAGGAATATACAATGCCCTTCTTACTCTTTGACTTGTATCCCTCTTAATTAAGCAAAAGTAATAGTCATCACAGTGTTTTGTAGGGCCCACCAAATCCTGGGAATTGCAAATTGTATAGCCTTCTTTATACCATTTTTCCACAATCTCAATGCTTCAACACAGGTTTTGCAAACTTTATATGGAGCCCATTGTTTATTTTGGTCACCAAGTTTCACTCCGAAATAAGCACAGTACACATTTTTAAAAAAATTCGGTAATATCTTCTCTTCGTTCAAGGACGACATAACTTCCACAAATATAACAAAATAAGTTCAGATTGTTCAAACACTGATGTGAAGATATTTTACTCACTTTTCTGTGCAAGGTTGACACAATAACTTCAAAAATAAACTGTGCTCACTCTAATAAACATTGCTACATGGAACTTTTCAAGGTCAAGAAACAAATGACTGAAGGCAGTGTTGCCAACCTATGAAGATTTAGTTTACAAATTCCTAGCATCTACTCCTAACTAACTAATCCCAACTGAATACATTCAATAATACAACTCATGATATCAACTTGAGTAATTTGTGAAAAAATAGTATGTAACATAAAAATGAATAACATTTCTGAAATCAGCATTAAAAACTGAGTTAAAAACAGCTATTAGTTTATAAACATCAAAAACCATGCAGAGTGATGCTATTAACTGCTTTATAATTGTGGTGAGCTTTAGTGTAGGCAGAAAATGAAATTTCTTGGAGATCTGAATGCAAGCCAATTGCAATTTGCAACGTTCTTATCATGAACAGCCTTAGCGCATTTATTGAAAAACTATGGTTTAGATAAGATGGAGTATGGAGGATGAAACATTGCACCCAAATCTATATACAAGAATAATTTCACTGAAATGATCTGAGCAAACACTGATATCAGATGATTTAAAATAGCAATCCGCTCAAGGAAAAGAATAGAAATCTCACAGATCATCCCATTTTGCATTCTTGTAATGCCAAACAACAGGAGGTTGAGAATAGCCACAAGAAAAAGGCTCCACTGGCAAAGAGACCATCATGAAGTTGTGACTGAGGTGACTAGAGGACCACTAACCTCAACTGCGTACTTGGAAGGGTTGTTTGTGAGATAAAGATCGATAGTGTTGGCTGTGTGGTTAGGACTGTCTGGTATTCTGGTAGGTAAATGAACAATCTGTGCAAGGTCAGTAGTAATTGCAAAAGCCTCAGCATCTCACCAGCTAGGTCCATTTAAGTAGAAAATTGAAACCAGCTGGAGTTGTGAACATTAAGATAACCTCACTGTTGGAAAGCTGGACTAGAGAAAGTCAAGTTTCAATGAAAGCAAGTCAAAGAGTTTCAAGTGATTAGTGGAGTTGGGAGAATGACAGAGGCAACAGATGAATTTGACAGAATGGGATAGAGATTTTAAGCTAGAGAAGATTGAAAAGAGGAGATACCAAATAACCAAGTCACTGACATGGAATATCAGAGCAGATATATGCACAAGTACCACCTTTGAAGTGAAAGGAATTGTACAGTGAATAATAAGGACAACTGAGATGAGCTGTAGTTGAATCAACTGATGGCTCAACTGATGACTGGTACAGCAGTGGTTGAATCAATCGATGACTGGTACAGCAGTGGTTGAATCAATCGATAGTTTAGTAAACAAATTTGATGAAATTGAAAGTATTGGTTGTCATCATATGCAAGTGCTGTAGAAATACTGGGGACATGGTACCACTCATAAGGGAAGCAGAATTTGAATATGGGGAGTAAAATGCATACAGAAAGTACAGTAGTTATTTTCTTAGTTATGAAGCACATAGAATCTAAGGCAGTGCACCCAGTCAATGGAGGTGGTCAGTGTAAATGTACAGTCAGTTTGGCATGACATAAGCATTAGGAAAAAAAAAAATGAGGGTAGGAATGTGTTATAGGCGTAATGGTTTGATTAGTATAACAAACAACTATAGACAGATAGAGAGTCAAAAAATCAGAATGTCTTATATGGAGGATTTTAACTTTCCAGCTATTGACTGGACCTTGTAGGTTGGTCACACACACACACACACACACACACACACACACACACACACACACACACACACACACACACACACACAGTAGCAAGACTGTGGATTTGTTGAATGACTGTTTTCTACACTAGCATTTTAGAGAGGCAATGAAAGAAAGCAATAATCTTGATCTGATTATCAGCAGCGACTCTTCATGCACGAAA
The DNA here is from genome assembly GCF_048544385.1 of Mastigoproctus giganteus. Lineage (NCBI taxonomy): Eukaryota > Metazoa > Arthropoda > Arachnida > Uropygi > Thelyphonidae > Mastigoproctus > Mastigoproctus giganteus. Next base: position 169,282,768 of record NC_143581.1, on the reverse strand, counting down.
AATCTGCAGATAAAGGAACCACTAGGTGGCAGTGTTCATAGTATATTGATCTCAGGATGAATAAAATGTTCCGGGACAGTTTTAAAATATATTCAGTAGGATCCAACAGTGAATTCCAAATGGGAAGTATTCAGAGAAAATCGTAGAAGCTACTAGGCATTTTATATCCTCGTATCTTATACTTTTTATAGGTGGAGCAACATAAATAAAAAAGCCACAAGAATCAAACTGAGTAGATCGGGAATATTGCATTGGAATTAATTATATAATGAAATTAGAATAACTAAGTAATTAAATTAATTATATAACAACTGTTTCCGAAATAGTTTACCAGAGCCTGCTGTGGCAGCATCTTGCAGAAATGGACATTCTAGTTAGTTATATATTAGAAAAACATTTCCTACATAGCAAACTCCCAATTATTCAGGATGCATAGGAAATAAATTTTCTGAAATCCTGGATATTGCACAAAATTGAAGAAAAACTTGTGAAGGGGACAAAAATGTAAATTTATACATGTGCATACACATCCATATTTATAAAAGCATACTATTCAGTGAGAAGACAAATTTAATAAACATGTAATTTTTTGTAAGAGAAAAACAATGGAATTTGCTCTTGCCTTTGGTTTGCTTTCCTAGAAAGTTAGCTACAAATTTCGAAGCATAACCTTACCAGTAAAAGCAATAGTTTCCTGTTATTCCACATATATTTGGGTAAAGACACATCAAAGTTGACATTTTAGTACCTTTTACATATTTACTGATGAAGTTTTTGTTCAATAGAAAGTATAGGCAACCCCCCGTATAACACTGTACTTCTACAACACAGTTTTGCTCTAACATGACTGATAAATTGCTGCAAACCTTGCACAACACAGTAATTATATAATACAGTTTTGCTCTAACACAGTTAAAGAATTTCGGCAAACCTTGCATAACAGGGTATTTTTGAGCTTTTGTGCGTGAAAAACCCTGCTATTATTATTATTTATTTATTTTTTTTGGTAGTTGTTGGCGCATCGGCTTCTGTGGCCATAATGCACCTCCCAATGTTTTTGCAGTACTTTGATCCAAGCCCGAGGCGGGATTCGAACCCGCGACCTTTGGGTTGCCAGGCAGGCACTTTACCCACCCAGCTAGCCCGGTCGGCCCTGCTATTATGTTGGATGTACTTTTCAACATTTCCTGACTCACTAGTCAAAAAAAAATTTTTTTTTTGAGAAATCCCTGCATGTTATTTTGTTGGGAAATCCCCATGTTATGTTCTGTGAACTTGTGGAAAAATCTATATTTCAAAGTTTTATTACTATGGGATGGCATGCCAGGCCATCCAAAAGATTTAAGTTATCCAAACATTGAAGTTGTCTCTACCACTACAGTTGTACTAGGTTAATACAACTTCTTTCATTCAGCCAGATCAAGGCATTATACTACCTTTAAAACTTATTACATCAGAAAATCATTACAATGGATTTTGGAAAAAAATGATTCCGAATCTATTGAAGTAATGGAGGCATGGAAACATTTCTCAATTGTGGACTGTATCAGAATCATAGCTTTATCGCTCAAAAAAGTAAAACCGTCAACGTTAAATGTGTGTGGAAAAATGTATGGCCAGAGTCAGTTCATTCAAGAAATATGGTCAAACTGGCAGAAAACGGAATTGGTGCGATAGTAAACTTGCTACGTTGGTAGGAGGGGAAGGTTTTGATGATATTACTAGTGAAGCCTTTTGGCACTGATGCGCCATAAAACTCCTAATAACCAACCAACCGAGCCCGCATGGGTAGCACAGTCGATAGAATCACCCTCCTCCCCACACCAGGTGGGAAAGATCTCAGTTTGAATCCTTTCAGGAAGGAATTTTTATGGGTCTTTTTCACAACGTGGCTGAGTTAGTCGGGCTCAGGTGAGGGAAGCATGGCTTTTTCTCCAGGAAACTCGGGTTTTTCGTCCATCAAAACAGAAAACCGACCTCAGGACACATGCAATTTAAAGACAATATACGCAGAGCAATATGGCCTTAGTCGCCGATGCTCCTAAAAAAAATAAAAGAGATATGATTACTGAAGACATTCAAGAATTACTGGTAGAAAAAGAGGTTGGCGAAGGAGACTTGGTGAAAATGGCATCAGAGGTAAAACTAAATCAATTCAGAGGTTGATAGTGCAGATGAAAATTTAAAACTTACAAATTTTACACTAAAAAGCATATGGGAAGGCATAAAGTTAGTCTAGCAATTTTAGAATCTTATTTTTTGAATGCAAATTCTTGAATGAAAGGAGCCCATATATTCAAAAGGGAGCTTCAAAAATGCTTAGTTCCATACGATGAAATTCACAAAGATTTATCAAGCAAAAGCAAACAAAACCAGCTTACTGATTTTTTAAAGAGAGCAGAAGATACACAAAATCTAGAATGGTGAATTTTTGTTAGTTTTGTTAACATTTTATTAACAAAATAAGTATTTTTGTTAGCTTTTGAATGTAACCCCCCCTTTTTTTACTTTTTCTTAGTCCTGTATATCATGGTTTTGCACAACACAACATTTTATAGGAACCAAACTACCATGTTATACGAGGATTACCTGTAATCCTTTTTTGTTTTAATGAAAAACACAAATGGGCACAATTTAAAAAAAAAAACAACTGAGAGAAGATTTGGAAGAATATTAACATTAATTGGATAGTAGTAAAACTATAGGATTAATGGTATGTGACTTGAGTGAGCTAGTATGCAGAAGGGTAGGGATGCAGTTTCTGAGAAGCTCAAGAACTCAGGATGCAAGGAAGCTTATACAGCATTAGCCAAAAAAAAATTACAATACCATCATCAATAAGTTTATTCAATCCATTTAAAGAAGGCTTAAACACTTCAAGTCCATGCCAGTGCCTAGAGCTACAATTTGCAGAACTGATGTCTTTTTTTAAAGGAAAGGACCCTTTTGTATTCTTGACTAATCTGGTTACTCTTCCCTGTGTCGATTCTAACGGCTACACATCTTTTTTAAAACGAAGCTTCCACACCTGTATTCAGTACTCAAGATAAACACTGGGCAAGGGAATATGAGAGTAGAAGTGTGTTATAGGCCTAATGATCTAATGAGTACAACAAACAATTGTGCAGAGAAATAGAGTACGTTAGTAAATCAGAATGTCTTGTAATGGGGATTCTAACTTTCCAGATACTGACTGGAACTTGTGGATTGATCACTCACATGCTAGCAAGACTTTTGTGGATTTATTGGAGGATTGTTTTCTACAGCAACATGTTCGAGGGGCAACCAGAGGGAGTAATACTCTTGATCTGATTATCGGCATTGATTATTCATGCATTAAGTATTTGCAGATAAAGGAACCACCAAGTGACAGCATACTGATGCGGGATTTACGTGTTTTTGTTTGTTATTTGGTTTTTAGGAGCATTAACAACTAAGGCAATATTGCTCTGGGGATATGCGGTGGTTATTTCCTGACCTTTCCACATCCTCCGTATTTGGTGGTCACGGGCTCGAACCCCGATCTAATCAAGAAGCGTGTGCTACGCACTGCTGCTGCTGCCCACCTGGCTACGGAGGCACCGTGGAATTTACTTAAAGATGTAACTACTATCAAGGGTAAAGGGAAGGGTTTTTGTTTTCGTAAAAATGACTACAGTGGTCTCAGACAGTTTTTAAATTCTATACAGTGGGATCAACTGAATATGTTATAAACAGCAAATTCTAAATGGGAAGTCTTCAAGGAATTAATTTTGGAAGCTACTAGGCTTTTCATACCAACTAAGAAATACTGTTCAAAATTTAGACATAAATGGATGTCAGATGAACTAATGAGGCTCATGGCAGAGAAGAAAAATGCATGGGCTGCAAATAAATTATCTCTTTGTCTCTACTGACACAGAAGCCCTATGGCAGATATAAGCTAGTCTGTAATCAAGTCACAAAGGAAGTTAGGCAAGCGAAGGCTGATTACAAGAAATCCTTGGCAAAGGATGCAAAGAAAAACAACAAAGACTTCTTTACTTATGTAAACTCTTGAAGGAAGGGGATGAATTAGATTGGTCCACTTGATGTTGATGGTCCTCTCAAATTGGTCCTTGAGGTTGTCACAGACATTCTCTCAGATATGCCAGACAAGCTGTACTTGCTACCTGGGAGTCTAAAATGCTGATGGAACTGATATTCAGGTGACACTCAAGTCAAGTGAACTCAATTTCAGCAAAGTCTGGACGGTCTATGACAGCCAAATCCTCTGCTTGCACCTTCATGATGGTGAGACTGTTAGTAATCCTGGGCATAACCTCCATGCACAAGTACATGGTGAGTGACGACCCAAGTGTGAACCAACGTAAGCAGGGGTCGAGGTGTGACGCCCCCACCACATGGAGGAATGCCGCCCCTCTATGTTACTAGGCAGTACTAGGTGGTAGATCACTCTCATCAACCGGTGCAATACCATCACTTTGCTTATTGGAGGCTTGAAGTGGTGGAACCCATGTTTAGTCTCTAGAGCTAAGTTCTGGTCAACCCTTCCCTATCTCTTCCATCATGCAGTATGATTGATGACTTTTGAGGTTATGATGAACATCGTGGTGAGATTCAATATTCCTTACACTTCTAGGGTACAGCTCTAAAACGGTGTTCGCAGGCCGGCCGCTAGTTAGTACACCGGACTGAACCTATCGATAACTCTCTAGGAGGCTTCCAGATCAGCTAGTGTATAATCTTGCTACCTCTACTCTGCCAGATAGTGACTGGAGGGAGTCCGAGTAGTGTGTATGCGGGCAGCATTGTCGAGGCCACGTTATGTCAAGGATCTGGGTATATTCTTACCATGTGTACACCATATCCAAAAATTTCATTACTTCATACAGCATGTCCCACCCACTTTTTCTTACTCTTGAATACACCATGAATTGTCAAACTAATAGAGCAAGCTTATCTGCGAAAAGATCTAAACCTCCCAAGCACTTCCTAATTCATTTCACAAATATACGTGGTCTCAATTCTAATCTCAACGATGTCCATTTCCACTTGCAGTCTGCCAAACCCCATGTACTTTTTCTGACAGAATCTCAGTTATCGGTTGAATCAACTACTGCTCATCTCAGATGCCCAAATTATTCGCTGTACGATTCCTTTCCCCTCAAAGGTGGTACTTGTGCATATGTCTGTTTTGATATTTGCTGTCAGAGACTTAGCAATTTGGAATCTCCTCTCTTTGATCTTCTCTGGCTTAAAATCTCTCTACCTCATTGTGTCAAATTCATCTGTTGTCTCTACCATTCTCAAAACTCCACTAATCACTTTGAGCTCTTTAACGTCCTCTCATTGCAACTTGACTTTGTCCAGTCCAACTTTCCTAACAGTGAGGTAGTTTTTCTTGGTGATTTTAATGTTCACAACTCCAGCTGGCTTCGGTTCTCTAGTCACACCGACCCAGCTGGTTGAGATGCTGAGGCTTTCGCAATTACTAGTGACCTTGCACAGATTGTTCATTTACCTACAAGAATACCGGACAATCCTAATCATACAGCCAACACGCTTGATCTTTTTCTTACAAACAACCCTTCTAAGTACACAGTCGAAGTGAGAGGTCCTTTAGCCACTTCAGATCACAACTTGGTGATTGTCTCTTCTCCAATGGAGCCTTTATCTCATGGCTATTCCTAACTTCGTGTTGTTTGGCATTACAAGAATGCAAAATGGGATGACTTGCGAGATTTCTTTTCTTCTTTTCCTTGGTCGGATTACTGATTCAAAACTTCTGATGTCAACGTTTGCTCAGATCGTGTCGGTGAAATTATTCTTGCAGGAATGGAATCCTTTATCGCACACTCCACTTCAAAATCTCGTCCTTTATCTAAACCTTGGTTTTCCAATAAATGTGCTAAGGCTATTCAAGAGAAGAATGTTGCATATCGTAATTGGCTTGTTTCTAATTCTTCAGTTTCATTTTCTGCCTACACCAAAGCTCGCAACAATTGTAAAGCAGTTATTAATCAGTCCAAAGTACAGTTTGAACAGGCTAAGAGTAGAAAACTTGCTTCTTGCCCTAATGGTAACCGAGCATTCTGGTCTTTTGCCAAAGCTATTGGCCGCAACTTTTGCCCATCTCTGCTCCCACCTCTGTCCAAACTAGATGGTTCTGTTGTCACTTCAGCCAAGGATAAATCTGACCTGCTAGAATGATGGTGAGACTGTTAGTAATCCTGGGTATAACCTCCATGCACAAGTACATGGTGGATGACCACCCAGGTGTGAACCAACGTAAGCTTCAAACTCATGTATTAATGATCTTAGTAAAACACTTCCCACCATTCCCAACACGCTCCATTCAAAGCCTCCTGTGGTCTTCCATCAAAAGGATGTCAGAACGATTTTGACGAATCTTCATACCTAAGAAAGCTCCAGGTCCCAATGGTATTTCTCCACTTGTTCTCAAAACCTGTGCCCCTGAACTTACTCCTATTCTTTGTCGCCTTTTTTCACTTCCTTAATCCAAAGCTGTTTTTCCTTCTGCTTGGAAATTTGCTCATATCCAGCCAGTTCCTAAAAAGGGTGACAAATCTCTCCCATCCAATTATTGTCCCATTGCAATTACTTCTACTCTTTCTAAAGTAATGGAGAAATCAATTAACCGCCAACTCTTAAACTACCTAGAAACCTTCCGTCTGATCAATGATCGCCACTATGGATTCCATCAGTGTCGATCCCCTGGTGATATTCTGGCTTATGTTATCCATTTATGGACTAATTCAATGGAAAGGTTTGGTGAAACACAATTAGTTGCTCTTGACATCTCAAAGGCTTTCGATCGTGTTTGGCATAAAGGCCTTCTAAACAGGCTTCCATCTTATGGTTTGCCAACTGTTTTTAGTAATTGGTTATCAGTTTTCTCTCTGATCGCTCACTGAGGGTGATGGTAGATGGCTCTCTGTCTTCTAACTTCTGCACTAATGTCGGTGTCCCCCAAGGTTCAGTACTTTCCCCCACTCTTTTCCTCTTGTATATTAATGACCCTCTTCCATTGACTGGAAATCCTATCCATAGTTTTGCCGATGATAGCACATTGAATTCCACTTTCCATTTTGAGAAACCTTGTCCTGCTCAATCAGCTTCAACTTCTCGAAAATCTGCTACCAATTCCTTAAATGCCGATCTTCAGGTGGGGCAAAGACAATTCTCCAGTGGGGCAAAGACAACTTAGTTGATTTCAACCCGTCTAAAACTCAGTCTTGTCTTATATCTCACAAAAAGGATTCTTCCGCTCCTATGCTTATCTTTAGTGACACTCCGATTTCTAGGCAAAATGATATATCTCTTTTTGGGATTACCCTGATTTCTAATCTCTCTTGGCACAAGCACATTACAAATATTTCTTCCTCTGCATCTAAAAAACTTGGTTTTCTCTTTCGCTCTCGGCGTTACTTTTCATCCAAACAGCTGCTGACTCTGTATAAACCGCAAATCAGCCCTGCAATGGAATATTGTTCCCACATCTGGGGTGGTGCCCCCAAAACCTCTTTCAGGCTTCTTGATTCTATTCAGAAGAGGGCAGTTAGGTTAATTAATGATTCATCTCTAACAGAGTCTCTCCACTCGCCGTCTCACAGACGTAGTGTTTCTGCTGCATGCCTCTTCTACAGATACTTTCATGGGCACTGTTCTTCTGAATTGGCTTCTATAATTATTTCCGCTCTCTCTTTCAAAACAGTTTGAACACATGCTGCCACCATCCAACATCCATTTACTGTTCAACTTCAAACTCACAGAACCAACTTTTTATCTTCCTCGTTTATTCATTCAACTGCCGTTTTCTGGAAAAACCTTCCTTCATAAGTATTTCCTGAAAATTACAGTGTACAGAAGTTGAAGTCTAATGTCAACAAATATCTTCTTTCATCTTCTCAACCTCCAGCCCAAGCATGGTACTAAGTACTATAGGTTCTAATACCTCTCGTGTTTGGGGTTTACATAAAAAATAAAAAAAAAAATAGCTGACAAACAATGAGTATTTTGCATCTACAGTACGCTCACACATAAGGAACTCTGTAAGGAAGGGGAAGACAGAAGTTTACTAAACTCTAACAGGGAGCTAAATAATTTTTTAATAACTGAGTAAAGTGGAGGAGAAATTGTTAAACTTAAAAAAGGCACCTGGGGTGGATGGAATCTATCCAGTTATATTGGAGGAGGCAGCAAGGAAAGTATGCACCCTTAGCCATAATTATGAGAGCAACCTTAGATTCAGGGGAGATCCCAATGGGCTGGAGATTTGCAAATGTATCCTCAATTCACAAAGAGGGTTCAAAGGGTGACACAAATAATTATAGACCTGTTAGTTTAACTTCTGGTGCGAGGAAAATAATGGAGTCACTGGTTAAAGAAGTTATACAGGATCACCTAAACAAGACTGCAGTAATAGTTAAGACACAGCATGGGTTTGTTAAGGGGAAGTCTTGTCTGACCAATTTGATTGGATACTATGATGCAATAACAAAGGAACTGAATGAAAAAAATAATTTAATATCTTACACTTGGATTTCAGGAAAGATTTTGATACTGTTGCACATAAAAGACTGCTATACAAATTGGAGTAGTGTGGCATTAAGGGCAAGTTACTGCTATGGATAAAGAGATGGTTGAGTGGGATAAGACAGACTGGTTATCAGTGGGCACTGCTCTTTGTGGACTATTGTTATTAGTGGAGTCCCCCAGGGTTCATTGCTGGGACCATTGTTGTTTTGTGTATTTATCAATGATATTGATGAAGGTATATCAGGCTTAATGTCCAAGTTTTCAGATGATACAAAGGTTGGCAGGGTTGTTAATGACAGTAAAGACAGTATGCTACTGCAACAGGATCTAGAAAAGTGAAGCAGATGGGCCGAGAAGTGGAAACTGAAGTTTAACATTGACAAATGCAAAGTACTACATATGGGTAGCAGTAACCCAAAAGAAACGTATGAACTGTGTAGTACTACACTGAGGGTAGTGGAGAATGAAAAAGACCTGGGGGGTAATTGTGCAGTCAGGTATAAAGTTCTCTTAACAGTGCAGATGGGCTGCCAGAGTACATCATGGAGTTTTGTCAATGATATATAGGAATTTTTCCAGCAGAGACATGATTATCCCTTTGTATAAAGCAATGGTCAGACCACACCTTCAGTACTGTGTACAGGTCTGGAGGCCTCATTTTAGGAAGGATTTAGAGTTGCTAGAATGAGTACAGAGAAGGGCAACAAGATTGGTGAGAGGAACAAAGGGGTGATCTTACCAATAGAGGCTTCAGTTCTGCAAGTTGTATCATCTGGAGAATAGGCACCTGTGAGGTGATCTGATTGAGGTGTATAAGGCCTTGAATGGTTTGATTGGGCTCAATGCTGATGAGATACTTCCGTGTGCTCAGATTAAGAACCTGAGGGGGGGGGGCATAGATTCAAATTGAGGAAAGACAGTTCTAGAATAGATGTGTGGAAGTTTGCCTTCAGCCAACACGTAGTTGATTGCTGGAACAGATTTCCATCTGTTGTTGTGGAAGTTGATAGCTTAAATAAACTTAAGGCTGAACTAGACAAACATTTGGAATGACCGGATGGGTGAAATGGAAGGCATTTTTTTTGGCTGATGCTGTATAAGCTTGCTTTCTTTCATCATATGCCTCAACTAATGCTAATGTGGTATAACTACTGCCTCATACAATGTGGTAATCACCTCTGTCTCTACTGGAAAAGTTCCTGTATATCACGGAGAGAACTAGATTAGCTGTTGCCTGTCTTCACTGCTTAGAAAAGTTCATGCTAGACTGTACAATTACCCCCAAGTCTCTTTCATTCTCCACCATCTTGAGTGTGGTACCACATAATTATTATGTTATTCTGTGATTACTGCTGCTGATATGCAGTACCTTGCATTTACCAACGTTAAATCTCGATTGGCACTTCTCAGCCCACCTGCCTAATTTATCTAGACCTTGCTGCAGTAGTATGCTTTGATTCTTGTCAATAACCTCACTGCCACCCATTGTATCATCTGCAAACTTAGACAACAAGCTTGATAGGCCTTTATCAATATTGTTAATAAATACTGTAAATGGTAAGGGCCTCCAGCACTGAACCCTCAGGGACTCTACCAATAACATTAATCCAAGAAGAACAGTGTCCATTTATAACTACCCTCTATCATCTGCTACTCAGCTATAACATTAATTTCTTCATCCATCTATACAAATCTTTTGTGCAGAACAGTGTCAAAAGCTTTATTGAAATCTAAATATATGTCAAAATTAATATTTGCATCCAGTCCATGTGTTACTATGTTATAGTAGTTAATCAGATTGGTCATACAGGAATCCCCAACCAACAAACCCATGATATGATTTCCGTATAATTCCATTCCTGTTAAGATAATCTTGCAATACTTCTTTCCACTGACTCCACTATTTTCCCTCAAATAGAAAACAAGTTTAGAGGTTTATAATTGCTCACAATGCACTCTGATTCCACCTCTGTGAATAGGAGATACATTTGCAAATCTCCAATCTATAGGAAACTACACTGAATCCAAGGATGCTCTCATAATTATGGCCAAGGGTTTGCTTACTTCGTTGCTGCTTCTTTTAATATAAATGGATAGATCCCATCAGTCGCAGGTGCCTTATTTACTTTTATATTCAGCAATTTCTCTTCCACTTTCTTCTCAGTTATAAAAAAAAAAATCATTTAGCTCCCAATTATAACTTAGTGTACTTCTGATGCTCCCATCCCTAAAAACTTCTTTGAACACAAAAAAAGTACATGCAAAATATTTATTTAGTCAGCAACTCGATCATCAATAATTAGTTATGCCATTCATATCTAGTGGGTCAATGCTGTTTGTCGTCTTCCTCCTAGTTATTAACATAAGCAAAGAATTCTTTGCTACTTTTCTTTTCATTCTTAGCCAAGAACTTCTCATAATCCACCTTAGCTTGCTTAACCCCACTTAGTGACCTGATTGCAACTAGTTTGTGAATTGCTCTAAGATTCCATGTCTCCTGATAATTTATAATCATCCTATGCATTTTTATTTCTCTGCCACTACTTTCATCAATTGCTGATACTGTCAGATTGCTGTTTACACTATACACATCACAAAATCATTTTAATCTACTGTGCATCAGAATCATTATAAGTAGGTTTTAAATCTTCTGTATTGCCTGATAATTTATATGAATCCTATGCATTTTTCTTCTCTGCCATGGGTCTCAAGTTCGTCTGACTTTAGGTTAAAGCCTTGAACTGCATTTCTTAGTCAGCATTAAAAGCCTAGCAGCTTATATAATTATTTCCTTAAATGCTTCCCATTTAGAATTTGCTGTTGGTATCATAATCAGTTGGTTCCTTGGACAGAATTTAAATACTCAGATCATTACAGTCACCTTTATGGAAGCAAAATCGCTTCCCTTTACTCTTAATGGTAGCTACATCTTTAAATAAATCCCGTATCTGTACACTGTGATCACTGCCACTTAATGGTTGTTTTATGTGCAGATTCTTGATGAACTGCTGATAATCAGATCAATACTACTGCTCTCTTGTTACCTCTCTAACATGCTTCTGGAGAAAACAATCATCCAATATCCACTAGTCTTGCTAGGGTGTGAGTCAACAACCCACAAGTTCCAGTCAATATATGGAAAGTTAAAATACATCATTATAAGACATTCTGATTTACCAGACCACTCTATTTCTCTGTTCATCACAGTCATTAGACTTATAACACATCCTTACTCTCATTTTTGTATTCCCAGTACTTATGTCACACCAAAACTGACTCAACGTACATTACAATGGCCACCCATGTCAACTGGAATCATTGCCATAGATTTAATATGCTTCTTAACTGAGAGCATAACCCCTCCCCTCCCCTGCCCCCCTGTCTATTCACACTGTACTCTCCATATTCAAATTCTACCTCCCTTATATCTTGAGTGACATCTCTGATATCCACACAACATCTGCATTTTATGACTTAACCAGCACTTCAAATTTATTTTATAAGCTCCAGGCACTGGTGTACATGCAAGTATATATAGTGCTATTGTAAGTACAGCCGTGCCAAGCCATTTTAGTTCCTGAGGCAAGAATGAAAAATTACACCCTGCTGTTAATGATGGCAATGTTGATAATTATTTAATCTTTCTTTTGGTGCCTCTTTCAGCTTTTCACGTGAGGCAAGAGCTTCATTTGTCTCATCCTCGGCATGGCTCTGATTGTAAGTACTAATGTTTTCTCCAAAATGTTGAAAACCAAAATTTTATATTAGTTTAAAAAGGAAGTCTGAATTCCAATTTGCTTTTCAGCACTTTTCAAACGTTCCATTTGATCAATGACCTGCAGTATGGATTCTGTCAGTGTCAATCTACTGGTGATACACTGGCTTATGTCATCCATCTATGGACAAACTCAATGGAAAAGTTTGGGGGAACTCAAAGAAGTTGCCCTTAACATTTCAAAGGCTTTTAATCATATTTGGCATAAAGGTATTCTAAATAAGCTTCCATCTTGTGGTCTGCCAACTGATTTTTGTAATTGAGTATTCAGTTTTCTCCTTGAAAGCTCACTGCAGGTGATGATAGATGGTCATATCCTCTTATATATTAATGTACTTCTTCAATGGTGCCTCCGTAGCCAGGTGGGAAGGAGCAGCAGTGCATAGCGCACGCTTCTTGATTAGACTGGGGTTCGAGCCCGTCACCACCAAATACGGAGGATGCGGAAAGGTCAGGGAATGACCACCGCATATCGCAGAGCAATATGGCCTTAGTTGCTAATGCTCCTAAAAAAAAAACCAAATAACAAATAACTTCTTCAATGAACAGAAATCCTATCTGTAGTTTTGCTGATGATAGCACACTGCATTCCACCTTGCCCAGCACAAACAGTTTCAACTTCTCGAATATCCACTACGATTTCATAAATGCTGATCTCCAGGTAATTCTCTAGTAGGCAAAAGTAATTTAGCTGATTTCAATCCTAAAACTCAATCATTCTTACATCTCGCAAAAAGGATTCTTTTGCTCCTATACCAACCTTTGATAACACACTGATTTCTAGAAAATATCACATTATCTCTATAATGGATTATCCTGACTTATAATCTCCCTTGTTATAAGCACTTCACAAATATTACTTCCTCTACATCTAAAAAACTCAGTTCTCTTTTGCTCTTGGTGTTACTTTTCTTCCAAACAGCAGTTCGATCTGCACAAATCATAAATCCACCTACCATGGAATATTATTCCCACATCTGGGGCCGTGCCTCCAAAGCCTCTCTCAGGCTTCTAAATTCCATTGAAAAGAGGGCAGTTAGGTTAATTAATAACTTGTCTCTAACAGTCTCTCCACTCTCTATCTCAGATATTCTCTATCAACAGACATTCTGTTTCTGCTGCTTGTGTTTTCTGAAGATACTTTCCATGGACATTGTTTTTCTAAATTTACTTCTATAATTCCTGTTCTCTCTTCCAAAACAGTCCAAACATGTGCCGCAACCAGTCAGCATCCTTTTACTGTCCAACTTCAAGCTCACAGAACCAACTTTTCTTCTTTCTTATTTATTTATTCCCTTGACTTCTGTTTTCTTGAATAAGCTCCCTTCATACGCATTTCTGATTTCAATCTACAGAAATTCAAGTCTAATGTCAACAAGTATCTTCTTTCATCCTGTGGTTGCTTTTTATCCTTAACGTTATTATGTAATGTATGATATTAATATTCATAGAGCTTTTGGTATCAATGATGTTGCATAAATATAGTATTGCATAACTAGTAGTATAGTGCATAGTAGTGGAATTGATGGTTTTTAATGGTGGCAAACAAGTAGCGCATAGGCTCTAATCACGTAGGTTGGCATCTGACCTCTTCAGTATATGGTATCAGTTTTAGTTAGTGTGTTTATTCCCTCCTTGCAGCTGTTTTAAAAATTAGGAACTCTTTTTTTCTGATTTCAAAACAGTGGTGGGGGGTTCACTCTAATGCTATAAGAAAATTTATTAGTTGCCAACCTCACAAATAGTTGCCACTGGATCACAATATAACCCCAGGGGCTCACATCTGGTGAGTATGGGCTTGGCACACCCAGGGTCCTGAGCTGGATATCATCATTTTTCTCTATCTTGGTGATGCCCCTGTACTTCTCTCTCTCTCTTTCTCTGGGCAACTTGGAATTTTTTTTTAGCTGGTGCAGCATAAGCCTCGGGCTTCCTTGCGCTATATGGCTAGTAATAATAATATCTGGGTTTCTTTTCTTGTCTGAATATTCTATATACTTAACTCTATTTGTTTAGAATTTCTGCCTGCATTCACTTCTCTTTCAATGCAGACTCTCATTTTGAACAGGAGTCTCATTTGGATTGCAATTTTATATCTAGCATTTTCGGCTACTCATTTGCCTTTAATTTGCTTAAAAATTTCATTCACTCCTTCAGCAGTCATCTATTGTAAACCCGAAATTCTTATCAGTTTCAGAATGAATTCCACTGAAGGTTTCTATTTTCCGATTTTGCTACTGCAACTGATGCTGTCTTCAGTCTTTGATTTGAAGTGGGCAGTTGGGGCTTACTGTTTGGGAAAATTAAACGGTCAGTTGGATGAGCGCCTCTGTGAGTGAGGAGTGTTTTTGTGTGTGTGTGAGCGCGCGCGCGCTGCTGGCGCGGCAAAACCAAGGGCCGAATGGCAAATAAACACCTCCTCTACAGGTTTCATGTTCTTTGTTGCCGTAAATAACGGCAACAAAGCGACTCGAAAGTTTGTAATTTATTCTCGAATGCATCTTCACTAATACCTGAACCCAAATATAAATAAAAACCAATACAAACATAATAGAAGTTGTCATTCCTCCATATATTGGTTGAACGTGGTGCCATCTAACGCAAGATGATGGAACCGTAAAATATATTCATGTCTTCAAAAGTTTACCAAGACGTTTCATACCATATTGTAAATATTCCTGCGTATTACTCACCGGTCGTTAGTCTCACTGGCGGAAGTTCCTTGAATATCAGGGGTAGCCTAAATGCCACTTATTTCGTATGCTGACAATATACATCGTATGTATTTTTTCAGACACATACGAGCCACCAAAACGTTAACGTATGTTACAAATGAGTACTTGAATTTCAACCCAGTGAGACAGTGAAGTCGAACCTTACAAGTATTAATCCCAATGCATTAAAAAATAACTTTATTTCCAGATAACAAAATTGAGCATTATAAACATTATTTCAGACTTCACATGGAAATAATTACACCTAAGCGCCATCTACAGCAGAGCTAAACTAGTGTCTATATTCTGTGTAACAGGTATTCTCCTGATTGGGCAGGAAACGAGTCGATCGATGACCATCCGCAATGCTGTTACATGAAAGTTGTAGCACACAGAGTTAACTTTTGATGCACTGCTGAGGTTATTTACCCAGGCATGTTTTCTGGGAAGTGACTGCTTAAAAAATTTAGTTATAGGTATAGTCGAATTATAGCCTAGGTCAGCAATGGATAACCGTGCCCAGAGTGGCACGCATAGGAAAAGAACGTAAACCTTCGGTTTATGAATTTCCGAAATAAAAGAAAGCGTCCACCAAACCAGACTTTTCGTCTGTAGGAGAGGAGGTGACGTTAAGTTCCTCAGTCTGAGGATAACTATTTTAACTGATAGTATATTTACTATCGGTTAAAATAATTAAAAATAAAGCAAATTTAAGTTGTAGCCAACAAGATGGCTTGCCTTGTTTTCGTATACAGTGTCCCATAATCGGATTGAAAAATCGAAATACTCTATTATGAAACATTTTCATTCTATTTTACAACCATTTAAGTAATTTGTTCAAATACCTGCAATTACACTGTTGAAATACCAGTAACTATACTCTACATATAGTTGCCAGGATGTTTTGAAAAAAAAAAAAATATATATATATATATATATTAAACATTGCTTAAATTCATCAGAAATACTCAAATTTACATGCTTGCTTTTTTTTTTTTTTAGCCTTAGCATTAGTAGAGGCATGTGATGTAAGATAGCAAGTTTATACAGTATCAGCCAAAAGAAAAAAAAAAAAAAAACTCATTTCACCTACCCATTCACTCCAAAAGTTTGTCCAGTTCTTCCTTGAGTTTTTTTAAGCTATCAACTTCCATAATGACAGATGGAAGTTTGTTCCAATAATCAACTACCCACTGGCTAAATGCAGATTTCCGCACACATGTTCTACAACTGCCTTTCCTCAATTTGAATTTATGCCTCCTCAGGTTCGTAATCCGAGCAAGAGGAATAGTCACATCAGCATTGAACCTGCTCAAATTATTCAAGGCCTTATACACCTCATTGAGATCACCCTACATCCTTCCTAAAATGATGCCTCCAGTACTGTACCTTGAGTACTGAATCCAGTACTCAAGGTACAGTACAGAATGGGTTGAGAACATTGATAGGTCTTCAAATGGATTTAGATCAGTTGAATTTGGAGGCCAATCAAGTTGGGTGATATCTTCATTGTGTTTCTTCTAACCGCTTGTGCATAATACGCCATATTATCGAACCCACACAAGATCCCTTTTCTGTGCAGTAAAACATGCAACGTGGCATGGTGCACATGGTCTCCTAAGAGCTGCCAGTAAAAAAACAAAAAAAAAAAAATAAATAAATTATCATATTAGGCCACCCGAATATATTTTATTCTTTTGCCATCATTAACTGTCATCGTTCCGCTATTCCACGGGTCGACGTATGAAGGCTCGCGAACCATGCACTATCCACGTACTTCTCTCCGTCGTTGATTTCACTCAAGTTTCCTCCTCACTTAATGACATCAGACTTTATCATGTCCTGCCACCTCATTCTTGGTCATTTGTCCCTTAATTGTAAATCAAGCATTCTTCTTGTCAAACGCTTCTCGTTCATCCTCTTGACATGTGCAAAGCATTTCAAACTGGACCTTTCAATCCTATTCTGGAGTTTTTCAACATGAATTCTCTCCCTAATCACATAATTTCTGATTTTGTTGCATCTTGTCTTTCTGGATATGCTCCTCACAAATCTCATTTCTGCTCCCTGCCTTCTACTTTCATCCTTATTCTTCATAGTCCAAGTTTCATCTGCCATGCACTGTGGATTATGTCTGTAAATTGCCTGTGTTCTATGGTCGATTTGCCTGTTTTGCTGGACAAAAAACCACCCGAGTTGTCGGAAAAAAACCCTTGCTATCTACGCCTGAGACCGACTAACTTAGCCATGGAGTGAAAAAAGCCCACTAAAGTTCCTCGCGTCATTGGTGAAATTCGAACCCGGGATTTTCCACCCGGTGTGGGGAGGACGGTGACGATACCGCTGTACTATCTGCGCAGACTCCCAACTGAGACAGGTAACTAGGAACGAGGCCTGAAAGATCATTCTCTCTGGTTACAGTATACTATAATTGTGTCTCTTTACCTATCATTGTTTATGGCGCTAGTGCGTGGGGGCATAGGGAAAACAATCTGCAATTATGAACAGCTACTGCACGCCGAGCGTTCTGCCCTCCTGATGGTGTCACGGGCGTGTAGAATCACTTCTACTATTACTTTGCAGGTGTTATTGGGAAAATTGCCTGTGCACTATGAAATACAATACACGTACTGTTTTTGATATATCACCTGAAGAATCTATACCTGTTACTTTGGATGATGTACAACTGGACCTAGATGCTCCTTTAACATCTGAGAAGAGAAGGCTTCGTTCTATTTAAATGGCAAAGGGACTGGTCAGCTTCGCAACTTGGCGTCGTGACCAGTGAGTTTTTACCATCCTTGAAGGAGTTTAGGAAGAGAGAATCTTTGTGGTTTGCGCCTGGATTGTATGGTACATTTTTTCTCACTCCACACGGGAGTTTTAACAGCAATTTATTTAAATTAGGATTGTCTCCTACTCATTTGTCTTTTTGGACACCAAGCTGCATGCCCTGGATCTCCCCAATTCTCTTCTCTGCACATGCGGTGAAAATGAAGACTGGATTCACCTCATGTATAATTGCCCTCTTTATGATTTACCCAGAAGTCTCCTAATTGGTGGAACAGGACCAGGGTACGTCTGCCAGGGGCAAAGGTTGATGACGTTGTAGAGCGAATATCACCTTTTAAGGGCACAAAAGGTGATATAGTTGTACACGTTGGCACTAATGATATTAAGAGTAGGAGACCGGCAGAATTACTTAAAAAGTACAGTTCACTGTTGAACAAAAGCCGAGAATTAGGGTTGAATTTGAAAGTGTCTGTAATTCTGCCCAGACACGATAGGAGGGAGTATATCATGAGAGCCTGGTCGATCAATTCGGCCCTGGAAAGATTGTGCAAGGCTCAAGGGGTAGACTTTTTTTCAGCTTGGACTGTACTTGTTAACAGGAGAGATTGCTTCTACAGGGATGGGATACACTTAAATAGAAAGGGTGCAAGAATATTTGCTGATGCTATCGAGGCAGTGTTGGGTGGGTCGGAAAACTGCTAGCTTGGGGGGGTTGGGTGGGTCGGAAAACTGCTAGCTTGGGGGGAGACAAAGACCAATAGATTGACAGTAGCCACTGGCAGAGGTGAAAGAGATTCTTGCACTGCTTCTATTAGAATGAGCAGAAGCCTGAAAAACAAGATGCATGGTATTTCAGAGACTGCTGGGAGCCATTGCGGTACAAGTAAACACATGGGTTGTGTTTGGGTAGCTAAGAATAGAAACAGGTGCAGGTATACTTGCGTGTACACCAATGCTAGGAGTTTAGTAAATAAATTTGATGAATTTGAGGTATTGCTCAAAACATCAAAGGCAGATATTGTTGGGATATCAGAGACGTGGTGTCACACAGATATAAGGGATGCAGAACTGGAATTTGGGGAGTACAACGTCTACAGAAAGGGTAGACAGGATAGGAAGGGGGGGAGGGGTTATCTTATTAGTTAAGAAACACATAAAAACCAAGGAAGTGAAGCCAGTCGACATCGCTGGACAGTGCAGTGTTGAGTCAGTTTGGTGTGACATAAACATTGGGAGATCAAAATTGAGAGTAGGAGTGTGCTATAGGCCTAATGATTCTGATGAGTATAATAAGAAACTTTACAGGGAAATAGAGTGGGCCAGTAAATCAGAGAGTCTTATAATGGGAGATTTTAATTTCCCATATATTGACTGGAATTTGGGGGCTGGTCACTCACACACTAGCAGGGCTTTTGAGGATTTATTGGATGATTTTTTCCTACATCAGCATGTTCGGGAGGCAACTAGAGGGAGTAATACTCTTGATTTGATTATCAGCAGTGATTCTTCATGCATTAAGAATCTGCAGATAAATGAACCACTAGGTGGCAGTGATCACAGTGTGCTGAAGTGGGATTTACTCAAAGAGGTAACTACCATTAGGGGTAAAGGGAAGGGTTATTGCTTCCGTAAAGGCGACTACGATGGACTGAGACAGTATTTAAATTCTATACAGTGGGACCAACTGATGATGTTACCAACAGCAAATTCAAAATGGGAAGCATTCAAAGAACTTATCTTGGAAGCTACTAGGCTTTACATACCAACTAAGAAATATTGTTCAAGGTTTAGGCCAAAATGGATATCAGATGAATTAATGAGGCATATGGCAGAGAAGAAAAATGCATGGGATACTTACAAATTAACACATGACACAGAAGCCTACGATAGATACAAGTTGATATGCAACCAAGTTACAAAGGAGGTTAGGCAGTCGAAGGCAGATTACGAGAAATCCTTGGCAAGGGATGCGAAGAAAAACAGCAAAGAGTTCTTTACTTATATAAACTCTAGAAGGAAAGGGATGAATCAGATTGGTCCACTTGATATCGATGGGTCAACTGTTGATGATCCTGCTCAGGTAGCTAACAAACTAAATGAATATTTTGCATCGACATTCACACATGAGGAGTTATTCAGCGAGGGGAATGCCAGAGGTGTATTCAACTCTAGCAGTAAGCTACAGAATCTTGAAATAACTGGGAGTAAAGTGGAGGAGAAATTGTTGAAGATAAACACAAGAAAGGCACCTGGGGTGGAAGGGATCTATCCATTTATATTAAAGGAGGCAGCAAAGGAAGTAAGCAAACCCTTAGCCATAATTATGAGAGCTTCCTTGGACTGGAAGGTACCCATAGACTGGAAATGTGCAAATGTGACCCCATTCCACAAAGGAGGATCAAAGGCTGACACAAGTAATTATAGACCTGTGAGCTTAACTTCTGTTCCAGGAAAATTAATGGAGGCTCTGGTTAAAGAAGCACTGCAGGATCATTAATTAGACAAGACTTCAGTTATAGCTCGGACACAGCATGGTTTTGTTAAGGGGAAGTCTTGCTTGACCAATTTGATTGGATACTATGATGCAGTCACAAAAGAACTGGATGCAGGGAATAGCTTTGATATTATATATTTGGATCTTAGAAAGGCTTTTGATACTGTTGCACATGGAAGACTGCTATACAATTTGGAGCAGTGTGACATTGGAGGCAAATTGCTGCTATGGATAATGGGGTGGTTGAGGGGGAGAAAACAGAGAGTGGTAATCAATGGACACTGCTCATCGTGGACTAATGTTATTAGTGGAGTCCCTCAGGGCTCAGTGTTGGGTCCATTATTGTTTTCTCTATTTATAAATGATATTGATAATGGTATATCAAGCTTAATGTCCAAGTTTGCAGACGATACAAAGGTTGGCAGGGTTGTCAAGGACACTACTGACACTATGCTGCTGCAACAGGATCTGGAATGGTTGAGCAGATGGGCTGAGAGGTGGCAAATGAAGTTTAACATTGACAAATGTAAAGTACTACACATGGGAAACAGCAACCCCAGAGCAACGTATCAACTCTGTGGTACTACACTGACAGTGGTAGAGAATGAAAGGGACTTGGGGGTGGTTGTGCAGGCAGATATGAAGTTCTCTGAGCAGTGCAGACGGGCTGCAAGTGTAGCTCATGGAGTATTGTCAATGATATACAGGAATTTTTCCAGCAGGGATAAGGAGGTGATTATTCCCTTGTATAAGGCAATGGTTAGGCCACAACTAGAGTACTGTATACAGGTCTGGAGGCCTCATTTCAAGAAGGATGTAGAGCTGCTGGAACGAGTACAGAGAAGGGCAACAAGATTAGTGAATGGAACAAAGGGGTGCTCTTACGAAGAAAGGCTTAAGTTTTGCAAATTACAGTGTATGGAAACTAGGCACAGCGAGGTGATCTGATAGAGGTGTATAAAGCCTTGAACGGTTTGAGCATGCTCAATGCTGATGGGATTCTTCCTCTAGCTCAGAATAATCACCTGAGAGGGCATAAATTCAAATTGAGGAAAGACAGATGTAGGATAGACGTGCGGAAATTTGCCTTTAGCCAGCGGGTGGTTGGTTGGTGGAACAGACTTCCATCCCTTGTCGTGGAGGTTGATAGCCTAAATAAGTTTAAGGCTCAGCTGGACAGGTATTTTGAACGAACAGAGGGGTGAAGTGGAAGTGGGTTTTTTTTTTTTTTTTGGCTGATGCTGCATAAGCTTGCTTTCTTGCATCAAATGCCTCTACTAATGCTAATGCTAATGCTAATTACCAGAACTGGAAATATACCCAGTGGGCAGGAACATCTCTACCTAATTGATGAAACCAACTATAAAGCCTTCACTACTTTTGCCCAGATTGTATTTGAAATGCGTCAAATTCACCTACAGCAAACTCTTCAGCGCACCCCCATCTTATAATGAACCGAAAACTCAATTCACAGAACATATCCTGAATGGAATCAAAGAAAACACCAACAGGATATTAATCTTTATCTTGACCTAACAGGAATTTCTCGACGTTCACAAAGGAAGCTATCTGACAAACCCACCAACCCAAAAAAGGACTTTTCTACAAGAGACACAAGAACTCCAAGCAATCCTTGAGCTTCATGAATCCATATGCCTCCTGTCATCCCCTAAGAGAAGATTATCCATGTCCTCTACCCAGTGTGGGACACTGCTCATTACCTACAAGTCACCCTTGGCCAAAGAAGATTAAATTGCTGACACTGGGCTCTTTCCCAATGTGGGACCCACTCACTTGCTGGCACCTGTTCTCTTCAAGGTGTAGGACAATACTGATTTTCCTACTTGTGTAGGAACTCACATAAATACTCCTCCGGGAGTGGGACTGGCATTTGACTTATCAAATGAAGGGTCATGCTATTAGGCAACCTGACGTTGTAGGTCACTTGACCTCACGAAGAAGAGAAAAGCGCACCCTACCTTCATGAGGTAGGGTGGGCTCCCCCCAAAGGGGGAGCCCACCCTACCTCATGAAGGCTAAGCGACTAGATGAACAACATAATCCGCACTAAACAAACATGAACATACACTAACATATGCTATCTGGCCTTGACAGTACTGTCTTACTTCACAAGAGATTCAAATGCGAAGTTGGGCGAAAGCACCGGTGCCGCCTGTCAAAAAACACTATGTCACTATGTCTTTTTGGACAGGAAGAGAATATTAACCACATTGTTTTCGACTGTCAATGTCACTAAGACTACAGGCGTGAACTCCAGCTTGTTTCAGATACCTTTACAATGAAAAATAAGCTTCGCTTATCCAATCTCAAGCAGCATTTATAGTACTGAACACGTTTGTCTCACGTGCTTTTAAAAGAAGAGAAGAACTTGGACTAACTAATTTGGTACAGTCTTATCTGGAGTTGATAATGATTGGATACTCATTGTAATGAAATATACCTGCTGGACACTGGTCTCTTTACTTAATACTTACTTTTTCTATTTCTCTGTTACTTCAACAAATTGATATACAATATATTATGCTTTACTATTCATATAGACTCTGTTTGGACTTTCATCAGGTTTTCAATATCTGTGCTCCTTGGGCTGATTTTCAGTCTTATATAACTTGATGGAAGATGACTACCAAACCGACCCTAACATTTGGTGTCCATGAGGATGAGTATTAAAATTATCTTTTGGTGGGCTAGTGGTGCCACCTTATCTTTGGGCTACTTCAAATTT
The DNA here is from genome assembly GCF_048544385.1 of Mastigoproctus giganteus. NCBI lineage: Eukaryota > Metazoa > Arthropoda > Arachnida > Uropygi > Thelyphonidae > Mastigoproctus > Mastigoproctus giganteus. The sequence goes on along the minus strand of NC_143581.1, from coordinate 169,259,705 downwards.
ATTTGACCTTCAATAGCCTCAAAAATATGGATTGGGCTGGTTGATTAGCCTAATGAAGTTAAAAGTTCATATCGTGGCCAATTTTAATCCAAAACTTCCAAGAAAAATATTAAAATTCGATCGTCTAAATTCCTTCTATATTGAATGTAATTGGATTTGGAACATCAAGATAAGCCTTAAGACGTATAACTGTTTCTGCCTTTTTTTATGGACTGCTGTACATCAGGCTTCAGTGATGAAATTTGACTTACTTTTATTGGGAGTAGTGCTGTTCAGTTGTGACATTCTGTGCTGACACTGGTTGTATATAGTGTACTTACTGCTGAATAAGGTAATAAGTCCCTATTCATTTGGTTCTATTGATAGGGTGAATTTTCTGTCCACAGGTGTTTTACTTGCTCCTAATGATGATGATGACGGGAATGTCTTTGGGAAGCCATTTTAAATGCTGATCCCTTGATAGGGTGAGTTATCTTCATAAGATTTCTATGTATTATGATTTGACTTCCTTCTGTTTTTACTTTCTTGTTCTTATAATTCCTTCCTTTAAATTGGATTCTCCTGGGCCTTTGTTCTGGAAGTGTCCAGCAAGAGATAATAGATCCTGGCATGTCTCCAGGCGCTGATCACACAACACAACAACAGAACACTACACAAAACATTACATTCACATAACCGGATATGGCGCAAGCCTCAACACAAGATGTATAAATGCGGCTAATGGGGGGAACCCTGGGGTACACAACAACACCACTTGAATACTTGAAGCTATTTGGTAACAGTCTCTTTGACTGCTTGCCAAAGTCCAGTTTAGTCTCCTTATTTTGGGCAGAGAATTACCAATGTTTCTTCTTTCCTTTATAATGCCTTTACTTTCTGAGCAGGATTGCTAATATCATTACATAGGACTGGGAGCACAGTTATATTTCTTTTCCCTGTCCAATTTCGGCCTGCATATGCCGCTTTCCTTTTATTACCTCATTTTCGACGTGGAGGTCAGTTAATGTTCTTTCTAATTTCATCCAGTAAATAATTATCTTGACCTTGACAGCAGCGATGTGATTGAGCTGCCATGAACTCCTTCAGTTCCAACTTCAAGTGCAGTGTAGGGCTTAGTTACAGTTTATTTGCCATTTTTTAGAGCCCTTGTCTCTTGTGTTTGTTCCTCAGGCTGTTATTCTTGTTGTTCATTTTCCTTTGGTTGTAGGGACGGTATGCGTAGTCGCGTGGATTTCCTGAGCATCTTTATGCGCCTTTTTATAACGTGGCTGAGTTAGTCGGCCTCGTGTGAGGGTGGCATGATTTTTTCCTTTCGAATATTCGGTTTTTTCGTCAAGCAAACAGAAAATCGACCGCAGGACCCACTCAATTTACAGACAGTATATACGAAACAACATGGCCTTAGTCGCCGATGCCCCAACGTACAACAACAACAACCTTCCAGTGCATCATCTTGGATGCCGGCACTGGCCACTCCTCATAGTCGTCTTCATTAGTTTGTTGATACCTCGTGCGATTTGCGCGTCTGAACACAATTTATGATTCCAGAATTTCATTAGAATCAATCATTTTAATAAATGAGGCAGAAGTAGGTGTTTAATATTTGTGGTAATCACGATCAGTTTGTTCACAGAAAAACAAATCCGCGGATATATTACACTGCGGTGTAACTTTCTCAGTTCCACAATTATTTGCTGTTAAATTAATAGGGAGGTGGAAGTGGGGGATGGACTGGACATGTGGACGTGTGTTGTGTCTTGTGTACGGCGGCACCTAAACGTTAGTTCACCTCTGCCAGGGTACACTGTGAAGAGTACAGAACCCTGTTAAATGGCCAGATATGAGTATAGTGTTATGTCTACGAAGTCGTCTGCGCGTGTAGCACAGTGGAATCGTCACCGTCCTCCCCACGCTGGGTGGAAAAGGTCCGAGCTCAAATCCCGTCGATGACGCATGAAACTTTAGTGGGCTTTTTTCACTCCGTGGCTGAGTTAGTCTGTCTCAGGCGTAGATAGCAAGGTTTTTCCCACAACAAACAGGGAAATCGACCAGAGAACAACTCAATTTTACAGACAAAATAAATATGGATAGATTTAATCATTTGTAGGGAACCCTTAATATCATAATTTTAATAAAAAACGTGTCTGCGAAGTGTGTGCTTTGTTCTGTTGGTTTGTTGTTTCTGGCCACTTAGCTACTAGGGAGCAGCGATCACTGGGATGGCTGCTCCATAGTACCAGCGCACGCCACGAGGAGGCAGGCCACAACAATACCCATATTGTCAAACGAGAGTGACAGGTTGGAATCCCACATCTACTGGAGGAAAAATCAATTCCAGTGGATACCAACAGATCCCATACCACTGGAAGCTCAAACTGGTGATACCTGCAAAACAAAACAAAAAAAAAAGTAAATAAATAAATAAAAGTAATAAAATAAAGTAATAAATACATAGAAATTTAAAAAAAAAAATTTAACTGACAAAAAAAAAAAAAAAAGTCATCAGGAATACTAAAAAGAGCAGTAAGTACAGAACAACAGATTTATTCAGCAGTTGTCATGTAGCCTAGTCAGTGGTTTGTAATCAGCAGTCTAGTCGTTGGAGAAATCTGGAGACAAAGGGGATGGACTGTACATTGGGCATTAGCTAGCATAGGTTATGGCAGTCGATGGCCGTCACATTTGTACACGTGTACCTGTGAACTATATGTAAACTAAACTATTATGTTTAGGCCACCCAAATAAGTAAATTCATCTGCCGTGCTGTGTGTCTCATGTCTGTTAATTGCGTGTGTTCTATGGTCGATTTGTCTGTTTTGCTGGACAAAAACTCCCAGTTATTGGGGAAAAAAACCTGCTATCTACTCCTGAGACCGACTAACTCGGCCACGGAGTGAGTACACGTGTAACAAAAAAAAAAAAAAAACAAAAAACAAAAAACAAACTATTATTTTTAGGCCACCCGAATAATTAAATTCGTCTGCCGTGCTGTGTTTCATATGTCTGTTAACTGCGTGTGTTCTATGGTCGATTTGTCTGTTTTGCTGGACGAAAAACCACAGATTTTGTGGGAAAAAACCTTGCTATCTATGCCTGAGACCGACCAACTCAGCCACGGAGTGAAAAAAGCCCATTAAAGTTCCTCGCGTCATCGACGGGATTCAACCCGGGCCTTTTCCACCCGGTGTGGGGAGGATGGTGATGATACCACTGTGCTACCCACGCAGACAAGTACACATGTGCCGTCACATTTACATTTGACGGCCACACAAGAAACGGCGCCTTGCATGGGATGTCAGCAACAGCACCGACCTGTGGAAATCTGTCACCTGGTCTAATGAATTCCGTTTCCAACTCTGTCATGCTGATGAGTGTATTCTCATTTGGAGAAAGCAACATGAGGTCTTGGCATCTGGATTCATTGTTCATGTTCGGCTAGCTAAAAGTGGTGGAGTTATGGTTTGGCGACTGTTTTTGTGGCGTGCCCTGGGTTCTCTGACTACCGTTAATCAATGGCTCGAAGGGAACACTTGCCTTTCTATCTTCGCCATCCAAGTACACCTCTTCATGATGAGAAAGCATATCAAGACATCCCTGGCGTCTATCAACAAGACAACGCCGTTGCCACAAGACTCTGTAGGTTGTTAACTGGTTTCAGGAACATAACAACGAAATCTCAATCCTCCCATGGCCGTCCAACTTAGACGATTTCAATCCAATTGGGCATGTTTGGGACCTACAGAAAAGGAATTCGATGCTAGCAATGTGCGAGCATTAGCGGATATACTGTGCAACGCATGGGTAGCACTGCTTCGAGACAGCCTACAACACCTTGCTGCAGACTGTCTTGAGGTGTTGCTAATACAAAGCCAACTCACTGTATAGATTTCATTATCAATCTATTGTTAACCCATAATAATAGAGCTCATTATTTTAGAATTTCTACGCTGTTTGCACTCTTTCTCTGTTTTGATTACTTTATTTTTGAAAGTTCCTCGAGATCAAATTTTTCTGGTCTCTGTAAAAATCGGTTTTTCTAAACACAAAAGATAGAGTTCAATGGTGATTACATCCTCTCTTCAGTTAAAAAAAAAAAAAACAAAAAAAAAAAACCTTTGTCTAATATAATTCCACTTTTCGAGACAGGATGAAAGAATTCTGATGGTTACAAGCGTGCAATTTGTGTAATATTAATCCTATAACGACTAATATATTATAAGTAAAATATCTTTTTCATTATTATTGATGATTTGCTGGAGTTGCGAGCTGAAGAAGAATGTTAACTGTGAATAATAGAAAAAGTTACTATTGAAAAATTGTAGGCTGAGCCACTGAAGAACTTTTCTCGTTAACAATTTACGTTGTTGTTGAGAGAGAGAGAGAGAGAGAGAGAGAGAGAGAGAGAGAGAGAGAGAGAGAGAGAGAACTGGCCGTGTTGGTTTATTAGTGATGCTTCTGTGAGCATGGTGGTTGGCGTCTAGCACATGTAATATTTTACAGAGGACATTGTTTGTAAGAATATTCTGGTGCTCTTCACATTCATCTGCCTGCGATAATAAAATAAGCCCATTAACTGAAAGCAGGGAACAGAGCATAATTGTGTAGACGCGCTAATGGCATTTACTTTTCAAAATAAATAAATAATAGTTATTTGCAGTTTTACTATAATTGTTTTAAAAAATAAGGAATTATTCTTCGAATTTCTAGGTGCTATACTGCTGTATTTCATTAGCGATACCTTCAGAAGCTTCTTGGCTATATTTAATATTTAATTATATCAGATTACCTGCCGTCTTTGGTATACTATATATTATTTCTCTTTCTTTTCAGTTCCCACCCCTTCTCTCTCTCTCTCTCTCTTTGAATTGATTATCCAGCTAGCTTTTATGTTCTTAACTTAAACAACAGCCAACATAATGTATACTTTTTTTTCCCCCTGAAGATATTGGGGAACGTCACAATAGGAAAATTTAATATAATAGCATTATTATTCAAAACCATCGTAGGAGGATTCAGTACAGTAACGAACCTTAATGTTAGCAGTAGCTGGATGGAGTTACAGGGGAACAGATCACTATAGTCAGGCCAGAGTAGGATCCGTTATGCATTACCAGTTGAAATCAATGATTTCAACTGGCAGTGCCAAAATAAACAAAAAAATAAAAAAACATTAAAAAAAATTAAAAAAAATAATAAATAAAAGTAAAAATAAAAAAGTAAAAAAAAAATATATATATATATATATATATATATTTCTTTCTTTAGAACGGTGCATTTCCACAATATTTGAATCTGGTAGAGGTCTGCCTAATCGTTTAATTTCTAGTTTTCTATCGTATGACAGCGATAAAACGTTTTTTTTTTTTCATATTCATTGATATAAATTACTTATCATATTCTTTGATATAAAGGCATGAGACTGTAAACTGGACCCAATCATTCTTTGGCACTATCTAAAAATCTAGCAATCCTTTCGGCTGTTGCGGTAACTATTCTTCGGCGTTGCAAAAGCGCTGCTTTTCATGTGGGCATAGCAGCCCTTTGGATTATCGGTTATAAACACAAATTGGTAATACACAAAAATAAATATAAATCTGTGAATAAATAGAAAAATGAATGGGAGAATGAATTTACGTAGAGTACAGTGTTGTTGTATTGTTATTAGAATTAGTGTTTACTTTTATTTTTCCAGCTTTACTGTGGCACTTTATGGACAGTCGACACTGATCATTATCGCAGAAGTAGTCTGCTAAGAAAGCAAATATTAGCATGATGTTTAAGTAGTAATGAGTCCAATGGAAGAGAACTGGCCATGCAAAAAATGAAGTACATTCCACAGGGGCTAGTTTCAAATGAAAAATTTAAAAATACCGATATGGCCACCTGTAAATGAGACCCATTAGAAATATTCCAGATACAAGTCCAGTCCTGGTCAAAGTTTTCTGGTACAACATAACCAAGCTAAACTATATTTCGAACAGGCTAAGAGTAGAAAACTTTCTTCTTATCCAAATGGTGGTCGAGTATTCTGGTCTCTTGTGAAAGTTATTGGTCACAACTTTTGCCCATCTCTACTGCCACTTATGTCAAAACCGGATGGTTCTATTGCCACTTCAGCCAAAGATAAAGCTGACCTGCGAGCAGCTTACTCTTCTTTTAACTTGTGTATTAATGATCTTGGTAAACCACTTCCTACCATGCCCGGTACACTCCATTCAATGTCTCCTGTGGTCTTACTTCAAAAGAATGTCAGAAGAATTTTGAAGTCTTGATACTAAGAAAGCATCAAGGCTGTTCATAACTGTCTACTTGTTCTCAAAACCTCTGCTTCTCAGCTTGCTCCTTTTCTATATCGCATTTTTTCACTTTCTTATTCCACAGGTGCTCTCTCTTCTGCTTGGAAATTTGCTCATATCCAGCCAGTTCCCAAAAAGAATGACAAATCCCTCTCACCCAATTATCGTTCCATTGCACTTACTGCTACTCTTTATAAAGTAACGGAGAAATATATTAACCACCAGCTTTTAAACTGTCTAAAACCTTCCATCTGACCAACGATCGCTAGTATAGATTCCATCAGATCCACTGGTGTTATTACTGGCCTGTATTACCCATCTGTTAACAAATTCATTGTAAAAGTTTGGTGAAACTCAAGCGGTGTCAAAACTGAAGTGATATTTCAAAGCTTTTGATCATGTTTGGTATAAAGGTCTAAATAAGCTTACATCTTAATGGTTGCCAACTGTTGTTTGTAATTGGGTATCCAGTTTTCTCTCTGGCTCACTGCCGGCGCTAGTAGATGGCTCTCTGTCTTATAACTTCTCCACTAATGCAGGTGTTCCCCAAGGTTCAATTCTTTATCCCGCTCTTTTCCTCTTGTATATTAATGACCTTCTTCTATTGACCAGAAATTCTATCCATAGTTCCATAGCACGTTGCATTCCACCTTCTAGTATAAGAAACTTGTGTTGCTCAACATCTTAAACTTGTCGAATATCCACTAACAGTTTCTTAAATGCTGATCTACAGGTAATTCTTCAGTGGGGTAAAGATAACTAAGAGATCAGGCTTTAGCTCAAAAAAAAATTATATTAGATAACTAAGAGTTGATTTCAATCCCACTAAAACTCTGTTTTGTTTTATACCTTGCAAAAAGGATTCTTCTGATCTTATGATGATCTTTTATGACTCTGAGATTTCTAGAAAGGGTCACATATCACTATTAGGGATTACCCCTACTTCTATTCTCTCTCTCTTGACCTAAGCATATCACAAATATTGCTTCCTCTGCATCTAAAAAAACTGGGTTTTTCTCTTTCGTACTGGGCCTCGGCGTTACTTTTCTTCCAGACAGCTAGCTCTTCACTCTATACAAATCACAAATCTGTTCTACCATGGAACATTGCTGCCACATTTGGGGTTGTGCCCCCAAAAATCTCTCTCAGGTTTCTAGATTCTATTCAAAAGAAGGCAGTTAGGTTAATTAATGACCCATCTCTAACAAAGTCTCTCTACTTGCTGTATCAAAGACGTTCTGTTTCTGCTGCATGCCTGTTTTATAGATACTTCCATGGGCACTGTTCTTCTGAATTGGCTTCTATAATTCCCGCTCTCTCTCTCTCTCTCTCTCTCTCTCTCTCTCTCTTCAAAATCAGTCGTCAGACGTACTGAAACCGGTCAGCATCCTTTTATTGACCCACAGAATCAAGTTTGTTGCTTTTTCCTCATTTATTCCTTCAAAGTCCCTTTTTTTGGAACAATCTCCCTTCATACGTATTTCACGAAAATTACAATCTACAGAAATTCGGTTCTAATGTCAACAAGTATCTTCTTTCATGTTCGCGACCTACGACTTATGCGCGGTACTAAGTGCTATAGGTTCTGATACTTCTTGTGCTTGGGATTTTCATAAAAAAAACCAACTGTGATTTATAAATTAACTACCTGTTTATTCTTCAAAGTCTGCGCGGTGGCACAATGGTATCGTCACCGTCCTCCCCACACCAGGTGGAAAAGATCCGGGTTCGAATCCCATCGACGACGCGAGGAACTTTAATGGGCTTTTTTCACTCCGTGGCTGAGTTGTCGGTCTCAGGCGTAGATAGCAAAATTCCCCCACCCCCAGAAACTGGGGTTTTTCGTCCACCAAAACAGGCAAATCGACCAGAGAACGCACATGATTTACAGACATAACACATAAACGAGTATATGTAATCATTTATGGGAAACCCTATAGGGGCTCACATTTTATGAGTATGGGCTTGGCACACCGAGGGCCCTGAGCTGGATGTTATCATTCTTCTCTTTCTTAGTGATTCCTTTCTACTTCTCTCTCTCTCAGGGTAACTCTAAAATTTTTTTTTTTTTTTTGGCTGGTGCAGCATAAGCCTCAGGTTTCCTTGCACTATATAGCTAATAATAATAATAATAAATTGATTTGTTTCTTCTTTGAAAGGCCCAAGAAGTAGTCAGCAAGATTTCAAAGATGTTTTGAAAGATGTCAGAGAGAGAGAGAGATTTACACCTGCATACAGTACGGATTTTGCGACATATAGCATTTCTCTTTTCGGTCTATCTTGAAGACAACCTTAAAATAATATCCTTTCAATTTAGTCGTTGAAGTGAAAACAGATGTCAAAGTGGTTCCTCAACAGAAGAAAGAAAATTTTAAAAAGTCATCTTTGGCATTTGGATTTGTTCTACAGCTTCACTGGTCAATATACAGTAAATCGTCAATTTAATGGACTTAAATTTAATAACCTTCGGAAATAATGGACAGCGTCCACTGAACTAAGATTCTTATTTATACGGGATCCAGTGGCGCAGCTACTTTAGTCTGATGGTACTTACTATAAAGACAAAATATTTTCATTAACAATACAGTAAATTTAACTCAGAGCTAAAAAGGATGGCCGTGTTTTCATTTATCAATCCGGTACAAAGTAACCAGATAGAAATACAGTATGAAGCATTTTTATTCTCTTTTCATGACCATTGAAGCAACTTGTTGATAGACTGTACCTAAGTTGTTTATACACTGGTGTACAAAATTTAAGGACCAGTCAAGTTTTCACCTGTAGCTTCTAATACACCTGGATATGGGAAAAGCATACCAAAGGAACCCCGTGAGGTACAGAAATGATGAAAGAAACAACACCAACACAACAACGGAAACAAAACAGTACAGAGGGACTTTATTCAAAAACAGCAACATAGCACCGGCTGCCATGATACAGATGCATCACTGCCAAAGATGGAACAAAGAGAAGAGGTGGTTCTCAGTAGGAGATTTGGCCACCCCTAATGTCGATGCAAGCTTTGCACCGCCTGTCCATACTTAGAACAATGTTGTTGATAAGTTTTTGCGGTAACATCGTCCATTACTCTGTCAGCGACATCTTCAGCTGGTGAACATTTTCTGGCGGGTGTGGATGTGCTGCTAGGCGTCTCCCCAGAGCGTCCCATATGTGTTCGATGGAATTTAGATCGATGGAACGAGTAGGCCAATCCATACGAACAATGTTCTCACTTTCCCAAAGCATATCAACAGCTGCAGTGCGAGATAGGGTGTGGCGTTATCATGCATAATCACGAACTCGGGGCCAATGGCACCTCGGAACAGACGCACATGGGGAAGGATTACCTCAGTACAGTAGCGTGCACTGGTTACAATACCGCCTTCCAGTATCTGGAGTTGTGTACGTCCATCCAAGATAACACCTCCCTAGACGAGAACACCTCGATCGCCATATCGATCCTTTTCAGTGATGTTTGCGGGGTGATATCGCAAACACCTCTCGCCAGATTAGCTGACGTCCAGAATCGCTGCTGAGACTGAATCTACTCTCATCAGTAAAGAGTACCTTAAGTAAAGATTTTGTGGTTGTAACCTTTAGAAATAGTGTTGGTCCTTAAGTTTTGCACACCAGTATAGTTCTTGCTATGTAAACTGTAAAGAAAACCAAATTTATGTCTCATGCATCCTTTCCAAGATTTGGCTTCATCGGACTATTTTCTTTTTCCAAATCTCAAAAAGGACTTTAAAGGACAGAACGTCGATAGTGGTAATGCTGTGAAGGATGCAGCCAGCAAATGGTTTGAGTCGAAATCTTCTGAATTTTATTTGAGCGAGTTACGAAAGAGACAGTGGATCGTGCCAGAAAGCGTGTTGAATTAATGGGGGACTATGTTGAAAAATAAACTGGTTTTCATATATTTTCAGCATTCCTTCTATGAGAGACCAGAAACTTTTCAATTTCCTCTCATATAAACGGAAAGTAACAGTACAGAAAACTAGCACTTCATTCTCGTACATTCCAAACTATCTGTATTTTTTGCTTCCAATCTGATCTTAAAATCTCTTCGCTCTTGTTTCACAATATCGATTGATGAAGCACTGAATAAAGCATCTCTTAATACGTCAATGATTAGTTACTTGATATGTATTCATGATTTACAACTTGGTTTGGGTGTAAACCGTCAAGGTAGTTATTCTCATGAACTACCGATTAGGCACGATTGATAGTTCATAATAACGGATCTCGGTGATTTACTTAATAATTAAGATCCGTATATTTAGGACAAATGTTACATGATTTTCTATAGAATGTTTTAATAGGGTGGCATTAATCGAATTTATCCGTAGACTTTGTGTTAGCGCGGCACCATCGAACCTTTTCCTGCTTAGCTATTATACTGCTCCAATAAGTCTCCGTGTAATTGGATGTAGCAGTCGACAAGACAGAATTAATCAAAGTAGCAGGCTCTTTTAAGAGAGTTACCATTCATTAGCATATTAAAATACTTCTAAGAGGATTTGAACAGTTTAATTAATTACTCAAGTACCTTAGATGAGCTTTAGAAATTAATCCGCGGATCGCATAAATTTGACTAGTGGACGCAAATGTGCCATCTAGTATTCAAGATTAACCTTAGATATTTCAGGAGGAGAAAGAAAATATTAACACTGGACTAATAAAGAATACTTGATAATTGGATTTATTGTTAGAAATTTAAGATATACCGATAAAAAAAATTGAAAAAATAACAATAAAAGAGGAGCCACGGAATGACAATGAATCCCGAACTGTTTTTTGGTCTTCCATGATTGTCGTAATGTCATGCATGCTTACGAAAACAGTCAAGATAAGACAAAAAAGAATTCAAGAGAAAGAAAAAAAGAAAAAATCCAGAAAAGTAAGTTGGGTAATTAATATATTCATGCCAGTTAGACTCATTCATCCTCAGGCTCATGAAATGAACCAAATTAAAGTTCAACTTAGCACAATAAATACATTTTAAATACAGTATATCGATATATGTTAGATATCCATATATTGATTGTGATATATGGGTTTCGATATATCACATGGTCAATATAACGAATTATTATTTTTTTTGCCATCCTACTCCTAACCAAAGCAGAATTCAGTGCTAGTCATCCTCAACATGCCAGGATTAAACCCAAGGCATGTCTAAGGAAAGTGATCACCAAATTACAGAAACACCATTAACCCCATTTGGAGTGAAATTTTATTACTTGTTCTTGGACACAAGTAATTAAATACGACTGCAATCTAGATTTGAAAATTTCTTCTATGGATGAAAAATACTCATGACAAAAAAAAAAAAAAAAAACGAAAAGCGCAGCCTCTACAACTTATTTACACGTAGGTGCCCTTTAGGAACTATCGCTGTATTGCTTCAGCACGTATAGCTAGCTGGCACTAATATGATAATTACCAAACTTGACTACCTGTTTCAACTCTCGTGGGTAACACAGTGTTGGTAGGATCGCCGACCTCCCCACACCGCGTGGGAAAAAACCTAGGTTCGAATCCCGTCGACGACGGGAGGAATTTTTATGGTCTTTTTCACTATGTGGCTGAGTCGGTCTCAGGCGAGGGTAGCATGGTTTTTTTTCTCCTGGAAACTTGAGTTTTTTCGTCCAGCAAACAAAAAAATGACCTCAGAACACGCAATTTACAGACAATATACACGGAGCATATGGTCTTAGTCGCCGATGCTCCTAAAGTTTCGTTATGCGTGAGCCTTTTACTGGTCCTTCTTTACTGATTCTTTTTCTTTTTTTGTTTTGACATGTCTCGCCGTATTATGCTCCTATATTTGTGACTTATGTAACAAAATACAATGCAGATACAATAGAAATCTGTTCTGAGCTAGAATTGGAGAAAATTTTATTTTGCATCACCACACCTCATACATCTAGGAAGGACCATAAATCAATTACCCGTTTGATATGTTCGACACCAGGTGATGGGTTGTTTGATCTGTAACAAATTACACAACCGTCCAGGTAGGACCGTCCAGGTGTTGATCTACAGTTTTGGGAATGCTGAGAATGTCAGACTGATGAATCTCTTAGAATGTCGGCAGTGTATGGGATTTGTTGTGTTTCCAAAGCAACTGCACTGACATTTTGGCGTAGGCTGTTTCTCGTCGGTCGACAATAAATTTTTTTTCCATGCTGAGTAACGTTCTAATTAACTTAGCATATATGGTACACTGTTTGATCAGGTAATGGATGTGTTGGTGAGAGAAGTTGTTGTTGTTGTTGTGATGGGGGTTTAATGGCGCACGAGCTGCTGAGGCTATAGTGCGCCTGTGAGAGAAGTGAAGAGTAGAGCACCACGGAGTATGCTGTTCGCGGATGATATTGTACTGTGCGAATCATCCCAAGGAAAGGCAGAGAAGAAATCGGAGGAATGGAGGAAAGCGTTGGAAGATAGAGGCATGAGGATAAGTAGAACAAAGACAGAATATATGGTACTGAATGGAGAAGTTGAGAGCTCTATAAAACTGCAGGAGGAAAAGCTACCATCTGTTTCGAAATTTAAGTATCTGGGATCGAATGTTGAGAGGGATGGAGGATTGAGTGCAGAAATACAGCACAGAGTGCAATGTGGATGGCTGAACTGGAGAAAGATGAGTGGGGTGCTGTATGATAAGAAAGTTAATTATAGAATGAAGGGAAGAGTGTATAAAACTGTGGTTAGACCCGCATTGATGTACGGTGCTGAGACATGGGCGATTACAAGGGCCCAGGAGAAGAAGATGGAAGTGGCGGAGATGAGGATGCTAAGATGGATGTGTGGTGTGACGAGGAAGGACAGGTTAAGAAATGACTACATTAGAGGTACGGTTAAGGTGGGGCCTCTGAGTAAAAAAATACAGGAATCTAGGTTGAGGTGGCTTGGTCATGTGGAACGAAGAAATGAGGAGTATGTAGGGAAGAGGTGTGAAAAGCTGGAGCTGAAAGGAAAGAGGAAGGGGGGAGACCTAAACTGGAAGGACAAGGTAGCAGAGGATTTGAAAGAGAGAGGATGGAGGAGAGAGGAAGCCCTGGTTAGAAAGGAATGGAAGAAGAGAATTAAGGAAGGGAATGCCGATCCCATATGAACGTGGGAAGAAGGCGAGGACAAAGAGAATATGGTGCACTCAAAGTTTTGAGGCAAATGAAGACCATTTAAAATAGAATGCGTTGGGAGATGGAAAAGTATCTAGGTGGTGCTCCGAACTGCGAAAATTTGTGGGAATTTTACATTATTTGTCCCTAAGGCTAAAAGTTTGAGATCACTGACATATTTTCTCTATTTACAAGGCTGTGGAAGGACAACGGTTGTAGCCACTTTAACAGCCGAGAGGGTATCCATAGGGAGAGAAGTCATCATTAAGTCGCGATCTACGGAGAGATAAAAGCTAATATGCATTTTATTAGATCGTTTATGCAGAAAAGGACACTTTATGTTAGATCGTTGATGGTAACAAATACACTGGCCCAAATAATCTGGCGTACAGAATCGCCTGGCACACGGTATCACTCCGCAAACATCACTGAAAAGGATCGATATGGCGGTCGAGGTGTTCTGGTCTGGGGAAGCGTTATCTTGCATGGACGTACACAACTCCAGATACTGGAATGTGGTACTGTAATTGGTGCACGCTACTGTACTGTACTGAGGTAATTTTTCCCCATGTGCATCTGTCCCGAGGTGCCATTGGCCCCGATTTCGTGTTTATGGATGATAACGCCACACCCCATCGCAGTGCAGCTGTTGATATGCTTTTGTAAAGTGAGGGCATTGTTCGTATGGATTGGCCTACCTGTTCCACCGATCTAAATCCTATCGAACACATATGGGATGCTCTGGGGAGACGCCTAGCGGCACGTCCACATCCACCAGAAAATGTTCATCAGCTGAAGATGGCGCTGACAGTGGAATGGACGATGTTACCGCAACGCCTTATCAACAACATTATTCTAAGTATGGACAGGCAGTGCAAAGCCTGCATCGACATTAGGGGTGGCCATATCTCCTACTGAGGACCACCTCTTCCCTTTGTTCCATCTTTGGCAGTGATGCATCTGTATCATGGCAGCCGGTGCTATGTCGCCAGTTTTGAATAAACTCCCTCTGTACCGTTTTGTTTCCGTTGTTGTGTTGGTGTTGTTTCTTTCATCATTTCTGTACCTCGCGAGGTTCCTTTGGTATGCTTTGCCCATATCCAGGCCACTCCTATGAGAAGCTACAGGTTGAAAACCTGACTGGTCCTTAAATTTTGCACACCAGTATATTTTGGAATTCCTACTAATTGGATTAGTAGAATTGGGGCAAAAAAAAAAAAAAAAAAAAAAAAAAAAAAGGAAAGGAAATTGAATATACCTGGAGAAGGACGTTACGTGGCGGTTTTCCATGGAATCTATATTTCTGCAGTGACCACTCCTATATCACGTGAATTTTAAGATAGTTTATTTAGCCATTAACAAAATCACTATATATTAAGGTAACGTTTCGGGAATCTTTTCGGAACCTGTCCTTAGACCATACGTAGGCTGTTTCCAGCCTCCTGCTTGCCGAATGTCTCAATTCCAACTGCACGTTCTGTTGGAAATTGAGATATTCGGCAAGCAGGTGGCTGGCAACAGCCTATATATGGTCTGAGGACTGGCTCCGGAAAGATTCCCGAAACATTACCGTGATGAATTAGTTAATAGCTAAATAAACTAACTTAATATTCATGTAGTATAAGAATGGTCGTCATTATAGAAATCTAGATTCCAAGGAAATCGAAGTTATGAGCATTAACGTTTGTAAAGAAAATGATCCCAGTATCTGAGAATGATAATCGAGAAAATAAAGATTCAAGGAAAGGAAATCAAAAATTTCCAAAATTGTCTGTGTATCTGTGGGAATGAGGAAAGCGAATATGGCAGGATATAATCAGGGGATTTCCAGATAACGGATGTCAAAAAGAGGGTATTCCAGATTAGGAAGTCATCGAGGAGAAATTTAAGCGGGGTTATATGTCATTAAACGGAAGCAATGGCGGATCCAGAAGAGGACGATCGAGGCGATCGTTCCCTCTCCATAGAGTATAAGTAAATTGGAGCAATATATACAGTTCAATTGGGAATCGCCATGTTTTTGTTTACATAATTAATTAATTTAATGAACACTATGTTTTAGGTTGTTAAAGTTGTATTCATGTTGTATGAATATTACATAAAAGCTATTAAAAGAATCATAGACGAGGGCTTATAACAAATGAAATGAGGAATTCGATAGTTGAGAGTTATAAAAAAAGTTAGCATTGTTAGAAGATTGGATGGAAATGAAATTCAATGATAAAACAGATTGAACTTGAATCACAGTTTTGCAGAATAGATAAGGAAGTTTTCATGAGGGTTCTCGAAAATAATCTCGTTCCATTATTTTGATTCCGAATGATTCAGTGAGTTTAGTGTGTATGGGGGATAGGAAGAAAATGATAAACTTTTACATATGTTGCACACTTGGCGTAAGTACAGTACTCGCATAATCAGCTAATTCACAAAGCGTGGACTAACTTGCACCTACAACTAATATTGCCATCTTGCAATCCTGAGCCAGCAAAATAATGGCAACGAGATTGTCCACTAGCCTCCTAAAACTTAACCATCAGGTTCGATCTGATGTATAATCTAGCAGATGGTGTGCGTATCAGATTAAAGACCAACCATAAAAATGCATGGAATGTTGGACCATCCCGTAATGCTCATAATAACCACAGAAAGATACCACTCACAAAACATGCCATTAGCTATGAGGGGCTGCAGAAATATCGGATTTTCAGTAGTTTCTTGGGATCTAGTTCTTAAGATATTATTATGTAGAAATAATATGGAACATCTGACTGTTCACAGCACGAATCTGTTGAAACTGTGTAAATTTAAACAAATGAGGAACATTATGCACGAAACTAATATTTCTTAATCTTGTGCGTGATGAAAGTAGTGTTAAAGTCCTTCTTAGGAAGGTTTGTGAAGAAAGGGTAATAATTTGTAATACTAACACATTTGCATACTCACTTGGGGTTCCGAGAGTCATTTATCGTTGTTTTCGGATTGCTCAACATTGAAAAAAAAAAAAAAAAAAAGGGAAAAAATGCAGTCGCAACCTGCTAATCGTGTAATCTGTAGGCTTTAAGAATACTGGATATAATGAATCACTGCTAGACACGTAATGCACTTATTATCCAGGCAACTAATCTCTGTTTTGAAGTTTCTAACAATGCCTGTCCTGAGATCGCATTCTATTAAGTGTAAAGTTCCCTAAATAATATTTAAATGAACTGTATGTCTAGAGAAGACAAATAAAACTTCCAGTTACGAACAAGATGGAGATTCTAAAGGGATAAAAAATCTCCGAACTCGTTCATAAAAGACTCAGCCATAGAACTAGAGATGCGTCAACGTTTTGAGAGAGAAAGAGAGAACAGCAATCATTTGATTTAACGATAGTAATTTACTGCGGCATGGCCTTGTCCTACTCACTGCCTTAGTCACTGTTCTCTGAACCACGTCCTGTGGCCTGTTAACTGTCCCACAACTTAAGCGACCGTGGCGAAGGCTTTAAAAACAGAATGTAACATCTGCAAATGTCATATCTTTAAATCTGAAATATTAATGTGGCAGACCAAGGTTCTATTGAAGTGTAGGAATGTAAGCGGAAAACAGTCTGTGACGCTGAGAAAGGTACAAAATTGGTTATCCAGTCGGATAGGAAAGTATGAAGAATCAAGACATAGTGATTTAATGACTCGATCCTTCATACATATAACGATCCAATTTGGGGCATATTCAATGAGAACAATACAGTGG
The DNA here is from genome assembly GCF_048544385.1 of Mastigoproctus giganteus. Taxonomy (NCBI): domain Eukaryota; kingdom Metazoa; phylum Arthropoda; class Arachnida; order Uropygi; family Thelyphonidae; genus Mastigoproctus; species Mastigoproctus giganteus. The sequence goes on along the minus strand of NC_143581.1, from coordinate 169,242,544 downwards.
GCTCAACTTACGATGACATCGACATCCGATATTCTCAGGAACAGATATACCTTCCACACAATCGTTTATTTTAAGGACCGATGATATTTGCAGGTACCGATGTCTTTCCGATATAGCTGGAATGATACATGATTGGAAATTTTCAGAAGCGTGGATTATTCTCAACCAATTAGGATCTTTTTTATTATTTAACGCATGGAGCGCAAAACATCTCTCGTATGATTGTTTCAGATCTATGACGATTTGAAACTTAAAGCTCCATCAACCAGTGACAGTATTGTGCGCTTTGAAGACTTTAAAGCCAGCAGAGGCTGGTTCGAGTGCTTCAAAAAAAGGGCGAATATCAAAAGTGTTGAAAGGATTGGGAAGGCATTCAGTGCTGATAAAAAAGCAGCTGAGACCTTTTAAATTGAATTCCAAGAGTTTGTTGATCAGGAGGATTATCTTCCCCAGCAGGTTTTTAACATTAACGAAACCAGCCTCTTCTGGAAGCGAATGCCCAGGAGAACGTACATTACTAAGGATGAGGCTAGTTTACCTGGGTATAAACCTATGAAAGATAGGCTCATTCTCTTGTTGAGTGCCAATGCCTCTTGAGATTTTAAGCTGAAGCCTTTGCTTATATATCACTCTAACACTCCCAGAATATTTAAACAACAAAAGGTCGACAAAGGCATGCTGGGAGTGTTTTGGTGAAGTAACAAGAAGGTCTGGGTTACAGGATATGTCTTCAATGAATGGGAGCTTGAAGTTTTCTGTTTTCCAGTGAACAGTTATCTTGAGAAAAATAAGCTTCCTGTGAAGGCACTGCTCCTGCTGGATAATGTGCCAGGCCATGATCCCAACCTTGTTCAATCTCTTGAGGCATAATTTGACTTTGTTCAAGTCCAATTTTTGCCCCCCCCCCCCCAACACCACTCCTCTTCTTCAACCAATGGACCAGCAAGTGATTGCTATGTATTATTCCTCCAACGAATTACAGGAAATCAATGTATTATTGGTTTCAACTTACAATATTTTCAACATACAATGGGTTTTGTGGAACGAATCACCATCGCATGTTGGGGTTCCAATGAAAAACATCTGGTCAAGAAAAATGAATTTTTAGTATAGAACATTACTCCCATGGGCTTTAATTACATTGGTGATCATCCTCTGGGTGAAGGGCCCCGTCCTCCCACCTCCCGAGAAGCTGCGGCTAGTTCTCGCCTTGAAGTAAGGCTTCTTGTTCTGGACCTAACGCCCTCGCGAGTAGCATAGTTGGTAAAATAGCCATCCTCCCCACACCGGGAGGAAAAGACCCGAGTTCTACTTACAAACTGAGGTCTTTTCGAGGCCTGAGTTTATGAGTCTTTTTCACAAAGTGGCTGAGTTAGTCAGTCTCTAGCGAGGGTAGTATGGTTTTTTATCCAGAAACTCGGGTTTTTCGTCCAACGACACAAAACTGATCACAGAACACACGCAATTTACAGAGAGAGAGTATAAAATTAATAGGTAACATAGCAGCAAAAGCTCAACAATCATCAGATTTAACGATACTAATTTATTGCAAAAAAAACAAAAAAAAAAAAACAAACAAACAAAAAAAAAACATTATATTTAGGCCACCCGAATAATTAAATTCATCTGCCGTGCCTTATGTCTGTTAATTGCCTTTGGTCTATGGTCGAATTGTCTGTTTTGCTGGACAAAAAATCCCAGTTTCCGGGATAAAAAACCTTGCTATCTACGCCTGAGACCGACTAACTCAGCCACGGACTATTTATTGCAGCATGGCCTTGTCCTACTCAATAGACAGTATATGAGGAGCAATATATTATTCCTTAGTCGCTGATGCTCCTAAAACCTTACTACAACAACAAACATCTGGATCTAACTTGTTCCAAATACCCCAAAAGGTGTGTTTAATTGGATTCACATCTGGGCTTCGAACTCGAAATGGAAAAGTCATCACATTTTTATTTAACCCGATTTTGTACTAACTGTGCTTTGTGACATGGAAAATTGTGATGCTAACACAAATATGTCCCTTCTCTAAAGAACTGCTACGATACAGGGTAAAACAGAATTGTTCAGAATGTCCCAGAAGAACAGTGTGCATAGCGTTTGGGGTCAGGCGCCATCGGTGGTTTCCCATATCCTCGCCATAAGTACTCTGTGAAGAATTAAAATACCACTGTAAAAGCCAGAAAAAAGTGTTGTGTGTTGTATGTGTAAAGTATTGTGTTAGGTTCTGTTGTGTTCTGGCTTTTGGCTGCAGGGCCACTGGTGAGACCCCCACGTTGCCCACAAACACCGCTAAGAGGTAAAGCCAGGTTATCTATTAATCTCTGGCTGGTCTCCACCAGGGTCGTCTGAGCTTCCTGAGCGGAGACCAATTAAAAAAAAAAAGGTAAAGTGCTGGGAAGTACAAAGTATACGGAAGAAATGGGAGTTAAAAGTATAGTAGAGGGGATGTAGTTGAAGGCATTCCCCATAATTAAAAGTGGAAAAACTAAACTATTATTATTTTTAGGCCACTCGAATAATTAAATTCATCTGCCGTGCTGTGTCTTATGTCTGTTAATTGCGTGTGTTCTATGGTCGATTTGTCTGTTTTGCTGGACGTAAAACTAGTTTCTGGGGAAAACCTTGCTATTTCACGCCTGAGGCCGACTAACTCAGCCACGGAGTGAAAAAAGCCCATTAAAGTTCCTTGCGTCATCGACCGGATTCGAATCTGGGCCTTTTCCATCGGTTGTGGAGAGCACGGTGACGATACCACTGCTGTGCTACCGCCCAGACAGCCTGAACAGACAAAAACCAAAACCAAACTATTATTTTAGGGTCGCCCGGTAATTTCATACAAATGCCCATGTGTTTTGTGTCTATAAATTGCGTGTGTTCTTTGATCGATTTGCCTGTATTGCTGGAGGAAAAAAATCCCAGTTTTTGAGGGAAAAAACCCTTGCTATCTGCGCCTGAGACCGACTAAATCAGCCATGGAGTGAAAAAAGCCCATTAAAATTTCTCGTGTCATCGACAGGTTCAAACCCGGACCTTTTCCACCCGGTGTGGGAAGGACGGCGACGAAACCACTGTGCTACTGGCGCAGACATTTTTGATGCAGTACCATCCAGATGAAATATCTGAATCCTAGACTGTGTGGCGTGATTCATCACTCCATATCATTCTGAGATTGCAGTAATGTGCAATGCTTCCATTATCAGCAGCAGGGTAAGCGGTGATTGTATTACTGGAAGATAATTGCGGAAGATAATAAGTGCAAGAGAAACAACCATCAGAAAAACACATTTAAAATAAATTACCACGCTTACACAGTTGTTCATAAGCCGCAATTATCTTCCAGTAATGCAATCACCGCTTACGAACAACTGTGTAAGCGTGGTAATTTATTTTAAATGCGTTTTTCTGATGGTTGTTTGTCTTGCACTTATCCCAGTCTCTCAACTATCTCTTCAGTCAGCTCGTTAAAAATGCCTTTGCAATTTCCTCTCACTACACGTTTCAACTGTTGACGTGTTTTAGGGGTCATTAGTGATAGTCTGCGTGACTTACATGGAATGGTCGCGTTATCTTCCATTAACACACGACGCGTCCAACGTTTGATTTTGGGTGCTCTACTCTTTTAGCTAACTGATGAATGGACATGCACATTATGTGACAACCTACTATCACCCTTCTTGCCCTCGCGGGTAGCGGAATGGTTATAATCACCGTCATCGTCACACCAGGTGGAAAAAGTCCGGGTTCAAATCTCATCAATGACGCCAAGAACATTTATGGACTTTTTTTTCACTCCATGGTTGAGTTAGTCGGTCTCAGGCGAATTTCTTCCTTCGGAAACTCGGGTTTTCGCCCAGCAAACGGGCAAATGGACCAAAGGTCACACACACTCGTAACATACATGATGAGGTTCTTCTCGAGTAACCTTAATATGACAGATTTTTTATCACACCTCTTATGAAGAGGTGTGATAAAAAAGAGTTATACTAGAGTTATATATTTTAATACTAGAGTTATATATTTTAATTTGCTAGAGTTATATATTTTAATTTGCACTTTAAAAAGTATTTATTTACCTAGATTTTATTAATTCACGTAGCCTGTTGTAAAGATAATTTCTTTAGGCGAGTCAAGGTCATTCAATAGCTATTCCAGAACGTATTCACCCTACAATTCCACCACGTCTTATCAACAAGCTATTGGTCTTAGAAACATACTGCATACGTAAGCAGTGGGACCACGAATTATGCTGGTGAAAGGTAGAAGGAATGAGCGAAGAGAGCAGCTAACGGATGACCTTCAGTCACCAATAGGAGTTCTGTCCACAATAGTATCATAGATAGGTTAGTTAAATAAAGTCAGCAGTGGAAAAAGACATTCAGAGTTATATTTAAAAAGTATGTAAATGAATAGCGCTGGTTTAGGGTAATCGTAGACGTAAAGGTTATGGAACGTTGTATAATTCGGATTTCTGTTGTATCGATCTTTCTCTGACAAAATTGAGGACAACAACAACTGTAAGTCATTTTTTAAGTTTTGAGATTATATTTATGTAATTTTCCCATCATTCATTCCTTTTGTATTGAGCTTCTATAATATTTTTTCATGGGATATATACACAAAACTCCAATGGTGATTCGTTTATAGTATTCACACTGCGCATCTAAATCAGGTCACTATTATGAAGAAACCGTACGTAATTTATATTTTAGCAGTTTGTTTTGTTCATGGAGTGCAGCTGAAGTTGTCTGTGTAGATAAAAATGCGTATGGTCTGGTAACAAAACAAAACATGTCCTACCTATTTTCCTCGACAGGATAATGATTTGAAATAAAATAACACAAGCAGCTCGTTCTCTACAACCTATAAATTATGAAAATACATGCTGCGAATTAAGTCCTCGTAAGAGAATGTTCAATATGCTTAGCACGTCATACAGAGAAGCCAGTGAGAGAAAATAGTTATCTCCAGCTGGTAGACCTGCATGCAGACACGCCTTTACCACATAGTGGAAACTCAGCAACACACAAATGAATGTGGGATGAGCTACTCAATATCGCTTTATAATAATGGACAGTTGCTAAACGAGTTATGCCCAGCATGCATTATTTTTTTTTATACGTCACCTTGAACCTTACATGACAGTCCTTGATGGAGTCGGGTACTTGTGGAAACCAGGGGTTTCCTGAAACCTTCTGGTTTATTGCTGAAACTGTTTTTTTATAAGCATAAGAATTCCACCATCTTGGTTTTCGATTGTAGAAAGATTGGAGTGGTAAATAACTTTTTATGTTCAGCAATGATTTTTTATATTGTAGATTGAACGATTGAGGTTTTGTTTGAACAATTGAGGATTGAACAATTGATTCCATGCACTTTGACGAGCATGATAATTTTTGATTTAAAACCAACCCACAAAAATTTCTTCTTTCCCATTGCGAGGTTGCTCCTCCCTTTATTTTACTCGTAATAATCGTTTTGATTTCCATATTGAGATAGTGAATGTTCAAAATTTGCATAATGGGATATTTTCATGTTGAGGTATTTCTATATTAGATGGTTAAAAATTGAATTCAGTAAATGTTCTAAATTTATGAAATTGTTTTTTTTTTTATATCCTAAATTATGACACGACGTTTTGTTCAACTATTCTCTTAAAAATTAATCAAAATTAACAATTTTATTTGCATATTGTTCGCAAAACTCATGTGAAGCATATCAGAATAATAATGTGTAAATATTTTCAGTATATTATACAAAAGAACACTGTTAAACGTGAGCTTCAAATCTTATTACCCTGACTCATTGCCATGAAATCACTTTTTGTTCGCTCGGCTGAAGGAATCACTTCGAAAACCGATTTAAATCTTCCAATACCATCAACACGGCTGTCAGATGGTCATTTAGTCGTCAGCACGGTTGATTATTGTGCTTCGATTGATTGCCAGCCTCGCCGATGAGAGACATACGCCAACCTTAGCGAATATTACGTTAGTAGGGGATTGATTCAGGATGTTGTAGCGCATTTTCTATTGATTACTGCTATGCATATCTTTCTCTTTATTTTTGTGCATATACTGTACAGTAAACTGTGATACAGCGAATTAAATGAATGTGATTCTGTTTCGAGACCCGCTACGATTTTGGGTCTCGAAACAGGTTTTATAAGTTTAAATAAATAGGAATTTGTTATTAATTTCTCAGATCAAATATACAAAACTAGAAATGATTTCCATAAATGGAAGTCAGGTAGTCTTTACGTTTAGCTGATGAGAATTAAAATTTCATTATTTCAAATTATGATAACGCAATATATATTTTTAATATAATGTTTTCAAAATGACTGATCTTTGGATTTTTGGGCAATTTGTATACTTTTGAAAAATGGACACCAATGTATATGCAACAGATTTTTTTCGCATCATATTGGTGTCAGACAAGTATGTTGACTATTTTTCCATGTCTCTTCATGGGTTTCTCCGACTCTTGTAGATATTTTTTAAGTTTATAAGAGTCACGATCTACCTTTACTCGACTTATTTGAGGACTGGCTTTATTAAGGTTCACAGTACGGCGTTGTGATCCGGTTGGAGTTTAATTAGTAGGGTCGGTTGCTGAGGAAAGAAATCACTGCCATTCTCGTTGGTTGGCTATTTGGAATTTTCATAGTGCATTGACTACTTTGGTCATAGTACATTGGTTCATCGTGTTAATTCTTTTCGTCAGTGAGTTGTAAATTACTGGTATAAGTTAAGGGCGACGGTTTAGAAAATTCATAGCTCAGCTGGGTCGATACCTACGGAAGGAGTGAACCCTATTTCGTTCAGTGTGTGCTATTGGTAGATAATATTTAAGTCTAAAAATCTGCAATATACAAGTTTTGAAGAGAAAAACTAGGAAGTTCAGTAGTGCTTGCCCCCTGAAAACATAATTATTAGTAGAAACCAACTTTTTTTTTTAATGGTCACGTTCATGACCACTGGAACAAATGAACCGTTTCTTCTAAACTAAACTGAGTGGACAGAAATCATGCGATACTGCCAAGTAACGGGTAGGCCCACCTTTTTCTCGGATAAAGGCAGTCACACGGCGAGGCACTGAGTCCACTAGTTCAAGAAAGCGTTCCACAGGTGTTTCCATCAGCGCTTGCTGCACTGCTGTCAATAATTCCGTCGCATTCCTGGGTGGAGGATCCAAAGCTCGAACGGACCTTTCCACAGCATCCCAGAAATGCTGCACAAGGTTCAAGTTCGAGACACGGAGTCCATTCCATGGTGGTAAAATCAGCGGAATGCTTTTAGAACCATGTTCTAGTCACCACAGCTCTGTGGAGGGGCGCGTTGTCCTGCTGGAAGAGTCCATTTCCCTGTGGGTGCAGGTAACTATGAAGGGATGCAGATGTTCTCCAAGGATGACCTGGACAGTTCAGAGATGCGTCTAGACGTACCACAGGTGCCAATGTGCGCCAGTAGAACACGCCCCAGACCATTACCGACCATCCACCCGCCTGAACAGTTCCTTATTGGCATGACGGGTGCATAGCTCTGTGCGGTTTCCGCTTTATACACACCCTCCCGTCCGCTCGAAATAACTGAAGACGGGACTCATCGGACCAAGAGACCCGTCTCCAATCATCCAAGGTCCAGTGCCAATGTTCTTTCTCCCAGTTGAGGCGTAGAGTCCTGTGTCGTGGTGTTAGCAATGGGACTCTGGTGGGTCGGCGGTTCCCATAACCTATTGCGGCTAATGATCGCCAAATGGTCTTGGTGGAGACGTTTCTGGCATCTCTCTCGTTGAAGTCGGCAGTGATTTGTGTCACTGTCGTTCTCCGGTTGGCTGAAACAATGCGAGACAGACGTTGATGGGTAAGTTCCTCCACCATCTTTCTCGCCCACAGTGCTGTCCATGATGGGATGTTATTCCGGAAATGGCGTATTCCCGCTCTTGATACTGCAATTTCTGTACTACCTCCGAGTTATAGAGGGACTCATGCGTTGGACATCCACTATCATGCCTCTTTCAAAGTCAGCTAACTCACGATGTTTATCCATACTGACATCGAGTTACCGTCTACGTGAGCGCAATGTATCCATATACATGCCAAGCGGGGTTTGTCCACTGGTGAGAGGGATGACAGTGTCGCGTTGCCCAGGAGCCAGGCATCCCATAAATTCTGTCTTTTCAGTGTACACGTATCTGTTTCTTACTTACTACCTTCAGTGGACAGAAGTTCGCAGACCCCTTCCATCAAGCCACCTTTTTTCACAGTATTCTTGCTCCAAAATCATCATGTGGGCCCAATAATTTTTCGAGTGCGCTTGGGAAATTGACTTAATCCTTTGATTTATAATACTACTAGTTTTTCCATGGAAACATCGCCACTAATGTTAAATCACTTTGAAAACACTGAAATTTCAGTTTTATTTTTCTGCCCAAACATATTCAATGGCGTTCATGTCGTACCAATATTGGGTAATCTCAAAACTACGAAACCTTTCTGTGCAAACATTGCATCAAATGTACAGGGTTGTTAAAATTAAAGTATCCCTATGTAGAGAGCTCTGGAGCGAGTTCTAAGGCTCGTACTGAAGAGAAATTTGGACAACAGGTACAATAAAGAATACGCTCACCGTTTATAGAAAAAAAAAATTAGGTACAAAATTTGTCACTGTATGGCGCTGTGTCATTGTATGGCTCGTAACTAAGCATTATTTGCATAATTGTAAGTTATTGCTACAGCGCCACTACTCAGCTCTACTGTACTGTATAAAAGCAAAGCAGTCTCTTCAAAATCATGATGTTTGAATCAAGTAGATGTTTGCCTGCATTACAGCAGCAATGTCAACAACGTTGCAGAAAAAAGCGCTTTTAGTGAAGCTGTATTATCAGAACAGCAACAATGCAGCTGCGGCTATCAGAGAATTCCGGCGTCAGAAGGCATGGACCTATGACTGTTTGCACTGACCGCAAAATAATTGCGAAATTTGAAGCGACAGGACATCTTGGTGTTCAACCAGGTACAGGTCGAAAACGAGTGGACTCCTCTCGTATCTTCAACACGAGAGGAGTCCACTCCTCTCGTGTTGAAGATATGGCTATGGCTGTCGTGGATTTATCAAGTCAATCTCCATGTGGTAGCGCAAGTGTGCCAGCTGTTTCTCGTGAAGTGGACATGCCGTATTCCAATGTAAGGCTAGTAATGCGTCAGGTGTTGCGGTACTATCCTTACAAGATGCACATGCTACAGCAGCTAAAGCATGGTGATGCAGATATTCGTTTCACATACGCACTTCAGTTTCTGGAGCGAATGACAGTGGATATCACTTGGCCATGGAACATCCTTTGGAGTGATGAAGGCCACTTCTGCTTAAGTGGACAAGCGAATACGCACAACTGTCGCTTTTGGGCAACAGAAAACCCTCGAGTTATCCAACAGGTCCCGTTGCATTCTCCAAAAGTGACAGTGTGCACAAGTGTGGATTTACGGTCACATTCATGATTGGGCCATATTTTTTTTTGAACAGGTAACACCGACTGGACTCCGCACCTGTCCCGCCAATGGACAGCGATATTATGAAATGTTGGAAAATTTCACAATACCAGAGCTGCAACAATGTGCGTGCCTTCAGGATACCATATTCATGCAAGATGGTGCACCACCCCACACCCACCGTTGTGTCCAAAGATTGCTAAAGCAACACTTTACAGACGAACGGGTCATCAACTGTTGTTTCCGGATACCCCTTGGCCACCCCGATCACCGGACCTCACCCCATGTGACTTCTGGTTGTGGGGTTTTTTGAAGAACCAGGTGTATCGGGAAGGATATCAAACTCTAGCAGATCTGAAGGACAGTATTAGACGTCATGCGCTGGCTGTTCCAATTGACATGTTACGTTCTGCTGTAGAAAATGCTGTTCTTCGAATGGAAACTGTTGTTGACCAAAATGTAGGACGCATTGAACAATTGTAGCGCTGCTCAAGTGATTTCTATTTCCACAGCGCCATATAGTGACAAATTTTGTAACTAATTTTTTCCCCAATAAATGTCGAGCGCATTCTTTATTGTACATGTCCAAATTTCGCTTCAGTACGAGCCTTAGAACTCGCTCCAGAGCCCTCTACATAGAGATACTCTAATTTTAACAACTCTGTATATTTCTTATTCGGAGGAGTATTTCATCTAACCAAATCTAAAAGTTCAACTTTTCTTAATGATTCGCTGCAGGGTATATTGTTCCTAGACAACCAAACCATTATTTCTTCTTTTCCATTTGATTTTGGAGGTTTATTCAACTGAACAGAATGATAAGACGCATTGTCGATTATTATAACAGAATTTTCTGGCAGGTTAGATAAAAGTTTTTCAGTTGTTCATTTTTCAAAAATGATTAAGTTCATTTGGTCGTGATACTCTCCCGTAGTAGCATTTGCTTTCTAGGTCAAGTAAGAATTAGAAATAAACCCTCTTTCTCACTCCGCAATACGTTTTCTAGACGCATTTCCTGATTCACTAACACCTGAAATAACTTGAACTTGCTAACATTTTCCGCACGTCAAATTATTGTCGATCCAGGTTTCGTTAATGTAAACAGCAAAAGTCTCTTCATTTTTATCCATTTCCTGTAAGTACTTCGTTCTCTTAAGTATGATGTCATTTCTCTCCATTAAAATTTTCGAAAGTAGAAAAGGATGTGATTGTTCCTTTGTATAAATAATGTTATCGTTTATACAAAGGAACTATTCTATATGTGAGAAATATTCTATATGTGAGAGAAATGTTCTGTACAAAGGAAATGTTCTATATGTGAGACGACATGTAGAATATTTTAAACAGGCAGGAGGCTACATTTGAAGAAAGATGCTACTAGAATGAGTTCAAAGTAGGACAACCAGATTGGTGAGGAGTGCTAATCAAAAATATAAGATGTGGACTGTAAAGCGTAGCAACAAGACATCTTAGAGGAACTTATTGTGGCACATAAGATGCTGAACAGAACCAGAAAAATGAACGATAGGGTAAATTTTCGCTGGTAGGAGAAACAAGACCTAGGAGACGTAAACAAAATCTGGTGTGGGGGATTAAATTGCGAAAATTCTATAAATAAATAAATTTATTTATTTATATTAATTAAATATAAAAATCCTGGATTATTCGTTTTGTGCCATAGCGATCAAATTCGTGTTTACCGTACTCTCACATTGGGGGGTGGGGGGAAAGACTTGGTTTCGAATCCTATCAATGACGCGAGAGAATGTTGTGCGTGGGTTGCATGGTTTTTCATCCAGAAAACCAACCAAAGAATTCACTCAATTGCAGAAAACATTATTTTTATTCTTTTATTTAATGTATTGCGGACTCTCAAGTAACTTTTGACCTCCCCACCGCGTGTTTCGTACAGATAAAACCCAGCAAAAAAAAAAATAATAAATAAATAAATAAAAATAAGAGTTTCTGTAATGTCTATGTCCAAATCAGGAATGTAATTCTTAGAAATAAGATATCACATTCTAGAATTCGTCAAAGGTAGAGATGAGTATGGGTAGTCCATTATTAACCGTCAGTACAGTACTGAGTTTAAATTCTGAAAAGTTTCTTCTGACGACTATGTTCTCTTCGGGAATGTAATACTCATAGATAAGATATCACATTCTATTGTAACATCCAAATTGTTGTCAAGGTAGGAGTGACATACCGTCTCAGTATGCTGACGCCTCAAAAATTTAGGTGCTTTTGCGTTTAACACCCATCCATCCAACCCCATCATAGGCCCTCTACCATGGATAAGCGTTGCTTATATTTTGAACTCCTTGATGATCATGAAGACCAGATTCCATCCCAATTCCCCACAGACTACAGCATATAATCAATATAAAGACTTTACGCCTTGACCAAATTAGTCGGTGTTTGTCTGGGACTTGTCCCAAAAATTAAAACAAACAACAAACAGTAGCATCAGGACACACACACGCACGCTACATATGTTGAAGAAGTGACAGCACAGCTGTCGAAAGCGTCCTGACCATAGTTCTTTTGTAACTATATTCTTGGGTTAGTGCTACACCCAAGCTTTCAATTTCATTAGTGTGATACCAACCACAGAGGATTCTTTCACACAAGAGCACAGTAATAATTGCCGTCTAACAAATAGTTTACTCTTTATAATCTGAAAAGCGGAGTGGCCTGCTTAGGTCGTTAAGTGTCCACTAATGCAAGTACAGGGGTCGTCCGGAAACTAACGACGCCTGTACTTGCATTAGTAGACAGAAGACATCACTTTACGAGTAAATACGTACATTATAAAACATTTAGGAGAGCGTTTTGCGTCATTTAAGGCGCCTCCGTAGCCAGGTGGGCAGGAGCAGCAGTGCGTAGTACACGTTTCTTGATTAGACCGGGGTTCGAGCCCGTCACCACCAAATACGAAGGATGCGGGGAATTTTTGTTTGTTATTTGGTTTTTAGGAGCATTAGCAACTAAGGCCATATTGCTCAGGGGATATGCGTTGGTCATTCCCTGACCTTTCCGCATCCTCCGTATTTGGTGGTCACGGGCTCGAACCCCGGTCTAATCAAGAAGTGTGTGCTGCACACTGCTGCACCTGGCTACGGAGGCGCCAGGTCAGGGAATGACCACCGCATATCCCCGGAGCAATAGTTGCTAATGTCCTTAGTTGCTAATGCTCCTAAAAACCAAATAACAAACAAACAGCATCATTTAAGGGGTGGCTGGGGTAACAAAAATATTTTCTCAGTTTCGAGTTTCGAAAACAGTGTTCAGATAAGTTGTATTTAGGCATACGCTTCGGGAAATATTTTCAATAGAAATCAGTTGAAATTTCTCGCATTTAGTTCCTTCCATCAAAAAACACTCGTATGTAACTGAAATATATCAAAACATCTCTTTCATACCAAGTCCTTTCTCTTGGCTAGAATAGACTATGAATGAATTACATTGAATAGTGTGTGTATATATATATAAAAGGACTTTAAAATCGGTGTTCCTTGCCGTAAGAGGTCGCTGTAAATAATGTGTCCTACTTTGTGTTTTGTTGTGTTAGCTCTCCCAAGCAGTGCACATCCAGTTAGAAAAGAGCAAGACAGAGACATTATAAATCACTTCTCAGAAGGAGTCGACGTAATAAGGTCGCGTTGTTTGGTGACCTAGTTTAGTTCTTTTACAACTTTGAAAATATTTTGCTTACTCTTCTACAGTTTCATTCTACTTGTTTATGACCAAAGCTTTTAATGTTGATAGCTAAAGAAATAATACAGGGATGGAATCCGATTATACGCTATCATTGTTTTTTCCAAAGTCCCCTGCTGTGATTAGATACGAGGTTCTTGGTTCTAAATTGTGGCTTTTTCTATGAAACGTCGACCAACCACATGTCTAACAGAGATGGTACAGTAACTTAATTCCATTGTATGCCTTGTAACTTGATTATGCTTTTGTAACCACGTCAATTAGAACATTTAAATTTGACAAGGGTATATTTAGCGTGAACCAGTTTTTAATAATTATAATGCCAATGTTTAAATGTCTTGTAGTAACATTCCATTTCGGGGCCAACCATGATGGGACACGTTACTCTTAGTTACATGTTACTGTTAGTATAATACTAATACTAAACGTTTGCGCTTAAATTCCTATCGCGGACAGGACGAATTCTTTCCAAAGTCTTTTTGTTTCACTGGGGACTGTAGTTAACCAGAGGCTGGGAAAGTTCTGTTTTATATAGGTTATTTCCCTTTCGACCTTAGAATAGGCGCAGTTAGAAAGTTCCTTTGGATATACGACGAGGTTTGATGACAATGATGGAAGAAGAGTCGAGAGTAATAACCAAGATATTCTGCTTCAACAAGACCTAGAAAATTATTCAGAAAAATAGTAGTTAAGGAACAATATCGACAAGGTTCTGCATTTGCTACTAACTACAGGGTCTTTGGTATTAATGTTAGTATTAGCCATGTAGTGCAAGGAAGTCACAGGCTTTTGCTGCACCGGTCAAAAAAAAAAAAAAGAACCAACTCAGATAAGAAAATACAAATTATGCATTTCCCTCCTCATGCAGGTAACTATCCAGTTACCCTTTGAATTTCTTCAAACTGTCAGCCTCAACTACCTGCGAAGGCAACTTGTTCCAGCAATCAACATCCTGTTGGCTAAAAGAAAACTTCCTACAATCTAGTCTAAACCTCTCCCTCTGTAGCCGACCGGGCTAGCCGAGTGGGTAAAGTACCTGCCCGGCAACCCAAAGGTCGCGGGTTCGATTCTCGCCTCGGGCTTGGATCAAAGTACTGCAAAAACCTTGGGAGGTGCAATATGGCCACAGAAGCCGATGCGCCAACAACTACCAAATCAAAAAAAAAAAAAAAAAATCTCCCTCTGTAATCTGAATTTATGGCCCTTACTTCTGGAATTCTTCATAAGAGTGAAAATTCCGCCTTCACTCATTTTATCAATCTCTCTCTCAGAGCCTTATAAACCTCAGTCAGTTTACACAGAAGGTGCTTGGTTGTGAATTCTTTGCTTGTGCGGTCGCCCTTTTGTCGATCTCACCAAGCGAATTGCCCATCTTTGGACTCTTTCAAGAAGCTCAACGTCTTTTTTTTCAGATGAAGTCTCCTTCATCAACACAATATTCCAAATGTGGTCTTACAATTGCTTTGTACACTGGGTTTATGGCGCCCCCTATCTCTACAGGATAATACTCCGTAAATCATTGATAGGATATAATGGGCTTTCCTGGTCGCCTGTTTACATTCCTTAGAAAATTGCATATCTGCCCTTATAGAAAATCCCGGGTCCATTTCTTCCTCTATTGTTTTTAATATGACCCTAGCGTGTAAGTTATTTTGGGGTTGCTATTTCCCAAGTGTAAGATCTTGCATTTTGCTGAATTAAAACATAGCTGCCACTTTTCTGACCATTCTAATAGTCTGTTCAAGTGATCCTGAAGGAGCGCTGCTTGTCACTGATCATTAACGGCTCTCCCAATTTTTATGTCTTTGCAAATTTTGACATCAGGCCCCTCATTACTTCATCGATGTCGTTAATGAAAATCAGAAATAACAGCTGCCCAAGAATCGATCCATACGGGACCCAACTTCTGACACTACACCAATCTGAAGAATATTCGCTAATCACAACCCTCTGCCTTCTTCCCTGCAGTCACCTTGCATTCCATCTTAGAATCTTTCCAGTAATCCCAACGTGTTCCAGCCTATACAGTAACCTCTCATGAGGGATTGAGTCAAATGCCTTATGAGTCAAATCCAAGTAAACTATGTCGAAATTGTTCCCTACATCTAGCTCGTGAGTAATTATGCCAAAATAGTTTACCAGATTAGTTAAACATGATTTTCCCTTAACAAAATGACGTGTGTCCTTCAGAATCCCGTTTCTATATAAATGTCCCTGAAATGACTCTTAATCATTGCTTCCAAGATTTTCTCTATCACTGAAGTCAGGCTAACACCGGCCTGTAGTTACCGACTTCATTCTTAGCACTACCTTCATGTATTGACGATACGCTGACACTTCTCCAGTTCAAAGGAATCTTTACCGAGTGCAACGATTCCTTCATAATTAACCTCAATGGTTCAACACACTCTCTGGCCGCCTCCCTCAAAATTATTGAGTATATGCCATCAACTCCAGGAGTATTACTTGTATTTGGGCTCGAAAGTTGCCGAGTGGTCAGGAGCGGGAGTGTAGTAGCACACGCTCTTTGAGTAGACCGGGGTTCAAGCCCCTGACTGCTGAATACGGTCGATCTGCCAACCCGCACTGGACCAGCGTGGCAGATTATGGTCCATTTCCCTCAGCATGAATTGTTGAGGAGGCTTCCATCCTGCAGTGGGTTGATAATGGCTGCACTTTACCTTTTACATTTCAAAATCACTTATCTCTTCCTCACGCTCATACCTTTTACCGTCCATGAAGAGTCTTTCATCAGTAAAGACCGATGCGAAATATCTATTCAATTCATCGGCAATATCAGCTAGGTTATCTAAGATTTTCCCAGTCCCGTTATATAAGGAAGAAGAAAACCTGAATGGTTTTCTTCTTCGTATTCACATACATGAAAAATTCCTTATTCCCATTATTTTCTCTCTTAGTCAGAGCTTTCTCATACTCAGCTATCGTCTCCCTAACCTTATTTGTAGTGCGGTTGCAGATCAACTTGTAGCTGTTGTAGGCTTCAGTGCTTTTTGTCGCTCTATTACTTTCCCATGCTATCTACCAGACCGGCCAGCTCTGTATTCATCCATCTTTGCACTATTTCATGCCATATTTCCTCAATGTACTTATGCATTCATGGCTTTTGTGATTTAAGTGTATTATACTATTGATTTAAATGTATTATATAATTCAAATGTATTAGCACTCCCTCTGCAATCCGCACAATTAATAGATGCCACGTAGCGCTTTAAAGTGTCACAGTCCCCTTTTCTGAAATTAAAAACGTACCTTTACCTTTAATTACCAAAATATCTTTCTTCATCTACCAACTAACGACTGCGTGATCCCTGCCTGCTAATGGTTCCTGTCATCTGATTCGTGAATAATGAAAATTCTTCTAGAATATTCTTACCCCTAGTGTTTTCTATGTTTTAGATGGATGAAAAGAATGTTCGGATAACGGTACAGTGAGATAAGAAGTTTCCAGAGCATCCCAGACGAATTGCCAGTATGACGCATTGGGATCTATCAATGATGTGTAGGAGTTACTGGAAGCAAAGAGATAATTATTTCATTGTACGTTGCCTGGACACTTCATAAGAACCACAAACAGCGTGCTTGTCCGCCTTTGGTCGGGATACTGCTTCAACACTACGTTGTGTCGAGTCAACAAGGTGTTGAAAAATGACAGGAGGAACATAAGACCATTCATGTAAAACAGTTGTCTGCAATTTTTATGCCCAACGACACCTTTCCAGTTAATTCTGCAGATGCTCAAAAGGACTGACCAGGGGATTGGGCTGGGCAGATCGGTTAAGTGAAGTCTTCGGAAACCACCCTTTCATACATTTGGCGGGATGAATGGTTGTACTGTTGTTTTGAAAGCGCCCCGTCCAGAGGAGTAAACACAACGTTTCTGGGTATACTTTATCTGCAATGATGTTTAGATGCACTCTGGCGTTCATGGTACTCTCCAGTAGGGTGGCAACCAAGGGTATTCAACCCCTAGTAACCTGTATTGTCAATACGCAAAAGGATTGTTGTTGTGACTCATGTGTCTGCGCGGTAGCACAGTGGTATCGTTACCGTCCTCCCCACACCGGGTGGAAAAGGCCCGGGTCCGAATCCTGTCGATTACGCGAGAAACCTTAATGGGCTTTTTTCACTCCTTGGCTGAGTTAGTCGGTCTCAGGCGTAGATAGCAAGTTTTTTCCTCCTGAAACTAGGGTTTTTCGTCCGGCAAATCGACCATAGAACACACGCAATCTACGAACATAATATACAATGTACGGCAGATGAATAAAAATATTCGGGTGGCCTAATATAATAGTTGGGTGTTTTTTTTTTTGTTGTGACGTGTGGTTTCATCCATGAGTGCAACCTTCTGTTGCTGCTAAAAAACCTAAATTGGGACTCGTCGAACGGCAAGATTTTCTTCCACTCCTCCTGCATCTATCCTTTGCGTTTCTACCACAGACTCATCCTTATTTTACGGAATGATATTGGAAATCGTGGGAGTTCTTTGCATGGTACGGGTATTGATGCCCTGTGACGCCCCTGCATAAAACACAGAAGTATATTGTTCTGTCGCACAACCCCACTTCGTAATCCACTTCATTGAACGAACACCTCTATTCGTCACCTAACATTTACGGTAGCAGTTGAGTCTATTTACAGATGGTTTTTCGGGGCGTTTTTCCATTGGTTTCTATCGAAACTATGAAAATCTTGCGACAGTTTGAACAATTCTACCTTAATTATACTGTTACAATTTTTTTTGGAGAGGGAACGTATTTATATCAGCATAACAATGTTCCTTTTCCCGAAGCATCTACAAAATCTGCAATTTACGGCCCAGAGCTCAGATCTGAATCCAGCTGAACAATTTTGGGGGTGTATTGGAACAACAACCGAGAACAGAATTTCGCTCCTCTTTACCTTAAAAGAGGAGCAAAAGTAGGTCACAATCTGCACATTAATAAGCTTGAGATCCCATGGACTTTAATTATTGATATCATTAAAGCCCATCCGGCTCATACTCGATATTAAACATTTCTTTTTTTATAACCAGATGTTATCTTTTACCAGATGATATTACCAATAATACATACTGGAGAATTGGCTTCAGTGTGATGCTACATATGTTGATTAACACTGAACGTCAATAAGTACAACTTTCTATGCGTGGCACATGCGATTGTGCCATGCCACTATAAATTCAGCATCCTGCTCAATTTGTAGCTAGACATCGTGTACTAAGAGCGATTAGAAATGCTTCATTATCACTTCATCAATGGCTGGAACCGCCGTTTTTGCTCTTTCATCAGATATAAGAAATAGGAGCAGCATTTCATTTATCCAAATAGAACCAATTCGCATTTTATATGGAAGGTGTCATGGTAATAACGATTGGAGAGCATATGGTTTTAAAGCTTGTTGGATGCGCGTAATGATGTATGATTAATAGGTAATGATGAATGGGGAGCATATGGTTTTGAAGTTTGTTGGATGCGCTCGTTTAGAATGATCTAAATTCTTCTGACAAATGAAAGTAACACCGGTCTTCATCAATTTGGACAAAATTCTCGTAGTTTCCTGAAATTTCGACAGATTCTCGTAGGAAACGTGTTCAAAAACTGAGATATGTACTTAAAAAGTTCTCATAACTTTCAATTGTCAAATATTGTAGGTTAATGACCGAAAACCAAGACCTGTAGTATGTTGAATCATCTATTTTATCTATTACATTTTTTTCTGGAAGATTCGTGAGATTTCTAGAGCATTCGGGAGCTTCCTACAACATTCGAGATTGTTCCGAAACATTCTATAATATTTTACGTGTGGAAGAAAGGTCAGGATGTTTCTGGAAGGTTTTATAACCTTCGACAGAGTTCTCTAGAAATATTTCGAGCCTTCTAGAAACTTCTCTACCGGTATATAAGTGGGTTCTGCACCAAGCAGGCATTTTCGTATTTCAAAAAGTGTATGTTTTAGAGAGCGAGTGGTGAACGAAGTGAACAAGAGTTTTAGTGAATTAGTGTTTATAAACAAGTGTTGTGTGCATAAGTGTAAATTGTGAACTGCGTTTAAATTAGAAATAAAAATCTACAATTTTTTAATTGTATTCTTATGTGCGCGTATCTCAAGTGTACATGAAATATTCTTGCTGAAATTAGCTCTTGCTACATTTTCGGAGAAGTGGTATTAAAATCGCAGCTTAAGCCACTGTCACAACTTGTGAGAAAAGCCTATGAACTCTATTTTGGATGTAAGGTCGGAGATCAAGATAAAGTATGGGCTCCAAAGATTTCCTGTAGCTCATGTTCAAGGACATTTACAGGCTGGCTTAGAGGTAATCATAAATCGATGCCTTTTGCTCTTCCGGTGATATGGCGGGAACCTCGAGATAAACGATTGTTACTTTTCCATGACCAATATTTCTGGTTGTTCTGGGACATCCAAGCATAAAGTAGAGTATCCCAACATACTTTTTCTCCAAGGCTAGTTCCTCACGATGATACAATGCCATGCCAAAGCCACAAGAAATTTATGGACTTAACTTTGATTCAGAATCAGAAAAGGAGTCTCCAGAAGATGCCGAACTCGGAACGAGTACAGATCCAAACTTTTCAACTTTTGATACGGCAAAGCTGCATCTAATCACTGAAGCAGAATTGAACGATTTGGTCAGAGATGTGGACCTCTCCAAAACCAAGACTCAATTACTAGGATCACGGCTTCGGCAGTGAAATCTTCCTTAAAAGGGTGTCAACGTGTCTTTTTATAGGAAGAAGCAATCAGAAATAACGACCTATTACACCATGGATGGTGCTTTGGTTAATTGTAACAATGTCCATTAATTAATGAAAGAGTTACATCTCGAGCACGTCCCCGAGCAGCAGAGGCTTTTCATTGATTCATCCAAGGTTAGTTTGAAAGCAGTTTTACTCCGTAATGGAAATAAGTATCCATTTATACCATTGGCCCATGCAGTTCACACGAAGGAAATATACAAGAACCTATAGGTTCTTTTGCAAAAAATATGCTATCAAGAATACAAATGGAACATCTGTACCAACCTAAACGTGGTAGCTTTGCTAACTGGGCTGCAAGATGGATACACTAAATACTGTTGCTTTTTATGCTGGTTGGACAGCCGGGCGAAGAATTGCAACTACAGGGTGAAAAAAAAAAATGCCCAGACCGTTAAGAAACTATACCAGGCCAGAAAAACGTAACATATCCTCCTTTGGTGGATAACTCAAAAATCTGTTTACCTCCACTGCACATCAAGCTAAGTTTGATAAAAATATTTGTGGAAGGGATGGACAAAACAAGAGAAGGATTTGTTTGAGGCAAAAGTTTCCACGAATCAGTGAGCCAAGATAAAAGAGAATTTTTTTGGGTTCTGAAATCAAACTGCTGTTCCAAAATGAGGAATTCACTAAAAAATTAAATGCTACAGAAATAAGAGCCTGGAAGGCATTCGAAAACGTCTGCCGGAACTTTTTAGGTAATGAGAAATCACAAAATTAAGTGAAACTGTGGATCAGCTAATTTTAGCGTACAGAGAGTTTGGATGCAACATATCGTTAAAGCTCCATTTCCTACATTCTCATTTAGACTTTTTCCTGAAAAATTGGGAGCAGTCTCCGATGAACAGGTGAAACTATACTATAGGTTCTAATACCTCTCGTGTTTGGGGTTCTCATAAAAAAAAAAAAAAAAAAAAAAAATGGAAAAAAAAGATACCAGGGAAAACGGAGTCCAAATACCTTGGCAGAATACTCTTGGAATCTCGTATGGAAGACACCAATTGTAAAAGGAAAAAAAAAAAAAAAAAACACCGATAAAATAAATATATTTTATCGGTTTACAATCGGTGTCCCAGACACCGATTGTAAAAGGAAAAAAAAAAAAAAAAACACCGATAAAATAAATATATTTGTTATTAGATAAACATTTTTGTAAATAGAATAAGGGTAGTAGATCCATCGTTCAATATTTAGTACTGTATATAACATTTTCTTAAAATATATGAAATATTTTTTTACTAGAAACTTAGTTTTTGACTTTAATCCCTTCTCCTTAAAATTAGTGGGTGTTACAGCAATATGGTTGCCATATTTGAATTCAGCAACGTACAATCTACAAGATTCACCATGAATTTTAACATGGAGCGAAAAAAATTGTTTCTTTTTTCCGATCAGTTATTTATTATTATTATTCAAAGGAGAAATTATATAGTTTCCTCCTTCAGTAAAGTTCTAGGCCAGTACACGAATCTAAAGGAAATGCTTCGTGATTCATGATAATCGATTGATTTTTCCTGCATACTACTTGATGATGTCATAATTACGCGCAACAAAATAGCATGTAGAGGAGAATTAAATATCCAGGTTGGCTGCCATAAACGAGGCCATAAACCGAGTGTTGTTATAGGGTTTTAGAGCACCAGAAACTTAGGCCATATTGCACTGTATAAAATATGTTTGTGCAAATTGCATGTGTTCTGTGGTTTGTTGGAAGAAAAACCTCGAGTTTCCTAAAGAAAAAACCATGCTACCCTCGCCTGCGACCGACTAACTCAGCCACGTTGTGAAAAAGGTCCATAAAAGTTCCCAGCGCCTCATTGACAGTATTCGAACTCAGGTCTTTTCCTCCCGGTGTGGGAATAATGGTTATGAATTTTGATGAATTTGTGGGTACGAATTTCGATCATTAAGGTAATTAATTCGAGTTTTTTTAATCTAAGTTTAAAATGGCAAGGATCTGCGTTAAGATCATAAAAAAAATCGTGAAGTAGTCTAGTATTTAACTGTCAGAGTGCAGAAGCACATGCGTTTGAGTGGACTGTATTTGAATCCGGCAAAATATGGTAAACGATTGTATTCATTATCGAAATGATTAATTGTAATCCTCTGACCTAGTGCTTGTGCCGGAGTGTAAACTAAACAGAATATAATTCCGGACGTCATTAAATTGATTTTTAGTGCAGCTTCTACCGAGAAAACAATTACGTGCATGGCTTATCTCTTTCTGAACAGAACACAGTGCAGAAGAGCACAGAATACTAATAAGACAGCGTTTTTTAAAATAAATTACTAAAATCGTAAAAAAAAATGTGTAGCCATCAATATTTCATTTTATACATTAAATATAAACTTATCGTGGTCCTTGAGGCTGTCGCAGATATTCTCTCAGGTATGCTAAGCTGTGCTTGCTACCAGTCTGCGCGGGTAGCACAGTGGTATCGTCACCGTCCTCCTCACACCGGGTGGAAAAGGCCTGGGTTCGAATGCCGTCGATGACGCGAGGAACTTTAATGGGCTTTTTTTTTCACTCCGTGGCTGAGTTAGTTGGTCTCAGGCGTAGATAGCAAGGTTTTTCTCCCCAGTAACTGGGGTTTTTTCGTCCAGCAAATCAGGCAAATCAACCATAGAACATACACAATTTACAGACACAAATACGGGTTAATGTATTTAATTACGGGCAACCCTAAAATAATAATTTAAAATGTGCTTGCTACCAGGGAGTCTAAACTCTAAAGAAACTGATATTCTGGTGAAGCTCAAAGTGAAGTGGACCTAATTTCGGCAAAGTCGAGTCTATGTGTGACAGCCAAATCCTCTGCTGGCACCTTCACGATAGTGGGACTGTAGTAGCCCTGGATATAACTCCCCCATGTGCAAGTACTGAAATATGGTGCCTAGCATACTAGTGACCAGTCAGGTGAGAACTAACATAAGCAGGGGTCGAGGTGTAGAGTTCAAACTACATGGAGGAATGCCGCCCCTCTGTGTTACCAGGCAATACTAGGCGGTAGATGACGTTCATCAACGGGTACAATACTACCACTTTGCTTATTGGAGGCTTGAAGTGGTAGAACCCACGTTTAGTCTCTGGAGCTAAGCTTCGGCGACTCCTCCATCTCTTTCATTATGCAACATGGTTGATATCTTTCGAGGTTATGATGGACATCGTGGCGAGATCCAATCTTCCTTATATTTCAAAGGTACAGCACTAAAACGGTGTTCGTAGGCCGGCCGCTAGAAAGTTCACCGGACCCAACCTATCGGTAACTCTCCAGGAAGTTTCAGGATCAACTAATGTATAATCTCGCTGCCTCTACTCTGTCAGATAGTGACCGGAGGGGGTCTGAGTAGTGTGTATGCGGGGGGGGAAGAATTGTCGAGGCCACGTTATGTCAAGGAGCTGGGTATATTCTTACTATGTTTACGCCATATCTAAAAATTTCATTACTTAATACAGCATATTCTGGTAACCCTTTCTTACTTCTGAATGCACCATGAAATGTCAAAATAATTGCTAATCTCAATGATGTCCATTTCCAACTACAGTCAAACAAACCCGATGTGCTTTTTTCTGACAGAATCCCAGTTATCAGTTGCTTCAACCACTACTCATCTCAGTTGTCCGAATTATTCACTGTATGATTCCTTTCGCTTCAATAGCGGTACTGGTGCATATGTCCCTTGTAAGTAAGTAAGTGTGAGTGTGTGTTGTTGTCTTACGGCACCAGGGGTTTCCCCCATCTCCGCGTTGCTTTCATTGTGGTGAACCAGTTCACTGGGAAATGCCAGAGATTTAAAAGTGTGTGGGAATTGTTCATGTGTTGTGTTCTGTACCGTTGTTCATCTGGTCATTTAGCCGTTGGACCCCTATTGAGGCCCAACGTTGTCCCACTTACGCCCCGTGGAGGCAGACCAGGAACCCAGCAGCTGTAGATTCACTCTGGCAGGTCCTGCCGCTTAATTTCCTGGGATTTCGGCGGCTAGGACCTTAAAAAAAATATATAATAAAAATAAAAAATAATAATAAATAAAAGAAAAGAAAAATAAAAAAAAATAAAATAAAATAAATAAATAAAAAATAAAATAAAAATAATAAAATAAAATAAATAAATAAATAAATAAAATAAAAATAATAATAAAAAATAAAAAAATTCCCTGTCAGACACTTAGTAATTCGGAATCTCCACTTTTCGATCTTCTGCCCTTGTGGATAGCACAGTTGGTAGGATCGCCGTCCTAACCACACCGGGTGGAAAAGACCTAAGTTCGAGTTCCGTCGATAGAGGGAGGAATTTTTATGGGCATTTTTCACAACGTGGCTGAGTTAGTCGGTCTCAGGAGTGGGTAGCATGTTTATTTTTTCTCCCGAAAACTTGGGTTTTTCGTCCAGCAAACAGAAAATCGACTTCAGAACACACGCAATTTACAGACAATATAAACGGATCAATATGGTCTTAGTCGCCGATGTTCCTAAAACCCTACAACAACAACATTTTCTATCTCCTCTGGCTTGAAATCTGTTTAACACATTCTGTCAAATTCATCTGTTGCTTCTATTGTTCTCTCAACCCCACTAATCACTTGGAGCTCTATCACTTTCTTTGAAACTTGACATTCTCCAGTCCAACTTTCCTCACAGAGAGTAAATATTCCTTGTTGATTTTAATGTTCACAACTCCAGCTGGCTTCCGTTTTCTAGTCACAAGGACCGAGTTGTCGAGATGGATGCTGAGGCTTTTGCAATTATTAATGACCTTGTACAGATTGTTCATTTACCTACCAGAATACCAGAAACCCTAACTACACAGCCAACATGCTTGATCTTTTTCTCACGAACAACCCTTCTAAGTACACGGTCAAGGTGAGTAGTCCTCTAGCCACCTCAGATCACAACTTTGTAATAGTCTCTTTTTCAATGGAATGTTTCACTCCTGGCCGTTCTCTACCTCATGTGTTGTTTGGCATTCATCATCATCATCAGCCATTTTCAATCCACTGCAGAATGAAGGCCTCTCCAGCAACTTTCCAGTTCCTTCTGTTTTGTGCAATGGCAATACATTTACTACCCACAAACTCATGAATTTCATCTGTCCATCTCCGTCGTTGTCTTCCACGTTTTCTTCTAGCTCCTCTTGGGTACCATTCTGTTATTTTCTCAGTCCATCTGTCATTATGTCTTCGAGCTATGTGCCCTGCCCAAGACCATTTTAGTTCTTTAGTTTTGATAAGAATGTCCTTTACTTGAGTTTGCTGCCTAATCCATGCGTTTTTCTTCTTATCTAACAGTCTGATTCCCAATATAATTCGTTCCATTCTTCGCTGTGTAGTTCTCAGCTTCTCTTCCATTCGTTTGGTGAGCGCCCAAGTTTCACTTCCATAAGTCATGGTGGGGAGTATACATTGGTTCATTATTTTACGTTTCAGACAAACTGGGATATTGCTCTTCAGTATGTGACTATATTTCCTGAATGCTATCCATCCAAAATTTATTCTTCTCTTGACTTCCAGCCATTTATCATTATTACAGCTAATAACTTGTCCCAGATAAGTATATGACTGCACATTTTCAATTACTGTTCCTTCAATCATTATATTACTTTCCGTGGCATACTTGTTCATCATTACTTTTGTTTTAGCCATATTCATCTTTAGTCCAAAATCCTTACTAACTGTGCATAACTGATTAAGATTTTCCTCTAATTCTTTGGGATCGTGGCTTATGGCCACAATGGCATCTGCAAATCGTAAATGGTTTAGGTTGTAAGCTTTGGCTTACTAAAAAAAAATAAATAAATAAATAAAATAATAATATATATCCATTTAACATTGGAATATATTCTTACAAATTAGACTGATTCGGTGAACATTTAATTATACCCGTCAACGAAAGATTAAAATAGGATCAGGTATTAACCGTTAGGAAGGTGCTTAAGGGCGGGGAAATTTTCCCAGAAGGACAGTGAACTGCGACCTATAGAAAGAAGGTCAGGTCAGAATTCCTCGAAAAAGTTCAGAATTCCTCGAAAAAGTTCAGAATTCCTCGAAAAAGTCCGAGCCAGGAGAAATAAACGGAGAAGGTCCAGGACGAAGGAATTAAACGGGGATTATATTAAAATAAGGTGTGGGGAGAATTTAGGACCAAATGGGATATATAAGGATTTGTTCGGCGGTAAACGGAGAGAGAGTTGGTCGTTTAGAGTGAGTTGGTGGTTTGGAGAAAGAGAGAGTTGGTCGTTTAGAGTGAGTTGGTGGTTTGGAGAGAGAGAGAGTAGGTCGTTTAGAGTGAGTTGGTGGTTTGGAGAGAGAGTTGGTCGTTTAGAGTGAGTAGGCCGTTTTAGAGTGAGTTGGTTGGTGAGTTTTTTTTGGAGATACAGAACAAAGGAATCCGAAATGAAGACCATAATGGAAAGTCGTCCTAAAACCAAGGCGCTGACCCAACCTGGAGAAGGGGAAAATTAATTGTAAGTACTGTTTATTATTATTATACCTAGCCAAGATATAGTCCCTGGGAAGAAGAGAATAACAAAATAAGGCATTCTGTACTCCTATCTGCGAATGATATGATTAACCAGTAAAATGGAAGGATAAACCCAACTGATGTCTTAAAAGAACTGTAAATTATTCTTCGTGGTAATGAGATTTAGTAAAGAACTTTTTTAACGGTACATCCCTGTGAAGTTTGCCTGTATTGGACAATTAGTGGAAAATTTGTATGTACATGAGTTTGAAATCTTGTATTAAACATGTTACAATTAACTATGTGTATTAGTCAGTTTGTCTCACTCTATTCTAGCTAACCCAAAATTCCTGGACCTGTATACGCAGTCAGAGGCCTAAGGGTAATATATAGTTACAGAAATAATAAATTAACAGTACGTGGTAAAAAATATATATATAAATAAATTAATTAAACAATTATATATATATAGTACACAGAGCAAAAGAGTGTACGCCTACAAGGTACTCTCCATTCACATTGACTCCTTTCTGCGACCAGTCTAATCTTCTGAAAGCTTCCTCAAGGGCAGCAGTAAACAACTTTGGAGATATTGTGTCTCCTTATCGAACTCCTTTCTCAATTTTAAATTTCCTACTGTCTTTGTCTAGTCTAATAAAGGAGGTAGCGTTCTCATATATTTTCTTCAAAATCATAATATATGGAGTATCTATGCCTTGTCTTTCCAGTGCCTGAAACATTGCCTTATGCTGTATGGAGTCAAATGCCTTTTCATAATCCACAAATGCCAGGCATAATGGTGTTTTATATTCATTTGCTTTCTCTATTAGCTGTGATATTACGTGAAGGTGATCCATAGTTGAGAATCCTGTCCTAAAGCCAGCTTGCTCTTTCGGTTGATTCTCATCAAGTATTCTTTCTAATCTGTTAGTAATGACCCTTGTGAACAACTTGTAGATATGGGATAACAAGCTAATTGGTCTATAATTTCCAATTTCTGATTTATCTCCTTTCTTATGCAGCAAAACTATGATTGCATTATTCCACTGCCTAGGCATCACACCTTTTCTAATGCACCTTGTGAAGAGCTTTGCCAGTTTTTGTGTTATGTCTCTTCCTCCCAATTTTAACAACTCTACAGTAACTTCATCTTCCCCCGGGGCTTTCTGATTCTTCATTTTCTTCAATGCATGTTCTACCTCATCAGGAAGGATATCGGGTATGTCATATGTGATACTAATTTGCGATCTATCTTCCCCACTGCTGGCATCACTCCCTCGCTCCTTGTATAATTCTCTATAGTAGTTTTCTGCTATTTGAATTATGCCTTTTCTGCTATTTATAAGTACATCATCATTATTCTTCAGTTTCAGTATCATTTGTCTTTCTATATTACTGCTCATGGCTGTTGATTTAGGTCCTTTATTTTCCCTTAATGCATGTTCTATTTTTCTTGTGTTAAATCTTCTATGTCCTCTCTGAGTCTCTTTCTAATGGCTTTGCATAACTCAGCATACTCAAAATTTCTCCTTGTCAGTGTTTATCTTGCTTTCATTTGTTGTCTTTGGTTCATCATGACAAGTGTTCCTTGACTAAGTTTTTCTTCTTTGGATTTCTTTTTCCCTATAGGTTTCTTGGGCTTTATCACTTTCAGAAAGTTGTAATATTCCTCGTCGATATCTTGGTCTTGAGCTGTCTGCAGAAGCTCAAACTTGTTCTTAAGTTCCAGTACATACTGTTTTTTCTCCTCTTCTGTTATCTCAAAGACCGTATTATTTACTCTGGTCAGTTTTTTCCTTTCTTTTCTTACATCTATATCAAGTGTTCATTTACCATTCTGTGATCACTTCGAACATTTACTTTGTTCAGGACAGTAACATCATTCACGATATATCTTCTGTTAGTGAGAATGAAGTCGATTTCATTAGCTGTTAATCCATTTGGGCTCTTCCATGTCCACGTTCTGTTCACCCATTTCTTGAAAAAAGTGTTCATTGCTGACAGTCCTCGAGATTCTGCAAATTCCACAAGTCTTTCATTTCTTTCTCCAATTCCAAAATTTTCTATAGTTCCACTTTCTGCGCTGTTTTGTCTCTTTCCAGCCTTAGCATTGAAGTCCCTCATAATGATAGTGTAGTGGGTTTTCTGCTCATCTAGAAGACTTTCAATTTCGGTGTACATTTCTTCAACCTCTTCATCATCATGGCTCGATGTTGTTGCATAAATCATTATAACTTTTAGCTTGTACCTCTTAGAAATCCTGAGTAGTAGTCTTGACACCCTTGGTGATGTACTTTTTAAATCCAAAATGTTGTTTTTTATATCTTTATGGACCAGAAACCCAACTCCACCTTCGCTTCTTTCACTGTTTCCATTGGTGTACAGCAGATTTCCACTTGATAAACTTATAAGTGATTCGTTTCTTCTTGTTTCAGCCAAACCGATGATATTCCAATTCACATTTTCTAATTCTTTTTCCAGCTCTAATATCCTGTCTTCACCAACGAGCGATCTTACGTTGTAACAGGCCAAGTTCAGTTTCCGTGCATGGCAGCCTGGTCGTACCCAGAGATTCTTAGCACTCTCTGCTTCCACTCTGACCCTCTCGATGCTGTAAGAGGGGGAGTGAAAACCGCTGGGGACTGAGGGCCATTTGTTTCGTTGTGCTGTCATGTGCTGGAAGGTTTGGTCTTTTCCTCTTCACACTGACCAGGCGTCTTGAAGAGAACCACCCTACACATTCGTTGCCACCTAAGTGACGTAACAGGGCTTACCATCGTGAAGGTGTGCATGAGTGGATTTTAGGGAGGCAGGCCAACCGGATATCTAAATCTTCTGAGATAGAAAGATATTGGATCCATCAGTGTTTTAGACTGAGTGTCTGATAAAACACAGAATGCCTGTTCCCCTCTAAGCCCCTGTTTGGCATTACAATAATGCAAAATGGGGTGATCTGAGAGATTTCTTTTCCTTGTTCGGATTACTGTTTCAAATATTCTGCTGTCAACGTTTGCTCAGATTCTTAAGATTTGTTTTTCTGGTGCCTGGCAACTTTGTCCTATTACTATATCCTGCAGACTCTTTAACACAGGGCCATCTCAGATTTCATACATCTGTACCATAAGGTCCTTCCAGTAATTCCACAGGCAAAAGTCCGCAGAATTCAGGTTTGATGCACCAGCCATTCTACACATTCATGCAGCTAATTTGTTGTTGCAGAAAATTCTGCTCAAACCATGTGAGTATCAGGTGATTGAAGTGTGACAGTGTCTCGTTGCTTTTGATTTATATGTCAAAATGTATGACAAATGAGACTATTTCCAGGAGTTTAGGTACTGTATTGATGGAGTAAGTGTAGAAACGCCTCATGTGTGACATGGGAAGCTATTGCTTCAAAACCAATTAGATATAGATGAGACGATGATTCTACATCTTGTGAAGCAAATAAACAAAAGTAATGTTTTGGATATATTGATGAAGGAGCCACTGGTAGAGGACCATCGTTACAGCAATGATATGGTGGTGATCAGGGTATTCAGTAAATTCAAAACGAACTCTTCTCCAGTGTGATCCAGTGCTAACATCAATAAGACTGCATAATCGGAACGTCTTTTTCTTACGTCTTGCTTGCCGCTAAAATAATCCAAGAATTACAATTTGTGATACTAATCAGAAATTTAAATTTCTTGATGCTAATCAGAAATCAAGAACAGTTAGAGGAAAAAGATACATATGATACAAAAACCCGCCATCTTATTATTTTGACTCATCGTTATTCTCTGACAAGAAAAATTATTTTTCTAGCTCTCTTTCTGCCATTATTTTCTGCCATTCATGACCTAGTAGCTGATGAGCTATTAAAACCCAAACAAACAAACAAACCCATTTCATGATTCCATGACTAACTCGCTAGATGGCGCCACCTCATTGCCAGTCTGCTTCTCTACAGTTACATCTCGCTCATTCCCTCAATCGTAAATAATCGCACAATTGAATTTGAAAACCGAATCAGTGATTAAACTGTTGGATCATATGAGTATTGGGAAATCACCTCAGAACCGATGTTCGCTGTCCACCTGCATTCTTCAATGGTGTTGCCATCTTGGAAACATCCCATGGTGGATGGAATGCTTCCAGCATGGTATCCCTCGCTGTTTTTATCCTCAAGTAATATAAATCCTTATAATCTAAAAACTCTTCGTCCACACTGAAAGCTGACTTTCAAATTGATCTTCTGCGTTTTTTTATATTGATACATTCTCGATTTTTGATGACCGCCTTATACAGCACCTCAGTGAATTCATAATTTGTTGCAGCTAAGTCATTCAGAAAAAAACTAATTTGTTTTCAATTGAATTCTATAAGGACATAATATATATTCATAGCGACTTCAAAAAAAAAAAAAAAAAATCAGTATTACTATTACAAAGCTAAAAAACAAACAAATCATACTCTCTTTTTGTTCAGATCGAGTAATACAACTGAGTGAAAATTAATAATTTTTAATGTATTTTTTAAAACTTATATACAGCGATGGCCTGGATCCTCTAATTGTGTCTTAGAGTATATTAGCATGCTTCCCATCGTAGACAAATGAAATAGTCTGTAGCTCTGGGTCACGTGTTACGATAAACCTCTAAGAAGCAATGCGGTGCCTTGGTGGAGTCGTTAAAGATGTACGATGGGAAATCGAACTGCATCTTAAATGGCAGGCGATATCAGCGAACTCACTAAAGGCATGATGATAGGTGCTTGTACAGCGGGAGTATCGTTAAGAATAGTTAGAGAATTTAGCCGTTGTCGATGTATGTCATATCTGGGGGTCTTCAGTTATTGACTTCTATGCAATAAAACCTGCTAGATGAAGACACTCCATGACAGGAACCGCAGATGTTTGACCTAGCATATAGATAATCGTTAAAACCTTCAAAACTAGAGAGAAGGAAACATTCAGCCAGCAGAGCGTGCAGAGAGCTCAGGAAAATAGGTCTACACAAGTGTATGTCAACCGAAAAACTGCTCATATGAGCGAAACAAATGAATCCATTTGTAGTGGTATCGGGAACGACTGCTGGGTAGCACTAGAAATATGTAATGTAGTCACGAATCACGGTTTCATGATGCGACTAACGGAACCACAAGGTTGTGGAGGAAGTTGTATAGAACAATGGATCCTGAATGCACGCTGTCTTCTGCGTGGGCTGTTGATGGTGGTGTTCTTCTGTGTAAATTGTTTTCGTGGTTAGTGTATGATTTACACAGTAGCCGGACATTATTGCTTTACTTTTAGAATCTATGGGATCATCTGGAACGGGGCATCCGAGACAGGTCTCACCAACCAACGAATCGGACAGATATAACGGTCTCTCTCTCTCTCTTTCTATATATATATATATATATATAACAATATTCAATTCAGCTGTATTAATTATATTCCTTGCTCATTCATTGAATTCTTTTAGCAGATATTGAAGAAATTACATTGATTGATATTATTGCAAGAAATAAAGAATTATTTTATATCCTCAACATTTAAGAATAAGTCATAGAGACTTCGGAAATTTTTAAGTGTTAAATTAAGATAAATATTAAATAAAAGTGAGCCTAGGGAAGACTCTTAAGGAACTCTAGTTAACAGAAAGGCCTACAGTCAGTCAAATAACAACCCAGTGCCATCATTCACAACCGATTGCACTGTATAAAGTATTCAGTGCTACCCACACACTGAGTGACCAGTTTATTAGGTACACCAGCCCTTTTCATAAAACGGAGCACTCCTTCAGAACAGCCTTACGTGTTCGTACTATTCGATATAAATCAAGTGGGGCACATAAGGATACTGTATGTGCGAAATTCATTGCGAGAATGAGCGTGACGAAAGCTTTAAGTGACTTTTGACGTGCTAGCAGCACCAGACGCTTCCGTTTAACTATCTCCGAAACTGTATCCCTACTGGAGTTTTTACGTACAACCGTCTCGAGTATATCGAGGTTGATCCACTAACCAAATAAATTTTGGCAAATGATGATCCTGTGGTGGGAAATAGCTAGTTGATGCGAGAAACCAATGGAGGCTGAAAAGAATTGTGTTGGGTAACCGATGGGCCAAACTCAGCCAAATAACAATAGTGGCAAACCAAAGGAGCGTTTCAGAACACACAATTCGTCGAACCTTGCTTGGATGGGGTATAGCAGTTGAACACCGAGCCCTGTTCCACTTCTGTCAGCAAAAGAAGCATGAAGGTATGGTTACAGTAGGATCAGGAACCAACACTGGACAGTGGAGGGTTGGAAAAATTTTTCCTTGTGTGACGAATCCCTGTTCCTGCTTGTTTCACGATGATGGGGTGACTATACAATGGCGTAACAGTAACAGCATGAATCCATGGACTTACCCTGCTAGGTAACAGCAATGCAGGCTGATGGTGGAACCAATGGGGAGTGCTTTAATGGGGCCTTAATCGCTGTCCTCCCCAAACCATCCGGTTTGGGGAGGATAGCGATTATACTAATTGTGCTGCCCACGAGGGTTAGTAAACATAGACCACAATCCTTGCGGCACGCTTTCTACACGTCGTTGAGTTGTTGTGACTAGATATACTGGATAAACTGAGGACTAAGGGGGAGCTAGGCGTACCTAATAAAGTGGCCACTCAATGTATACGGACATTTGTTACAAGTTCCTTCGGTTGGCGTCGTTTTTCTGATGGCAGAAGCACAGTTCCAGTTACTTACTGATCCATCCTTGAATATTTACACTCTATATTTGAAAATATTGCCGACATAATCTATATTTTTGAAATGAATATCACGCATTGTATCTTTTTTTATTCAGTAAGACAACAATTTAAAATGTAATTATTCTGTGGCGTTCTTGGTTAAATTACATTTGATCACGTTAGATAATACACGAATACATCTGAAGGATGGTATAAGTTTTCTTTAAAGAAAATAAAACCACAAGAACTCTATTAAAAAAAAACCAACAAATTTTGAAGTTACTTATAAATAGCGTTTACTGTAATTATATTTTTGAAATTGAAAAAAAATATCATTTGCAGATTTAGATATTCTTGCATTTGAACAGCAAATTCGTCATCTGAATCTTTCTCTTCTTCTTCTCCTCCTAGTGTTTTCGTGTGTAAAGTGTTTTTTTTTTTTTTTAATTCGGAAAGTAAACATTTTTAAAAGTGTGTATGCGAAGCATAAGCACTAAGTAGCAGAAAGAACAACCTTTGTCTTTTTCGATCGAGCATACAAGCACTGGAGGTGATTATCCCCTTGTATAAGGCAATGGTCAGGCCACACCTAGAGTACTGTATACAGGTCTGGAAGCCTCATTTTAGGAAGGATGGAGAGTTGCTAGAACCAGTACAAAGAAGGGCAACGAGACTGGTGAGGGGAACAAAGGGGTGCTCTTACGAACGAAGGCTTAAGTTCCAAATTACAGTGGCTGGAGACTAGGCACCTGCGAAGTTATCTGATTGAGGTCTATAAGGCCTTAAACGTGTTGAGCACGCCGAATTCTGATGGGATTCTTCCCCTTGCTCAGTTTACAAACCTCAGCGGGCATAAACTGAAATTGAGGAAAGACAGTTGTCGAATAGATGTGCGGAAATTTGCCTTTACCCAGCGGGTAGTTGATAGTTGGAATAGACTTCCAACATTTGGAGTGAATAGATGAGCAAAATGGGAATTTGGGTCTTTTTTTTTTTTCTTTTCTTTTCTTTTTTTTTTTGGCTGATGCTGTATAAGCTTGCTTTCTTGCATCACATGCCTCTACTAATGCTAATTAAGAAGCGATTAAGAATTCCCGAACTATTTTAATTCTGAACATCTCGTACACAAAATTACCACCGACTTTACAAACATTGCCTCCAGATGTTCAACTATTTATTATAATCTGACATCGCCTGTGCGCCACACTTTTACCGTTGTGTGAAAAAACGCTGCTGCTGCCGACGATATAATCGAAGCGATCTGTTATCCGGTGACTTAACCGTCATCGGAGCAGCCTACGAAAACCTGTCGCTTGTTTAATTTTTCACCTCCTAAAAACAACAGCGTTGCCTAGGGAAGGGCGTGAATAATTCAATACCAAAGTGCATACACGATGTTACTGGCAGTCGGCCAATGTAGTGAAGGTGTTTCGTTGACGAACTTGGAGCTAGTTTCCTGGTGACCGCTTCAGATACACACTTACATTCATAATGACACTCCACTATCTTACTTCCTCTTAGTATTTCATTTTGATGTTATGCGAATCGCAAAATTAATGTTTTTATTTACTTTATAGCAGTTTTACTAATTTTGGTCAGCGTTACGTTTCGCGTGTGCATTCGTGAGTATCAACCGATAGCTAGCGGAAATTTTTGCTTCATAAAGATCTCATAGATGAAGAAGGTTTTTTGAACCCAATAACTTGCTGACTTCAGAAATAATTTGTGAAATGATGTATAAATATTTCACTTTTGGCAGTGATAAGCAAAACGCGGCCCTTCTAACTTTATAATGGGGACCGCGTTGTAAAGTTAGGTTTCTTTATAGTAAATATTGTTAAACAATTTTACGATGTTAATAATACTTTTATTACGAAAATATGCATTAAAGCAAAAGTTTAATCTCATAAGAATAACAATATCGCAGTATTTGGTTTTGTTGCTTTGGTTTAGCTTCAGGACAACAACAACAAAATGGCGACGTAAGTGTAGGCATTTCAATGTTCTCATAAATATTATTTTATATGTAAAAATACCGACCGTCTCAATAGAGGCACTTGTCTAGTTTAAGGGCATTGCCCATTTTGTTAAGTCATTAATTATCAATTAATAAAAAAAAATATAGATATCCTTTATGATGCGGCCCACAAACATTTTTCCCCCCACCTGGATGGGCTCTCGTACCAAAAAAAGGTTGCTCACTACTGACTTAGGGCATAACTAGCAGAGTATAGAGGTAGGGCACTTGTCGATTTAGAGTTTTTGGTATTAAGTTTGCAATATTTGCACTGTCAGTCTCTTTTTAAAATGCCATTGCTCTTTCAGTTTACGCTGCTGTTGAACAAAGATTTTTACTGTCTGATGGAGTTGAAGTACATTTTTACCGTAGAATGCATTTAAGATTGGTGACAGTTTTTTCTTTTATCGTCGAAAAACCTATAAAAGTGGCGTGAAGTGTTCAAAAATGACTGAATTGCAGAGGATGAACGTCGGAACTCCTGGGACTTGCAGTTGCTCGGTCTAGTCCACTAGACCGGAACAGTAACGCCTGATACACATTACCAACGTTCTGATGAACTTATTCAGAAGGAACGATGCGTGATTTCTCACGAAATCTGTGATAAACGTTTAAAAGAGATTCAGTGAAAAAGGTTCAGTGGTTAACGTTGCTAACAGACATTTACCTTGAAGCAGGACAGTGCTCTTTTTCATATTACCAAACCAATACTGGAATGAATCGATTAGTTGAAATTTGAGGCCTTACCAGATCTAGGGGAAGGGAAAGAGGAAATTCAAGTGTGACACAGAAATTGAAAAGGTGATAATGTGATGCATAACTGTCTTCACTGTTTACCAAGCACGTTCCTCCATAATGGAATGAAAAAAAACCAAACTGCCAAAAAGGAATGTACTTTTTCTACGATTATATCGAGACAGATTCTTCCTATTTTTTTGGAATAAACTCTTTCGAACCTACTACGAAATTCACCTAAAATATTAAATCGCCCAGGTAGAAATAAAAACAAAAATGTTATAGTTAGCTAAATTGAAGTGTTCCATAGAATTTGGCTCTTGTCTAAATGTGCAATTTTAGGAATTGGTTCCTTTTGCTTTCTAAGAACCAGAACTGTGCAACTTGGTAACGGGAAAAAAAGTATGTAGATTGTATTCGTTGTTCATTATCGACCATTGCGCGCCTCGGCCACGTTAGGGCACTTTTGTCACGTGACCACATTCTGGGTCTTTGCCAAATAGCGATCCGTAGGCGTTTACTTTTTTTCTTCTTTTCTTTTTTTTTTTTTTTTTTCTGCTTAGGTTGTGACCCTGTTATATCAGACATCACGGAGACGCCGTTTCATGAAAGCATGATGAGAAGTGAAACACATGGGGAAATATTTGCTCTTAAAATTTCCATTTCTAGAGGGGCGGGGGGGCGGAACAATTTCTACTTCGACCGAGAAGGGGTATTGTTTGCAGAAAAAATGATGACGCTAATTCAGCCATAAACTTCGTTAAGTGTAGACGACTGATGCGAAAAATCTAGAACATAATGTAGGCGTTTTTATTACATTTAATAGATTTGAGTTTTATCATCTTCCAGACAGAGGTGGATTTACACTTCAGCCTGCTATAGGCACGTGGAGAAGTTCCCTCTTCCAAAACAGCCTTTGGGAAGGCCCTTTCCTAATCTAGCTCTTCATAAACACGTTCCTGTCCATATGAAATGTGAAAATATTCAACAGCTATTTATAAAGGAGTTATGCAGAATTTAATATAATTGAATTCTGCATAACTCCTTTATATTTCTCCTGATAAATGGATTTACTTGGGAAGAACACTAAACATGACTAGAGATTAAATATAGGCATTTGTAGTCTATATTCGCTATCCTTCCAGTCTTTAAACTCTTAAATGCTGATGGTATTGTCTTGCTGTTGTATTTGAAGGTATTTAGACACTGGTCAAAATTATAGAAACGGTTTTCCTGCTGCAAGTTACTAAAACAACTTCGACATAAGCCTGGACAAATCCATTATGGGATTAACAGTGACCAGCCTCCCAGAAGGTCAAAAGCCAATACCAAATTCCTTCGAAGCAAAAGTGGTCTTTGCTGTAGTCTCTGAAGATATACAGAGTGAGTGTGATACCCTGAATTCTGATGTTTTATTTTGGCTACTGCAAACTCTCCTCAAATGCATATGATTATATGCATATGACTAGGTGGTCTACTTTTGCTGTAGTGCCTCAAGAGGAAGGAAAGTCGTATCGGGACTCTTCTTTATGTCCTACTAATTCCTTTTATCCTAAAGTAATCTACATATACTCCAACGATATCAATATTTTAACAATTTCGCTATCGTTAATTATTCGCCGAAATCAAAAGGTCCATTTTACCTAAAACTACACTGCTCGACAAAATGTTTTTCATGAATATTTTATTATGAACAGTGTGCGAATATTTGGTATAATAGACATCCTGGCATGAAAATCTCATTCTCGGTATCCAATAGAAATCAATCTACCACCTTACAGAGTCGCATATTATGGAAATTATTCATACCTATGAAAACACAGGTTGTGACCAATCACAACATTCCCGTTTTTTGGCTTGCTCTGTGGGATAGCCACATCTCCAGTAGCCAGCATGGCAAGTCATTGTCGTTTAAATGATTCTTTGAAATGGCAGGCCGTGGACGACTCGAAGCCGATCAGTTGTAGGCGGAGGCGGTAAGTCGGCTTAATGTGTCCCGTAGTGTCATCTCGGCACTACAAAAGTAGTTTGTCTGCGCGTGTAGCACACTGGTATCGTCACCGTCCTCCCCACACCGGGTAGAAAAGGCCGGGTTCGAATCCTGTTGATGACTCGAGGAACTTTTATGTGCCTTATTCACTCTGTGGCTGAGTTAGTTGATCTCAGACGTAGATAGCAAGGTTTTTTCCTCTGGAAACCCAGGGTTTTTCGTCCAGCAAAACAGGCAAATTGACCAGAGAACAAACGCAATTTACAGACACAATGCACATGGATAATTGAATTAACATTCCGGGTGACCCTAATAAATAATTTTTATGGAAGTATTTTGTGACACAGTAACCATTACAAGAAGAGCTGTCCAAGGTCACCCTAGGACAACGTCAACTAGAACAGACCTCTATCTGATTCTAACAGCAAGACGGTGCCCTTTGATGTTCTGTCATCAACTGTCTCTTGAGGTTGCTGAGGCCACAGGTGAAAATATTTCCAACCGGACTGTGTTAAGAAGGCTCAGTTCAAGTGGACTCTACACAAGGAAGCCAGTGGCTTATATCCCATTTACTCCAGACCACCGTAGAAACTGGTGCCATGACCATTTGACTTAGAACCCTGACAAATGGGGTACAGTTCTGTTCTCTGATGAGTCCCGCTTTAGCCTACAAACAAATTCTAGAAGTTATTTCATCTGGAGACAAGGAGGAATGCGGTACTGTCCCTCCAACACCAGAGAAAGGGACACTTATGGTGGAGGTCATGTTCTCGTGTGGGCGAAATTAAGGATCAACTGCCGCATCCCTCCATGTTTTTGATAGGGGTACCGTAACTGAGCAGAGGTACCGAGAACAGATCTTCGAACCCTATGTGCAACTTTTAAGGAGTGTGATTGGACCAGATTTTCTGCCACTGCACATAGAGCTCAGGTGGTGTAGTTCTTGAAACTGAAGACCTCCTACGATTGCCGTGGCCAGCACAATCATCAGACTTAAA
This sequence comes from Mastigoproctus giganteus, assembly GCF_048544385.1. Lineage (NCBI taxonomy): Eukaryota > Metazoa > Arthropoda > Arachnida > Uropygi > Thelyphonidae > Mastigoproctus > Mastigoproctus giganteus. The sequence continues at coordinate 169,203,619 of NC_143581.1, read as the reverse complement.
TCAGATAAAACGTGTGGGATACCATTGGGCGTCGCATTGCACACAAACAGTCAACTCCTCTGTCACTTGGTGAGTTAAGGTCTGCGCTGGTGAAAGAATATGATTTGTTACCACAGGATCTTATAGACATCCTTATATCGAGCATAGTTCACTGCTGTCAGACATATTTAGCCGTTGGAGAGGATCATACGCCGTACTAATGCAATGTGACAATATTTTCGATCATGTTGTATCGACTTCTTTAATGTGAATTTTTTCTTAATTCTTATACACTTTATAAGTGTCCCGTATGCCTGTCCGAAGTTTCTCGCTGTCTCCTAATTTCATCGTGATTATATGGTACACGACCATACCAAATTTCGTCCCGCTTCATCACAAGATTCACGAGTTATTCCAAGTTTTCTAACTGTTCTGTTAACTTTGTCGAGTAGTGTATTTGACCTGCTCTATAAACTACAGAAAACACAGCGTTAATGAAGTATTCACTAAAAATGTCACCAATATTACGTCTAAATCGATTTTAGAAGTTTAATCTCATAGAGATCTCTGAATCATCTTCGATACAAAACTCGATTTCTCTGAGCATAGTGATGTGCTCCTTAAAAGAGCTAAACTTCGTCGAAATGGTAAACAGCACGTTCTGTATTTACCAGAAATTAAACCCACTGTTCTCCACCTAAGTCTTCGCGATAGCACAGTTAATATAATCGATGTCCTCCCTACACCTAGTGAAAAGGCCCGGGTTCGAATCCCATCAATAATGTAATGAACTTTTATGGTTTTTTTCACTCTGTGAATGAGTTATTCGGTCTCAAGTTAGGATAGAAAAGTTATTCCCTCCTCCCCCGAAACTTGGGTTAGTGATTCAACAAAACAGACGAACCAACAAGAGAACACACGAAATTTACAGACATAATACAGAAGTAGAGATTAAAAGGGCCCTGATGTGGCAGTTATTCTCGGATGGCCCTAATGTGGCAATTTTTTTTTTTTTGTTCAATATCTAAAAACTGCACTTCAACTATCATTCTATAAGCTGACGCAGAATATGGGCGTCAGTAATCAACGTTGATTGCTACTCCAAATACTGTGCTTGTACAGTAAACAAGGATGTTTACTATTCCTTAATAATCTTCGTTTTAAGTACCTAATATATCTTAGTAGTTTTAAGTACCTAATACCTAATATATCTTCGTTTTAAGTGTCACTTCCTAATGAGGGAAGCTTATCTATAATGCTTTCCATGTAACTGCACACTCATCACTATCCCTTTAAACTGAATGCTCATCGTAGTGGACTGATGAAGTTACTTCTAATGTGCACGTTATTAATGCCAATTGTAAATACATTTAACTTGTAAATATATACTCAGTTAATTATTACATAGCATATATAATTACTCCCACCATTCAATTCTTTCATTATCACTAACGATGTATTAAATAATTCATTAAATAATTAATCCGTGTCTAATATGAACGTAATATGGTTTAATTAAATACAAATATTACAAGTAATCCCCATATTCTCGCTTATCTCATACTCTGTCATCAATCTCTTTTAATAAATGTTAAAACTGGTGGCACCACCTGCCGAGAAGTGTGTTTGTGCTCTACCAATATGCGATGTAATATTTACAGTAAAAACAAATAAAAATGGACTTAATAATTTTACGTGATCTCAACGTGTGTATAATTTTAAAAATTATGAACGACATCAACGACACAATGCACTCATGGTTATGAATTTACGCTTGGAAGCTGTTAATACAATTTTTAAAGGAATATTATCATTCTTTAAACGTAGTTAAATGATCTCTAGCAGAGGGAGACTCTTGTGAGTTATTTGGTGATTACACGGGTGTATAGACTTAAACATTATAAATGTGAATGCGCATGCTTTAACTAGCATACGTATAAACTGGTGCACTAAGACTGCAGTCAATGCGAAAAGACAATACACACGCTAAAGAACATCTAAAGAACTGTATGAATTCGATGCATTGTAACTAGAGTAGTCTACGTGTCAGGGAACTTCCAGGCCAACAAGCAACAAAATAGCTTATTTTTAACTTCCGCATTATCATCTATTTTGACTCGAGGTAATTTGCCAATATTAAACCAACCGGATATATCGCAATGAGAAACATATTTCACTCTGAAGATACAAATAATCGCACCAAACAGGCACATTTCCAGAAATCTGCTTCGGCGAATTTTGTAACTGATGATTCTTAAAGTACACACATCACACGATTCGATATTTATAATATATGCAAATAGACTTAGAGAATATATTTGTAAAGCTGGGCTTTTAAGTTTATTTATTTTTATTTTTTGTAAATAATATGACCTCAGCCGCTTTCTTTAATTGTGTGCGACTTGAATTCAGACAGGAACTGGTTTAACCGTTGTCAAACTTAATTTCCGACCATGACACATCGTTGATTCATCAAGGAGGAAATTGTGCTGTGCCGCTCTCCTTTCCGCCAACGTCACAATGCCCAAGGAACTGGGCCAAAGAAATGAGATGAGAAATATTTCCGTGACTTCTGTCTCTCGCTTTAATGTGCACACTAAAAGCTTTGGATACGGGTTAGAATATGAACGGGAAATAAAAGAACTGCATCGCAAAATGCCATGTTGTAATTCTTTCAGTAATTGGTATTTGGGGACACAGTAAGAGTGCGCAAGTTTATATATGTTTTAAGCGTGCATAGAGCGTGTCGTTGTGCCCTTATACCTCACCGTCTGGGCAAAAGCAACTTTTGTGGGCAGTTTTACACTCCGTGGCTTATATCTCGAAAGTGGTCGCAAAGTTTTTCATCCAGGTAAAACGAACAGGCATAGAATACACGCAATTTACAGACACGATGCACTAACGCCTCATAGCCTCCGTTATCATGGTGCAAAAAGAAAGCAAGTGTGTACTTGCTCGAGTAGTGAATTTTCAAAACATCGGACTATGAACGGCTAGATGTTTGTGGTTACCGAAACACCTTGCAGATCTCAATGCTTATTCATCCTTCTCACCATAAGTACCCAGAGAAACACTTTCTCGTGTAATGTTAGTCCTTCAGAAATTGCATGGTTTGCATCATGCAAGTCCATAACATCTCCACGTTATTAGGCTGTCTTAAAAGCCCGTTCGATCACCTTTTTCTTGAACTGTTGCTCTGAAACGCTCTACCGTACAGTGCACGAGGTTCGTAAAGGTGTTATGATTAAGACTGACCAGGAAGTGAGCAAATTATGCTGCAATTGTTGCAAAGATAGATATGGATTCTATGTACGTGAAAATATCCTTCCAGTTTAATCAACTGGCCATTTGCGAATGGCCAGTTGGATTAAAATCTAGAATATGCTCGCCAAGAAATGATACATAAAGCTCCTGTTGTGCTCCTTAAACTACTGATGTACAGATTTTGGGCAATTATCAGTAGTATTCTGCCCAGGAAGAGTTCATTCCGTCAAGGTTGTGAAGTTTTAGGAGCATCAGTGACTTAGACCGTATTGCGCTGTACTGTCGGGCCTGATAGATTTCCGATATTCATGATTAAAATCAGTAGTGTTTTCATAGTTGATGCCGTACTTTGCATCTATAACGAAATATTAAGATCAGCCTCCATACTTTCCATTTGGACAAGCACCTTGTGAAATCTATCCGGAAAAACGCGAGACGAAAAACCGTGAAGGATTTCTGACCTATCTTAATTGGGTGTTCCTTAACTATTTAAAAGACCATCCTTGCATAGATAATTGACTACTGCTGCCATGATAGGCTTGTATATTTGCACAGAGTGATCCCTGGGCGGTCTACTATTAAGGTTATTATTATGTGTGGGATACCCCAAGGGCGCCCCACACATGTTCGATCGCATTTAAGTATGGTGATAGCGCTGGCTACCGCAGTCGTTGGATATCTTCAGTTTCAAGATATTCCTCCACCATTTGACCTCTATGTGTAGTGGCGTTCTCGTGTATGAAAAGAAAATCTGGGCCAATCTCACCCCTTTAAAGTCGCACATAGGGTTTGGATCTGTTCTTGCTACCTTTGCGTAGTTACGGTATCCCCTATCAAAAACATGAAGGGGGATGAGGCAGTTGTTCATTATTTTCGTTCTCATTAGAGAAAGGAACTGTACTCCATTTACAAGCTCTGCAGCGATTTGGAGTTAATGGGATACAAACCACTGGCTTCCTTGTGTGCAGCCCACTTGAATTGAACCTTCTTAACACAGTTCCGTTGGAAATGTTTTTACCTGTGGCCGTAGTAACCTCAAGAAACAGTTGATGACAGGTCATCATAGGGCACTGTCTTGCTGTTAGAGCCAGATAGCTGTCTGTTCTGGTTTACGTAGCCCTCGGACGACCTTTAACAGCTCTTCTTGTAATGGTTCCTGTCTCCTGAAACTGTTTCCATAGTGCTGAGAGGACACTGCGTGACATATTAAGCCAACTTGCCATCTCCGTCTGCGATTGCCCGTCTTCAAGTCGCCCAATGGCCTGCAGTCTCAAAGAATCATCTAAACGAAAATGACATGCCATCGAGAGTGCTGGAGATGTGGCTATCTCACCGAGAATACTAAAAAACGGTAATAAAGGGGATGTGGTCGAAATCCTTGGTTTTATAGGCATGAATAATTTGCATAACGTGCGGCTCTGTAAGGTGGTAGATTTATTCTATTGAAAACTCGGAATTTGCATGCCAGGACGACTATTATATCAAATATTCGCCTTCGGTTGCACTGTCCACGATAAAATATTCATGAAAAACATTTTGTTCTGTTACTTTTGTGGAGCCGTGTAGAATAAGTACAGAATTGTATCACCCTAATTGCTCTTTATGCATCAGAGATCTCGGCATCGTCCACATCAACATATCTGCAGCAGTACATCGGGCTAAAGTACTGGATATTAAGATGATCAAATAGCTGTAAATCCCCTCATCATCTCTAAGGCAACCTTACTCTCACTCTTAAAAACAACCCCATGAATGCTTATAATTACCACTAGGCATATCGCCTCCTCGCTGTACTTATAGCTGGAAAGCACGATGCCCCGAACATCCATAGACTCATCAAGCCACCAAACACCAACCCAAGAATTATAGACGAGTAAAGAGCGCAGTTACGTTTCTCGTTTGATCAGCTCTGCTGTTTGTTCCCAGCTAATACACTCAGACTTGTTAACGACATGGGCATTTATCTTCGAAGGATATGCGAAAATACAGGATACAGAAAGGTTGCTATTGGAGAAACCTACGCTCTACTACAATTTTAAAGCAACCATCGCTTAATGAACGTAACAATATAAGTTTAATATTTATCTAATACTATAAAGTGTTAAGTTTATTATTGTATCTTAGACATGTATAGATCTTAGAACGTGCTATGTATATTATGTACGAGTATATAACCTTCTTTATTGCCCTCTTAGTATATAAATGCTGTGCCGGGGCCAATGCAGTTTATTTACTGAATAAATAATAATAATACACTGTCTGTAAAATTGCATGTGTTCTGTGGTCAATTTGCCTGTTTGCTGGATTTTCCTGTTTGTGAAAAAAAAACAAAACATAAAAATTCTTTGAATCATTAACGGGATTCGAACACGTCCTTTTTCCATCCATTGTGGGGAAGACGATGCTCATATGTACTATGCTATCGCAAGGACTCGTGGTGAGGAATGGGTAACATTTTGCCTTATGTGCTTGATCTGCATTGATGCTAAAGTAAATTGTCTTGTCCACGATTGTGTCCAGTGAAATCAGGGGAGCGATAGTTTTTTCGCCAAGAGGAGGGCCCTGACATCAGAGTTTCTACTATGGTAGGGAGAATAACACGAGTCTTTTATTATCTGAAAAGTAGATTTATCGTGAACTATAAGCCTTTAAAATAAGCTAAACTAATTCAGACCCCGTGTAGCTTTAGGCTATTTCATCGTCTGAAAAATATGTTGCAAAAGAAACAATAAAAAGAGTTGTAACTTGTAAAATAAACTACTCAACTGACGGTTAATACTATACACAGTTTAAAATGTTTCTGTTAACTGCAGAAACGTTTCAGTTGCAGTCTGTTTATAAAAGTAATTTTTGCTTTTAGTAAATGTTATGCTGTTAATATGAAATGGGGTGCCACCCTTGAGTGATTTACATTTTTATCCTATCTGGAGTTTTAATTTAAGAAAATTAATAACATAAAAAACACATCATATTTTGCTTTATTTCACATTTCTACATTTTCATAGATAGTACAATGCATGTAAGCACCGCACATCCCAATACAGTGTGGAAAAGCCCCAGGTTCGAATTCCTTCAGTGAAGTGAACAATTTTTATACGCTTTTCTTTAAACATGGCTGAATTAGTCGGCCTCAGGAGAGGACCGCATGTTTTGTTTTTCTCTGTTTTTCGTCCATTAAACAGGCATATCGAAAACAAACATACACACACAGGGTGGTCTAAGTCGCTGATATGCCTAAACCCCTATAACAACGATATTTCTATCGCCAGAAAGTAGAATTATTTTTACTGGGATGCTCTTAAAAATAACTGCATAATTAATGATTGCATCATATTAATTCACCCAGCAAAATGATCATCGCTTTTGTGCATGAAGTGCACTAACTGACAAATGTTTATCCCCGCGAACTTCCTGTTTTTTTTTGCCCAGTAAACTGGCAAACCGACCGAAGAATACAAGCAATTACAGATGCCTCACAGCCTTAGTTGCTTTGAAGCTTAACGCGCATCATATTACCGATTAATTGCTTATTGTTTTACAGCGCTAATAATAGAGTTAGATTTTTTACTGGAATGAATGTAAAAATGCGTGTTCCATATCCATACATTCGAGATACATGCATGTTGTTTTACTCTTTCTTTGAAAGCGTGCCTTGGATATCCTCTTACAGGCTTTCTTTCATTAATCAGGTCGCCGAGAGTCTTTTTACGAAAGAAGTCGATTTTAATTCATCTATGCGATGTGTGAGCCGTTGCGTGACACAGAGCGATCCTGTTTGTTTTTATCACAAAGGCTTATTGAATATTTTATATTCGGTACTTGTTTTTCTCTAAGTGCAGTTAGCATTGCTGCTGCACTGCTTTTTCTGTCCGCTAAATTCTAACATCTAATCTGGTTAACGTTGCAGATGCCTTTCCCCTCCCCCCCATCTTTATGCATTATCAACACAAGACTAAGGAACAATCTAATTTTCGCATTTTCTTTCAGACCTAAGATGCTTAAAATTATTTCAACTGATTACCCATGAAGAGGTAGATTTACTACTATGTATGCAGATAATTTATTATACTTGAGTACAAATATTCCTGTTTTCATTATTTTGACTATATAATATCGGTGTAAATACACCATAGTTAACCCATATATTTGAGCTACGATTGTAGCGTAGAAGGCATCGTTTTAAATGTATCTCATAATGTGGTTGCCTTCACAACAAGATAGCTACTATTGAATTACTTCAAATAAATAACGCTTCTCTAGTAGAGAAGACTACTGTTATTTATTTTCAGCAGTACCACCACCCAGACGATCGTTTCGAAGCTTTTTGGCTTCGTCATCAGTGGGCGGGCAGGTACCCAGGTAATACAACAAGCCATCTCAGTTGCGAAGTTATATCCACATTATGAGAGATGCCAGAAGGGTGTGGTGGTAATGTATTTGGAAAATAAATAACAGTAGTCTTCTCTACTAGAGAAGCGTTATTTATTTGAAGTAATTCAATAGTAGCTATCTTGTTGTGAAGGCAACCACATTATGAGATACATTTAAAACGATGCCTTCTACGCTACAATCGTAGCTCAAATATATGGGTTAACTATGGTGTATTTACACCGATATTATATAGTTAATTATCAAAACCCATAAGGATTATGCCTAGTGCATTTAATTTTCCAAATTATTTTGACTGCATCAGTAACTAAAATATAACTAAACACTTACTGTAATATTTGATTTATTAGTGATGCCCTGACTAGCATATTTTTTAAATACAAAACTCCTTTGGTTATTTCGCATATTTTCTTAGGAAATTATTCGGCATTTCATTAATTACACATAATTATTTTAATGTATTCACGAGAAAGGATGTGGTTACCATTTATTCTTATACACCATATTGCCAAAACTAACCGGATATCTCCGATTTTTGATAATATGAAGGTGATGCGATTTTGGTCCATTCCTTTTTCAGTATAGTGTGGTAAATTTAGCTGCTGATTGCGGCCATATTGGACTAGCCCGAAGCCGATGGAGTTAAAGTCTGAAATATGGGCGGGCCAATTAAATTTTTCCACGGCCGTGTCTTCAAACCAAGTCACTATAGGTTGTGCGGTATATGTTGAAACAAAAGAACTCACCAGCTCTGTTGATTGGTTTAAGGGTTTTATGGCGCATCAGCGTGGTGCACCGCTGCAGCCACAGTATACAAAGAGCGAAATTGCCCAAAATATCAACGTACAGCATAGCATTCATTGTTCCACGAACGAAATCCAATAGTCCAAGCACAACCACGGAAACAACCCCAGACAGTGACATCACCTTCTCCAGACTCAGTCGGGACAATACACTATGGCAAATAACGTTCCTTGGCCATCTACAAAATCAAGACCATCAGATCAAAAAAACCGTGTACTGTGTTTCGTCACTCCATACCACAGTTCTCCAATGTTACAGGGACAAAGGTTCCAAGCAAGTCGATCCTGTTCATTGCATGATATGATGATTGGTAAAATCCAATACCATGGAACTCCCTTAGATATCACCCTTGTTCTAACCGAATTTCTTTGGCTTTCCCTAATTAAAGAAGACTATTAACGAAGACTATCACGGTTTTCTCAGTGGTAGATCAATACTAACTGAATTTCGACTCCGACATGTAGAAGTGTTTAAATCGTGATTAAGAGTTGGAGGTATAATGTCTAAACTTGACAGAGGCTTTCGACTCTGTTCACGTAATTTACTCGTAATTAGTGGGGAAAACTTGATGAATATGGAGTACTGAGATCTGCTATAACATCCTTATACAGCTTCCCAACAAATAGAGCTATTCTCATCAAAAATAATTGTGATCTTTCCTCTGTGATTCGCTGTTATCTGGGCGTTCCTCAGGGACCAGCTTTGGGCCCTATATTCTTTCCAATCTTATTAATGATATAGTTAGTGCAATTAAGGAGCCCGAGGTAAGTCTATTAATATACGCAGAAGATCTGTGGACCCATTTCCTTTATAAATGATTTTCACTCTTTTAATATACGAGTAGGACTGTGTTATCAGGAAATTAAGTTAGAATGCAATGGTCTATTCCTTAACCTGCCAAATGTACATTAATATCCTTCTACAATCCTTGTAAAAATTAATATATTGGTATATGCTTATAAGATAAAATAAATTTTTATTCCCAGAAAAAAACTCAGTAAGGAATCTGGGATGATATGAAAGTGGGATGATATACAAAATCCGCAACCAAGCAACAAAACACCTAGGTCTTTTAAAGCGAATAGGTGGAGTCTTTAGAGACCCAGATCTGTAAGAGTATTCAAACTGGCAGTATCTGCAATTTTCGATTACTCTGCACTAGTTTGGAGTCGACATGACAAATTGTGCATTTTTTAAATCAATATTATAATTTATTAAAAATTGCTTCACCGGAGCAGTCATCAACTAGTGGATGTGTATTTTAATTTATATTTAGAACGTTATCCTTACATCTTGGCATATATAAAATTCTTACATATACCAAGATGTAAGGATAAAAATTTTACAAAAAAATCTTCTGGATTGAAAAAAAATAAAACTTTAAAAAATTTTAAATAACTTTGCCATGTTCTCACGTAACAATTTAAAATGAGTTTCTGAGAGAAGAACCACTTTACCATAGCCTGAGACACAAACTCAGCAACGTTGTGAATAAAGCTCATAAAAATTCCTCAGGATTCGACACCTTTTCCACAAGGCGTGGGGAGGACTGTGATTATATCCATCGTGTTATCCGCGAAGGCACGTGTGAGGAAAGATGTTCAAGTGAGAAATGTTGTATTAGCTCAGAAGAGATTCTGGGCTTGAGAACGTTGTTTAAAATACTAAATTCAAAATTGGATGGTCGTGTACCTTTACAAAATATAAATTAATTGTCCTCAAAGATCATTCTGAACAAATCATTTGTTCAGGACATACAAATTCAGCCAATAATCTTCTCCATCACCAGTTCTTTAACTGGGTCATTTGACTATTGAAGATTTAGATATTATTATTATTACCTATTTTAATTTTTTTTAATTTTAATATTTATGCCTTTTCGACTCTTGCTGATGTCTAATTTTTTTAAATTATATTTCTTTTCCAGTTAAATAAATTACACAATGAATGTTTTATGATGATTTTATTGTAATTTTATAATGAAATCTTTTTCACTTCATATTGTTTTATGATATTTTAAATATGAATTGCGAAGTTGACCATTTATATCCTCTTTGGTAGATAATTCTCTTATTGCATTAAAAAGGTATTATTGTCAACTACCAAACCTGAAACTGGTATTCTTTAAGGTAGGCTTTGATCTATTAATAAATATTGTATGGAATTTGCTCACCACTTTAATTTGTTTTGAAAACTGAACCGCAATTTTCTGTCACATCTGTAATATTTTAGTGGAGCACTGCCAAGTACTGCACTGAACTGGACTTCAGCTTCAAGCTATTGTGCACTAAATGAGAGTTGTTGTATAAAAAGATTATCAAGAAAGTGCTACCAAGGTCAAGGTTACATTTTTAAGAAGAATTTCAAGGCACATTAATATCTAGAAAAGAGGGCACTTAAATTGATTGGGAACATTTCATTTTTAGACTTTCTTAAATATCCCAGTAGCCAATTCTATACGGAGTAAATTCAATTTTGACTCATCTCTCAGTTGGTAAGTTATCTCTTCGATCATTAAGCGACTCTTTTGTAAGCGTATTGGATTAGCTTTTAAATCCCATGTCTTCTCGTCTTCAGTGATTAATTTCATGATGAAATTTGATCGATATATGCGTGGATTTTCAGTGGTTTCGATCGCTTCTTGGTATTTGTGCGTCAGTTTGCGTTAGAATTACTCATTTTTATTCATACTTATGAAAGTGTGGTTACAATTTTTATAGGATAAAAATATCTTTGTTATATCTTTATCGGATAAAATCTTCACGTTGAGACTGCCTTTTGGAATGCGTCTTTGATGAAAAATACTTGACTTTTAAACAGTAGCTTTGTGACGACATAGAAGAAAATCTCTGCCTTTTTCTTTCAAGTCAGGAGTATCGATTCCCAAAAACTTTCTTTTGCGATTTTGAGAGAAATGTATTATTAGGTAAACATTTAAGTTCTGTATCGATCTGTGTATTTCAATTTAGTGTTTCCTTCACATTTGTAAGTGATAAAAATTTCCCTCTTTAGGAAAAATCTTTCAAAATAAATAGCAACATAACGCAGTACATTTAAATTGAGTTAATTAGATCAATACATGGGTCATTAGGACACGATGCGTCAGTATTTCGTGTCTGTACATTGTGCGTGTTTTATTGAGCTCTTTTATGTTTTTCCTGGATGAAAAACGGAACTTTTCACATTTAAAAATTCCCTGCTTCCTTCATACTTTTCAGTGTATTGAAGAAGCCATATAAACGAGTCCACTACCAGTTGGTATAATTCTAACCTTATACTTTCCATATACATAGTGTGCACGAAGCATTTCTACAAAGATCCATGAATGACTTATCACTCATCTTTTTTCTCCCTTCAAAGTATATGCTGCTAAGAGGACGATTCATTTGAGAATCCTTGACAACTCCCCAGCTCACAGTGTATTAATGGAGAGGCAATGTCTGACAGAAAAACCGAACATTCGGATGGAATATCCTCTCCCATTTCCCACTTTTTTTCGAGTATCAAAACTTCGCTGAAATGGGCACATTTTGAATCTTTGGATGAAGTAAAGAAGCATACGACGATGGTACTAATATCTATATTAGTAATTCTTGGAACATTCGAGCTACACCATCTTCAAATAAAAAAATGGAGCTAATATCATTAAACGTTACTTGCACTTCAAATTCTAGAATGTAAACAAATAGTCAATTCACTTATGATATTCCTTCCCTTTTAGTTACCAACTATTTATGCACGTCCTTTCATACGCTTTTGTCAATTACCACATTATTTATACCATATTGTACCACTGAGGACGTGGTACTATTAATATAAACCGTGCAATTCCGTTAAAAAACCTGGAAACTCTCTTAGGATTAATCCTCAGTGCTCTACCGAAGTATTTAGGTGACATTTAATCATAAGTATATCAACTTGTATAACAAGTGATTTCTTTTAAGTATTTTCGCTTATCGTGGGGGGAAATTGAATATAATTAATGAATACTGATAAAAATTATATTAATGAATAAAATTAAGGTCGACAGGAACAAGAATACGACTTTAAAATAATTTAATATGTTACAAGAGTGTTCGTCTTTCTGTTTGCATATTGGAAAAAAACTAAAACGCAAAGTCAGTAATCTTATTACATGTAACAGCGCGCAAACTGCTTAAAGTTAATTGCAGGAGATCTGATTTGGATTAATTCAATTAAAAGAGAATTTTTTATTTCCCCTTGAAAGTGTTCCGGAGCTAAATCCATTAAACTAAAGTAAATATCGCAGTGGCAGAGTGTAAAATTACACATCGAGAAGGTCATTATTTTCAATTTTTCTGTAATGGCTTTTACTTTTTTTCAGCACAATCGCGGTAAGAAATACTTTTATTATTTTCATATTATATGAGTTTTTTATGGATAATATATATCTTACGCATTTATTATATATAGCGCACGAATCATGTAAATCTAATATAAAATATATTCCTACAAAAGTACATAAACAATAATACCTTATATCATTTTGGAATTGCTCGAGAGAACCGAAAATATCCATAAAAATCCTATAAAGTAGCTCTCCGAAGTAGAGTTGTCTTCTATAGTGCAGACTGCCATGCTCTGTGTCATTTCCATAATCTAACCACCTGATCAGAAAGACGAAGCTCTCACGACCTTTACTGTCTGTATAAAATTTTTCATACAAAAATACTATCTGGTCTTTTATGTGTTGATAAACATCGAAGCTGTTGCAAGTTTTCTGAAAGAAATCTGTGCATTCAGACTAACTAAACATAGGACTGGCTATCCTCGCTGTTTTCTCATGAACTGATGATGTACACTTATCAGATTGGGCTATTTTTGGAGCAAAATCCATCTCTAAAAATGCCTTGAACAGTCTACAAAATGTGATGGATAACGTTCAGTTTATGGCTATAATCTCTGTACAGAAAAAAAATCGTATACTATTTGTATCAGTGTGCAAAGAGAGATGCGAAATTATTACTAATAATGGCTGCTCGACATCTACATATACATGTATGATATGGTTATTTTGTGATCTTTGCAAGTTTACGTACCACCCAGACAATGAAGCCAGACTTATGTCTATTTTTCACTATTCACGCTTATAAAATTTTAGTTACGCGTTTACTCCAGGAATCACTTCGTAGTCTGAATTTTGATGCATTTATGACGAGCACATGACTACATTGTTCTCATTCCAGACCAAGCTTTGCCATTGACTCCATTTAAAGTTACTTTTTTTTGTTTCACGGGTTTAACGATATAATAATGACTGCGGTTGGCTTTGCGTGAAACTCCCTTTCCTGAATCGTTCTGCAGACGGTCTGGAAATGTGATTGTGGCAGGATTCCAATCGAAGTTTACTGTAACATGGTGGCATGCAGTTATGGAAATATATCGGTCACTTAGTAACGAAGAAATGTAGGCTGTTATTGACACATTTTCCGTTTCCTGCAGTTAGTTCGATTAGCTTCTTACAACCCTGCTGTGTAATTCACGGCTGTAATCGTTCCATTTACACATGGACAGCGTTATATAATTTTGAACGGCCACGATTTAAAAGTACTGACCTGGATCGAGTCCAATTATTCAAGTTTAGCCAACGCAGTAGCACAGTTGTTATAACCACTGTCCTCTCTACACCGGATGTGTAGGGAGGACTGTGGCCACTCGGATTCAAATCCCGTCAATGGCAGAAGGAACTTTTATGGACTTTTTTCACTCGGTGGTTGAGCGAGTCGGTCTCAGGCGTGAATAGCAAGGTTCTCCCCTTCCCGCGGAAATTCGAGTTTTTCTTCCAGCAAAACAGGCAGATTGACCAGGGAATACACGCAATTTATGGACATATTACACACGGGTATTTGAGTTGGCTCTCGGGTGGCTCTAATATTACAGTTTATTCAAATTTAGCAATTAGCAACTTGATTAACAGGAAGCTTGCAACCTTGAGAGTTACCTATCTTCGTATGAGCTCTCCATAAACTCAGACAAGGTTACTCAAGTTGCCTATTATTTAAAACCTGCAAAAAAACCATTAAATCCTCATTGCGGATAGTCATTCCAAATGAGTGTGCCCAAACAGACCTTGAAGTTATATTTTATAATAAGCTTACTATAAGGTTTGCTAAGCTAAGCTTCAATGGGTGTCAAAGACTTAGCTTCCCAATATCAATGCTATCTCTACAGTACGAAAAGAGTAGCATATTTACTTGCTTCCTTCGGATTGTGATGGAATTGGACAAGAATTCTGTATATTTTTTGTTGTTTAATAAAGAGCACATATCTATTTATTTAGAAAGTTTGCGTACGCTCCTTGAGTTTGGCCTACTTCCTTTCTTTCTATTCTCCTCCACCGTGAAGAGTTGCCTCCGTGTCAGATGGTGGTTGTCACTTGCCACCAGTTTTTAAGAGATCACGTTCAGTCGAGGAACTTGTCGAGACCCTTTTACTTCGGGCTGAGTTCGCTGGCTCCAGAAGGAGGCGAAGGGTTCTCTCGAACTTTATATCCAGCAATCTGACAAACTGCTCTTATAACACACGCAGTTCATGACACGACACACAGACACCACACGATAGCCCAAGATATGGAGTTGTCCATGAAACTTACTGTCTTGGAGATCGTGCTTCCAAGACTAGTTAAACCTTGAGAATAGGATAGTGGTCTCAATCACTGCTTGAAAAGCTATTTCTTCTGCTTTTTTTTTTTATCTTACTTGTTGGTTCGACTAGATTTGTGGAGGTTGTATATCTGCGAGTTTCTCCTTATGAAACAGTATTGTGCGCCATTGTCCAAGTAATATTAGAATATATGTTTTTACCTATAGCCAATTAGAAATTATTAGTGAAATGAAGAGGCTACGCTGCTACCAAAAGTATTGGTACACTGAGACACGATGACATCAGAACAGTTTTTAATTTGATGCATGGTTTCCATTGGCCTGTAGTACAGCAAAAGGCTTCATAAACACTTTCCAAAAATTTATGATACGTATCAAAGGAAATATTTCCGTGTTTTTTTTTTTTTTTTTCATTTAGTGTCCCAGTATATTTTGGACGATAGTTTAGTTTCGAAACTATGTTATCAAGTTTATAATAAAAGTGCACTCTAAAACGGTTAGAATGGCACATTTGAATTATCTCAAGCTTCCTAGCCGGGTGAGCAAACAGAAAGATTAAACTTGCAAATCTTTCCGATTGGATTTAAATAATTTTATCTTTTCAAATCACAAAGGTGATCCCATTACTTCATTTGTCATAAAATGAAAGTTGTAGCGCTGTTTAAAAGCAGTTGGAAATCGTCGCCAGTTTGCACAACCACCTTCTTTCTTTCTTTATTTCTGGAGGTTAGGTTAGGTGTGCCTTAAGCGCCAAAGCAATAAAAGCTATGAGGTGTCAATATTGTGTCTCTAAAAAAGTGTATTCTTCAGCCACATTGTGAAAAAAAAGCCCATAAAAATTATTCGCGTCCCTGACGTGGAAATTGGGCCTTTTCAATTCGGCGTGGAAGAATGGTAATTATATCAACTCTGCTACCAGCAAGGACAGCGCAACCAGCAGTTTTTATTTTAACAAATGAAGTTATTTAACACACAAATAGCCAACATTTCGCATGTGATCCCGCTATTGGTGCTGCAGTCAGATGCACAACCGAGCATGGAGACTCATATTCATACACGCTCAGGAGTCCAGGCATTCGACACCAAAGCGATATACAGAGGAGTCCCCCAGGTGGCGTTATTTCTGCCCTACCTTTTGCTGCCGCTCTGGTTCCCTTTCTCTCTATGCATCCTGATTGCAGCACTTATGCAAATGATATAAAACTCTTCATCTCGTCCAAACACGGAGATGAATCTGACTTTATCAATGCCCATGCCACCGCCCTAATAGAAGAACTTGACCTTTATCTTCAGAATATTGGCCTATCCATAAACGCTACCAAACCAGCTCAAATAACTTTCACAACTTGAAGAAAAAGTTGAACTATACTTATACATCAACGGTATTAAGGTCCAGAAGGTTTCGCATCACACTGGGCTTACGTGGAATGAAGGCCTAACCTTCCAACGGCACTTCGCCAACACTAAGGCAAAAAACTCTGTCAGCAATGTGGGCAATAAGACAGGAAATTACTGGTGTAAACAATCACAAACTTGCCACTCACTATATACAAACATGTCTTGTTCCGATTCCCATGTATGCTTCAACGATCTAGTCCTCTGCTTCCCTCACTAACATCAAAACATTCATGGTATCGAGTACTGGATTTTAAGGTGGTTGAACCATCTTAATGGCCATCCTTTCACCATCTCGCGTCTTTAATGTATGCAAACCTTGCTGTACCCCTTGGAATCAGCTGCTCATAGCAGGAAAGCTACGCAACCTCTGTCAGTTCCTTACCGATTGACTTGCTGTCCCAAATGTTCACAATCTTGTTGCAGACCCTAGGCTGTCCCGCGTCTTTTGCAATGACGCGTGGATTCCTTTAAGAAGTTCGCTGCAGAATTTAAGCATGATTCAAAGATTTTTTCCGGCTAACATCCTCCAAACGTACAACACCCTGAAGATTGACCCCCACAAGTTCTGTGATGATAAAGCGTACAGGTCTCAGAAGATACAGGACATGTACCATCACATACAGTTGTAGCAGTTTTCTGATTATCCTCTGAAGGATGGAAATCCCTGTTTTAATAATCCTACTTCGCTCCTCTGCTGAGGAGATTTAATGTCTTAAATTATTATATATATTACGATGCGTATGTGTTTATGTCTCTACCTTTTGCTTGCGTCACTGTATACACGAGTGTATGTTCTTTATTTACTCGCATTGGATGTTATTTGTTGTATTATTTTATAGAAACTAATGCTCACCGTACGTTTACTTTCTAAGTTATATTGTACATGCAGTAGGCACCATACTAGCCGAAGGCTGTTCAGGGATGAAGCATAAGCAATAAATTGAGTAAATAATAATACTAATATACTTCAGTTCGGTTGCAAGAATGTTTGCAACTTTTTAGATCGCTTTTTGCTGTTCCTGCACCTGGATGAAAGACGCGAAGAATTATGTGAATGAAGAACAGCCTAAGTGAATATACTTTAGTTTTAAATTTATAATCATTACCTATAATATCAACTATAGGTAATATTGCAACTAAAGTTCAAAACTCAAGTTGCAATCTTCAATTTCTTATATCCCTAACCAGCACAACTTAAAAGTCATTTCTTTAATACTTTAATAGATAAGCTGGGAATAGCTGAAGTACTCCTGACTTGTCTTATTTAATGATATCCTGCAACAAGTAATCTTTTCGCAGATTTAACGTTGAAATGGTGCTTTCAGACCACTGATTTTACATTCCAAACTTGTTATATTCAATCTCGATTTTTTCTCCATGTTTTGGTTAAAGCCATAATTTTCTTGCCGGTTTTTGAATCAACTACTTCAACGTTTTCCATTTTGTTCGTGACGTTCCACTGGGTAGATTCCCCGAGTTCAGTTTCTCATCTTCCCACATTTGAAGTTTCCCATCAAGCATTCAGCAAACTGCTGCCTCTACTCTAACATTACTTCTAGCCTAGTTATCGTGGTTCTGTGAAAAATGTTTCTTCTCTACATTTTTCCTCAAGTTCGCAGCTATTAAGCGGCGAGCAACAAAAATCGATTCGCCCACAGAAAGCTGTGTGGCTGTTCGCAGTCTCTGCTGCAATGTATGCTCTCTCTCTCTCTCTCGAAGTTCGATTTTCCCTCGTCCTCTTACCTATTTCTTCAAGGTGCTGGCGTTGTTTTGAGAAAATTACCAGCTGCTTACGAAGAAAAGTTCGTTGCACGTGCGCAGACGTACGCGAGGTGGTGAATGCAATGCAAAGTGGAAAGTTTATACTCTGTAGAGATTATATGGATCGTTTCGTATGTTCGTAGTTAGCTAAAGCGTCGTAGAAGAACTGCAAAAATTTATTGTTCCTTGGAATATCTCTGGAGATTTTATTATTATAAGATCATGTTGAAATACGTTATCAAAGAACCGCCAAGGCCAAATAAGTTTTTAAGGGCCTTTATTCACAGTGTGGCTAAGTTGTCATGGGACAGAGTTGTTGTACGCTCACCCTCCCCCAACTCCGGAACCATGGATTTTTTAATCTCGAATAACCGGCAAAGCAATTGTAGAATATACCCAATTTACAGAGACAATGTCACGATGCCTCATAGGCCTAGATGCTTTGTCACAAAACAAATACGAAGGAGAGTAAGTGAGGTGAGAACCTTAGCTCGAAGCGAAAGAGAAAATTGTTTTCCACAGAGTAAAAGATAAAGCCTTGTTGTAAACTGTTGCATATTCTCGAATATTCAAAAGGTTTTAATTAAAAACGTTACCTGATGAGCGTTTAGGCTAGATTAAGATTCGATTCAACAGTCTTTCTTCGTACACTGGCGTGGCAAGGCACTGATGCCAGCATCAGAGTAGAAGGACGTACGGATCACGTGCCATTCCAGGACGCTGCTCTTAATTTCTTCATCATTTTCAGGGCCAAATTGCTTGGTGTAGATCGTTGCATATTACGTTACTGTAATACTGCGCATTAATTGTTAAACCTGGTGCAGGAAAATCGATACGAACTACTACTTCTGATATCTAAACGACAACGGTTGAGATCTTGCCAGCTGATGGCAGAGGTCGGTGTACTGCAGGAATGCATATTCTTTCGAGTCAAACCGGTGCAAATGTTCTGTAGACTGTTGTTGTTTGGTTTTTAGGAGCATTAGCAACTAAGGCCACATTGCTCCAGGGATATGCGGTGGTCATTCCCTGACCCATCCTCCATATTTGGTGGCTCACGGGCTCGAACCCCGGTCTAATCAAGAAGCGTGTGCTACGCACTGCTGCTCCTGCCCACCTGGCTACGGAGGCGCCGTTCTGTAGACGTACCAATCCAGTGACATCCAATCTTTGACATCCGTTGTGAATTGAGTCTACGACCAGCAAGTAGCCATGAATAATGTCTCTAGACTTTCATTATGCACAGTTTGGACACAATATCACGTTTTACAAAATCAGTTCCTCGATTCTATGAATATTCGCGTTGGCTGAACATGAATAGGCTTCCGTTTGGAGACTGCTTTGCAGTCTTCAGAAACTTGTTGCACGAGCCATACATTCGTGGGTGATACAGTCTGTTCAATACACAGAACATATAACGTGCGTAGAACTACAGCTGGTCTCAGGCTGCTGTTTACCAGAACTTTGATAATACAACAACAATAGTGACAGGGTTCGATGCCATCTTATATTTCATCTACTTCTCAAACTGGAAACGCACTCACGTGGCGAAAAGTGAAAACGATGTTGCCCCCACTCGCCATGTTATTCGAATTTTTGGTCTTTAAAAAAATAAAGGCCGATCAAACTCGAACCACGCTCCAGCATATTAACTTGCGCAATTTTGGATTGCATATTCTCTTGAAAATATTTTATTGCTGTCTTGTCCATGTTGTTAAATAAAGCCTGTGAACCAATGAAACCAAAAATCCATAGCGTAGATTATTAAATTTTGTAGACTAACGTATGGGTAAGTGCGAAAGCATCAATTAACGTAGCTCTCTACCAAAGTAGTTAAGTTAAATTGGCATCGTTTTGATTATATCTCATATTGTGAATACCTTCACAACGAGTTGCCATGGTATTGTACTACGTCGAATAAGTAGTATTTCGCCAATGGAGAAGACTACTGTTACTTATTCTCGGCGGATACCACCACCCAGACGGCACCATATCAGAGCTTGTTGGTTTTTCATCGGTGGGTGGGCAGGTATCCTGGTGTTGCAATAGTGACAACCCAGTTATGAAGTATAACTTCGCATTATGAGAGATGCCTGAAGGTGTGCAGTAGTATCTCCCATATTTCCACGGCCTCCATAGCATCATTTGAGTTCATTGCAGTTGCAAGTTTGTTAGTATCCACATTCTCGCTCTCAGAATCACTTCTGATTATTGAGCATTTTCGATGATAATAAGAATTAATAATTTTCCTAATGCTAATTAGTTACCACGTATTATTATTACACTAATTTAAGATTACTCTTGATTAAAACACTCGTTTAATAAAATCAATAAGTTATTATTTTTAACTCCTGAGACCATGCACGCCAGTGGGGAGAATAACTATATTGAATTAGCTGGCGATAATAATGATCGGCACTATTGCAACGAGTCGTTTATATGTGCCTCTCGCAAGCTCGAACATGCGCGTATCTAATCCTCTGTCCACGTGAATTACCAAATGCGTAGAGTAGAGTTAAAGAACTTTTTGTTTTTGTTATTTTGCTTTAAATCGTTGGGTAGAAACTGAAGACAATAAAGAGGATTGTTAGCAAACAGCAGGTTGCCATGGTTAATGATGTTTAAGCTCGTGAAATTTCTGTAAATTGCTTCATACTCATAAAGGCAGACACCCCTGCTTGTGTTGAAAATAACCGGTCACGTAATACAAGGTCGTGTCGTGAGCACATTTTCCAGAAGATACGGTTAAAGAGACTTGATAAAAGCTTAATTTTCTATCCTAAATAGACTAAATGAGATGGCCTTGCGTTTCGCTACTCGTGAAATTGCAAACCCTCTCGTTTCGCTATTGGATAATTCTGAAAAGATCTATAACGCGGTAAGTAGATTATAATGAACTGTTCACTTATACAGCACGCAACGCGATCGGACAGTCATTACTGGTTATGTGAACGAGTCCTCTCAGCTAATATTTAATTTTGTTAAATACACAATAGCTGGTCTTTTCCATTTGTACGTTGAAAAGTAAAGTGAAGCTACGCGTAAAACCTACTCGGTGGTTGTTTAATCATTTCTAGGAAATGTGTTAAGTCAGCCCCATTTCGTTTCGCTGTAGTTCATTTGGTGGAACCATAGGATTCAACGAAAAAGGATCTGTAACGTGTGCAGACTAGCATTTGAGGCCCCCTTCCTTGACTGTGTTTTACAACCGTGAAACCTTTTTTTAAAGATTTCTCGGTTGTAAGTTCCAGATGCCCCGTATGCTGGAATCTTGCTCAAAGTTTAAATCACCTAATTTAAATTTCTAGAATTATTTAATTATACTTGCAAGGTAAACAATCTTGTGCTATACACTAATAATTGCCCTTTTTTAAGGTTATGATTTCAGGCTCTCTGTGGATCCCTTCTTCGGACTTATGAGGGGCTAAGAAGAAGCAATATTAAGTTAAATGTCACCTAATGCTGAAAATCGATGTTCCAATGTAATGTCGTTTAGCAATATAAATGAGATTGATACACTCTTCAGGATTATTCCTGTTTGCTTTAAACTCCCATGGCAGACCGTCCTTAGTTTTCATAGTGGAAGTTGGTTGGGGTAAAAATTCTGATCTCGTAAAAGGGACTATGTTATTGAAACTATAGATCCATGCTCCCTTACCTTAGGTATGGAAGAAGCTGTTGCTACAGTATAATAACAAAATAATCTACGCGAATTTGAAGACGATGAAATGAAAGGTCTGATTATGATTCTGATTATGTATATTGTTAACCTTCAAAGGCCCTAAACGGCATTCATTAAAAAGACATTACATGTTTTTTTGTGGAACTGCAGGTTTCTTGTTCGGTTAAACACCCAAGTGAGCTGAGTACTAACATCATTAGAGATAAAAAGAAAAGTGAATTATCTAAATAAGGCTATCAGAAAAAAACAAAAACAAAACAGTGTAATCAAGGAATTTGGACATAACTAAAAGTACAGCGCCGGCCACATAAATTACATCACTGGAAAGTTTCTTACAAAACAAGCATTGCAATTAAAACGATTACCTCTATAGCTTCAAATTTGTTACAAACTTGGAAAATAATTATGCGTTTTATTGATAAGAAAATAAATTAAAACAAACAAATAATCACAGAAATACGCTAGTAGATTCTTGATATGATCTCTTCTTAGTTCATGGTATCTTGCTTGATGGATATTTAGCAGCAATTTTCTGTCCCATAACACTTCAGTCGGAACTATTTCCTGGTAGTGATAAGGATCGGACATTGCAGTTTTGCATGAACTTGTTCACCTAAAGAATAAAAAAATATATATTAAAACAGTCATGTTTGAAACAAGTTAAAATTAGCATACTATAAATTGCATTAAATGATTATGCAATGTTATACTAACTTTAAGCGCAGCGTGGAAAAGCACAGAGTCATATTTGGGAACACAATTTTCTGATCCTTGAAAAAGGTCTTTGATAACGGGCAGAAGAGTCAGTCATTTACAAAATGTATTCTGCCCACTCCTTTGCTCTTTTTGCTCTATTCTTCCCCACAAAGTGAAAGACTTCGTTACATCTGCACCGTATGTAGCATTTGCTTAAAATTTGGATTCATCAGAAAATATTGCAAATTCCCATTGATCGATTGTCCAATTACTACGTTTTTTAGCTCAGGTTAGTCATTTTGTACTCATAGATTTTGTGAATAAAGGCTTATTACGAGATCTCTATACTTTTAGACCACTCATCACAAGTCTTAGTTGGACAGTTCTATCACTTGTATTTATCCCAAAATGTTCCTTCCACGTGAAATTTAGCTATGGTACTTGCACGAAGATCAGGGAGACACAGACGCTTCAAAACTCTGTCCTATGCTACAGTACTTTCCGATTCAATCCGGGTCCTGATTTTCTCTTGACATCTGCGATCTCATGTTTCTTTTTAAGTAACCTTGGCACAGTAGACTGGTTACAGCCAGTATTTGTAGATATATGTGAATACGAAGTGGAGACAGATAGTAGATGGACGTTTTTATAAACAAGATGATGCAATGCCACTCTAATATTATAGAATGAGGATGTAATATCAAGCTAGTTTTACAAGGTGGTGTAATAGTGTCTTGAGATGGCATTTTACCTATAGAAGGAGTTATTAAGGAAATATTAAACTTTTTGAGGTTGATGCAATTTACATGGCCGACATTGTATCTCTTCTTGCTAGCATAGTTGTAATGAAGGCAAGTTAACCTGAAGAACTTTAACCGTCTTACTTAGGGATTAACAAACAACATAGTCCACACGTCAAATGGAACAACAATTTCCTTAGCTGGAATTAAAACTGAATTTTATTAAAATAAAAAAGAATAGCTTCTTTACTTGAATTGAGCTGTTTTGCTTTCTTTTAATAGAAAATCCTTTTTACTTAAGGAAACCCTGTTGAGAGCTAAGAGGAGTATTTTCCCTTTAAAGAAGGGGAACTTGGCCACAAAAAACTCTGAATGTATGGGCTTGTAAAAATAGTATATGCAGGAGCCGGTCAATCACCTGAGATTGTTCTCAGTGGGGCGTATTTCACACGAGTGATGCTGTTTTGATTTCTGCGTTTTCCACATATTTTTAAAATATAAGTACTGTTCGTATTTTTAAAGTTATGTATCTAAATCAAAAGTTTAAGGAGACTTAATATATAAGAATCAACATTCAGAGATTGACAAAGCTATTTTTAAAACAACATCCCATAGGTAAATGTCCTTTTTGTTTTTATTTCAATCTTCCATATTGAAATTGTATGACAGCTATTCGAACTATAAACACCATCCTTTTAAGACTTGTGGGGGTGGGGCGTGTTTATTATTGTGGGGGGTTTTGGGTATTATTGTCTTTCTTGGTTGCCCTAATTTTCTTTATATTTTAATTATTATAATTTATCCCCTTTTTTATATGTATATCCCCCGTAGTCCAATCCTCCCACTTAGCATCTGACTTGTTTGTTCTCAGAAGATTACCTGACTCGTAGGGGACCTTAATTATTTTAAGTATTTCTCCACAGGATTGGCTGAGTTTCGGAATGACAGACTCCAACACATGAATGTAAAATAAAACAATGTTTATTAACATATCATACAGAAATTAGCAATAGTATTGGTCAAACTATATCTGGCTGGTGACTTGTTATTTCATTAACCTTTATATGTGTAAATATCTTGTTCAAACTCAATTGTTTCATCATCAGATATTCTATCCTAATACACATTATTATTCATTATGACATGGTGTCTCTTCATGTTCTTTACAGGGACTTCAATAGGTCGTGTCATACACCTTACATAGATTCTTCCCACTCTTCTTCTGAACAGTCTGTATAATAAACCAACAACTACCAGCCAATGAACTGGCTCACAAAAACCTTCAGAGTTCGTGTCTCAATTTGTAAGAAAATTGCATTTATTCAATCAGACACCCTTTCTGCAATCAGGTCAACAGGAATTATTAATCAATTCAATTTAACATTACCCTTCTGAACAGTTAACCCTCTATACCTTTATATATATATCACTTATTAATTAGCCCCTACTCAAAATCAGAAATACTCTCCACAAATCAACTCATAATAAATTGAAATTTCAACCTTCAATTTCATACATATTATAAAAACCTTTCCCAACTTTAAACAATTCTTAGTTATCTATTATACCCTCTCCTTCCAGCAAGCATTAATATGAGGAGCTTCACTTCAGATTATAGGCTACGTCCGTCTTAAATACCTAACACTTTTATTCATATTTCATTACTTAAACCTCCCTCCTTAACTATAAATATCTATTTATTCTAAAGTCCTCTCCTTAATAAATTAAGCACACCTATGTCGATAAACTCTCTAGCACTTACGTGTTTGGCCTGGAACTTTCCTCCCTGCTCGGCTTCCTTTCATATCGGTCATTCAGGTACTGGAATGCGGGGGCGCTCATTTGGGGATCTCGGTGATTTATGGTGTCTCCCTACCGGACACTGTACGGCTGGAATCAATCAGTATCGCATACTCTTTATCGGTCAGCATTTCTTCTTCCGTGGATAGAGGGGTTTTCGAGTAGGTCAATGGTTCGACCACTCATTCGACTGGCTTTGCCTATATAATTCTCAGGGTGTGATTCTTCCTCACTATGGCTTCCATGTTTACAGGTGAACATTCCTACTGGCTGTCGGGATATGCAGAATTTCTATCACTGCTTCCATCTACCTCAGGTCTGCAGCTATCACCCAAACTAGACTGCTGCTCTGCTTTGTATCGTTCTCCAACTCCTTCAAATCATCCTCCAAACCGCTCCGTGAACTTCTTCCGACTCTCACGAAAACTTTTCCAGAATGCCCCGAAAACCTTTTCAGAATCTCCCTCTCAAAATTCCCTCTATTTTCTTCCTGGCCAATAGGAGATCTGCACATCCTTTTTCCTGTGTTCTCATTTGTCTCCTCTCCTCTTCCGTGGGCGGGTCTTCTTTATTCTTTGTGCCCCAACTTCCGTGGACCTCGAACATACCAGAACAATCCAGAAAGAGAAGCGGAAGTTCAGGTCAACTGAGAAGCGTCACAGCTCCTCCCGTGACCTCACGCGCGCACACCTGGTGACGTCGCCTACCTCTAATAGCGTTTCACCGTGAAATCTTTAAGAGGGTCAGCTTAAGCACTCTTGGCCCTTACTATGGTGCATCTGCTTCTGTCTTAATGGGGATTTGTCATGGTACATTACTTTCACTGACTCGTCAAAGAACTTCCATACAAACAAGCTACAACTACACAAGGAGTGACTGGAAGGTATTTTTGAATTCCAGTGTTTCTTAATTGATGTTGTTTTTACCAGAAAACCACTATTCGTACTACAGTTAAATTCTCATAATATTTAACCATTTTTATTAATTAATGTAAGGACGGGTCCTTACAGACTGTTCTTACTGGCCCATCCTCACTGGTAGCACAATGGTTACGATCGCAGTTTTTTCACACCATGTGGAAAAGGTGTGAAATTTTAATACCTTCTTCACTGGAGGGACTTTTATGGACTTTTTGTTGTTGTGGAAGACTTAATCGGGCAAGATTGCATTTTTTCAGAAACTTGTATTTTTCATGCAACAGTTGAGTAAACTGATCATAGCATACACCCAATTAAGAGACACGATTATACTAAGGGCTCCATGGCCTTGGTGCCTCATTTTACATTGAAAACAATTCAACAGTCCGATACTGCAACAAAAAGAGAGAGAGAATCTCGTTCCTATAAATTTTTTATATACTGTAATCCAATTTTAGCGATATTCATGGACTTGAAATCCTTCCTAGATTTATCTTTTCTTGCCCATGTCGACCTCGAGGTCGGTTCCTCTTTTTTCCCAGTTGAGCTCTAAAATTGATTACTTTACTGTGATTACTTCAACCAAATTTTATTGGAACTAAGCGGACTGCACTGTAAAATTCTTGTTAAAAAAAAAACGTTTTGGATTACTTAACTTCTGTTATCAATTAATTAATTATACACTGAGTGACAAGTTTATTTGGTACACCTGTCCTTATCATGAAATGGATCACTCCTCCAATAATAGCATCACGTGTACGTACCACGCAATATAAAGCAGGTAGGCAGATAAGGTGGGGATGCTGCATGCAATTCACTGCAAAAATCAGCAAGAAAAAAGAAGATTTAAGTGCTTTGAACGTATATGGTAGTCAGTGCCAGACGCATCGGTAGGAGTATCTTGGAAACTGTTGCCCTGCTAGAGGTTTTCACTTACGATTGTCTCGATGTATCAAGTTTGGTCCAATAACATCCAGTAACGGCGATTCGGCAGTACGAAACAGCTCGGTGATGAGAGACGCCAACGGATACTGACAAGACTTGTGCAGTGTAATAGAAAGGCTACAGTCAGTCATAACAACTTACTACAACAGTGGTAGCCAAAGAAGAATTTCATAACGTACATCTCGTACCGTGTTATGGAATAGGTATCGCAGCCGATGCCCAAACGAGATTCCACTCCTGTCAGCGAAACAAAATCTTACGGTTGCAGTGGGCTCACAAACAGCAATATTGGAAAGAAGAGGATTGGAAAAATGTTGCTTCGTTCCTGCCTTTTCACACTGATAAAGGGACCAGAGTATGGTGAAAACATCCAGAGTGGATGAAGAGTAGGACAATCCATGAATTCATCCTACCAAGTGCCAAAAATGTAGATTTGTGATTGCGGTGTAATGGTGTGGCAGTGGTTTTGTGGTGCACATTGGGCTTCCTTGATATTAGTGGAACAGCATTTGGATGTCACGGGTTATCTGGAAAACGTTTCCGAAGAGGTGCATTCCTTCATGGGTATTGTATCCATCTAAGATTGGGTTGTCCGATAGGGTAATGCTAATGTGACAACTACAGAATTTATAGAACTCGTTCCAGGAATATGAGAGTAAATCCAGCATCCTGCTGTGGCCTCTCCAGTCACCAGATCGCGATTCAAGTGGGTACTTGTGGGACGATATGAAATAACCTCTTCGGAGTAGAGATCCGCAATCATCCAATTTCAACAGTTGTTGAAATTGGATTAAGTTGGTGTTGGTCGGTTGGCAGTTAGGTTGGTATTCCTAATAAAGTAACCACTCACTAACCATTCTAAAGTAATAACCATGTTTTTAAAACACTGTGGAAATCACTCAAACTATTAACTATGTTATTATTTATTTGTTAATACCATTGTTATTAACCAATGGTAAGGATTTAGTAAAATTCGCACTCTAGTTCGAATAGAAAATATTTCCTTTGCGTGACAGTAGGGTGGCTTCGCCACTTTCCCTCTTTTGAAGAGGTCCAGGTTCAAATCTTATCGTAGGCTAGAAATTCTTAAAAACGTCTTCAATCGAGGCCGTAGTTGTTGATCTCTGGCGAAAGGAGTAGGGTTTCACCAGTGAGTCATTAACAGTAGAAACCCTAAAATCCCTATAACATAAACATGTAAATCGGGCCTCGAATACATATAGTTTTGCTGCTGAGACAGAGTATGATGAAATAATATTAACTGACGCATTATAACCAAAGTAATGGACATGCCAAAATAGGTACACCTTAATAAAGAGGATATTTTGGATACTTTATTAGATACACTGAAATAACAGCAGCTAACAGAAAACATTTTAAGACTGTGGCTTATTTAGTGGCGATTCCATTTTAAGATATAAAACTTAGTCGTTTTATCAGCTTACTCTTCTTTGTGAAACATCACCAAAAAATAAATGGTATCGTTACGAACCTACCTATGTCATAGTCAAACCTTGGATATCTCGACAAGTGGTGATTAGTAATGATTCTCGGACTTTTGGAAATAATTTTCTCTCAGCAAAACCTATTGATATTCGTTGTTACATGCTTGATACATCATTAAGTAGTCTACGACAGTAAACGAATTTTTCACAAACTGTTCGATATGTCCCAAGAAAACAAGAAAAAAATATTTCGAATTTTTAAGAAACAAAAAAATCAACAGGACTATTTTTATTTCTTAATTTGGCTCAAACAGTACATCAGCATATCGGATTTTCTGCATCCTTGCTTTAGAAAATTACTGAAATGGTACTGTGTTTTTGCTCTGGCTCAGCTCACGTTGTCTTAAATTCTGTTTCCTTTTAGTATATTTTGTAGATGTTGTTGTAGTAGGGTTTAGGAGCATTAGCGACTAGGCCATATTGTCCTGCGGGTAGTATCTGTAAATTGTGTGTTCTGAGATCGCTTTTATGGACGAAAAAGCCGAGTTTCCGGGTGAAAAAACCATGCTACCCTCGCCTGAGACCGACTAACTCAGCCACGTTGTGAAAAAGGCTCGTTAAAATTTCTCGCAGCATCGACGAGATTCGAACGTTGGTTTTCCTACTTGGTGTGGGTAGGATGGCGATCCTACCAACTGTGCTACCCAAGAGGGCTTTAATCATCCTAATATCAGACGTTAATCACCCTTATATTCTATATTGATAGAGTATCATATCTGGGAACAACTGTTGTATTACTAACGGTAGGTCCCCTATATTGGGGTAAAACCGTTTGACAATAATATTCATAATTATGAGAAGTTTGAGAATATTCTGATGTGGAGAAGTGTTTTCATTTCCATCCGCTGTCTAAAATAGCATTCAAATAAGCTTCTTGTTTTGTTTTTTGTCTCCTCAGTGGAGCGTATTATCAACTTTCGATGAACTGCGTAATATTGATTAATAGCATTTCAAGTTTTTCGCCAGACAGGTGCCCTCTGTTATATTCTAGGAACCAGCCGGTTTAGCACTGTCACTCAATCCGTTATCACTCGTTAAAGACACGTAATCAATTTTTATGGACTACTTTTACGTTTAACAAAAGCACGGATTTTTTAAGTTGGCTTATTTAGTACGTTTTTCAAATTTAACTTCTATTTTCTAGAATAGACATAAATAATTGATTATTTGATGTTTCTCGAACAAGATTTTTATTGTTGTTATAATAACTACTACTTTACAATATACTGTAGATTAAGTTACTCAGAAAATTATTTATAATGTGGTTTCGTTCAAAAGGAATTAGCAATATTACTTTGTTCATTATTTACAACAGTTCTACATTTACAAAATTACATTACTCACATATCATTTTATTATAGGCTATTGCAATGTAGTGAGTGGTTAGAATGGCAATATATCTGAACCTTTTTGTCTGGACAATTTCATGTGCTTCACATACTTATGACAGTTTTATAAATTTCCGTGGTTTGTAATCCGTTTATTATAGCTGACCTATAGAAGGAAGGCACGCTCGTGGACTATTTTAACACGTGCGTTCGTCTGTCTGTCCGTCCAAACGTAATAACTCAACTCCAATGAAGACATACTCGTGAAATTTTATTTTAGGAACAGTTGTCGAGCCGTTTCAATTACATTAACACTGGACAAATAGAAATCCGATAATTTTTTTTCTTCTGGTTATTTATTTATTTTCGAAAATATATCTCGGGTTATATTCAATGGATTTTCGTTAAATGTTATAACGCATTTGTTTAAAAGTGCTACATAAAAGTAATGAAATAAAAATACTTAAATTCGAATGCGCTTGACGTGAAATACAACGAAGTGTAATACATTTACTGATTTGTTACCTTTCTGGTTTGAAACAGATGTATGCAATTCAAGCTACTAAGGATCCTTCTGCATTATGGGATTTATAAAACTAGGCTCTATATGTAACCTTTAGAATAAAAAAAAAAAAAAAAATAGAACGAAAATATGCGAACAGCTATCACCATTAAACTTCAGCTGATTTTCTCCACACTGCCTGCAAGGGTTTTTCTAGTGTCATTGAGGACACCCCGAGGGTTCAGGAGAAACTTCTAATTCAGATGGAGGGACTAGGGGAGCCATTGGAAATACAAACGTAGTGGAATAGGCCAAAATCACACTTGCATTCCCTGCGCATACTTGTGCCCCATCTGAAATTACCTTACACTCAGAAACAGTGAAATAGATGCAAAAATCACCAGCAGTTACACATCACCTAGAAAAACTTGTTTAAACATCTATAAAGGATGCGTCAGAAAGTCAAAAGACACAAAGTTTAATTTGCCTATATAGTAATGTTAGTAGTACTGTAATTAAATTAAATTATTTTGAGTTTTTCATTAGCTCAACCAGTGCTGGTATAGTAGGACTAAAGAGAGAAATGATGCCATTGAGAAGAAGAGAAAGAAGAATTTTATTATGGCAACTACAGCGTGTTCAGCAGGGATAGAGAGGGTCCAAGGGGACGTGGGGGTTATGACTCTTATCGAAAGCTCTCTGAAAGCGATCAGACTATAACCAGAGTCAGATCAAGTTCGATGGATGTTGCTTCTGTGTGGTAAATGGAAGATGATAGTGGGATATGTTACTGACCAAACGATTCTGTGGAGTTTGATAAAAGTTTCTTTAGGCGAATTGAATGGGCAGCCAAGTGTGATTGCTCCATTATTATTCTTTATTAATATCCCTTGAAACTTCTTCCTGTCCAATTTGGTAGTAAACTTCAATTTCGGTGAGCAACGGGAATCGAACCCAAGCTATTTTAACTAAATATAAGAGCGGGTGATACTATTCAGTGTCCTGCCCACGAGGGCCATAAATAGATTTTATGGCATAAATTTTTTAAAGTCATCTTCAAATAAAAAGGCTTATAATTCAGAAAACTGAAAAGACGGACAACGTCCAGGTCATTATTAGAAATTATGAAGAAAAAATGACGCAAAGGCAAGTCCTGAAGCACACCTGGCTTCAAAATATTGGAAGAGTTTTCTTCTTCTAACACAACGTGTACTCTCCTATGATGACAAAACTAACTACCAGAATCAAAAGAAGATCCATACTCCTTCAGCTTAATGATCAGAAGATTAATCGTGACGTTGTTAAACACTGTGGAAAGTGTCCTTTGCACCACCCTGTTAACGAATTTCTCTATCAAGCTTAATTCGATCCATGTAACCCAAATTAATTTTTCTTTATATGTGGGAGTAGAACGTATTTTTCTCATGTGCTGTATCTCGCTCGAGTTTGCAGTAATAAATGAAATGAAAGTCCTTTGAAATATGATTCTGCTTCCTTTAGTATTGGGATGTAAACGTTAGCTATTCACGTCCTAAAGAGCAGCTTTTTTTTTCTCTTTCCATTACAGAATAACAAAAGCCCTGTTCACAGAATTAACAACAGGACGATTATAGAACATTCACTGCTGTTTCAACTGTAATTTATGACTTGTTAGAGGGCAGGAAGGTTTCTTTTAGAGGTATAGACGAAGCAAAACGTCAAAATGACAATATATAAATAAAGATCCAAGGAAAAATCGGAAAGTAGGGTCTCCACTGGTTTATTTTCAAAATTCAGTGAGATCGTGGTGTAGACTCTTAATATTAGGGGCGTTGCGCAGGCCATGCTTCATGGCTGTAAGGAATTATGGTTCAAAAATAAGTTTTAAAGACCAATCCAATCGATGGATGGATCTGCAGTGGGGGGGATAGAAATAACTTATACCTTAGGACCACAATTAGGACCATATGCAACTCTCCAAAAAGTATATGCCTACTCCATGTGGATTCTGTAATTCGTTCGATTTTTGCTTGGTAAAAAAAAACAAGCAACAACAACCCGATTTTTTTGTAAATAAAAAACCATATGACCCCTCGTCCGAGATATTTAACTGTCAGACATGAAAATGATCCATAAATATTCCTGTTAATCCAACGGGACGTATCGCTCAACTCTGCAGTAACAATGCACAGTGCTACTAGCGAGGGCCACGTAACCTTCTAAACAACCTCGAATATAATTATCGAACATTCCGGTATCGGTCTTTTAGCATTAGCATTAATAGAGACATACGATGCAAGAAAACAAACTTATGCAGCACCAGCCAAAAAAAAAAAAAAAAAAGTAACCCCTCCCATTTCATCCCTCCATTAGTTCCAAATGCCTGTCCAGCCCAGCCTTAAATTTATTTAGGCTATCAACTTCCACAACAAAAGATGGAAGTCTATTTCACCAACCAACCACCCGCTGGCTAAAGGCAAACTTCCGCACATCTATTCTACAACTGTCTTTCCTCAATTTGAATCCATGCCCCCCTCAGGTTCTTAATCTGAACAAGAGAAAGAATCCCATCAGCATTCTGCTTGCTCAACCCATTCAAGGCTTTATACACCTCAATCAGATTACCTTGCAGGTGTCTAGTCTCCAGACACTGCAATTTGCAGAAATTAAGCCTTTCTTGGTAAGAGCACCCCTTTTTTTCCCCTCATCAATCTTGTCGCCCTTCTTTGTACTCGTTCTAACAACTCTACATCCTTCCTAAAATTAGGCCTCCAGACCTGTACACAGTACTCTAGGTGTGGCCTGACCATTGCCTTATATAACGGGATAATCACCTCCCTGTTCCTACTAGCAAAATTCCTATATATCATTGACAAGAATTCATGGCCTGCCCTGGCAGCCCGCCTGCACTGTTCAGCAAACTTCATATTTGACTGCACAATCACCCCCAGGTCTTTTTTACTTTCCACTTCCCTCAGTGTAGTACCACACAGTTGGTACGTTTCTCTTCGGTTATTGCTACCCATATGCAGTGCTTTGCATTTCTCAATGTTAAACTTCAGTTGCCGCTTCTCAGCCCATTTGCCCAACTTATCTAGATCCAGTTGGAGTAGTATACTGTCTTTACTTTCGTTAACAACCCCCCTGCCAACCTTTATATCATCTGCAAACTTGGACATTAATAGAATAGAATAGAATAGAATCTTTAATTGCAGCATAATATACATACAATTAGTCCCGTCACGGCATAGTGGTGCCAGGGGTTTACAAAAGAGATACACATGAGAAAAACATAAGTTACATCAGATTATTGGAAGGCAACAAAACATAGTTTTACATTTTCAGTTCGACGAGGATTTCCTTCCTGTATTTTTTATTATTGACCATTTCTTGGAGGTCCCCATCGATGGCTTGCAGTGAGGGCAGCATTTGCTTTGGCAGGAATCTGTCGGTTAGTACTAGACGGTTAGCGTTTGCTAGCAGCTGTGCTGAAGACCAGAGATAAGAGGGAGGAATGCGCCAAGAGTAGTGATCCCAGAAGTTCGGCTCTGTAATTTTACCGGTGGCCATCTTGATGGTGAACAGCAGCCTTCTTTCTCCGATGTAGGATCGGAGCCTGCGTAGTTGAAAGGCTTCTGCTAACTGTGTTGATCTGAGAGCTGGGGGAAGGTGGAGTTTGCTGTTGGCAATGGGTCCTTAACTGTACTGTATTGTACTGTACTAACAGATACTGTATCCAGCACCGAACCCTGTGGAACTCCACTTAATAACATTTGTCCACGAAGAGCAGTGTCCATTGATTACCACTCTCTGTCGTCTTCCACTCAACCATCCCTTTATCCATTGTAGCAACTTACCGTTAATGCCCTACCTCTCCAATTTGTGCAGTAGTCTTCCATGTACAACAGTATCAAAAGCCTTCTGAAATCCAACTGTAATTTAAAATACAATCACGAGCTGAAGGCTCGGTCTTAGTTGGCTCATATGAATAAAAGGAATTTGCGTGTTTAAAAACTAAATTCGAAAACACTTTTGTGATTTTTTTAGTGCTGTTTGGTGAATAGGATAAATGCAAGCGCTTAAACTTTATTCAGTGGACGATGTTTGTGCGAAACTGCGCCGACATTCGAGGATGGAAAGAAATTTCCCCCGGGCTATATATAGCTTCAATATTTATTTATATATTTTTAACAGCAGGTTTATGAAAATTCTGATTTTACATAACACGTCTTGTTAAAGAAGGAAGTTTATTTGGAGTTAACTTTGAAGGAGAACAGCCAGTTTAGCGTGTATTGCTGCGTTCTTTACTCGAAGACATATTGCAAAAGACTTTTGCTTGGGTGATGATGACCTTGTATTGTGCTTTCCATAGGGAAGAGACTGCGGTGAAGAATTTCGGCGAAGATAACGTGGCCTGATACGGAACAGATACTGTTCTTCAGTCAAGACGGGTGTTGGCAGATTGCCAGTTTCTTTGCGATACGGAAACGAAAGAAAGTTCGATTCTGGACCATCGTGGCTTTACGACAATGAATGCGCTCATATGTTTGCAATCTAGCGAGCAATGCCAAATCTGGAATGCCATTCTACATAACATGATGCAATTGGATACATAATCACGTCTTCAATTACTTTTATAGTCATTGCGAATGACTACAAAAGTAGTTTAAACAATATTATACGCATCGAAATTTCACGAATTCGCTGTGAAGAGAATTCATTGAAGTTTCATCCAAAATATCATTTTTTCAAATGGAAATATTTTGTAATATTATTCGGTGGTAAGGAGACATTTCGACCCAGTAGATGAAATCAAATAAAGTTGGAACACATTGATGAGTTAGGTGTTTGATTACAGGCTCATTCTGTTCCCTCTGAAGACCTCCGTGTCAAGTACTTGGCATTAATAGTAGATTCACCTGTTTGGTGATGCTGTACAATTTAAACAGATGTTAGAACTTAGCTGAACCTGGATAACGGTATTTGTCTCTAAGTTTGACATAAGCCCGAGCCTTAGCGATATCGATCTTCAGAGGAAAGATTGATTCCGATGATTGAGCATCCAACGCAATAATGAGTCCCGGATTTATTTGGAAACATTTTGTTTCCACCGAAATTGCGTTTCTTTTGATGTCGCTTCAGTATTAGCAGTTTCACACCGCATGGAGATGCAATTTTTTAGAAAGAAGATTGTTTGCAGACGTTAGGAATGAAATATCACTGAAGAATGGTATTATTAGATCTTTCAATTCATCAAACTAACTTGCCGATTGTGAATTGCGAAAAATCTATTACCCGAACTAGTCGAGGAACTGGCAGGTAGTTCTACCCACATGGTTGCACACATATCGGTTTAATTTAAAAGGCGCTCTAACGACATACGAAATTTAAATTACAACTAATGAAAAGGCTGGACTTCCTTTCTTTTAAATCCTTCAGCTAAGATAGTAGTTATAATCTTTGTTTTTTCACATCAACCGGAAAAGGCCTTGAATTGAATCCCATCAAAGTGGGTGGAAGTTTTATAGGCTTTTATCACATCAGGGCCATTTTGATTATCGAATGATTGCATGTTTTTCATCTCTCAAAATAGATAAACCAACCTCGGAATTCATGCGATTTACGGGTACGATATAACATCCATAATGGCCTTAGTTGCCTTGACACATATGGTAAACAACCAAAACAATACTTTAAATAGTAGGTAGAAAGCGAATGTAGCGTTTTATTCTCTTTTAAGATAGTGAGTGGTAAACTTTTTAATAATATGTTAAGTGAGACGACGTTAAACGAGATTCCCTATATCTAGTTTGCTATTAATACTTGTGGCCAAGTATTAATAGCAGTCTCATGTCCTGTCAGTTGGTAGTAATGCACCAGTCTTCCTACAGAATTTGGAGGAAGGGAATCAAACAATTTTCGGCATTTTAAAATGAGGGATCAGTTTTAAAACTGATCTTTTATTTTGATTACCTGAACAGGCCTTTCATTGATGAATTAATAAAATGAATTAACCTAGTTTCCATATGTGCGCAGTTTGCGTCTTAGAAATGAATAAAAGCGAATATTTGAATGGCAAAATTTGCAGATGCATGTTATACCCGTCGGCAGTCAGCTTTTTTGAATAAAAATGATTTGTGAGGTATAAAAAAAGAGAACTCGAGTCACGTATGGCATAAAACGTAGACAGTGGAATAGCAATAGATGTGGCCAATATAAACATACTAATGCAGCTGTTTATTTTTCTCTTTCTTTTCTCTTTGACATTAATGTTGGTGAGATACATTTCTTCTGAAAAGGTCTCGATAAGGCTCTTTACCTTAGATGATCGTGATGTTTTGTGGAATTCCTACATTCTTCAGTTGGAGATATGACAGAGAGAGAGATACTAAAGTGAACTACCTACATAGTAGCCTGACAGAAAATGCAGAGAGGCAGTTAGGGAAGGAGTTAGAGTGGATGAGATATGCTTGTTATTCTGGCAGAGAATCGTGCTGCAAGGTGCTGGCGAATCATTTCATTGATTGGAGACTCTTGAGCTGGAAGAATGGCTTCAGAAACAGCATAGTTTTAGAGTTGTCGAGGTTGGTTTTTGGGCCCCTGATTAGAGCCGATGCTGGAGTTCAGAGTACAGCCAAAGCCTTTTCCATGTGCATTCACATGATAGGTTTCATCCACCTGGATTCGCCTGGACTTATATTCAATGGGATTTCCAGTTTTTCAGAGCCTCTTTAAGTTGTGAGGATCGTGGCATCGACCAAGAAAGGGGATCCCTTTCAAGATATAAACATGAGATGACATGTAATTTTTAAGTTAGAACTAGAAGAACTGATAAACTAGAGTGCAGAGACAGACAACGAGGTTGGTACAAGGGATTCTCAGTGCAACTTCCTTGAAGCCTTCGGTTGTGTATACTCTGCATTAAGGAATCTAGATTCCTTAATGCAGATTTGAGACTTTATAACTTCTAAGAGCACGGGCTCACACTGTAAGGCCCAAATTCTATAAGACTATCACCTAAATGGGCCTGTACCATTTTATGAAATTCCGACTTTTATTTGCTTCTAGAAATATTTTGATAGTTCTACAGTAACAGAGAATAAAAAATGGTTTTACTCTTAGTTTTAAACTTCATATTCATTTTCCGGTTACGGTTAGAAAACAACGTCAGTTTTTTTTCTTTCTTAATGTAATTTCCCGTTATTGTTGATCTTATTGTGTCAAAGAAATATGCTATTTGATTTTTTGAGCCAAAGAAACTAAGACCACGAGCTGAAAACTCTGGATTTCCGTGAGAAAAAGTCATCTCATCCTAAGTTGAGACCGACTAACTCGGCTATGATGTTGAACAACGGCAATCATAACCACTGTGCTAGCTGTGAGGCAATGATAAACACTGATCAAACAATTTGTGAATCAGAGCATGTGCAAATGATGTTTGCGTTCGGACGTATATCGTTATATAAACATAATGATATCATTAAATCAATATAATGATATACGGTCCTCATGACATGGCTGAAGACCAGTTCCAATCAGTGTAAGTCGAAAATGTTGAAAGTGATCCCAGGATAAACCACAATAATTGCGTCTTTATTTGAATATGACACATAAAAAACAAAGTCTGTAAGTATGTAGGAAGGTTTTTGTCACCATTGTGGACGGAATGTGCACCAACAACGACTTTAGTATGTCATTAACCGTGTATGGACCGCAGAAACCCATCCATGTTTCACACCTGCAATGCATTGATAAAAGCCCTCGCGGGTGGAAAGTAGATGCAATCACCGTTCTTCCCACATCGGATAGAAAAGGGCATCCTGTCAATGAAGACCAACTATGTTAGTTGGTCTCAGGCAACGGTTGCATGGTTTTATCTCCCGGAAGCTCCGGTTTTCATCCAGCAAACAGCAACTCGACCAAGAATTCAGAGTTTACAGACATAAGCGTAATATTTACACCTTATAGCGTTAGTTGCTTTGGTGCTTAACATACATGTACATACACTGGGTGATCACTGATTTATGATCACCTACCTAATAACGCGTGAGGCCGACGTTCGCAAGGATAGCCGCTATCGTCTAGCATTAACTCCCCTAGATATTTCAAGATGTCTCTAAAGTTCTCAAACTTTTTAATGTGAAGACACCCTAAATCCATTATGAAAAATTCCCGGCATCCCCAGCACCGGGTGCAATGGGCGCTGTCAGAATATTTTGTAAGGTGGTGCTGTTTCAAATACTGTGTACGCGACGGAGGGCTCGGCTGTTCCGTATATGTAGATGTATGTACATAAACACTGCGATGCGGTCAGCAATTATTTCATGAAGACTTCTAGTTTACACAGTTGCATGAAAATCAAGACCTTTGCAGCAACGGCCATGATGTAAGCCGATGCTAAATTTGACGTCGCGGCACTCATTTTGAGAACCACTAATCTACAGTCATGTAAGGCTTTCACAGTGTCGGAAAAAATGACGGTTGCGTGACCATACGCCTCACCTTCTGTTCCAAAACATCCCACAAGTGTTCAATTGGATTGAGATGAGGCGAATTTGGAGGCCAATCAAGATGATACCTTCGCTTTTTTTTCCTCCAACCACTCGTGCACAGTGCGGGCCCTATGACACTGCGCATTATCGTCTTGGAAGACCTCATTTCTGTCTAGAAAAGATGCAACATAGCAGGCTGCACATGATCTCCTAAGAGCTTCCGGCAGGCCGCAACAATGAAATGCTGTTCCATACGCACTAGGGGTTCTGGTTGTTAAGCAACCTTATTAAGCAACCACCGCCACCTGCCTGGATAGTGGGACTATACACGATGGGTCAATGGACTCGTGTTGCTTGTGCAATACACGAAGGAGCCCGTCGGCGTGTTGTACCAGCTATTTGGACTCATCTGACCAGCATACTCGTTTCCAGTTCCCCAGTGTCCAACCAGCGTGTTGTTGACACTGCAACATTCGCCATCGACGATGATCTGCGGTGAGGGGAGGGTGTTTCTTGGGTCGTCAGCTGTAGAACCCCGTACCCTGATTGTGCGGTGCATCGTTTTTGCGTTCCCCATACTGTATTGCTATATTAACTGTCACACAGTAACGTGCCGTTGAGCTCGTACAACACGTTGTACCCTTCGCTCACCACGAACATCCACCTTGCGTAATCCTTTACAGTTCTGTAGGCGGGAGGTGGCTTTCCCAGTGAACTCCATTCTTTATATACCTTAACCACAGTGGGCCGTGAGTAACCGACAAGAGATGCCGCTTCGATGTGAAAGCACTGTCAGCGCGGGTTGCACAGTGGTATCGTCACCGTTCTCCCCACACCGGGTGGAAAAGGCACCAGTTCGAATGCTGTCGATGACGTGGGGAACTTTAATGAGTTTTTTCATGACTGAGTTAGTCAGACTCATTCGTAGATAGCAAGGTTTTCTCCCCCCAGAAACGGGTTTTTTTCGTTCAGCAAAACAGGCAAACCGACCAGAGAACTCATGCAATTAACAGACAAAATAAATATATGGGTAGATGTAATCATTTACGGGTGACCCTAATATCACAATTTGTTGTTGTTTGATATGGAAGCACCCAACTCACGAGCTCGCACAATCATGCTGTTTTAAAACTCTGTGATATCTTTACTATGTCCCACAACTGCTACTTTATCACTCTGACTTTCAAGACCAGATACAAATTACTGCTGTTGCATACGAAGCTGTTCGACACTTTATACTGCGAGCTATACGGCCTAGTCCATTACGGATCGGGTGGTAATAATTAAGTGATCACTGTGTACGTTGCATCAATAAAATCAAGGTTTCTGTGTACGCAGGATCAGTTGCCGCTATTGTATAAGTGCAATTTTTAGCTGATTAAATGTCGCTGGATAGACAGAGTGAGCTACGCTGTATATTTCTAAGGTATTCCCTATGTGCTCGATGGGACTCAAGTGAGGAGGGAAAGCAGGCAGGGCAATCCATTCTGATAATACACTTATTTTTCCAACATTATTGATGAGCTGTCAAATCAAAACGAACTATTTGCTAACAGCACCAGCACATGGAAGTGCCTTAGGTCCCAGGATCTCATCTACATTCTTTTGTGCATTTGGAATTCTTTTCTGATGATGTGGAAGTCAATACAACCACAAAGAATAATGCTACTCCACACCAGCGAATTCATTTCCACTGAATTGTGTTCATGAACGTACACAGGATTGTTTCGGGCTACTTTTCACGCCACACTAAGACCTCACAAGAATCTAACTGCAGGTTGGATCTGGATTGAAGTGTGAAATCGACGGCGCCATTCCTCGTCAGTCCAATTATTTTGTTCGAGTGCCCACATTCTTCTGGTCGAACAGTGTAGGTCGACCAGAAGAATGTGGTCTTGAGTGCCCTCTGTTCGAACTGGTCGAACAGAGGGCACTCAATGAAACACAAGTCTTCTCGCACAAAGTCCATGTCTGTGCAGATGATTTCGATGTCGCAACTTGGCGTGACTGTCCGCCTCCAGCCTCCCGAAAACCATCCACGCGGAAGACTCGGCAAATCAATCTGCGTTGACATTTTCATTCGTCTGAGATAGTCAGTTCAATGAGCAGCCAGAACTGCCAGAATCTGCACGTTCTCGGCCAGATTTATTGGAGAAATTAGTAATTTACATCTACGCATCAGTCCATGAACGTTTGCTGTCGTTGTGGCCACAATGAATATCATTACTGTAGATTGTCCAATAGATTATATGTAGTGGCCCCTAATTGTCATGCTATATAAACGTAATGTATGTCATGAAAATAGAAAATCAAAATTCTTCTCTGAGAAGGGATTCATTTGCGAGAGTCTAGTTAATCGTCTTAGGGGTTTTCCCTGTGCGATATTCTGGATATTTTAGCCTTCACAACATGCGTATTGGGCGTGCGCACACTTTCAGACAATAAATTTAAATTATAATTATCATTATAATGATAATTTGAATTTGTTGAGAGTGGGCAATTTATATTTACCGAATCTTTCGGTATGATTGAGAGTTGGATCATGCCGAAAGAAATTATGAAATAATTTATTTGTTGAAGTTAAACGACTGTTTCGTGATAAAACTGTAGTCTCTTAACAGTGGTATCAGTTGTTTTTGACGATTTTCTCAGAAAACGATATTATTTATAAAAGTAAAGAAGATAAGGAGTGACCCTTCTCAGATTTTACAACGTTTAATCGTAAGTGATGTTTTCAACATTGGCACTACCTTTCAGCGTCGGTCGTCCTCCAGGCTGCTGCTTTCTCGTATATTGATTTCAGTATTCCAGTTACAGCTACTCGCTTTCACGATACTGTTCAATCCCACTTTTTTCATTACTTTGTGTGCTACCTTGACCCATATAATGATCCCGTTGCTGCTATCGGTCTACTTAGATTATTACATACTCTGTGTAGACTTTACCAGTTTTGGGGTTGCTAATACAGAGGAATTTTGATTTAGTATTGTATCGATTTCTCCTTTCTAGGAATTTTCTCACCAAAATATTTTTCTCTGTTACGTGCCCTCGCTGCTAGCACAGTGACTAAGATCTCTGTTCTCCCACACCATGTTGAAAAAGCCTGGGTTCGAATTCCATATCACGAATGGATCTTTTATGGATAGGAAAACTGGTCTGGACTGATACTTCATGGTCTTAGTGGCCCCATTGATTAAAGTAAACGATAGGAAACAAACTGTTTCTATTTCACTTTTTTTAAAATGTTTTATAGACTATTTTTTCGGAAATTTTATGCAGTTTAGAATATCTGTACAGAGAGTCATCCGGACAGCCATCTTGTTCTGGAAATGGACATTTGGCTAGTCTTTAGGTTTACTTAAAGCTGTGGAGAGATATGGAACAACAATACGAGGTTAGTAAGATTATTTATAATTAATGAATATTTCTATTATAGTTGCTTCATTTTGACATAATTTTAGGCTGTTTGTAATAAGAGTAATTGCGATACTATATAGTGTTCTAAAGCAGGGGCGCTATACATATATTATCACAACCTATTTCGAGTTTATCACGGCCTTGTGATGAAAATTTCATACGAAATAAGGGAGTAAAATTTCCCACTTCAGTTATTACTAATTTTTCAGTCTGCACAAAATGCAAATCAGACTGTGAACACACTTGTGCAGACCTACCGCATGCAGCACAATATGGGCTTAGTGCGACTTAGAGCTATATAAATACCAACGATAGTTATAATTCTTTGTACAAAAAGAAAAACAAAACAAAACAAAACTGTCATGACCACCCAAGAATGATCTCATCGACCTACTTGTGTTATGTCCATAAATTCCTTATGTTCGTTGGTCGATTTTGCTGGACGAAAAATACGTTTCCGGAGGCGCTGTTTTCATAATATGGAAAATTTTGTTATCGACACTCAATGGCCTCTTTATTAGGTACACCTACCTAATAGCGAGTAAGTCGCCACCACCTTTATCCCGCAGAACAGCAAGGTTTCGCCGTGGTATGGACTCAACAAGGTGTTGAAATTGTGTCGCATGGATTCTGGCCCACATTGGCTCAATTTATTTCCATAGCTGTTGAGGATTGGTGGTTGCGCATTTCAACTTCGAACAGCTCTTTTCACCTCGTCCGACAGGTGCTCAATAAATGTTGAGGTTAATCACAACCATTCTTCAAAATTTGTGAAAAAAACGATGAATCATGTTTTTAAAAGTTTTAAATTGAGCAAGTTTTTTTAATGGAATATTCGTATTTTGAACACATACAGCTACTCCATTTCGTGTGTTTATTTACTAAATTTTAACATAATAATTTGATCACTCAGTTTTCATTAAAGGCAAATTGACTTTTAAATCAGCTTGACACGAGAGAGAGAGTAATTAGCAATCTTACTGCATACTGTTAAGTAGTAGTAGTAGTAGTAGTGGCACATGATGCAAGAAAGCAAGTGTAGGAGCTTATGCAGCATCAGCAAAAAAAAAAAAAAAAAAAAAAAAAATCATCACGCCATTCCCTCCAAATGCCTGTCCAGTTCCTCCTTAAATTTATTTAACCTATCAACTTCCACAACGACAGATGGAAGTTTGTTCCAGCAATTAACCACCCGCTGGCTAAAGGCAAATTTCCGCACATCTATTCTACATCTGTCCTTTCTTAATTTGAACTTATGTCCCCGTAGGTTCGTAATCTGAACAAGTGGAAGGATCCCATCAGAATTCAGCGTGCTCAACCCATTCAAGGCCTTATAGACCTCAATCAGATCACCGCGCAGGTGCCTAGTCTCCAGCCACTGCAATTTGCATAACTTAAGCCTCTCTTGGTAAGAGAATCCCTTCATTCCCCTCACCAATCGTGTTGCTCTTCTCTGTACACGCTCAAGCAAATCTACATCCTTCCTAAAATGAGGCCTCCAGACCTGTACGCAGTACTCAAGGCGTGGCCTGACCATTGCCTTATACAGAGGGACAATCACCTCCTTTTCCCTGCTAGAAAAATTCCTATATATCATTGACAAAACCCCATGACCTGCCCTAGCAGCCTGTCTGCATTGCTCAGAAAACTTCATATCTGACTGCACAATTACTCCCAGGT
Source organism: Mastigoproctus giganteus (assembly GCF_048544385.1). NCBI lineage: Eukaryota > Metazoa > Arthropoda > Arachnida > Uropygi > Thelyphonidae > Mastigoproctus > Mastigoproctus giganteus. The sequence goes on along the minus strand of NC_143581.1, from coordinate 169,159,718 downwards.
CTTTTTCATTTTCTACCACCTTAAGTGTAGTACCACACAGTTGGTACGTTTCTCTGGGGTTACTTCTACCCATATGCAGTACTTTGCCTTTGTCAAGGTTGAACTTCAGTTGCCACTTCTTAGCCCATCTGCCCAAATTATCTAGATCCTGTTGCAGTAGCACACTGCCATTACTGTCATTAACAACCCTGCCAACCTTTGTGTCATCTGCAAACTTCGACATTAAGCCTGATATACCTTCATCAATATCATTGATAAATACACAAAACAACAGTGGACCCAACACCGAACCCTGTGGGACTCCACTAATAACATTAGTCCATGAAGAGCAGCACCCATTGATTACCACCCTCTGTCTTCTCCCACTTAACCATCCTTTTATCCATTGTAGCAACTTACCCTTAATACCATTCTGCTCCAATTTGTACAGTAGTCTTTCATGCGCAACAGTGTCAAAAGCTTTCCTGAAATCCAAGTATATGATATCAAAATTATTTTTCGCATCCAGTTCCTTTGTGACCACATCATAATAACCAATCAAATTTGTCAGACAAGACTTTCCCTTAACAAACCCATGCTGTGTTTGAATTATTGCTGCAGTCTTGTCTAGATGATCCTGCAATGCATCTTTAACCAGTGACTCCATTATTTTACCCGGAACAGAAGTTAAACTAACTGGTCTGTAATTACTCGTGTCACCCTTCGATCCACCTTTGTGAATTGGGGACACATTTGCACATCTCCAGTCCGTGGAAGTTCTCATGGTAGCTAAATTCGATGTTAAAAGTCGTGACAGTTGTCAAATATTGCACATAATAATATCACCAAACACAGCCAAGGAAAGGAAAGACGAAACATCGTCTGGCAGGATATAGGTTTCATCACTCTATCAGTTTCCTAATCTCAGTGAATCACTGATATCCTGGTTAAAAATCAAAGGGTTTATGAATATGACAACATATATTTTCAATTTCTATTAAACTGTAAGCTCTGTCCCAAATATAGAGGAATTCATCTCTCTTAAGTATTAACAACTGTATCTCGATTCAAATTGAAATAATGCGAATATTAATTGGTTTAGGAAAAGCATTTTAATTAGTACTTCAGACTAAACACTTTCTAATTGTGCTCCCCGTCACCATTTTTAAAACGGCAAAGTAAAAGAAATTTTTTATTTTAGCGGTTAATTAGGATAAATGATCTGTCAAAAAGTTTGAAATTGGATTCTAATTTTCAGTATGTATATATACACCCCTCCATGGAAGGGGAAACAGGTCCTATGCATGCAACCCATCACAGAAACTTCTATAAATGTGTACACTGGGCTTCGAACAGACAATTGCAAAAGTGGGCATGCAAGATGATACGTTCAACAGAATTACCTCTCACCTCAATAAATTCTAGACGCTGTCGATTAACATTTTATTATTATTATCGTTATTTCTCCCAGGAGACCCCCGGTTACAGCCATTGACTACGGGGTTCTCTGTTGCATAACATATTCTGTTATGCAACAGAGAATAATATTATATACAATTTTACATTATATGTAACACTCGTTACTAATACATGTAGCACTTATTATCAGAATTATACGATACATTAATAACTTGTAATCTGCTTAAGACTTAATAAATAAACGAGAAAAATTTTATACTACTGCGTTTAAAGCATAACATCACCATATTTACATTAGCACGGATATTCGCAGCAGAATAGTATACAGAATACAATATAATACAGAGTAAAATGTTCGTTTTTACTGTTTTCAGCAGTCTGTTTCTTCTGTGGGAGTAGAGTGGAATAGGTGAGGAATATCCAGGAGAGTGTTTACAGATGAGGTCGAGATTCCTGTCAGCTACTGTATGGAGGTTCTTAGTGCTGTTTATTTTTTCTTACATCTGTATCTGCAGGTAGCAGTTTTCGAGAACTTCTTTTCTGTATGTTTTGCTTGTGCAGAGTTTTTCAGGGTATTAAACAGCTTTAGAGTGTTTGCTGGAAAGAACATGGTGTAAGGAGCGCGAATCCTGGACTATAGAACAGTGGGAAACAGTCCTATGGACAGACGAGTCGAAGTTCGCACTCTACCAGTCTAATGGCCGTTCCTGGGTGTGTCGAATGCCAGGGGAACAGTTTCTTCCTCATTGTATTCTCCCAACAATGAAGTTTGGTGGAGGCAGTGTCATGGTATGAGGTTCCTTTCGTGATTTGGCTTGAGCCCATTAGTCGTTATCGACAAAACCATGAATGCTGTGCAGGACAACCTGGACAATTATGCACTTCCAGCATTATGGCAATACTTCGGTGAAGGCCCACACCTGTATCAGCAAGACAACGCACCATGCCATACTGCTCGGGTCGTAACAGAGTGGTTTGAGAACATGGGTGTGGAAAAGTTGGATTGGCCTGAACCCTATTGAGCATCTTTGGGATGTATTGAATCGTCGGGTACGCGCACGTCGAGATCTCCCAAAGAACAAGGCCGAACTGGTGGCTGCGTTAAAGGCCGAGTGGGGAACATATCACTTGACATTTATAAAAAGCTGGTTGAGAGTATGCCGCGAAGATTGAAGGCCGTCATAAAAACAAAAGGTTTCAGCACAAAATATTAAATGACAATAAAAGCCCTTTTTTAAAGGCAAGTGTCCGGATATTAATGATGTATATTTCATCATATCGACCGCCCGCTACATCATAGTGGCTGATATTGGTATTCATTGTCAATTCCTGACTAAACCAATACTGCTTTGTCATAGTGACCATCTGCATATGTGACCAAGTTCTAGCCTTTCCCTGTAGCCTCCTGACTGAAAGAACACTCTGTCTTGCAGCCTTAAGATTATCCCTTCAAAAATTCATCAAAGTGGTTGTTCCATTCAAGGAGGTGTGCTTTCGAGTCTTCTCTTCAGTGCAGCAATAATTCCTTTCCTCAATAAAAAAAACTAAAATTCCTCATATGTTGAAGATAAAAAAAGATCTGCACTGTCATCCGCTCTGGAGACGATCTCTAACAAACCTTCTACAATCTCAATATTTCTTCTACAGAAAACATGGTATGTTCACTGAAGAAGAAGAATTCATCTTCTAATCAGCTTATGCTTCTCAACACTCCAGTGCCTGCTGAGATCCACCACAAGGACCTTGGTATAATTCTCAACTGTAAACTTCAGTTTCACCAACACATTGATAACTTTCGCAGTAAATTCACAAAGCGTCTTTGGAAAACAAAATGTAATCTTTTTACACGACTGTAGTCTTGGGATCTCCGTTATACTGTATATCTTTTCTGCAGTGGAGCTGCAAATGTACGGTTTAGAAATCTAGGCGTCGGCTTCTGCGACTTCGCTAACATTCCGAAAGTCAGCTGAATACAGATTATTAAAATAGATAATACAGAAATATGGGCTCCAACCGATGCTCCATACTTCGCATACAAGGAAAGCTCTCACATGTGTATGACTTCATATTAGGATTAACCATATTGGCCTAGCAGCCACCATGAAATGGGTTGAGTGACGGTCCAGAATTCTGGGTTGTTTACTAGCGGAGGATTCCTCAGTCAGGACTCAGTGCCAAGCTGGCACTGTTCATCTCCTAAAAAATATAAATATTTTTTTTACAAACAGTAGATTTAACAATGTCAACTCACATAATTAACTGCCATAGATAAATATTTACACATTTATGTGGCAGATTTAACAGCAAACAAATTTAGGTACCAATTTAGCAGCATGAGTCAGAGGCGAACCTTGGTTTCTCTGCTTTCTCACTCGGTAGTAGATGTCGCAGCTCCATCCACATGAAAGTTTCCTGCAGTTTCTCCAATCTATGTGCTTTTCATTCGCAGAGCTTGTCTAGGCCATTCGCTAGTCTGTTGATAAGCTGGATTGTGTTTTCGGTAAACCTGCTACGTAGGCAACCTAGATTGTTTAGCCCGTTTGGCGGTATTATTAACTTGTGGCCTGGTAGCGTCCTGCTGTCCTGGGAGTCACGACGATATCGTTGAATCTGGGGGCTTCGATGCGGCCGGTTATAAGTTTAGTTAATGTTAGGATATTTTCGGCAGCAATCTGCTGCATCCAAAGCATCACGTCTAAATTCGAGTACAGCACCGACCTAGAAATGGTAATCTGCCTCCCAGTTAGTCTATTATGTCATTTAAGGATCCAGTACTCCAACCCGATAAATTGCTGAAGTGGGTTTTGGCTGCTGAGGACCAGATGATGGAGGAATATAATTGTATGCGATAAAGGCAATATTGAATTTGTCGGATTATAAGCTGAGTGTCATGTATCCCTCTTGGCGTAACAGCCACATTGCTGCATAGACCTTCGTTTTGGTGACGTTAGATGTTGCTGAAATGTGAGGCCTTAATACAATGTTAAGCCTAAGTCCTTATGAGTAAAATGGTTTTATCTTTATTCAAAGTAATAACCACCTGATTGAATGCCCTAATTACACTGTTCTAAAAGTTTCTGAAGAGTCACCGAAGGGCCCAAAGAGATGATGTTCAGTTCGGCGGTTACATTTTCCTTATATCCTCAACATCCTGAAATCTCTTTCATGTGAGAGCGGTTTTCACCTTGGAAAAGAGAAAGAAGTTCGATGATGCTAGATCGAGAGATAGGGTGGATGGTTGAGCTGTATAATGCCATGTTTCTTCAGAAACGTCTTAACAATAAGCGTGGAATGGGCAGAGACATTCTAGTGCAACAAAAATCAGCTGCCTTTCTCTTGAAATTGCGGCCTCACCCGTGAAATGCGCTTCAATAGGCTTTTCACCTCTATGTAGAACGCAAGACTGACTCTGTCCCCTTAAGGTACAACTTCCTTGTGAATTACACCCAAATTGTCGAAAATCATGATCAGCATCGTCTTGATCCTGCACTTCGGTAAATGAAACTTTTTGGGCTTTGGTGATGATTTCGAAGTCCAGTGAATGCTCTGAAGTTTCGTCTCTGGGTCGTACTGGTCTGAATTGTTCGCATGATAATACTTTTCGTTGATTCTGATCATCTGTGAGGCACAAATTTTACACAGACCTTCCGTTCCCCTAAATTTTCATGCATAATTTAAACGAATCGTCTCCTTATTCATATTCAACTCGTCAACCATTATTCTATGGGTAAAATGACGATCTCTTGCCATAGTTTCCTGAACTTTTGTAACTCTGTCCTCATTTCGAGAGGTTGATAGATGCTTACTTCTCGGGTAATCGCCAACATCGTCACGTCATCTTTGAACCGTTTATATCATTGGAACATGCTGGTACGAATTAACATTTCATATGTTTCTCTTGCAGATTTTCTCAGTTTAAAGCGAAATTTCATATTCGGTCGTTGCTCCACTGCAAAATCGTGACACGGAATATTAACGCCACTAATGAAACTGGTTGTTATTTGCAATCTGTCATCAAACCGGACGATCTCTGCACTACTGTACTCTGTATCCGTTGGAGGAAATCCGAACTACAACATACCACTTCAGTTTATTAACAAACTCATCGAACGTGACCGAACAGCACCATTCCGGGAACTTGATTGCCACACACCTCGTATAACTCCATTTTCATGGATCATAATCATGAGATCATGGCGATCCAAAACTAAGGAGGAAGTCCTGCATAATTCAGAAATCAATGATATCGTGATATCCTCTGAAAGCCAAATAGCTCACACCGATTTCTCATGCTGATTACAAATCTGATGACAAAGCTTTGTGGCAACAAGGCTTAATGCTCTTCAAGAGCATATTGAGTTTTGAGTTCTGAGAGAAAGTGGATGTAATCCAATTGATCTCCCTAAAGCATCGTGACACACTCAATTGAAGTCAAATTTGAAAATGTGGCAGATCACTCCATCCGAAGAAGATTTTCAATTCGGAAAAATTCTTCGATCATCTGAGCCTCAGATAGAAAGACATTATCGTCCATAAAAATAAAGTTAGGATATGACACCTCTGAAAAGCAGTATGTTGGCTCAAGGATCACGTCCCCGTACCTTTTGAGAAATCGTGTTGCCTTTCTCATCATGCCTATCACCTCAAGCCAACGCCACAAAGCAAGCCTTTTACCCCTATGTGAGAGGGATGAGAAAGCGTTTCACGTTCTTCCCGGATCAGAACATGTCAAAAATCACATTCAGCTCTTAGCTCCGTAGACAGCCATATCTACGTGTAGTGAAAGGGGATGTCGTGATGAAAGAAGCTAGTGGAACCTGACCTTAGATATTAGCAAAATCTTCAGAAAAGGGAACTATATGAGCTCCGTATTGCATCTAGCTTTTTCCTGAAGCTTTCAGTGTATAATATACAGTTTACCTCGAATCTATTGTTTTTCCGTGGCCTGAATGGCTGCACAGAGGTCACGGTTTGAATGTTGTTGCTGTTGGCTGAATTTTAACTTCCTTCTGGTCACCACTCCCAATGTTTCCATAAGTTGGAAATCGCCATTCCTGACACATTTGCAACTGTCAATAGCTCTGTATCCCCTCACTGCTAGAACAGTGGATATAATCACCGTCCTCCGACATCCGTGGAGAAAGGTCTAAGTTCAACTGCGTCAATGACGAAAGGAAGTTTTATAGGTTCTTTTCTTCAAACATCTGTCTTTGCAAACCTTTGACGTTTCCCTTACACCCTCTGTAGCACTCATGTCACGTCGAGCACAATAGCGAATAAAATAACTTGCACTTTCTTCAAATCTTTCACTATGCATGTGGTTCACACCAACAGCACGTTTTAAGGCTTCTTTGCAACTACCAAACAACACGTTACAACTTGCAACTGCATCAACGTATTCGTGGACATACACTCTCCTGTCATCTATCGGCAGGTCGCCAAAAATTGCGCGGTTGTACGGTGGCGCTGTCATTCGGTGAATAATGATCAATCTGTGCACATAAGACGTCATATTTATATTTGACGTAAAAACCTACGCAGTGAATCTACGAAACTTGGTTATAATTTAACTTTTGCATATAAATCCTATTATATAAAAGAGCTATAAAATTATGGGAAGATAGAATAAGATATAGGAAAGATAAGGCAATTAAAAAAGTGCACGCTCGTTATTTCAATTTTATATAGGGAGAGAAACTTGACCCCAATGTCACTGGGGTGTTAACCCTAATTAGACTGCAGATCGAAAGTTAACTTGCTCATTTACAAGTTTAAAGAGATTATTTTAGTAATCAATTTTGAAACAAATTCGCTGCGGGTTTTGCTTTTAGTTCTTGCCTCGATAGTTTATCTACTTTGTGTAGCCATTCTTCCCATCAGCAATGCTTCTATTCCACCGTGAAGAATAAATTTTCCAAACACTGTTCAGCAGAATGCCTCTTACCATTATCAAAGCGAAAGTAATTTAGCATTACTGCTAAAACAGAACACTAATTAATGCTAATTGCTCTCCCAACTGATCTCGTAATTGCTTTTCGCATTAATTAACCGCAGTATCGATAATGAAATAAGATAAACAGCGTTGGAAATGTGTTCGATATCATTAATTACCACTTCCAGTGATGCCACTCTTTGTTTTTCGTGTCACTGTCCACATTTACCTGTAAAAATGACTTCCTGTGATGTAACGATGTGACCTACAAAGTCTGTTAACAAAGTCTTTTATCACGTTTGTCTTCTGGCACTTAATTATCTCCCTTAAGCATCGTGTCCTTATGATAGATACACTTTTGCTTACAAGGTTTCTTCTCGCTCCTTTTAATATCGTACTGGAGGCTTTGTTGCTTTATTTATCTTCTTTACAAAATAAGTAAAACAGCGTGTAATCACACTTGGTATGCGATCCACCAACCTACGAAAAAAATGGCTCGTTATCGTCGAATTCTTGCTAGGCGTTTCTGTGATATATTACGCTAAAGTATTTTTCAGTTATTGCTTAGGTGTCCTCTTACATGTGGCGAATCCAAGTTTCTTTTATGGAACTGTTCCAGAAAAATGTTTTCTTTTATATTTTTGAATCAGATTCAGATGAAACGTTTGCCCACACTCCTTTTCCATATACGTAGGCCAGTCTGGAGACCTTACATCTAGTAAGACCTTACTAAATGTAAGGAGACATTGGAGACCTTATGTCTAGTAAGGTCTCCAATGTCTCCTTAAAACGTAAGATCTAAAACAACGTAAAGTCTCCAACGTTGTAATTGAAAAACTAGATGCAGTATAGCAATGTGACTTTGAAAATTTAAGTCGAGCAGTCATCTGCTTCTTATTGGATTAAACTGCTTTGATAGAACTTAACAGAACTAAATTTAGATCTTATTCACATCTTTCTGTACTTTAGTTTCATTTTGTAGCGGGACATTTTTAAAGATCAGTGCTTATGTTGATATTTTTGTTGTTTAAATTCTTTCTTAAACGTAACTGTGGCTTCACCTGAAAAAGGTACACATAACACGTCAAGGTCTCTGACAATTCGCCTGTGAGTAATAACCTGTTTCTTTGTGCTCTCTTTCGCGTGCCTGCCAAACTTTCTCTAGCTCATGGCAATTTTTTTAAATGTGTGCTAGATGGAGAGAGTGCGACTACTTTAAATTAAAACTCGCTGTACTGTTAGGTGAGATTGAATCTTTGAGAAAACGAGTGGATGCCTTATAGAGAAGGCGAAGTGGGAGCTCGATAGACATCAAAGTGTCTGATTCTATGGAGAGTGATGTTTTTCAGAATACGCTCCCAGAACTGGATTTTTCAGTGCAGAATTTTTAGGTTCCACCGAAAATAATCTTACTGGAGGGTCCAATTGTAAGGGAAACAGGAAATATATTCCGTAATAAAGCCAAATGAAACAGAACACCACATTATGTGTGCCAAGATTTACGGTGTGTCTAATCAACTATCAATTTTTAAGGATAATAAAGGTTTATGGTGATCCATGCGATTAGTAATAACTTAAAACATACATGACCTGATGATTTGGTCAAGAAATATAAGGACATGTTGGAAAAATGTCGCGAGAATGCGCAAAATGTTCTTGTCTACAGTTCTGTCCATAAACATGAGCAGAGGGAATATATGATGAAAGCTTTGGGAAAGATTAGAAGGAAAGTCCAAGGCTTATTTGGAAGGGAACTTTCCTCAGCGTGGTTTGCCCTAGTTAATAGAAAAAATTTGCTTTGTAAAGATGCAATTTCTTGAGGAGGTAGTGTTTTTGCTAATTTTATTGAGGATAACATAATAATTCAGGGGAACTGATAATTCTGGGCAGTTATGGAAGTCGTCGGAGCTTGCATGCTCCCTATCAGTACTTGTGTCCGAAATGTAATGCATTCAAAGGAACAGTGAAATATGTTTTCTCCGGTGGTATACGACAACCAGCAGTCGTATACCACCGGAGAAAACATGTTTAAGCAACTATAAGGGATTCGTCAAGGTTGTAAAAAGATAGAAAATTTAATTCTGCATAGCAATACCAGGACATCAAAAGGCCCATAAAAATATCTCACATTATCGCTGGGACTCGACCTGAGGTCTTTTTAACCCGCTGTTGGGAGGACTGTGATTCTACCAATTGTGCTATCCGCGAGAGCAAAAGGGGATTCCACCAGAGCTTGTTACTACTAGAAAGTACACACACATTTTCGACATTGCCTTTGAAGAAATAAATAAAAACAACATGCAATCGAAAACCAGGCATGGGTTAATGGAAATTTCCTTCAAACTGACAAGGACAAAGCCAAGAATAAAGCTCTGACTAGATTTTGATTGACATACTTGGGAGAAATAATAAGCATTTTGTCACACACATACACATGAGCGTGCCTGATGAATGAAGGAAAATGACAGAAAACCTGACCTCCAACGATGCACGATCCGAATCAAATAAAAATACAAAATATAATCGCAGGAAACATATTCAAGTACGTCAGCGAAAACACGATCAAAACATGCAACATATCTAGTTGGAGGGGGATCAAGCTTAGAACAACCAAGTACGGAGATATGCGCAGCAAAAGTTGTAAGACTTTGAGAAGAAAGATTAACTGCTAAGTTGAAATGACTAACACAGAAAGCAATATCAAAAGGATTAGCCAAGCTTAATTCACTGACCATGGCAACAGAAACTTGTAAGAGTGGAAGACAGCGGCAGACTACATTGAGTTGGTAGTGTACACAACTTTTACACACCGCTAATAATTCGCTAATAAAGATTGAGCAATAAAGGAATTTCAAACATCAAGGCGGTTCAAAATAGAAATACTGTCTCTTTATGACAGTAAAGGAAAATACTTTTTAAATTTATTTATTCAATTGATTGCTAGTTACAATCGCCTCTTGTACAGCATGCAAGCTAGAAGGGATAAAAAAAGTTACAACTCAGAGAATAAATTTACAAAAAATCGACATTTTTAAATAAAAAAAAAAACGGTCCTTCGTTCTGGGTGTCTCAAAGAGGAGTATCCACAACATGCAAAATTCAATACACTTCACACACGAGCTGCACGATGGTAGCATAAAACTGAGAAACAAAAAGATTGTGTCGCTAAGCAGTTAACCTCCAAAACGATATCCGAAAACAGTAGAGATTTTGAGAGAACTGCGCATTGGGACCGCTTTCAACAGGGGACAGGCTTCTCAGTTCAATTTTTAATTGCACCGCATGTAAGAGACTATGGATTCTAGTTAGTACTGTCGTGACTCGATTGTTTGTTTGAAGATAGCCGTTCTGTAGGTCTTACTGGAGCATAGTTTTCCACAGTTAACTTGAAACCGGTTCAGGATTTCCATTGTATTAAGCGTTAAAGCTTTTCAATGATTGCCTCAGACTTCGTGGGTGTGAGATGATGCCTGATAGGACTGATGCATCATACTACCTGTCAATAACTTGGCCAGGATATGAACATTTGTCCTGATAACAATAAACTTCCAAGGTGTCCATTCCATCTTTGCATACAGAATGCCAGAGTGAAGGGAAATTGGAAGATCCGGTTTCACCACCTAAGAAGCCAATATTCAATGCTTAGGAAGGTTTAGACGTACGTTTCTGAAGCTGATGACAAATGACCGAAGCATATAAGGCAACCGGGGCAACGCACCTAATAATGTATTCTTTCATCAGTTGAGCATTATGGATCCAAGTTAATTTCTGTCTTGAGCGCCAGATAGCTTATAGATAATACAATTTAATTGTAAAATACACGTGCAGTGGGGGTATAATCTTTCCAGGAATGACTCTGCAAATAAGTTAACAATTGAACTGGTCAATTATTTTATTTTGTCCCATTCAAAGTAATTCCTTTGGGCAGCTTTCTGAGCTCGTGATCACAAAAGTATTCTGACATTTTTGAATGCCTTCCTCATTTTTTAATTAGCACCTGAACTTCCTCACATCACCATCGAGTTTCGTTGCGAAGACAACAATTTTATTGTTATCTTCGCAACAAAACTTGCTTCTACCACAATTTTATTTTTAATCTTCATCGGGCAGATGCGAACACCTGCCCGATGCGAACATCCATCATCACTATATCATGCTGCATGTTTTTTAGTAATAAACGATCTGTTCTCTTTATCAGAATGCAATCAATCTGTGATCTACTTGCTCCTACTTTGTAAATGACTACGTGCTCATCCTTTTAGAAGAAAGTGTTGGCTCTCACTAAATCTAAAGCTACAATCAGTAACAAAAACAAAACTACTCCTTTATTATTCACTTCTCAAAGCCAGTTTTATGCGTTCTTTCAGACCGAGAAAAAAATGAAGATAATTAAGATAGAGAAGAACCTCTATCCATCTTAATTATCTTTCCTTTAATGTATTGAGTGAACGATAACTTAAGTTATTTAATTTTTAAATTATACGAAAAACACTGCTCTCTGCGCGAAATAATCAAAATAATTAATTTATTGATCTCAATTGGGAAGCAAAATTTCCCACACTCATCTCGTTCTATACACTAAATCGATATTCTGTTCGTTGGCATATCTGAATCCCTTCTGGATTCCGTTTTTAAGCCTGTTACTAAAAGAGTGACAGCTTCGACTGGGACACGATGAAAAATAACAATTGACAATCTGTCGTCGTTTCATTTGAAATCTCCAGAACTTAATAAGTTAATTTGGATCCTGTATTGCAGGATCAATAAACTAATTATTTTTTAATTACACGTGGAGTAGAGGATTTTTCACATAACTTAAGCGGCTGTCTTTTGTTTTACTTCTCTTTTTAAAATATCTTGTGTTCGTTTGTCTGTCTCTACTACATATTTTATTATTGTTTTTATTGGGTTTTAGGAGCATGGGCAACTAAGGCCATGTTGCTCCGTGCATATTGTCAGTAAATTGCAGGTGTTCTAAGGTCAATTTTCTGTTTGCTGGACGTAAACCAGAGTTTCAGGGAGAAAAAACCATGCTACCCTCGCCTGAGATCGACTAACTCAGCCACGGTTCAAAAGTACCCATAAAAATTCCTCCCATCATCTACGGGACTTGAACTCAGGCCTTTTCCACCCAGTGTGGGGAGGAAAGCGATCCTACTAAATGTGCTACCCACGAAGGCACATATTTTATAAAGACATAAGTCTTATTAGTTCTTCAGTAGTTGAATTTTATCACCAATTTCTTCTTATGTATTTTTAATCTCATTGATTTTAACTTGTTTCAATAAATATAATCGTTACTCACTTTCTATGGCCGGTTTTTCTCTTTTTCGGGATGGAAAAATCTATATTCTAGAAGGAAAAAGTACAGACAAAACTCGAGATTGGCTAACTCGGCCACGATACGAAAAACAATCACAAACGTTTCTCCCGTCCTAACTGAAATTCGATGACTATGGCAATCAAAGTCTGGTCTTTTCTACATATTGTGAAAGCAGCCGCGTGATTATAAATCTACGAGATGAATACTTAACTACTTTTTCTAAGAACTTCAATTCTTCGGCATCGCTGAATTTATTTTCATTTATTTTATATTTTGTTATTTTTAGACTATAAAGTCCCTACAAGTACGAATTAACTATGAATAGATTTTATTATTACTCATCGCTCAGACTCATTTTACTCAGACAGTAACTGAGGAGTCACGAACTACCAAAATATTTGAACTCAAGAAATTAATAACCGTTCAGAATTTTATTACAAAATTCCATCGAACAAGAGTAATCCTGACACGTCTTCTCTAACGCTTCAGCAGTATCCAACTCTTCTTGCTATCTCTGCGTCACTACGGTGCTTCAGTCACCAAGTATTTACCGATTTGATGACGCCCGAAGAATACCTGATTAAGAAAGAACGTGTTTGACACTCTCATTCGATACTCCCAGTTGAATGACCGGCCTAAAAGCTGAGAAGCTGCTCTTCGAGGAAATTGTCAACTATGTGTGGAAGTAAGATCTGAGGTTTTCAATTTGATGCTCCCTTTTGAGGTGTATTTGGTGTAAAATTATTGCTCAAATCCATAAGTGTATATTCACTGTCTCTATGGAAAACAAATGATAAACTACTTTTAATGTTCAATGAAATATTTTAATAACTTTCTCGTAGTTAACTTCGAATTTGCAATGCAAATGAATACATCAACATCTAGAGTGTTAACTGTTGACATTGTACCTTAGAAAGAATGAGGTTGAGGGCCGAAATCGGCTACTTATCTTCCCTTATATTTGCATTCGTTACTAGGAACCATTATTTATAAACAAATATTCTATTATACTAAGGTGAGACCACATAACTGAGAGAGGTTTATAACTAATCCTTTTTCACAAGCCCTCGAGGGAATAAAGTAGTTATAATCGTCCCACACTGTGTGCAGAAGGCATGGATTCGAATATCTTCTATTAGCCTTTTTTTAGGCTTTTTTCCATTACCTTTGAAGGCTAGTGGGTCTCAGCAAAGATTTTCTTCCTTGAATCTCACAGAACAGCCAAACCGACCTGAGGACAGGCTCAACTTAGAGAAAAAAATACGCTTAGATGTGTCAGCTGCCTCACTGGTAACTGGTATCTTGGAAATCTTTTAAATCATTTCAATCCCAATATTATCATAAATACAGTGGGTAATTCATAGTAGAGTATAAATGAGAAATTTCATTGCTACGATGGGGGTTCAAGAAAAGATTTGTATTCATCCAGAAGTAGTTGTGATAGAAAGATGAATTTTTATTATACCTTGAAATCTCTATAGCAAGCACACAAATTTTGGTTTCGATCTGACAATTCATTTTTGTTCTTTGCAGCTCTGAATGAAGAAAAGTGTGACAATGGATACAGTGGAATACAGATCAATGATTCGGTTATTCTTTCTGCAAGGGGAAAACACCCAAAACAATCCACGAAGAAATGGTTGCTGTTTATGGAGAAGACTGTCCAGGTTACTGTGTTGTTGCACATTGGTATAAATAGTTCAAATGTAGAAAAACCTCAGTGCCTGATGAAGACTCCCAGACGCCCAACAACTGCTGTAACAAAGAGAGTGTCCGGGTAAAAAATCCCAGGTTTTTTATGCAAAAATTAGCATTAATCCTGGATGATCGGCTATAAGTGTCAAAGAACTAGCTGCACAGCTCCAAATTAGTGGAATCTTTGGAAAACATCATCCATCAACGTTTGCATTTGAGTAAAGTGTCCTAGATGGGTTCCAAGACTTCTGACCCCTTACAAGAAAACGAAAATGGCACAACGTGCACATGAAATGTTGTCGATGTGCCAGGAAAAGCAAGAGGAGGTTTTTCACGGCTAGACTTCATGGATGAAACTTGGATGATTACTATGATCTCAAAACTAAACAAATGTCAAAACAATGGAGGCATGCAGTTCACCACTCTGCAAATTTAAAAATGTGCAGCCAAGTGCTGACAAGGTGATGATCTCAGTTTATTGGGATCAGCATGGTGTAATGGTAAAGATTACCTTTGAAAGGGCTGTACTGTGAAGGCAAAGCATTATTCCAACCTCATCATAAAGTTACGTGCTGCTATAAAAGGTAAAAAAAAGAAAACGGAGAAAGCTGTCAAAAGGTATGCGCTTGCTGCAGCTGTCAAAAGGCGTGTCTCTGCGCATTCCTCGCATGCTGCAGAGGTGTACCCACGAATGTGGATTTGAAATATTGCGGCATCCTTCTTATTCTCCCGACCTTGAACCCTCAGATTTCTTTCTCATTCCTGCCGTGAAGTCCTTTCTTCGTGGAAAACACTGTACTGCGAGGTGATTTGTGCTGCCGAGTCATGGTTTGGAGGACAGTCAGTGGACTTATGCAAAACTGGCCTGCGGAAGTGTATTGAGAGGTGGAAAAAATGTGTCATTTTGTCCGGTGACTATGTTGAAAGTGCAATACATGGTTTCAACCTTCTATACAAATGTTCAATGAAAGTTGAACGTTTGCATAGAAGGTTGAAACCATGAAGGTTTCAACCTTCATGGTTTCAACCAGAAGTAATTGTGATAGAAGGTTGAAACCATGAAGGTTTCAACCTTCTATCACAATTACTTCTGGGTTAATACAAATATTTTGAACCCTCCTCGTAAATAACTGCTCTTTTCCTTGAACAACGTTCTATACTGGATCATCGAATAAGTCCATAACTATTACAAAATTGTTCAATATGTGGGCCATTATTTCAAACACCACAATATAAAGATTTTGCTAATCCAGAACAGCATGGTGCATAATATCATCGTAGACTTCCATGCAAAGACAACATGTCAGCACTTTCAACTGTGCTAACGTTAGTAGATGGCGAGAGATTATTGGACATAATCTCTCGCTATCTATTGACGGTCCTCCCGGGTAGCAAGGTGGCTATAATCACAGTCCTCCCCACACCGCGTGGTGGAAAAGGTCTGGATTCAAATCTTGTCAATGACGCGAGGAATTTTTATGGGCTTTTTTCGCACCATGTCTGAGTTAGTTGGTCTCATGCCAGGATAACAAGGTTGTTTTCCTCAATCTCAGGTTTTTCATCTAGGAAAACTGGCTATAGAAACGCGCAATTCACGGACATGACATAATAAACATGGGTGCATGAGTCTGTTCTCTGGAGTAACCCTATTATAAAATATTTATTTATTTTTCTTACCTACCATCTACTTGCATTTTATCGAAACTTGAGTGGTTGTACGGTGGCGTCACTATTCAGGAAATAAATGATCAGCCTGTATCTATTGCTTTTGCTTTGTATCCATCTAGATTATGTTGAGATCGTTAAAAACATCATTAGTTTGTTGACAATGTCTTCACTCTCTTAATTATCTCTAGAGAGATAATATTGAAATCAAAATTAATTATAGACATTGGACTCCAGCTAGATTCTCCTTTTAACATGTTAAACCAAGAATAAGTTGACGGTGACGCTCTCTTTCTGTATGGACTCTAAATTGCAGCACCAGTTAGTTTAGCTGAATTTGTTGCTGGATTTTGTTTCAAAAGAATAGAAACTTTAAGAAAGTTCTTTGGCATCGATTCAAGATCGGGTATTTGTGTCATCAAATTAGGAGACCAGGATATATGACATGCGATTGAAGTCAGCGTAAGTGAACTGAGCATCTTAATGGGGTCCATATGGTTGCTACATTTCTTTAACTGCTTTTGATTAATTCTACCTTTTTATGAAGCAATTACTCGTCGACATCAGTCTTCATTCCATTTTAGGCTTTATTTATGGATAAATTTTTTTTACAATGTGACTGAGCTAGTCTCTCTCAGGTGAGAGTAGTATGGTTTTCTTCCTGTAACGGGGGGTTTTTTCCCAGTAAACAGCAAATCGACCACAGAACGCATACAATTTATTATATACAGTGCAATATGGTCTTAGTTGCTGATGTTCTCAAAACTCTACAAAAATCTACGTATTTATTTTTCCATACAAATTGTTCTTGGCACCATTATCGATACATCCTTGCAACTATGTTGCGTGAAAAGTTCAGGAGAACTGCCGTTTCAGAGATGCTTTTTCCAGCACGCCTTGTACCTACTACAGCAAAGAAAAGTCCGTTAGATCACTCCTTTTCTCCATTCTTGCCACGTTTTGTACGCTTAACTGATACTAGAAAGGTTGTTCTGCTGCATTTATATCCACAACTGTGGTCATGTGACTTGCAACGTTGTGGGACAAACCATTTGTGTCCACAGTGGGAGTGTACCTAATAAAGTGGCAGCACAGTGTGTGTATATATATATATATAATTTATAGCCTAATTTGTTTCTATATATTTTCAGTTCAACTATTGTTTTTTCAGTGGTGTGGTTTGGCCATGCGAGTACTAGGCTTTCCGTTTTATTATTTTTCGCTGCATAAGGACCACCGCTGTGCAAATCTATTGCATCGGCGGTTTGATCTTAGTATCATTCCATCGTTGCATGGATTTGTTTAGCGTTCGAGATGCAGTGATTCCCTGACTATTATTGGTCACGTGGTCTTCTGTCGAGTTGGGGCATAATGGTCAGTCTATTTTATTTTATATCATTTCATTTTATTAATTATTATTTTCAGTTTATTTGGTCACGTAATATTGTTAGTTCACTTTTCCACCTTAGTGAGATTTCACATAATTCGGAAACGCGTGCCTACTAGGGGGCGCCTCTAAATATCTTTTAATTTGCATAATTTTCTAAATTATTTTAGGAACTTTGCTTCAACACTACCCTCTTCTTCTTTATCCCCTCCGATATATTTTTCTGTTATGTTATCTTTGTTGTTTTATTTGGTTGAGTTCTTTTTCACTCTACTGGTTTGCCGTGCTGCTGGCAATTATCTTATTTTAGCTTACATATATATATATATATGTATAT